>NC_090448.1:714067652-714704527 GCF_031143425.1 Pleurodeles waltl
AATAAAATTGAATAAATCAATACAGGGGGCAGGGATTACTCCATCCTCTCGAGTATGATTTGTGGCAGCCACCCAGAGTTGAATATAATGGAGAATATCTAGTACACTGATTAATCCATTGATTGCAGACCCACTTCTTCTGCTACCTTTGTTCTGGCTAGCACCACTTATGCATTGCTGTCAAGATACTACAAATAGGCGAGAAATTAGAAGAATGGGGCTTGTGAGGAAATAAGTTGTATCTTTTTTTTTTCATGACAGGCACCAGAAGAATCGTAAAGCTGCCAGTGACCTGCTGGCCCGACTGAAGGACAATTGGGAGCTACAGCAATTCCTGCAGAACTGCCAGGAGGTATGTTACTCAGTTTTAACAACTCAGCTGAAGTTAAATGAAGGGTTCCCCCTCAGCATTGTCTGTCACGGGCTCTTTGCACATTTCAAACTGTCTGCATACACCAACCATGGATATGTGATGCAACTGCCTGGAAATGTATCCTCATTCAGTTCCTGACTAGTGGAAGCCTCTCAGTCACAGCCATATAAACAGTCCACAAAAAGAGATGGTTACTTGTAAACATTTCCAACTGTAGCCTGAATGTTTCAGTGGTTTAGAACACCTAATACTACTCCAGTCATTTGTGTTGAACTGAAGCTGATGCATATTTACATAAAGGGGCATTTAAGGAAGTGATGGTGGACAAGCATTCCCGAGGTGGTCTACAGGAAGACAGTTAACTCTGTGATGACGATGACATTGGGGGTGCCATCTAGTTTATCGCGTGTGATAGTAGGATGAGGTATTTCTAGTAGGTGAGCAAAATGGTAGGAGTGGTGCGTTTTAAGTGGATTGCGATGGAGTGGTTAAGTTTCAAGAATCAGGATTGGGGCAAGTCATGGCCATAGGGTGCAATCCATAGGGTTCTGTTCAGCAAGCTGATATACAATGTAGTTGCTGTGTAAAGAGCTAGAGGGATGGGAAATACAGTATCAGTGTACAGCCTAGCCAGAGGATGTGCCACTAAAAGGACTTAACAGGAAGAGAGTTAGGTTCTTATTTAATGACAAATGCGCATGATGTAATGGGAAAAGCGTGGTTTAGGACATATGTAGCAGTGTGGACCAGCATTAGGAAGGGGTTCAAGCCACCAGGAGTTGTTGATCTTGATGTTGAAGACAAGTTTCTGTGTGCTTAGGGATGAATGGATAGGTGGGATAGCAGAAAGAGATTTAGTGTATCATTGAGTTGGGGAATGTGTACCAGATTGATGAGGCAATGTATGAAGGTTTTCGTTCTATAATATTATGAGAGATGCTATCTAACAGAAGTTGTCTGCAGTCAATTTTCCAGTTACGTGTCTCAAACCCCAATGCTGAAATAAATCCCTGCAGGAACTGTATTGTGTTTGTTCAGAGCAGTGTGTGTTATGACAATACCTACTTATCTGACTGCTGCCTGTTTCTCTAGTTGACCCTCTGGATTAATGAGAAGATGCTAACAGCACAGGACATGTCCTATGATGAAGCCCGCAACCTGCACAGCAAGTGGCAGAAGCACCAGGCCTTTATGGCAGAATTGGCATCTAATAAAGACTGGCTGGACAAAATTGACAAGGTATGGAGAAGACCTTATAAGAATATGAAAAATCTCCCATTCTTCTAGTCTAAATATTACACATATCCTTGTTTAATGGCATTATATGAGTTTTTAAATATATTCTAGGATATATTCTATGCATGCACTTGTAAAATAGCCTTCTAAGTGCTGCAGCATGTTGAGAGTACCTCCAGCTCACCAAGTCTTTTTACATGCAGATCCCAACAATGTGACATCAAGGAGGCCTATGTTGTTTAAAATATTCTTGAAGTTTTTTAAAGGAATTGTTTACACTTTCAAGACACACAAACATCTCTGCTTTGCACCAATTGTTTTTATCCTGAACAGCATTATACGTACTAGAAACTGTTTTTTAGTCTTTCCTTACATACATTTTGTGTCATGGTTGGCCTAAAAGGATGTGCAAGGCCTGTTACATGGTTCATGTAAAAAGTATGACAAGGGGATGAGAAATTATTTTCTGGTGACAATGTATTATTTCCACTTCAGACTGGTGTCGCCAAGCAAAGGATTTCCGTGCACAGTTCTCAAATTCTGACACTCCATGCAGAGATCTTTAAGACTGGCTAGTTGAAAAGTGCATACACAAAAAATTAAATCAATTTTTCTTTCACTTCCAACAGTGACCAAAAACAGGCCAAGGCTCTGCATTTTTTTCACCTGCTCTTCCTGCATACTGTAACAAGTCTCTTCAAATTGCCAATAGTATTTTTTTTTCATCTCTGACAGGAAGGATACCAGCTTATATCTGAGAAGCCGGAGCTGGAACCAGTTGTGAAGGAAAAGCTTACTAACCTACACAGTCTTTGGGATGATCTGGAGAACACCACGAAGACCAAAGCTCAGTGCCTATTTGATGCTAATAGGGCAGAGCTCTTTACCCAAAGCTGCTCTGACTTAGAGGCATGGCTCGAGAACCTTGACGGCCAGTTACAGTCTGATGACTATGGCAAGGACCTGACCAGTGTCAACATCCTACTCAAGAAGCAACAGGTAAGACAGCAGATTTCTTCTCCGACATGATGAAATCCAGGAGACTTTACGTTATTGCTGCTTCAGAGCAGGAGAGGTAACTGCGTTTTGCTCATATTCTAGTGGAGAGATTCAAGAGGAAAGTTGTGTTATAAGGCCTAAATACAGTGTGAGCGTTCATTGGGAGACTAATCCCAGCTGTCCTGCTCAATCAACTTTGTGATCCTTGAGAAACAGCTTTATCTCTATGTAGTTCATTGTACTTCTGTGTGAGACCTGGGGCCTTAGAAGCAAACTAGACACCAGTGTTAAATAAAGAAAATTGTGCACACATATTTTAGAAGTCAGCCATAAAGCGAAAGGTGTACAACGCAGAGCCATTTGACACCAAAAATAGACAAAGATTGGTGATATGTTGTACTAAAAAAATATGATTTCGTTTTTAAGTGTTGGGTCAGGAAAATAGATGAAGACATAGTGATGGATATTACCAAATTAGACTTTAGTTGATACTGCAGTGTGGTCCCAAGCTGGATGGAGAACCGTAAGTGCATTGAACATCCTTTGGGCAAGACTGGCTAACCAGCTTAGGAAGAGGGTGAGGGGTAGGTGGCATCAAGTGCTTCTCAAAGTCAGTTTTCAGTGAAAGGAAGATATGTCAGTAACCAGTTTGCTGTGTAGTGTCCTGTGATCATTTCCTTAATAGTACTGAAGTGATGGTGGTAGGTTCATTGTGCCAGTTTCCAACTTATATCAGAACCTACCATGTAACTGATAACTCCAACAGAATGAAAGGGGCTCAACTTGGTAAAAATAAGTGATGGCCTGGAAGGGATCATATAAATACTGACTTTGCTGTTTTGCCCACAGACTCTGGAGAACCAGATGGATATCCGTGAAAAGGAAGTAGAGGCCATCAAGACGCAGGCCCTGGCCCTCAGCCAAGAGGATGCCAACTCAGTTGAGGTGGACTCGAAGCACCGCCGGGTGGAGGACAAATTTGCACACCTACGAGGACCACTTAATGAGAGACGCCGGCTATTGCTGTCCTCAAAGGAAGGGCATCAGTTTAACCGTGACCTAGAAGATGAAATTGTAAGTATGGGGCTTTTTTCCCTTCTCTTCCTTCTGCTGAAACTGGCAGCACACAGATGTTTCAGGAGTTTTTTTCATTTATTAATCTATTATCATACATTTATCCACAGTGCTTTACATATTAGGGAGTGAAAATGGTACAATACACATGAAAAAGTAATCAACAGAGGTACAACAATATTACATTCCTTTAAGCTGCACCCAAAAAAGTTCCTTCAGTAATTTCCTAAATAATTCAGGAAGAGTAGGGGCAGACCTGATAAGCGAAAGGTCATTCCAAAGATAAATTAGCAGTATTAAGTTACGAAGGCAGAAAGAGGCACACACAATTCAGAGAAGAGAAAGAAGAAATTGAGAGCAAGAATGTAAGGAACAAGATTTGGTATACAGAGATCAAAATAGAGAAATCAGAGTACCAAAGAAAACACACCGCAAGACATTGCGTACACATGGAGACAGTAGAAAGACAACAGAATTTGATCTGAGATGAACGTGGGTGCCGCCAAGCCAAGTGGGGAGAAATATAGGTCAAATAGGCAAGAAAGAGAAGACTGACACCAACATTTTGAATGGTTTGAAGTGGAGTAAGCATCTATTTAGGGAGGCCAGCACACAGAGGGTGACAGTAGTTGAGTTGTTCAAGAACCAGTGACTGAAGCAGAAGTGAAAAGAAAGTTAAAAAAGCTATTATTTTCCAGATGATGATGTTAAAATGTTTTAAGCAGCAGACCTTTGGCCAGCAGGATTCAGTGAGAAGCCAAAGATAATACCCAAGTTTCTGGATGAAAATCACATAGGAGGAAGTAAATGGGTGGAGGAGGAGAAGTTATGGCTGTAGAAATAGGAACAAATATTTGTTTCTTAGCGTTGGGCTTCAGACAGTGCAGCAGCATCCATTTTTCAATGAATGACAAACATGCAGAGGCAGTTCAAGAATTAAGAAAATGAGAACTAGACCTGAGAATCATCAGCATAGAAATGAGAATAAAAGCCAAAGGTGAAATAAGAGAAGCTAACAGAAAGTTATACAATGATAGGAATAATAGACAAAGAGCTGAGTCTTGAGGAACACTATAAAGAACAGTTTAAGAAGAGTATATAACCCCTTTCCAAGGAACAGAGAAGGGGAGATATGAAAGATTGGAGCAAAAACTGTTAAGAACAGTTCCTGAATCCCGAAGGTTAGAGGGTAGAAGGAGAAAGAATAAGTATGGAGTGTTCTACCATGTCAGTAGTAGCTGAAAATATGAAGGGCAATTAGCACTAAAGATTGTTTGTTGTGGCAAGCAACTGTTGTAACTAACCTTAAAGTACACACTTAGTCCCCCTCCGCAACTTTAGTAACTACCCTTACAATACGCACTTAGTTCCCCTCCCGCCTCCAAACCTATCCATGTTTGCCATTCACCTCCATGTCCCTGTTCCAGGAGTAAGTCCAAGCCAACAACTGACTCTGTAATACAGATAGAATTATGCCCCCTTGCTGGTTTCTTGCAATAGGTAGTTGTCTCATCTTTGCTGGAATCAGTTGAAGTACTTTTCAGAATCACTGGCGTGTTAGTTCTATATAATATCAGCAGTATATAGCATTTTAAAGGACTGATTGATTGATCAGGGCTATTGGGTGGGTCTATTTCAGAAGAGTACAATAAAAATAACATTTACACGGAGGACAAAGATTTCCACTCTGGAAAATCCACAAGATTTTCAAGGTTTTGCAAGATTCAAAGTGCAAAAGAATCAATACAGAAAGCAAAATGCATTGGTGTATCAAATCATACCAAAATGCAAATAACTGTAAAATATAATTGTCAGAATCTAAGCCTTAATGTAATAATTGATAGCCCTCATCAAATACTGTCTAGCACAAGACAAATGGGAATCAAGGAGCATTTATCATAAGGACTAAGTAAATCAGGAGAGCGGAAATGTTAAAATATTCTAAGTTCCGAGTGGTAAAGGCTTGGTATGAGGTCTGCCTTAAAGAGAATTGAGAGAGAAATGTGACTCATTCCCAAATTCTTGAACTTTTATATCTTTTTGGTTGAGAAACTGCAGTCATTGTGATCTGACAGAGAAAGTTACAAACCACAACCAATGGGTAAATAGAAAACACATCACATAGTAATATTGACATTTGACCTCAATCTTATGAATATACTGTACTACGCCTTCCACAGAAAATAATACCATATTCACAATATAAACTGCATCTTCCCTTCGGCCAAGTAAGTAAGGAAGGTGTCTTTCAATTTGTATTCAGCTGTAAAATCTATCCTGTCCAGGAACATCAGAAACACAAAACATTACACTTTATAAATGTTACACTATGAACAAGACTATAGAATTAACTGAATTTCGTATTATTGAATAAACAATGAAGGTCAAAGGTGAAGCTCTGCCATGCACAGGCACAGTGGGGGGAAATTAGTTTGTCAAGTGTTGGAAACCAAACGTATTATAAATGTGGTGCATGAAAAAATGAGCAGATCTAAAGTCTCACTCATGTCAATTTAAACATTCTTGTTTTATAAAATACAGCAAAACATTGCATTTGCAACTTTTTAGTGTTCATTACGATGTAGAATTATTTACTGGAATATGTGCCCACAGCGTTTTTCTATATTGAGTTAACACGTTTCTGGAAGGAATGCCAATCTATGTTAAAGGTACCACATTTGTTTGAATGTCTGATATTATTTTCTTCATGTTTGTAGCACTGTCTCCAGTATTCGCCCAGTTTTAGCCAATGGAAGAGTAGGTGTAGTGGCGAGCCCATTACTTCACAGTCTTTCCTAAAAAGAGAGAATTGTTTTGTCCCAATGGTATAATTTCTCATGTGTCTGGTAGCAGTATGTAAGAAACATGTGTGGGTCTCTTCCTTTCGTGTTTCTTATCGTCACACTGGATCTGTCAAAGGCTTTACCCCAGTAATTGTCGGTTCTGTCTTTACCCAGTTCTTTCTCCTACCTTCTGACATAGGAGTTTGGTTGTCAGGACAAGGGTATCACCTTATATAAGTTGGAGGACTGGTGTGTAAGTTCTTCCCCTTCACCCACTTCTTGAATGTTACGCATTCCCTCGATGCACCTTCCATCATTGTCCTGGTTTAGAGACCAGTACCAAACTATTTTCAGTTTCTGTCAAGCCAAATCATTTTTTAAGCTCCTTTAAAAGATTGAATATCCTTCCCCCCGAAGAATACCAACACTAGATATTTTATAAAGTTGTGCCATTTCTGGCTTAGTGTCCAGTTGGGAGTTCTGCAAATCGGGTTCATTGTGATGAGTATGATGTGAAAACCTTGTTCTTTACCAATTTGCCCCATATTTGAAGTGCCACTTTGGTCATTGATGATTAGTGCAGTCTCCAAATCCTGTGTTTCCTCTTGATCCAAGGAACATTCCACTTGGCTATTGCTGCAATGGCATAGTCTATAAAGCACCATCACCTGTTAGTTTCTGATTTACCCCATTCTGTCAGGAGCATTAAACAACAATTCTGCCAGGAAGCATGTTTGAAATGCTTGAAAGTATCCAACTAGGTTTGGGAAGGGGAAGTCTTACTCAGGAAGCCACGAGGTATAGAAAATCTAGATGATATTTTTGTTTTCCTTCCCTCCAGATAAAATTATGTCAGCTGAAATTTTTGCAAGGTGGGGACAATATTGTTAGTGGAATGGTTTGCAACAGTTATAGGATAGTCAGCATTGTAATATTCACTGCGGCATTCCTGCCAAACCATGAGAACCGACATGTGTACCAATGTAGCGGTTTGTGGATTGCAGTAAGTAGCCATGATTTTGTACTCTGGAGGAACAATCTGATTCCCAAATAAGATATAGCTTTGGAGGTCAACGGTATAGGAAAAAGCGCACAGAGAAACTGCAACTAATCTATTAGTGTGTAGAGTACTAAGGCTAGCGATTTTGTAATGTTGACTTTAGAACCAGAAACTGCGCTGTAGTACTCTAGTTCCTCACTTATGTGAGACAAGGAGTGTATCAGGTCTACAATAAAAAACATAACATTATCTACAAACATTGTCATCCTCAAGGGGCCTATCCCAATAAGAATACCATTAATAAAGGTTTTGAGTGCTAAGGATAAATAAGAGTGGTGATAAAGGGTGCCTTTAACTGGCACACTGTTTGGGATTTAACGCCATTCACTGTTATCTGTGCCCTTGTGTCTGGTTTATGGTCAGTATCAGCCTCTTGTCTGGTAGATAGCCTGTATCCAGTATTGAAATTATGCGGGAAGCCTAGGGAATGCACCAGGCACTCCATGTATGTCGGTTTGATCCTGTGAGCTAATTCTTCATGTCCTGGGCAAGGACCAAGCCTGTTTTTTTTAGTGCTGGCATTCTGTAATGTGCACAATCATATTGTCGTTAGGCCTATGTGTAGGATGCTGGCTCTTTAGATGATTTATCAAAATGAGATATATCATGCAAAGATTCCAGTTTTTCCCTTACTAGTGGACAGGGGCTTGCTCTAGCAATCCCAAGGTGCTCTTTTTAGTGGGTAGTGTGGTTGAGTAGCCTTAGGCTTATCAGAGAGGAGTGTTAGACATCTGCAAATACACACAGAGTCAGTAAATGAGACACACAACTCAATTAGGAGATCCACACCAATGTACAAAAATAACAAGTATCTTTATATGTATATATTTAGGCACCAGAAGCAGTACAATCACACAGGTATGTTTTGCAAGAAAAATACTTTAAAGTTTTCAACAATTGACGCCTAGTGCATTTTTCAGAGGCGGCAATATTATCCTATGGAGGAAAAATAAATACTGCATATAGGTATAGTACAGCAACGTATGGGACCAATCTTCTGGACTTAAGGTAAGTATGGGGCAAGGTCCAAGGCCACACACACATGTTACACTTAGCAGCACTAGGACGGCTGGGTGCAGAGGTGTAGTATGCCGTTGGGTGCCCAATGTTAGTCAATTGTGATCAGTCTGGTCAAAAAGAAGCTGCATGCTTGGACTGCGAGTCCAGTTGAGGTGAACCAACAAGTGGTTTCCAGTCTTGAGATGCTCGGGGATGTGGGGACACCTTTGGTCCTCTTCTCCACAGGCCAGGGGCGACAGGTGCATAGGTGTATTGAGGTATTGGGTTTTCTCCACCGGGAGCACTCGCAGTGGAGGGAGCCTGCGAACATAGGCTGAAGGTGGCGTCGGTAAGTCCACAGTGGGCAAGTCAAAGGTAAGTTTTGTCTCTGGAGGGCAAAGGGACCATGCTGGCACCATTGACCCACTTCAACTTGGGCTAGGTGGCATGGGCGCAGTGGTGCTTTCAGGTGTTGGGTTTTTAGTATTCCGGAGTCCTCACTATTCTCTTGGGGTGCCTGCTAGATGCAGGGAAGCAGCTCCGCTGCTCCACAGGTGTTCCTGCCTCTTTGTTGAAGGCAGACAGTCCTCCCAGGCTTTTGGAGGCACAACTGCTTGCAGGCCGGTAGTGCAAATTGGCTGAAACAGCAGACTGTTTGGCAGGGCTGGGGCCAGGTCAGGTGCTTCTTCCTCAGTCTTTGCTTTTGTGGCTCTTGAGATGAGAACCTGATATCCTAATGCCAGGGGCTTCCCTAAATACTGAATTTAAGGGCGTTTTGGGGAGTGTAGCGTAATAGCCAATGGGCTACTTAGCCCTGGTATCACTAATCTCCTTATATGACCACTTTGCAGACATGTTTTTATCCTTCACGGGTTCAACCGCTTCAACAGGGTCGACGACCTTTTGACCCATAAAGAAGTCTGTTGAACTATACACTAATTTACATCTAATACCACCCCAACACTCTAGGTACCATGACCATTGTGGCCACGGAAGGAAAACTCCAATCAGACATAACGTTCAAAACTTTATTTTACAACCACAAAGTTAGTGTCATAAAGACAGAGTGTAAAATCAAATTATAAAGGTATATAAGCACCATAGTATGACTAAAGTGGTGAAACAAGTTGAAACGAGTTAACATTAACACAATTAGGCATTCAAGAAAAATCATGCATATTATTAATGAAATTATCTGAGATACAGAAAAATATCTTAAGTCACAATTTATCAACATTTATCAAGTTCAGTTAAGCAGAGTATGGAATTTTGGGCTGAACACAGGTTGTCCCTACAGCTGACCAAATTAGGAAATGCATGTATGGGGCCAGACACATATGGGCAATAATTCAAAAGGAGGCAAACAATAATTTGTAAAAAATATACCTAGGACTACAGAATACTAGCTAGAAAAATATGTGGGCGTGTCTGCATGATAGATTCTGTTCTAGAAACAGGGACATGTCAAGGGGCTATGGCAGTCAGCTGAGGGATATACCTTTCCAAAGAACAGCATTCAGGGATTCTTCATCAGCAAAGCCTCTGGATCAGCAGAAAAATTATGTCAGGAAGGATGCAGAGAGAATGAAGAAAAGTGTCTAAAAGTCTGAAGGTCTGGGGATCTGATCTAAGCTTTCAAAGTAGGTCCCTAATATAAAGCACATAAATCATGTTGATTAACTGCTTTGATGGTGTCCAGTCACGCAAAAGGGGCATCATCCAATCATCAGCAGTGGGTGAATTTGAAGTTGCAACAGTCCATCAAATTCTCAGACTTTACCCTGAGAACCATCCTCCATCCGTGTGACTCCATACAGTGATGACAATATTTTATTTCATGTTAAGTCTACAGGCCAGGATGTTCTTTCAAGGCCACTAAACTAAGTATCTGTGCAATCTAACAATTAACCTATTGCTACTTATAAAACTTCTCATGAGAGCGGACCCTAGAGAAAAACTCATGTTTGAAAGAACAATGATTCATCACTTTTATATGACTGCAAAATACAAGCTCTGCTGGCCTCATTTAACCAAACATAAGAAAATCAGTAACATTAAAGTTAATCAATGCAATAAAAAATAAAAAAACACGTAGAGTATAAACTTATAATCCCATCAATATTAATAATTCATTAGTATGAGCAATACATTTTACTTTAAATTATAACTTTGTGAATACATTTGAGTAAATGTGGCAGGGATGTGCAATTATTTCATTTCTGCGTGTATCTTTAAACTCATAAACAACACATTAAACATTAAAAGACTAAATTTGTTTCTAGACACATGGACCGCCAGGGCCGGGGACCACAGAAGCACCGCCAACAGGCTGGCGGTGCTTCCAGGGCCATTCTGACCGTGGCGGTAAAGCTGCGGTCAGAAAAGGGGATCCGGCGGTTTCCCGCCGGTTTTCCCCTGGCCCGGTGAATCCTCCATGCCATGGGGATTCCGACCCCCTTCCCGCCAGCCTGTTTCTGGCGGTTTTCACCGCCAGAAACAGGATGCCGGGAACGGGAGTCGTGGGGCCCCTGCACTGCCCATGCCACTGGCATGGGCAGTGCAGGGGCCCCCTAACAGGGCCCCATACAGATTTTCACTGTCTGCTTAGCAGACAGTGAAAATCGCGACGGGTGCAACTGCACCCATCACACCCCTGCAACTCCGCCGGCTCCATTCGGAGCCGGCTTCCTCGTTGCAGGGCCTTTCCCGCTGGGCCGGCGGGCGCTCTTTTGGCGGTCGCCATCCGGCCCAGCAGGAAAGCCAGAATGGCATCCGTGGTCTTCTGACCGCGGAGCGGCCATTTGGCGGTTCCCGTTTGGCTGGCGGCGCCCGCCGCCAGCCAAACTTGGAATGAGGCCCATAGTCTGGAGCAGTGGTTCCCAACTGTTTGACTACTGGGAACCCCGCTGAATCACTACTGGAATTTGTACGATTTAAATTTCAAACATTAAAACAGCTATTCGCAAAAAATGCACACCAAACAAATACTCAAGTTACTAAAGATATAATTATTTGATATTGTAAAAATATGAAAAAATTAAATAATTTTAATGGGAGGATAGGCACTGCATCGCAATGACCAGCTGTTCAATGTTAGGTTTTATTTAGGAAAGCTGAATCCTCAGGTCAGATTGTACATTTCCCAAGCGATTTCTGTATCTATTTTGTAGGCACATAAGATTTGAGAAAGCTTTTTTACATAAATATGTGGTGGGGAAAGAAAGTAAAACCATAAGGGACTTTTAGCTCTCCATAGCTGTTCTGTCACTTGTAATTAATTTGTTTTATTTTATAGCACCTTTCATACCATTGTAGGGTGTGGAAGCACTTTACAGGGGACTACATGGAGTAGGATTCACATGTCATTCACACCGGTAGGCATTTTCTAAAAGTGCTTGGTCTGGAGAAGCACAAAGTCAGGGTTCAGAACATAACACACTGTTTAACGTTGACTTTAATAATAAGAATGTATTCCTACGCAAGCAAACCGTTTTTAGCAGCAGAACGGTAATGAAAGACTGGGGAACAAAATAACTTTCTAATTTGTGCCATGCAGTTTGCATGCAGCTCTTTGATGGCAGTTCATAGCTCACTGTGCTAGATTACGTTGGTAGCTTATGAACTGCACAGTAACAAAAGAATCTCTGTGAAAACAACAGTAACCCACTGTGCACATAAAATACTGTTCTTTGCATAATACACGTTCTTTGTAGCAGGCATATTAACCATCTGCACTACTTTTGATCAGACAAAGCTGCCACTAGACAATAAAACCATCTCTCCCAGCAAGTACATTATTCACCAGAGTTTTCTTGACGCTTAAATTTTTTCCCGAAAGCTGCTGGATGTACAACAAACTTTGAAATGTTTTTAAAACTGCTGAACAAAGGAAGCTATAAATATAAAAACATGCACATTTCTGTCCAGAGGCCCCAGCTGGAGAAGTGCCTTCCTCCGGCCCAGGTCTGCGGATCCCGTAGGACTGTGTCACGGACCCCTGGGGTCTGCAGACCACAGGTTGGGAAGAACGCCGGTCTAGAGTCTAAATTATACTTTAACATCAAATTTATTTCACTAACATGTTATTTAATAAGGAAAGCACAATTATGACCACCAAACCAATGAAAGCATTAGCTCATTTTATATACGTGTCAGTGTAGATTTCTATGTTAAGCTGTGAAACATGAGACATAAATCATCCCCTTCTGCTGATGTCTGGGCCCTCACCAAAGCATTACTAAAATGTACGCTTCAACAACTTCCTGTGGGAAGTGGGCATAACCCTGTCCCGGAGTTAATACATTTTCCTACACCAAGTTGACAGATTTCTAAGTGTTGTGTCCACATCAGGCAACGCACCTTAGGGGTGGGACTAACCTGAGGGGTGGACACACCTCTCTGAATACTAAATTTCTCTACTGTTGAGGTGCCAAAGGGGCCCTGGGGCAGGGTGGTCGGCATCTCTCCTTTGAGTGAAACGAGATCTTCATACCAAGGGCGGTGGGCTTCTTTAAAGCCCGATGCCGTAGACTACAGATTTGCAGGTCATCCTGTTGGGTGGTGTGTGGATACACCTCTTCCAAGAAGGCATTGTTTCCTACAGCCAGAGAGCATAGGCTCTCATCCTTGAGGGGTCAGAATAGTGTCTGGTGGTGGCAGGCTAGCTAAAACTAGTCAGTCTGCACACCTGTAGTTGGTAAGTTTTCAGGGGGCACCTCTAAGGGGCCCACTTAGTGCATGTATTGATAAATCCTTCACTGGCATCAGTGAGGGTTTATTAATACTAGATGTTTGATACCAAGCATCTTTATTCTCATCGAAGCCATCATGTAGCTGGGGAACCCTTAGTGACCAGTGTCCAGCACAAGTACTCAAAATGGCTTTCCTGTTCACTCACTATGTCTAAAAATCAACAAAGACATAGCAGGGACATATCTGCTTCACCCCATCCCCCGCCAGCAGCAACCTATGCAATTCCTTTCCCAAGGAAAGGATAATAAACCATGTTTATTAACCTTTCCTTGCAAAAGGGGTAGGGTGTTTGGGTCACGAGCAGTGAGGGGAGTGCACAGTGCACTCCGTTCAGAGCGCATGTGTGTTTAGCTGGCCGTCTTGGGCCGGCCAAACACACATGCGCAGTAGGCTGTCTCCTCCTGCCGAGAGCCTGCACAGGCTGCCAGTCTATCTGGTAGCACCCTGGGTGGGCACGCCCAGCCAATCCTGATGCTGCTCTGAGCAGCGTCAGGATCTGCACAGTGCAGGAGCCTATGCCTGCGGCGACGAAGAGGGAGAGGAGTGTCGCGGTGCGACAGAAGATGTAAGTGTGTTTATTTATTTTATTTCCAAAACAAATCTGCTTCCCTGACTTACATATCAGTGTCTTCTTATCCCTGATGCAGTGAAGGGCTCAAAGTTGAATCTTCCATTGCTTGAGTCGTGGTTGGGCCATATCTGCCTGTTTTCTAGGATGATCTCATGCGCTGGTGCCACCGTGTTTACTGTTGAGCTGCTGCACCTCCTCGTGGTCCTCTGTCTTGGCTCTCATATTTTCTCTGACCGGGTGAATTTCTTCGTTGACCATATAATACAGCCCTCAAACCCATCGCTGATACCTGTTATGGGGCAGGCCTTCTTCAGGGTCTTCAGAGTTTCTCGTTTTTCTATATAAAAGTAAGAAAGTTGAGATGGTGCCATTGTTATTTCTGTATATAGCCAGTTTTCTTTCCGGAAATCTTTCAACCTTTTCAAAGCATATAACACGACGTCATGGAAAGGTTTCCATATGTGGTTTTCATAGGTGATGGAATCTTTGGAGCTGGTCATTGCCATTATTTCCTCTTTCTAATAATGCAAATGTACACATATTAAAACATCTAGGGGTGCTTCACGACGTGCACCACTTCTGGCCACACTATGAGTTCATTATCAGCAAAGCGGTGTGTTCCTGATGCAGTGTAATGTGTATTGGATATATGTTTTGGCCTTCAACGTTCTGGGGAAGTACCCATTTCATGTTTTTTTACGCCTTGATCTTTATTTTTTTCAAGGCCTACATGTTTTAGACCTTATTGTTATATTGTTCCCTCCATGTCAAGATCCTGGTTCCCATGTGGTGTTTCTCTTCTGAGCATTCATCCACCATCTTTTCCAGATCATCGGCTTGGGTAACACGCTCTTCTACATCATTCTCCAGTTTGCTTTGGCAAATTTTCTAATTGATCATGGTTTTGCCAACTTCTTTGATTTCAGTCAGGAAGTATTGTGAGTATTTTTATGATAAGGGTGTGGGGGTGTTGCTTCTGGTGTCTCTGAAGGGAAGATCTGGCCAATTAGTATTTATCACCTTTGTCAGGATAGAATGTCTTTTGTTGAATGTCTTTTACAGATAAATCTCTGTAGCCCTGAGACTTAGGCTATCTCCTCTGCCTCACTTGTTCCCCACCACGTCTGACCATCACTCAACTCTTGAAGCAGGCTCTCTGTCCCTTTCAGTGAAAAACATAGCTCCTTCATGTTGCTCCCTGCCCATCTTTTTGTAGCAAGGGTGCCTTCAGCCTTAATGCTAGCAAGGAAAATTAGCCCCCAGGCCGCCTTTTGTAAAGTAAGACAGTCATAATTGTGATGCAATGGGCCCTTCAGACCCCTGGACCCCAGCGCCACTGCATCTGCTTCATTAATAATATCTACTGCCTTATGGATCTGGCTGTCTGCTCTGCCCTTTGCTACAAACATGGGCTCCTGTCTTGCCCCATTCTCCTTCCTGCCTTCTTTTTGAGGCTCATGCTAAGGTGTCTCCTCTGCATCCATTTTCCCTTTCATTGGTCCGTTCCTCCAAAGCAACACTGGTACTAGGCCCTAATACAAGCAAAGAAGAAGAATAAAACAGCCATAATCGGGGTATAGTTGACCTTTACACTGCTGGGCCCTAGTGCTACTATACCTGCAGCACCAAAGAAAACAAGAGCCCCATTTCTCACCCCCATTATCTTGAGCATTGTTCCTCCTGCAGCAAGGATGGTATCTGCTCAATGCTAGCAAAATACGGACCTCAACTCCCCTTTTTTGTAGTAAGACAGCCACAATTGAGTTACAGTGTCCCCTCATACTCCATCTGCACTAATGGCAGTGATGGCCACTTTATACAAGCCTCCTGATAGGCCTCCTTCCCTGGAGGCACCTCTGCAAAGAAGCTGTCTCTGGCCATTTGTAATTTTTTTTTAAAAAGTAACCCCTATAGGAAGCTTGCTATCTAGGTAGTGTACTGAATGTAAGGGGATACTATGCATGTAGTCCATGCGACCCTTATTGGTTTACAGGGGTTAAAATAATAAATCCAAATGCTCTCTTTTGTGGTAGTGTGTGGGAGCAGTTTAGGCTTAGCAGAGAATAGTGCTTAGCATTAGTTGAACATACAGTCAATAAATGGGACACACTCAAGAAGAATCTCGAACAATTTTAGTAAAATACAGCACTTTAATATGTTTTGACACTGGAAAATCTTCAAAGAAAGGTAAGTACTGTTACAGAGTAATTCTTCACTTTGGGGTAAAGGGTGGGGGCAAGGTCACAAGAAACAGCAGCAGTTCAGTTTTACCTGACCTGTGGCGTACGGGTGGAGCAATCCTGGACTGGTCAAGTGCCTTGCGCACTGCATGGTTTGCGAAAAGGGTGAGCCACCTAGAAACAGGATACAGAGGGCCACCAGGGGGACAACTCTGGGAGCTCCCAACAGGGCGCTCAGTCTGTGGGGGTCCTGGGAGCACCGGTGGTTGTCGTGGACTTGGGCCAAGGAGCTTGAATGCAAAGGGTTTTAGTCGGCGGGTGCTCGTGCGTCAAAGGCGCCCATGGCTCTTGGTTAGACCTGCAAGAGGGGGACAAAACAGTACAGCAGGGCTACTCTCTCTCTGGCCTCCACGGTGCTGACTTCCCTTGTCGGCCAGTCAGTCTTTGCAGCGTTGAAGTCCGGATCGGACTCAAACAAGCTTTGGTTGCTGCAAGGAATTTGGTATCCCTGGTACTGGTGCAGGGTGATTCTGGAGGGTTCTGGTGTTTTCTCTCTTGGTGGGAAGACTGATCTGACCTCCTGGAGCCCTGTGACCTCTTTCTGGGCATCTGCTGCGTCTTTGTACCTGTTGTCAGCAGAACGGTAAGCCGGAATTTGCGCTTGGTGCCTGCAGACTGCAGGGAAGTGGCTCCTCCACTTCAAGGGAGATGCTGACGGCTTAACAAAGCGCTGGGTGTCCTCTGAGGCTTTTTGCAGGATGCACAGATGAAGGACGAGTTGGGTTCTTTTGATTTTCGAATAGGAGCAGGTAGACAAGGAGGGTTTGGCCCTAGAGTCCACCGCAGTCCACAGTTCTTGCTTCTTCAGCTCTTCCTTGTCCTGTTCTTTCTTCAGTCAGTTGAATTTGTTCTTCTTGTGTAAGGAGGCCACCTAAATATTGAATTTAGGGGCGTTTAGAGGCGTGTAGGGTAGTAACCAGTGAGCTGTCTACCCCTGGGGTGACTACATCCCCTATATATGACAACTTCCTGTGGGCAGTGTGCATAACCCTGTCCCAGAATTCCTAATTCCATCAAAACCAAGATGGTGGAACCCTTCTTTCTTGAAGCACATCAGGCTGCCCACCTTAGGAGTGTGACAAGCCTGGTAGTGCAGCACGCCTACGTGCATAGTTAATTTCCCACTGGTCCTGGTGCCAAATGGCCTTAGGGCAGGGGCTGGCAGCTTTCAAGTCTAGGGAAGCTAGGGTCACATATCAAAAGTGGCAGGGACTTTGAAGTCCCTGGCCTTGGTATGCTGATTTACTAGCCATCCTGCTGGAGGAGGTGATAATACCTTCCTCCGGAGCAGGCATTGTTTCTGGCCTCAGAGAGCGGGCTCTCGTCCCCAGGGGGTCAGAAACATGTCTACTGGCAGGCTGGTCAATACCAGTCAGCCAGCACACTAAAGGTCTGGTAGTCTTCAGGGGCACCTCCAAGGTTCCCTCTGGGAGCATGCCATAATCCAAGACTGGCATCAGTCTGGATTTATCAAGACGAGGTGCTTTATACCTAATACCATAGGTTGCAGTGAAGCCATTAGTTAGCATGGTAACTCATAATGACAAATGTCCAGTACATACCTTAACATGGCTTCCCTGCTCACTTGCAAAGTCTAGTAATCGAACTAGACTTCACTGGTCATAACTTCTCACGCAGATCTGTCCTCATGAATCCAGAGTTAGGGCTCTAAGGCCTGCTGCATAAAATTCAAGTTCAAAAGTCTTTACTCAGTTTACACAAAACTATAAAAGAAAACATTAAAAAGATACATACAGTGTCTAAATATACAGAAGTACACATGCGGAATCGATCGCACACCAATCAAGAAGGTCTCTTTCAGAAATAAAACATCATTATACCAACTCTCACTAGGAAAAGAGTTTGTGTGTGGTCCCACTCTGTGATTGATAGACATTTTCTGACATTCAATTATCCTTCCATTGATTTTCTGTACCTTATAGCAACTTTAAGAAAAGAACAAACCCTTAACACACATTCCGGGCTCCCTAAGAGCTGTAAATGTAATAAAGCGTTCGATGGCATATGTTGCTGCAGATACACATGTTTCGCACAGTCCGCTGCCTGGTGTTGGGCTCGGAGTATTACAAGTTGTTTTTCTTCGAAGAAGTCTTTTTGGTCACGGGACCGAAGGACTCCTCCCTCTTCGGCTCCATTGCGCATGGGCGTCGACTCCATCTTAGATTGTTTTTTTCCGCTGTCGGGTTCGGACGTATTCCTTTTCGCTCCGTGTTTCGGTTCGGAAAGTTAGTCAGAATCTCGGAAGAAAGCGTCGGTATTGTTCCGTTCCGTATCGGGATAGTTAGGTACATCGACACCGATCATCGGAAGACTTTGGGGTAGCTTCGATCCCCCATCGGGGCCTGGTCGGCCCGACCGCGTGCGATATCGAAGCCGATGGAACGGACCCCGTTTCGTTTCTGCCCAAAATGTCACAGTAAGTATCCTTATACAGATCAGCACTTGGTCTGTAACTTGTGCTTGTCCCCCGAGCACAAGGAGAATACCTGTGAGGCCTGTCGAGCCTTCCGGTCCAGAAAAACACTCCGGGACCGAAGAGCCAGGCGTCTACAAATGGCGTCCACGCCGACAAAACAACGTTTCGACGACGAAGAGGAAACATTCTCGGTTCCGGAATCAGAATCCGGAGACTCCGACGTCGAACAACAGCAACAAACAGTGAGTAAGACGTTGAAAATTAAAATCATCGAGAAGACAAAAGCCCAGGGGACGCCACTGCCAACAGGCCATGGCTCGACCCATAAAACCGGCGACCCGTCGAAGGCGCCGAAAAAGGGCACGCCCATAGCGAAGACACCCGACTCCGGTCGAGGGACCGCCATGGAGCAACCTCGGAGCCGAGATAGCAGCTCCGAGAGGCAAAAACAAGATGCCGGCACCGAAAAACATCGGCACCGAGACACACTGCCGAAAGCCACAAAAATTCTGTCGGTGCCGAAGCCGAAAAAAGATTCTCTCTCGGCGCCGAAAAGTTCCACACCTCCATCCTACACAGAGGAACAAGGAATAAGTGGCCAGATGCACAGATTTGGACAAGAGCTCCAAAGTGTAGAATCAGACTACACACAAAAGAGACTGTACATCCAGCAAGACACAGGGAAGATATCAACCCTTCCCCCAATAATGAGAAAAAGAAGGATCGGAGTTCTCAAGGATGACGCACAACCACAAGCCAAAGTGGTTAAAAAAGTCACGCCTCCGCCCTCTCCACCACAACAGGCATCGCCGGCACAAACACCGCCACAAATGCACTCACCAGCGCAAACTACCATAAGTCAAGATAATCAGGATCAAGACGCTTGGGACCTATATGACACCCCAGTGCCGGACAATGGTCCCGATTCATACCCCACAAAGCCGTCACCGCCAGAGGACAGTACCTCATACTCGCAACTGGTGGCTAGGGCAGCAGAATTCCACAATGTCCAACTGCATTCCGATCCTATAGAGGATGATTTTTTATTTAACACCCTCTCGGCTACACATAGCCAATATCAATGTCTCCCAATGCTACCAGGGATGTTACGGCACGCAAAACAAATTTTTGAAGAGCCCGTAAAATCAAGAGCCATCACCCCAAGGGTGGATAAGAAATACAAACCACCACCCACAGACCCAGTGTTTATTACTTCGCAGTTACCACCTGACTCCGTAGTAGTAGGGGCAGCTCGCAAAAGAGCAAATTCCCATACATCTGGCGACGCCCCACCTCCGGACAAAGAAAGCAGAAAATTTGATGCGGAAGGAAAAAGAGTAGCATCACAGGCAGCCAACCAGTGGCGCATCGCAAATTCTCAAGCGCTGCTGGGCCGATATGACCGCGCACACTGGGATGAGATGCAACTTCTCATAGACCATCTTCCCCAGGAATACCAAAAAAGGGTGCAGCAAATAGTTGAAGAGGGACAAACGATCTCAAACAATCAAATCCGCTCTTCAATGGACGCAGCCGATACTGCAGCGAGAACAGTCAACACTGCTGTCACCATAAGGAGACACGCTTGGCTCCGCACTTCAGGCTTCAAACCTGAAATCCAGCAGGCTGTCCTTAATATGCCCTTCAACGAGAAACAACTTTTTGGCCCTGAAGTGGACACAGCCATTGAAAAACTTAAAAAGGACACAGACACGGCCAAAGCCATGGGCGCACTCTACTCCCCGCAGAGCAGAGGCTCTTTTAGAAAAACTCCATTTAGAGGGGGGTTTCGTGGCCAACCCACAGACACCACCAGCCAACAAACAAGAACCACACCATATCAGGGTTCATTCCAAAGGGGAGGTTTCAGGGGATATAGAGGGGGTCAATTCCCAAGGAGTAGGGGAAGATTCCAGACTCCAAAAACACCTCCACCTAAACAGTGACTTTCAAGTCACACAACCCCTTCACTCAACACCAGTGGGGGGAAGACTAAGCCAATTCTACCAATCTTGGCAGCAGATTACAACAGACAATTGGGTATTAGCAATAATCCAACATGGCTATTGCATAGAATTCCACAAATTCCCACCAAACATCCCTCCAAAAACACGCAAAATGTCACCACAACATTTAGAACTTTTAGGACTAGAAGTTCAAGCACTACTGCAAAAGGATGCAATAGAGTTAGTACCAGTACAACAAAAAAACACAGGAGTTTACTCCCTGTACTTTCTAATTCCAAAAAAAGACAAAACATTAAGACCAATATTAGATCTCAGGACACTAAATACCTACATCATATCGGACCACTTTCACATGGTCACACTACAAGACATCATTCCACTGCTCAAACAGCAAGATTACATGACCACATTAGACCTAAAAGATGCGTACTTTCATATACCGATACACCCTTCTCACAGAAAGTACCTAAGGTTCGTATTCAAAGGAATACATTACCAATTCAAAGTGTTGCCATTCGGAATAACAACTGCACCAAGAGTATTCACAAAATGTCTAGCAGTAGTAGCAGCACATATCAGGAGACAACAGATACATGTGTTTCCTTACCTAGACGATTGGCTAATCAAAACCAACACAGTAAAAAAGTGCACAAACGACACCACACATGTCATACAAACCCTTCACAAACTGGGTTTCTCCATCAACTATACAAAGTCACACCTCGAACCGTGTCAGACACAACAATATCTAGGGGCAACCATCAACACATCAAAAGGAATTGCCACTCCAAGTCCACAAAGAGTGCAAGCATTCCACAAGGTAATAAGTGCTATGTTTCCAAACCAAAAGATACAAGCAAAATTTGTGCTAAAACTTCTAGGCATGATGTCATCATGCATAGCCATTGTCCCAAACGCAAGACTACACATGCGACCCTTACAACAGTGCCTAGCATCACAATGGTCACAGGCACAGGGTCAACTTCAAGATCTGGTGTTGGTAGACCGCCAAACATACCTCTCGCTTCTATGGTGGAACAGCAACAATTTAAACAAAGGGCGGACATTTCAGGACCCAGTGCCTCAATACGTTATAACAACAGATGCTTCCATGACAGGGTGGGGAGCACACCTCAATCACCACAGCATTCAAGGACAATGGGATGTACACCAAACAAAATTTCATATCAATTACATAGAACTGTTAGCAGTATTTCTAGCGTTAAAAGCCTTTCAACCCATAATAACACACAAATACATTCTTGTCAAAACAGACAACATGACAACAATGTATTATTTAAACAAACAAGGAGGAACACACTCAACACAATTGTGTCTCCTAACACAAAAAATATGGCAGTGGGCGATTCACAACAACATTCGCCTAATAGCACAATTTATTCCAGGGATCCAAAACCAACTAGCAGACAACCTTTCGCGAGACCACCAACAAGTCCACGAATGGGAAATTCACCCCCAAGTTCTGAACAAGTACTTTCAAATTTGGGGAACACCCCAGATAGATTTGTTCGCAACAAAAGAAAACGCAAAATGCCAAAACTTCGCATCCAGGTACCCACACCGCGAATCACAAGGCAATGCTCTATGGATGAGTTGGTCAGGGATATTTGCATATGCTTTTCCCCCTCTCCCTCTCCTTCCATATCTAGTAAACAAGTTGAGTCAAAACCAACTCAAACTCATACTGATAGCACCCACATGGGCAAGACAACCTTGGTATACAACTCTACTAGACCTTTCACTAGTACCGCATGTCAAACTACCCAACAGACCAGATCTGTTAACACAACACAAACAACAGATCAGGCATCCAAACCCAGCATCATTGAATCTGGCAATTTGGCTCCTGAAATCCTAGAATTCGGACACTTAGACCTCACACAAGAATGTATGGAGGTCATAAAACAAGCTAGAAAAGCTTCCACTAGACACTGCTATGCATCTAAGTGGAAAATATTTGTTTGCTACTGCCATACCAATCAAATCCAACCATTGCATGCCTCTACAAAGGACATAGTGGGATACTTACTACATTTGCAAAAAGCGAATCTCGCTTTTTCATCTATAAAAATACACCTCGCAGCAATATCTGCTTACCTACAAACTACTCATTCATCGTCTCTATTTAGAATACCAATTATTAAAGCATTCATGGAAGGGCTAAAAAGAATTATACCACCAAGAACACCACCAGTTCCTTCATGGAACCTTAACATCGTCTTAACAAGACTCATGGGTCCACCTTTCGAACCCATGCATTCCTGTGAAATGCAATATCTAACCTGGAAAGTCGCATTTCTCATTGCAATCACATCCCTCAGAAGAGTAAGTGAAATACAGGCATTTACCATACAAGAACCATTTATTCAAATACACAAAAATAAAATAGTTCTAAGAACAAATCCAAAATTTCTACCAAAAGTAATCTCACCATTCCATTTAAATCAAACAGTAGAATTGCCAGTGTTCTTCCCACAACCAGATTCCGTGGCTGAAAGGGCACTACATACATTAGACATCAAAAGAGCACTAATGTACTACATTGACAGAACAAAGCTAATCAGGAAAACAAAACAACTGTTCATAGCTTTTAAAAAACCACACATAGGAAATCCAATCTCTAAACAAGGCATTGCTAGATGGATAGTCAGATGTATTCAAACATGCTATCTTAAAGCCAAAAGAGAATTGCCTATTACACCAAAGGCACACTCAACCAGAAAGAAAGGTGCTACAATGGCCTTTCTAGGAAACATTCCTATGAGCGAAATATGTAAGGCTGCAACCTGGTCTACTCCTCATACATTTACTAAACACTACTGTGTAGACGTACTAAATGCACAACAAGCTACAGTGGGCCAAGCTGTACTAAGAACATTATTCCAAACTACTTCAACTCCTACAGGCTAAACCACCGCTTTTAGGGGAGGTAACTGCTTTATAGTCTATGCGAAACATGTGTATCTGCAGCAACATATGCCATCGAACTGAAAATGTCACTTACCCAGTGTACATCTGTTCGTGGCATTAGTCGCTGCAGATTCACATGTGCCCTCCCGCCTCCCCGGGAAGCCTGTAGCCGTTTAGCAGTAGATCTTAAATCTTAAACATTTGTACATTTGTAAATAATTATTATAAACTTTTTATGTACATACGTATTCACTCCATTGCATGGGCACTATTTATAGCAAACAACTCCATCCTCACCCTCTGCGGGGAAAACAATCTAAGATGGAGTCGACGCCCATGCGCAATGGAGCCGAAGAGGGAGGAGTCCTTCGGTCCCGTGACCAAAAAGACTTCTTCGAAGAAAAACAACTTGTAATACTCCGAGCCCAACACCAGGCAGCGGACTGTGCGAAACATGTGAATCTGCAGCGACTAATGCCACGAACAGATGTACACTGGGTAAGTGACATTTTCATTCTTTACAGCTCAGTATACCCAAGTTATTTAAAAACGGTTTCAAAAAATTGGATAAAACATATTTTATAGAATTTACAAAA
Source organism: Pleurodeles waltl (assembly GCF_031143425.1). Classification (NCBI taxonomy): domain Eukaryota; kingdom Metazoa; phylum Chordata; class Amphibia; order Caudata; family Salamandridae; genus Pleurodeles; species Pleurodeles waltl. The sequence goes on from NC_090448.1 coordinate 714,091,671, forward strand.
GAACAGAACATATAGTGTGGACTGAGAAGAAATTCCATCATTAGGACAGACAGGTAATCTAGAATTCTGTTGGTGAGTAACCTCATAAAAACATAACAATCTCCAAACCGTACCTTCTCTAAAATGAAAGAAGAGTGATTTTTCCCTCTTGGTTAAGGCCAGGGTAAGATACAAAGCTGGACCTAGGGATGCCAAAGTAAAGAAATCATTATTCACTATTACTTTGGTACACTCCTGGTTTAAACGGTGTCTAAGAGTAAACTCCTTAAAACGTTTTCTAACAATTTATTTTATCTGATTTCTTTAAATTGAGTGGTGCCAGAAAAAAGTTAGGTAGACCCAAATTTGTGAAAGGCTTAGATATTTTCACCCAAGGAACAGATAAACATCTATCTAGCTGAAGACAATCTAGCACAAAATCTTTTTTAAAGCTGGCTTTACCATTCGTCCTTATGTTAACCCCCTAAGAGTAACGGGCCTCTAACATTATCGGAAATGTAAGGCAGGTACAACTCAGGGTGAATAATAAAGTGAGAACTTGCTATCAGGAGGTTTGGAAGGCGCCCACAAATTCAATTTTTTCTTCTGCTTTCAAAGCAGCGGAATGTTGGCACCCCCATATCCTGGCTGTGTACATGGCCTCAGAAATACACTGATAGTTATGCATATTTAAAAAAGGAATAGAGGAACCCATACGTTTTTTGTGTAAACTTTAAGATAGCCCCAGCTGCCCGCTTAGTTTCATTTGTGAGATAGTTATTTGAGGATTCTAGGAGCCACCTGAGATAAAAGTGACCTGAGATAATTAAAGTTGCTCACGCTACTCAAAGTCCTATTGTTCAAAGATAATAAGGACAACCTTTTCTTCCCAGTCCAGCACACCATAAAATTAGGTTTCCCAAAACTGGTAGATAAGTCTGGCTTGCCCAAAAAAGACAAAAAAACATCCACCAAACTACGAAGGGCTCTTGGAGTTTGCGTCATCAAGACGGCATCGTTGGTGTACAATAATGCTGGGACTAATCTGTAAGCAACCTTTGGTACATCGGAGGTGACAGATCCCAAAAGTGGGCATAAGCTGTTAACATATACAATAAAAAGAAAATGAACCCCAGCAGCACTCCCCTGGCCGAATGGAAGGTATCCGAGGTTTCCCGGCATAGTCGTATATCACCTTGGCTTCCAGATTTTTGTTCAAGGAATAGATTAAATTTACAATGTTAAACTCCACACCCTTGTCTGACAGCTGTAACCACAACTGTGTCCTATTAACTAGATCAAACGCTGAGGACAGGTCCATAAAAGTCAGGTACCTTAGGCTTTGTCTTGCTATCGTATATTTACCCAACATTACATGCAAGTTTAAACATTGCACCACTACGCCCAGACCGAAAGTAGTACTGAAACAGCAATGTAACATTCATCTGAAAAATCCAATCCCATATCTGTTTAAAAAGTACTCTGCCAAAGATTTTCTCTGTACTATCAATAAAGGACATGAGGCGGTAACACTTCGGAAGGTTCCGGTCCCCTTTCGTAAAAATGGGCACTATAATCAACAACGTCTAAGACTCAAGAATTTTGAAACTAAATTAATTGTTAAATATATTTGCAAGTATGATGCCCCAGGGTAGGTATTTGATGCAATTTTGACTGCAAGTGCACTGGGTTCCTGCTAACCAGTTCCCTAGTGCCAGAACGGTTTCCCTAAAACTGCAATAGTTTCCCAAATGGCAATACCTTTGGCTCCCCTATTTATCTCTAGTAAATTATATCCCTGGCACCTAGGGCATGGGTACCAAAGAGAGTATTCAAGGGCTGCATGTACTGTGCTACCCTCAGGGACCCCTCACCTATCACATGCAGACTGCTATTGCAGGCTGTGTGTCTTGGTTCAGCTAAAAGTGAACGCACGACATGGCACACAGCCTGTGTGCCATGACCCCTAACACTGCATGCAATATATGTAAGTCAACCCTACAGCAGGCCTTACAGCCCTAAGGCAGGGTGCATTATATAACATGTGAGGACATATCTGCATGAGCAGATATGCCTCTGCCATGTCTTTTTTTGATTTGTGTTGATTCTTGAACATAGTGCGTGAACAGGGAAGTCATTTTAAGTACATCTGTTGGACACAGATTCCCCAGTTACATGATGGCTTCACTGAGAATAGGGGTGTTTGATTTAAAAATCCTATATTAATAAACCCTCACTGATGCCAGTAATTGATTTATTAATACATGCACTGAGAGGGCACCTTGGAGGGGCCCCCTAAAATCCTCCCAACTACCAATATGCAGACTGACTAGTTTTAGCCAGCCTTCCACCATCAGACACGATTCTCACTCACAAGGGTGAAAGCCTTTGCTCTTGAGTGGTCAAAAACAAAACCTGCTCTGAGGGAGGTGTTGATGCCCCCCATTCCCCCCAAACAGAATGGCCTGTGAATCTGCTTTCCAAGGCACATGGCTTCAAAGAAGCCCACCTCCCTTGGTATGCAGATCTGGCTTCCCTTTAAGGAGAGATGCCGACCCCCTTACCCCAGGGCCCATTTGGCACCTGAACAGGTGGGAATTGTAATATTCAGAGAGGTCTGTACACTCCTCAGGTTAGTCCCACCCCTAAGGTGCTCTGCCTAATGTGGACCCAACATTTAGAAATCTGCCATCTTGGTGTTGGCAGATTTAGGAACTCTGGGACAAGGTTATTCCCACTTCCCACAGGAAGTGGTCTGTAGGGGTGTAGTGACCCCAGGGGTAAGTAGCCAATTGGCTACTACCCTACACTCCCCAAAATATCCCTAAATTCAGTATTTACGGGAACCCCAGACACCACAAAATCAGATTTCTGCTGACCTACAAAGAAAGACACCCAAGAGCTGCAAAGCAGACTGAGGAAGAAGCACCTGACTTGGCCCCAGCCCTGTCGGCCTGTCTGCTGTTCCCACTTAGGCTCCTTTAGGAACTGTATTAATCTTAAACCATTACTTGAATGATGGTTGATCTCAGCGGTTGAGACCAGGGAATCTACCTTGCTAATGGGAAAGGTGCCACCAGGCATAATGATCTCCCCACCGGGTATCTAAAGTTGAACCACCTTGAAAAGGAGGGAGAAAACCTCTGATAACAAACAAAAAAAAATCTATAGTTGAGGCCCACCCAATCCCCCTGAAGGACGGAATGGTACTTTCTTCCCCTCTAAAACAGGAAATCAAATCTACTAAATCGTGCTCTGCCATATATTTAGATGCAGTGATTTGGGGAATGGCACACTGAGTGTGCCATGTCGTGTTTTCACTCATGACTTGCACCATGTCATGTAGTCTGCAATGATAGGCTTGTGCAATTTTTAGGGGGGTAGCTTAGGATGGCACAATGCATGCTGCACCGTTAGGGACCCTCTCCAGTATCCAGGCCATAGGTAGCAGAGATACTATTTATTAGGGACTTACAGAGGTACTAAAATGTGAGCCAACTGTACATAATAGACATTTTGCCCTTGTTTTAGGGAAAGAGCAATCACACCGGGGACCAAGCAGGAACCAAGTGCACTTTCAGTTGAGAAACCTCAGTACCAGTGGCAAAAAAGTGGGGGTGACCATATTAAAAGGGGCACTTTCCTACACCGCGCCACATAGTGCACTCTCTTCTGGAACATCTTTTTGAAGATATCCTTGAATCTCACCCCTTTCCTCTTTTTCCTGACCCATTACTCTGAGGACTTATATTCACCATACTGTCTGTCACAAGCCTCAGAGCTTGTGGCACTATAAATACACAAGTCACTATTCCCCACTGCGCCAACTAGGACACATCTGCAGTGATCGCATGATTTTATAATGTGAAAGTATTTGACTGTGCCACCACAATAGCTGTCTCTGCTCCACGGCACTCAGTCTTATGATTAACACACTTTTGTATGCACTTCAAAGGCTGCATGTAAATGAAAACCATCTAGAAACGTGCCAAATAAACAAGGCCATGATTCCACGCCACATCTTCATTTACTAACATTTGACGTTTGTTTTGCTTTCCCTGGAATATGCATGGGGAACCCCATAGGGGGAACATGCCTCACAATTTTAAGATGTCTAGTGTAGATGAAGGTGGTGCACTCACCGGTCCTGTCCACACCTTGCTCGCTGAGCTTTTATTGTGGGTCACTGCCTAGTGCGGTGGTCGGAGACATATGCCCTAAAACTTCAAGCTTTGACTATTTGCCCTGATCTGTTTGTATGCGTGGAGTGCATCCACTGCTACTGCCTTGCAATGTTCGTGTAGCCAGGTTAGCCAATCTTTTTTTCTGTAGCCTTCTAAGGACCTCTTGTGGTTCTTCTGAACTCCTTTGGCGGTAACAGCAAAGGGTCACCATATACATCCAGCATTATACATCCACACTCAGCCAATGTTCTGCTGGCTACCCTCCTCAGCAATTGTGCCCCCTGTTTAGTTATTGGGCATTGTGGCTGACTCTGTGTCAATATGCCTGCCTTTGGGAGCTTCTCCCCTTGCACTGGCCTTGCAAGATTGAGGCTGCCTAATCCAGCCAGGCTTGCTCAGGGTTGCAAGTCCCTCTACAGTGGGAAAGGCCAGTGGGAGTACTGTGATGTTTTACTGTTACCGATGCTAGTGCCATCTCTAGGCCTTTAAACTGTCCAGGGCAGTGAATGGCGCTGTTGTCAGAAGGAAAAGAGAGGAGCTCTTAAGACTCAGGACTGCTCCATTCCCCTGGAAGGCACATCTCTGTTAAAGGAATGTAGAAATAGATTTTAAAACAGATTTTAAACAGGGGCTTGAGCATTAAGACTGTGAAGAATGGTAGTAAAAAGAAAAGATGTAGCTTGAGCCAAAAGTGTTCAAGAGAATAGATTGAGGACAGTCTCTCCCAGACTATAACTGCCTGTCCAAAGAAAGCGTATGCATATTTCATCTAAAGAATGTTGCAGGTGGAGCTGCAGTCCAAGTTGTAAGAACAGTGCAACTGAAAGTAGTAGATACTAACAAGTGATTAGAAGCTGCATGTACTAATAGAGAAGACAGAAAGATAAAGTCAAAACACAGGGAGAATGAAAATATGAAGTGTGCGAGAGAGAGAGAGAAAAAAATAAAGAAATCCAAATAACAGGTAAGTGGCAAACACGGCGAAAATAAAAAAGGAGTGGCTGGTATAGGACATGAAATGTAACAGTGTAAAATAAGATGGGTGTTAAGGGGTCAGTGTTAGAAGTAGCGATCCATTTGGGATGGTACAGATGGCGGAGCCCTTTGCCCATTTGAGCCAGATAAAGTGAATGAAAGAAATGTAGGAAACAAATGTTTTCGTGTCTTGGGCAGTCTCTTCACTTGATGCCAGTCGTACAATGCATTTACTTAAAGATTTTGTGCACAATGCAGTATGATTTCTGAAGGACACGGCCAGCTTTCCTGAGTTGTCTGCTGGTGCCACATGACACCATAAGGTCACTCTAGTGTGGACCGGTACAGCTTCTCAAAGTTTCCTGCTTGAGACATGACTGTTGCAGCCAAAGCATCTCCATTTGCCCCAAACTTTGGAGTACTCGACCACTGTGGATTTGTGTCCTCATAGATTATGGTTTCACAGAACTCTGGAATTATTTTGCCATCTGCTTTCTGCACCTGGACATCCCTTATCAGGAGGTTAGCTCTCTTCATTTGTTATCTGTTCTTTGTATCCTTAAGCCAAGAGGACTCTGAGTGATTGGGTTCATAATGAAAAAAAAAGAATTGAAAGAAAAGGTAGATACAGCCGAGTCATGGCTTAATAACATTGTACATTTGTGAATAATGGGGCTCTCAACCAGAGACAATAACTGAATACACCATGAAAAACGTAGTTTAATCAAACTGACTTGGAGAATTCTTAATTGCAAATTTTGATTGAAACTTCAGCGTGTTCTGTGTTTAGTAATAGATCTCCACATGCTGGTGATTCTTGTTCCGTTTAACTGACACAGTTGTGGGCAATGTGTACTATAACTGCTCTGCTCTTTTCACTGTTTGTTACCTTATTAGACAGCTGTTGTTTGAGCCTTAATCTTTGTTTTAATATCTTTTACTCTTCGTAGTTGTGGGTGAGAGAGCGCATGCCTATGGCATCCTCGACGGAGCATGGCAAGGACCTGCCCACAGTGCAGTTGCTTATAAAGAAGAATCAGGTAAGCAGTTTTGGCAGGGCGAAAGTCATCAAAAATAGTCTCACTCCAGAAAGTCTAAGCCTACACATAGTCTTCCTGCATTTCAGAGATCTTGTCCTTGCGCAGATTATGTCTTTTCCTCACTGAGAAAACCTACTAAGTGCACTGTAGGCTTTGCCTTTTTGTGGACGCTCTTCCAGTGTCCTCTGCAAGCAGGTTCTCAAAGACGTTTCTTCCTGCGCTACTGACAGTGTTCCTCGTCACTATACACTGGCTACTACTGCACAGCAAGTATATCCCCAGTGCACTAGAATCAAGGTTTCACTGACAGACTGTACATTTTTGCCACCTTTAAGGTATAATCTGCATGGTGTAATCATTCCTTGCATGCATTGTGAATGCATTGTTGGTGCTCTGCATGCACATTGTTATGGGATTGAAGGCACACCCACTACTGGCAACTCAAAGTAAATCCTCTTCGATCTTTAGGCACAGTCTTACAAGAGAGCACCTTATCATTGCACTTCATATAGTTTTACTTATGCTTATGTATATTCTCATAACATTGTAGGCTCTATCACATTCACTTTTCAAATGAATTATATGTGCACTTTGGCACACTCTTATTTGCAATAGTCTTATCTTGTTGTACCTCAGAGAATGAACTATTTTGAGTATGATGAACATCAGAGATCAAGTTAAATAGAAAATGCTCCAATAACTGGGCAGTTACCAGTGAGGAGAAGCTCATGTGTCGAGTACTGCTGTGACTAGGAAGTGGAAGTAAAGTAAGCAATAACTGGAAATTCAAATGAGAGCTTGATTTTGAAACGTAAACTTCATCCTGGCTGTTACGTCCTCTTTTTCATTCAAAGAATGCAAGCAGCTACCATGTAAGGTCAGGTATGGGAGAGGAATTCTGCCCTCGTGACCCCTCTACAGTCAATGTAATTATAAATATTCCTAATTCTGAGCGGAAGAGTGTTTCAGAGTTTGGTAGTTTCTACTCGCTCGACCTTTGAGTAAAGAGACTCTGTGTTAGGAGTCTTTGGAACTACACAGGTGATATTTAGGAGCATCAAGATGAGTGGCCACGTCATAATTCAGCCATCATGGTGCAGTGGCGCTTGAACTCAATCATGTAAAAAAAAAAAAAAGAATTTAAGCCTGTAAAGTCTCAGGCAAATGGAATACATCTTGATTATCTGCTTGACTCCAAAGATTAGGTCAACGTCCATGGAAACGCCAAGGCTTTTCACTGACTGTGAGAGCTTTGCTCCAATCAAAAAAGTCGAAAGAGAGAAAGATGTATATTTGCTGTTAAGAGTTGCCCATGTATGATTTCCAGACTATATATTGTTATAACTGTTGTTGTTTTATTAATTCTGGATGTCCTGTGAATAGCTATAAAAAAAGTATTGTTCAAATTTCAACTTGCGTTATTCTTCTTTTTGACCTGTAGTGGTGGAGGGTGTTGTACTCTTTAGAATCCTCGGCTAGATTTTACTCTTCCTTATGCTGAACCACAGGTTTGATAGATCACTCGCCAGCTCTTAAACTGTCCCTCCTACCAGTAGATTCCATTCACCTTAAGATACTCTCTTTTTTTCATTAGCTTATTTCCTCTTGCGTTAGATTTTAATTTCTTGTTTAATCATATACACTTTCATAGACAATGCCATACTCACTATTCAGTGCTTACAGCCACTTGTCTATAGCTCAACTTCTTCATCTTGAACATTAGCCCATATTTCTGCAGAATGATTTACATTAGTTCATTGTATTATATTCTTTCTCTTAGCTACCCTCCCTCCCACTCAACAGTGCCTCACCTCCCTTCTCACTCATGGCTGTAGAAGATGTTTTCTCCTATCAGTCCACTTGTTTTTGTGAAACACTATTTGAATAGTTTTAATGTTGCCTCGGTTTTGTTTTTGCCTGGCAGACCTTGCAGAAAGAGATACAGGGCCATCGGCCTCGAATCGATGACATTCAGGAGCGTGGGAAGTCTATGGTGCAGAACAGCAGCATTGATTCTGAGGAGATTCAGCTGCGACTGGCTGAGCTGCAAGAGATGTGGCAGGCCCTGGTTAGTGAAGCAGAGAAGCGGCACACACGCTTGGAACAGTCCAACATGGCGCAACAGTTCTACTTTGATGCTGCTGAGGCAGAGGCCTGGATGGGGGAACAGGAACTGCATATGATGTCCGAGGAAAAAGCTAAGGTACTTTATGGGCATTAAATAATGAAAGTATATGTACATAATGTGGCAGGAAGTGGTGTGCAGTTGCTTTCCCTAACTCTTATGTGAAATGCAGAGTATTCCACTGTGTCTGATCTCTTCTAGTAATTTGCAAAGTCAGTTTACTTCTATTTGGTATGTCCTCATGGATAAAAGGGGGTGGTTTACTTTTTTTTTTTTTTTTTTTTTTTTTTTTTTATCCTTGAATTTTGTGATTGTCCCTACAGATTGTTTTGAAAAACATATTCAAATGTCTTTGAATGTATCTTTATTCCTTTTTGAAAACCCTAGCTTGCATACTATTTATCTCTACCTTGTAGCTCATTTGAGCTTAGGTGAATTTTATTTTTTCTAGCAATGACTCCATCGTGGCAGGTAGGGCCAGACGGCTCTACCCACAAGACGTCTTTCAGACATGATGTCCCTGGAGTGTAATATTCACCAACCTGCGTACTGATGTCAGTTTCTGTTTATCTACACTTCACCAGTACAGTGTGGAACTTTTTTGTCTCACAAATTCCGCAGGTCTCAGTAATGACTAGGCCAAATGTTCCCTCATTGGGCCTCCGGCTTTAATTCTTACAGATGGTTACAAATAGGCCCCCATGATAATTGTATGTGGTGGACATTGCACCCCAGCTTGAGACTATTGTAGTCTACGTATCCGAAAGGCACCAGGGAGTAGGATTCCAAGCTGTTTTTGGCAGTGAACCACAGAGAGACTCTCAAGCAGGCTCCTTCAGAAAAAGCTGTCACCTTCCAGGGGATGTTCTCATTTGAACTCTTCCCACAAAAACACAAAAGGCATTATAGGAAGGAGAGGTAGTCGTACTCCAGGAAAAAGCCCTGTTCCCAGGAGCGTTCAAAGTCTCAGATTTTTCCCCGACGCCAGACTCATTCTTGATAATAACGGCCCACCTAGCAAATAAAGACTTAAGCTTGGAGTTTCCTGGTCTTAAGGCTGACACTGCGCAGGTGAAGGCCTTCCGACTAGCAATGATGGATCTTTTCAAGATGGACTGGCAAATCTCTGGGTTACTGTCAAGGTAGGGGGTTTTCCTGATGGGCTTGAGGACTCCAGTGGCTCTGAAACTGATGCTTACTGACACTGCACCTCCATGGGCTCCTCTGGAGCCCTTTTTCTTCACCAGTTTTGTAGCCAAAAGTGCTGTTGCCTATACTGCCGGCTAGGGCACTGGCCAAGAAGTCAATAGGGGAAACCATCATCCGTGTGGCAAAGGAGAAGGTTGAGATTAATTTTAACCCCTACAGTGAACACCACCGAGCCCAAAGGTTTTGCCTACTTGAAGGAGATTTTAATTTCAGATTCATATGCCTTGCCTATGGAAAATATTCGGATCAGACTTTGAGGATGACTCAAAGTCTGATCTTCTCCTGTCACCTTAAGATACGGATGCCGGAATTGACAAAAAAAAATGCTAGTGCCTTCAATACCTTCACAAGAAAGTGATATTTCCTACCCCTCTAGGTGGCCTGTAATTTTTGTCCACCAACCTGTCACTGAAGAATCTGGTTGTTTAAACATTGTCAAAGTTTTTGCCTACAGCAGTTTGGCCCTGCATACATATAATATAATTTATTTGGTATGCCACCTCAAAAACAGCAGTTGTTACAGCCCATTCAGACGCCACAGAAAGTATCTTTCCTTTTGGGCCAGTATTGGTACTAGGGAACATCACCAGGAGCAGCAGATTCAGTCCCCATCATCGTTCACAGGCTCTGCTGCTTTGCAACCCCTATGACTCTTCTCCCCCATGACATCAGCTTCCAGGAGAAGTGAGGATCTCCCAATTTGTCACCCATTGTGAACATATCACAACGGAACGGGATCATCCAGATGATCCACCAGTGCTATGCCTTTAATTTCCTGTCCTCCTTGGCTCCCAGTCCTTCTCCATTCCTTCAGAGCATGCTTTCCGGCTTTGGCCTTGATCCTAGAGGTGGAAGTACTTGATGAAAGTAGGACATGGGATTCTTTTGTCTTTACTTGTTGGTCCCGAAGAAGAACAGAGGTCAGTCCTGGATCTCCACCTTCTAAATGTGTTCACCAGTCAGAACAAAGTCATGATGCTGTCTCAGAGATAGGACCTGTTGGCCTTGAACTCTGGAGATTAGCTGGCACCAATGAACCTTCATGGCACTTTATTTTCGTTTCTCACTGCCCACCAGTGCACCTTGAATCTCTGGATGTGTTTACAACACTGTCAGCTTACTGTCCTCCCATTCCGAATTACAGCAGCCCCAAATATCTTTACAAAGGTGCTGCGGGTCATGACCGATTCACTACAGCAGTCAGGAGTCCATGTATTGCTATACTTGCATGACTGGATGGTGAAAATGCAGTCCCTGCACAGATCCAGGACCATTCAGAGATGGTCAGACCTTTTATTCCACTGGACATCTCCACAGTGGGCTGGAGCACCAGGAGGCTGGTTTTTAGACAGTGGGCTGATCCTGGTGCCTCTGTCAATTTTACCTATCCATTATATGAACAGGCAGGGCAGCATGTGCTGACTTGAAACCCATGTTGGAAGACAATTTACCTGTGATAAAGGCTACAGTGTCACAGTCTTCCCACTAGCAGTCCATCTTCCATGCTCCCTCAGTATGGGAATGGATGCCATCAGTCTTCTGTCACTGGAGAACCACAAATGGTAGCTACAGCTGATGTAACAGAGAGGATATTATTCACATTGAGGGTTTCTCTTTGTGGATCTCTTTGCCACATCTTGGAACAAAAGGTGTCTTCAATTTTGTGGCCTTTCTGATGAGATCACAGATGTCATCTTGGCTGCCAGGAAGCCTGCCACTAAATCAGTTTAGCTGGCCTTTGGACCAGGTTTGTGCATTGGTGTGAGCCAAATGCATTAATTATTTTACATCTTGCCTATCCAACATCTTAATTTTTGCATTGTCTCTAATACAGCATTGTCTGGCTATGCGTATGTGCTACCGCCCAGCTATGCCTATATTTATATGTTTTCTGGCCAAACTTACCATTTTAAATTGCCACTAGTGGCCCATTTTCTAAAAGTTTTGCTTCACTTGTTTCCTCCCGCTCATTTTACTGTTCCTCAGTGGGATTCAAACCTCATTTTGACTTTCTTAATGGCATCTCCACTCATGCTGATGAACAGTTACTTTTTACTATAAAAACAGTTGTGTTGGTGGTGATTACTTCTGCTGGGTCGGTCAGAGAACTTCAAGCCATTTGAGTTCATCTTCACAATTTTCTACCAGGATAACACCTTCATACCTTTCCATCATTATTACCCAAGGTAGTATCTGCCTTTCATATAGATAACAGTACGGGACAGAGGAATACCCAAGTCTAACTAGGGACTGGGGTAATCTAGTATTAAAAGGAAACAGTGGTCCCTAATATATACAACCAATATTCACAATTATTATTTTCTCATTTAATGAAAAAATGTCTGGATATCTATTGATGGTTGCCAATGACAAATGCTTGGTGCTCTCATTTGTGCAGTACACCCATGTGACTAAGGTGATCAGTTTGTGTGTAAAAAAACACAAGGGAGGTCCCTGTTTTGAGGGCAATTATTCTTCAATCCTGTTACGCAATATGGGATCATCATCAGGACTCTTAAAATAAGGAGAGCGAGGGGAAGCTGAAATAGTGAGAACAGAGATAAAAGGGGGGAAACCCCTACAGAAACATAAAAACAAAGAATAAATATACACAAAATACTAGATATGTGTCTCTGTCTGTCTGTCTATCTGTCTGTCACTCTGTCTGTCTGTCCGTCATTCCCCTGGCTGCCTCAACACTAACTCTAGAAAGGTTTCCGGTGCAAGAACAAAGACCATACCCAGGAGTTGTGAGTACTCGGGGTCATCTTGCCCAAATACACCTTAGGTGGTCGCAGGAGGCTCCACAGCTATGCCCTATATGGGGCCGGCCGACCAGCCAGCCCTGTAGCTACTTAGACATGTCTTTATGCTCTGCAATCAGCTCCTTTCGGTCGACACTGAAAGACGGCTTGGGAGCGTAGAAAGGATGAATCGACGTCTGTCCTGATAAGATTCTTAGTGAATAGACAATGCTCTGCACCTAGAAATAACACTGTAAGCCAAAGACTCGAGGTCACATCCACTCTGCAACAAAACAACCTTCTGCATTGAAGTCCTCGGCGTCAGACACTCTGGTATTAAAGGACACAGCATAGGTGAAAGAGCCCACTAGCTCCAAGGAATCGTCAGCATCAAAAATCAAGCCTGTGCAGAAAAAATCATCGGGGTAACTGATGAAGAACAGTAGGAGTCCTGTCTTTAGGAATTTACAGCAAATCCTGGACCCACAGACTCGAAAACTCACAACATCTGCAAAGAGAAGGCTCAGGTTCGAGGAGTCTGCCATATTGCTACCAAGGAAGAAACATGTGGCACATATAGGCACCAGTCAACCACCACAGCATTCTCATGTTCATTCACTACCATCACATTACCCACAGGGTCTACACTTTCACAGTCCGACATAGGGCACCTACACGCATACTCTTCTGCAAAGGACTTAGGGGAGCCCAGGTACATACGCATAGTCGTGACTACCCTTGGGAGGAATACGGTTTCAACCCTCAGGACGGAACTGAACTCGAGCCTTTACCTATTAATCCATACCCTTCTGATGACACTACGAACTACCACATCGTTATCCAGCAGGCAACAGCATATCATAAAGTAGATATGCATGTAACCCCTGAGGATGAGGACTTTTTGGTAGGGACTTTATCCAAGGCAGAAGTGTCAGTTCAATGCTTACTGATAATAAAGTCTCTAATCATACCAGCTGCGGAGATCTTCAAAGACCCAGTAAAAGCAAGAGTATTTTCTCTCTAAGTGGAGAGGAAGTATGAATCATCTGCCTCATGCCTATTGTACATACTTGGACACCCTTCATTATTTCGCACTTATTACTTGTTGCTACAGTTAACAAATGGGCTGCAGCACAGACAAAAGAAGATGCCCTGCTGCTTGATAAAGAAATGAAACACATTGATGTGGCAGGGAAAAGAGTGGCTGTATGCATTGCCTTTCACTGTCAGATTGCTAACTCAATGGGGGTTGTTACTCTCCTGGTACAACAGGGCCCACTGGAATGACATGGAGCATCTCCTTTAAGATCTCCCAGATGAATACAAAAAAGGAGGTGCTGAATTAGTTGGCAGGGACAAACATATATCTAACGCCACCATTAGGTGTGCACAAGATTCTGCCGACACCTCAATAAGTGGTATAAACACAGCTGTGACTTTGTGTAGGCATGCATGCATGCATGCATGGCTGCACATTTCAGGCTTGAAGCCGGAGGTACAGCAGGACCTACCTAACATTCAGTTTGATTGTGAGTACTTATTAGGCACCTAGGTTAATGAAATGCTGGAACAAAGTAAAAAATGATACTAAAACAGCAACTGTGGGGGTGTTGCATACTATGACTCTACAGCAGTGCTTTTGAAAGCAGAAAGGAAGGGGTAGTGCCAAAGCATCCACTTGCGAGCAGGGATAGACTTATCAAAAGCAACAATGAGCCTATCACCAGCAAGGTGGCAAAGGCTACAGTAGAGGAGCCTATAAAGGCAACAGAGTCGAGGGAAGCAGTAGAGGTATGCCTGCGAAGAGTGCTTCAACTGGCAAACAGTGACTTCCCTCACATTACCCCTGATCACTCAGCACCTGTCGGGGCAGACTTCCAAGTGTTTTTGACAGATTGGGAGGACACCACTTAAATCCAATGCAGGGTACTCGATCATCGAGCAGGGTTACTGTCTCCAACTCACAGCGACCCCACCAGACATTCTTCCGTGCAGACACACGTTCAGTCCATAACACTTAACACCTTCTCAAGGAAGAGATATTCCTTGCAAAGGTGGTATCGAGCAAGTTCTAAAACAACACCAAGCCAAAGGGAGTACTCTCTTTACTTTCTTATTTCAAAGAAAGACTGCACACTCAAACCAATGCAAGACCTCAGGCCTCTCAACAAACACATCCTGTCAGCACATTTTCATATGGTCACACTGCAGTATGCCATGCCACTCTTACTGGAAGGCAACTTCTGGCAGCTCTCGACTTAAAGGATGTATACTTCCACATTCCTATCCTCCCCCGCACCTCCGCTATCTGCAGTTCGTTGTAAGTGGACGCCATTATCAATTCAAGGTTTTACCATTTTGGGTCACATGTCCAAGGGTATTAGCAAAATGCCTAGATGTAGTAGCCATGCATCTAAGGATACAAAGCATTCATCTTTTTTCTTACTGAGATAACTGGCTGAGAAGAGGTCCAGAGAAACCCCAGTGTATAAAGAATACACAAGCCACTATCTTCTCCACAGGTTAGGATTTACAATAAGTGCAACAAAATCCCACCTAGACCCACTTCAGGTTCCACCCTATCTCAAAGTGATTCTAAATTTGGTTATGGTCAAAGCCTACCCCAATCCACATTTCCAGAACAAACTGGCTCTTTATCAGCCACATCATCACCCACCTGCCAGGATGGTAATGAGTCTCTGCCTTTGTCTCACATGCCAAACTGCATATGTGCCCGTTACAGAAGTGTCTTGTACCACAGTGGTCACAAGCGGAAGGCAATTTAGAGGATCTAGTGTTAGTTCATCCCAGGATCTATCAGTCTCTGTAGTCTTGGAACAACATCAACCTGTTGCAGAGTAGGCCTTTAATGGCTCCTACACCACGGGTGGCCCTCACTAAAGACGGATCACTAACAGGATGGGGGGCACACATGATGGACATGACTATAGATGGGTTGTCGACAGTTCAGCAAAAGACCCTTCACATCCACTTATTGGAACTACTAGCTATACAACTTGTGGTGAAATCAAGACTATTTAGCACAAAGTATTGAGCACATGGAATTGGGCAATTCACCATCAAATTCACCTCTTGGCAGAGTATCTCCCAGGAATGGACATTGACAGGCTGACCTAAGCAGCATGCAACAACAAGTCCATGAGTAGGAATTCCACCCGCAAGTCCTACTCCCATACTTCCAACTCTGGGGAACACCACACATAGATCTCTTTGCCACAGTGCAGAACGCTAAATGCCAAAACTTTGCCTACAGATTGTATCACCCACAGTCCGAGGGCAATGCACTATGGATTAATTGGTCAGGGATGTTTGCTCACACTTATCCACCTCTCCTGCTATATCATATGTGGTGAGGAAGCTCGGGCAAACATCTCTTACTTTGATTCTGATCAAGACGGTAATGGTGCACAAGGCTACTACAGCTCTCTGTGGTTCATCAAAAGGCTCTACAACAGACAGGACCTTCTCACTCAGAAACCAGGCAGAGTCAGACATATAAATCCCAGCCAGCTCAATCTGGCTCCTGAGGTCCTAGAGTTTCGTTCCCTAAAATTACCATTGGAATCTATGGACACCCTCTGGGAGGTACGATGACCTACCAGTAGAGCATGTTATGCGACTAAGTGGAAGAGATCTGTCCATTACTGTAGCACACAGCACATTGATCAGCTGAATCCTACAGTACAGACCCTTGTATGCTGCTCCTACACTTACAAAAGATAGGGTTAGCTTATACATCTATACAACTATACGTAGAATGCTATTGCTGCATATCTCCAAAACAGGGAACAATCGCTAATCAGAATCCCTATTGTTAAAGCATTTATAGAGGGTTTAAAGAGAATAATGCCTCCAAATTCATCGCCTGCTTCAGTCTGGAATCTTAATGTAATACTAACCTGACTCACAGGCCCTCCTTTTGAACTTTTACACTCATTCCCACTTCAATTTGTCTCATGGAAAGTTGCTCCCTTGATAGCAGTTAGTTCCTTAAGAAGAGTCGAAGAGAGATGTATGCTCTGGCTCTAAAATAACCTTTGTTTCAGGTACACTAACAGAGGGTATTCCTTAAAACCAACCCTAAATTCTTGCCAGAAGTAGTATCCTCTTTTCACATGAACCCAATTATTGAGTTATCAGTTTTCTTTACCATTCCAGATTCAGCAGAGAGAGCTCTTCATACACTAGATGTAAAAAGCGCACTAATGCATTACATTGACAGAACTAAATCTTTGCATAGAAGACAACAGATGTTAGTTGCCTTCTCAAAATAAAGTAAAATAGGGCAAGCAATATCTAAGGCAGGTATCGATAGATGGATAGGTAAGTGCATCCACGCATGTTACATCAAGGCAGGAAGGACATCACCAGTCCTTCCAAGACAGCACTCCACTAGGAAAAGTAAATAGTGCTTCTTTGGCTTCTCTGGGTAACATAGCCATAGCTGACACCTGTATAGCAGCTACAAGGTCAACTCCACACACATTGAGTAAACACTACTGTATGGACATCCTAGCATGCCAGCAGGCACACATTGAACAGGCCATACTCAGAACTGTATCTGAAGCATCTGCACCATCTAGTGACTAGCCACCACTAGGGGAGAGCTGCTTTATAGTCTGTGCAGAGCATGTGTATCTACAGCCGCACATGCTGCAAATGTATTATGTTACTTACTATGTAAGCATCTGTAGGAAGCCAGCTCTTTATAGAGTGGATCAAAAAAGAAGTACATCATGTAGAGAGTATAGGCAAACCCCAGAAGGTATCACAGAGGCACAAATCACAAGCCAAATGCTGTCTTTTGTTTTAGTGTGGGGCAAGCAGTTAGGCGTATCATAATGTAGTGCTGAGCATGTAAAGCACACACATATGCAGTAAATGATACACTCAGCAAAGAAATTCAACACCAATTTATAAAAAATAACACATACTTTTATATAAATTTTGATACCAAAGTCATCAAAATCGGGTGAGTACTTTTCAAGTTGTGAATCTTTACAGTTTTCAAAAGTTGACAGTGCAATTTTTAAAGCGGTGAGGTTATCCTATGAGGGAATGACATATACTGAAAACAGCAGTGACTTACAGGACCAATATCCTGGACTTAAGGTAAGTATGGTGCAAGGTGTAAGGCAGCACCAACAGGTTACCTCAGGTGGCACTGGGCCGGCCAGGTGCAGAGGTGCTTTTCAGTGTCGGGTGCCCAATGTTATACTATGGGGAAAACATATACTGCATTTGGGCACTTCACAGCGACTTACGGGACCAATCTCCTGGACTTAAGGTCCAAGGCTACACCAACAGGTGACACCGGGCTGCACTGGGGGGCCGGGTGCAGAGGTGCAGTATATTGTTGGGTGCTCAATATTAGTCATTGGGGATCGGTCTGGTTAAAAAGAGGCTGCAGATTTCGACTGGAAGGCCAGCTAGACCGAATCAGCAAGTGGACTCAGTTCTTAGGATGCTCAGGGATGTGAGGACATCCTAGGTCCTCTTCCCCATGGGCCAGGGGTGATTGGTGCAAAGGAGTCTTGAGGCGTCTGATTTTGGTCACCGGGGGCACCTTCTTTCAAATGGGTCTGCAAACAGATGCTGCAAGTGGCGTTGGTGAGTCCACAGTGGGCGTTTCCAAGTGGGCTTTGTCTCTAGAGGGCTGGGGAACCACGCTGGCACCGTTGGCCCTCTTCAGCTTGGGATAGGCCGCACAAGTGCAGTGGCGCTTTCCAATGTCGTGTTTTGGCGGTCCGGAGTCTTCTCAGGTCTCTAGGGTTGGCAGCAGGCAAACAGCTCCGCTACTCCATGGGAGTTCCTGGGTTTTTGTTAAAGGCAGGCAGTCCTCTCAGGATTCTGGAGGCATGACAGTTTGCAGGAAAAGACAACTTTGGCACAGTTCGGCGGGAACAGCAGACAGGCCAGCAGGGCTAGTGCCAAGTTAGTTTCTTCTTCCTCAGTCTTTGCTTGTGTGGCTATTGATTATCCTCCTTCTTCATAGGTCAACACAAATCTGAGGTCCTGGTACCAGGAAATCCCGTAAAAAATCAGTTTAGGGACAATAAGGGGCGTGTGGGGTAGTAGCCAATGGGCTACTTACCCCTGGGATCATTATGCCCCCAAGATGACCACTTCCTTTGGGGAATAATGGGTATCACCCTGGCCCAGAATTCCTAATTTCACCACACACAAGATGGTGGAGTTTCTACGGCTGGATTTACTTCAGGCTGGTCACCATAGAAGTGTGTTCAGCCTGCAAATGCCACGCACCTCCTGTATAGCTAATTTTCCAGCCTGTCTAGGTGCCAAACGGGCCCTGGGGCTGAGGGGCAGCATTTCCCTTCAGGGGAAAGCTAGCTCTGCATACCAAGGGCAGTGAGCTATCCTGCCTTAAAATGCTAATTTGCTGGTCATCCTGTTGGGAAGGGTTTCTTCCTGACTGCAAAGAGCAATGGGGGTCAGAAGCTCATCTGTTGGTGGCAGACTGGTGGAAATTACTCAGTCAGCACAACCACAGTTGCTAGGTTTTCAGTAGGTACCTCTAAGGTGCCCTCTGAGTGTATGTAATAATAAATCCATCACTGGAATCAGTGAGGGTTTATTAATATGAGATGTTTGATACCAAACATACCTAGGTGAAGCCATCATGTAGCTGAGGAGCTCATATTGACCACTGTCCAGCACATGTACTTAAAATGGCTTCCCTGTTAGCTTACTATGTCTAAGAATCGACAAAAAGATAGTAGGGGCATACTTGCTCATGCATCTATGTCCTGACCTGTAATATAATGCGCCCTGCTGTAAGGGGGACTTAAAAATATTACAGGCAGTGTTTTAACTTTTTGAAGCACCATGTCACGCAGCCTGCAGCGCAGTCTATATGAGTTTGGTGCTGGGTGCCTTAGAGTGGAACAAGTTATGCTACAGCTCTTAGTGACCCTCTTTAGTATCTAGGTAACATTTACTAGGGACTTACAGAAGGTGCTAAGGTCCTGGTCATCCTGATCACTCGGGGATCAAGTGACCAGTGGTCCTTTTTTTGGGGGGAAGGAACAATGGCACTGGGGACCTAGTTAGCAGCAACCCAGTGCACTTCTGTCCAAGTTGCATCAAAAACAGGCAAAAAGTGTGTTTGTGTGTGTTTTGTGTGTGTGTGTGTGTGTGTGTGTGTGTGTGTGTGTGTGTGGGTGGAGTGGCTTCTGCAACCAGAACCCAGTTTCCTACAAGTATTGCTGTTGATTCACATGCGCCAACCCACCTCAGCAGAAGTCATTGGTTGTCTGAGATACTGTTTTTTGTATATATTGTACATATTTTCTTTCTTTAACCTTACAATGCATGGTTGGTATTATGTGCTACTTACAGCTCAAATAACATTGCACCCAATGTGTGAAAAACAAATCTAACAGATGAGCGAATGATCAACACCTTGTGAATTGGAAAAATAAGGTGCAGAAGTCCGAGCACAGCACTAGATGGCAGGGGAATGCAGAGCATGTGAACTTACAGCCCTACATGCCACAAATAGATGCTTATAGGATAAGTAAGTACTATCCTTTTGGGTGGTCTGCCCAATGTAGAAGAGATGACGAGGGCACAGAATAGTGTACACCACATTATTCATATTACATCTAAGTTTCAGGGTAAATAAAGGTTCAGTGTCTGATTTCACAGAACCATTTTTTAGTGTTGTTGTTTTTAGTGTAGCTGTTGTTGGGTAAATTATAGAGAAACTCTATCTCTGTATTGAAGCAGAGCTCTGTAGTACATGGTAGATGCGGTAGTCCTAGCGGCCAGATCCTGAGACTCCCCTGCTGTCAATAGTTGCTGAGTGGAGCATCTTTGATGACTGCTCTAGAGCAGTGAGTGGAGGGTTTAAGCACAGGTTCTATAATTTTAGCAGAAATGTTAATGAGGTGATGGGAGACATCCTGCCATGGGTGTGCTCAATGCTGATAGAGCCATGCCTCTAGGTCAATAAATAGATAAATAATAAATTGGACATGAAAACATCTAAGACATTGCTCACTGTTGCACATTGTTACACATGATGCCTCAGGTTACGTGTAGTATTAGTCTTTAAATGTAACATGTTTTACAACACATGATACGGCATATTGCATGATTCATGACTTGAGATGAAGCTTGACTCCACTATCCTTAAGTTTGTTCTATAATCTTGGAAATACTGAATGCTTTGCCATTAAATTCTGTACACTTTGTCAATAACGGTGTCCCTTAGGGTGTACCCACTTTCTCCAACTTAGTTTTTATTTTCATTCCAAGGACGCACTATTTTAATGAAAATTCTGTCTTTGATGTTATTGTGAGAATTCCACAGAAATTCATCTGACTTAAAGTTTGCAAAACCTTTTGTGTAGTTTAAAAACTAGATTCATAACAGCTCTCACCAAGTCAGAGCAGAGTATTCCGTCACAGAATGCTATATGCTGCCTTCTGTGCACTTTATTGCATCTGCATGTGCAAGGTACTATTTATGTAGGGGCTTTGGAGCTAAAGTGTTTAGAAATTAAATATGATCAGAATGATAAAAAATGTTTAGCTCTGTGTATGGCCTTTTGTAACTGGGGGATGATGTTGTCATCGTTATGTTTCCACAGGATGAGCTAGGGGCCCAGGCGATGGTGAAGAAGCATCTTGTGATGGAGCAGGCATTCGACGACTATGCACAAACCATACATCAGTTGGCCAATGCCAGCAGGGATATGGTGTCGAATGGCCACCCTGAGAGGTCAGTATAAATGCTGGATATTGTGGGCTGTTTTTTATTTTATATTGGGATGTGCTGAACTCATTTACTGTGAGTATAATGGTTTAGGGTACACCCCTATGATATTCTCAGTACTCCCAGCGATTGTCAAGAGACGGCTTACGGGCGGCTATCACTTCAGACCATTATCTGTACTGTCTCACAGGGCAAACACAACGTATAAATAATACTTGTCAGGTATTACCATGGTTTGTAATAACTGCAAGTTCATACTTTACTCAGTACACCCAAACCTTGTGATGCTTACCTTAGACATCAGCAGGCTCTCCAAGAATATACAAACATTGTTTTCAGATTTGTTCCACAGTTAAGGCCGGTGCTTTCTTTTGCAGACTTATCCAGTATGATATCTTATGTAGATCCTCGTATATTAAACATTCTCTGTCATTAAATGGAATATCCTCAAATGCTTATAAACCCTATTTGCAGAGACGTCACCATTTGTTCGTCATTCCTTATCCAAATATGACTGAAATACCTTAGCCGAGGTTATCATTTTGGGTTCCTATTTTACACTTTCAAGTCGGAATCCCTGGATGGTGGCTGCCTATGTAAATGCTGTATGTTGTTTTTATTATTAGATGTAGTTGACCTTTTGATTTCATAGTGATGATTGTTTTAATGCTGACTTCTTTTGGTCTCTTTTGAGTGCTTCTACTCTCCTTTGAAGCTGCATTTCCTTTCCTTCCTTGAGGTTTTTTTTAGGTACAGGTAGCTGTTTGGGATTACACTTTGTTTTAGCAGTCTGGCCCATTTTATTTGGTTCTTACCACCTTTTCAGTGCTATTGTCTTCTCACTATTTCACTTTCCCAGTATGCAAGGTTGTTCAAAGACTGAATTCCTCATTGAATGTTGTGATATTTGATGGATAGTTCATATAATACTTGATTATTAGGTACAGAAGCTTGTGTATTATCATGCTTTTGCCATTGGAAACCAGAAAGCAGTGGCTCTGTAACTAGTGTCCAACAGAGAGAGTGGGACATTCTAACCTAGTTTCCTCCATTCTTTCTGGGACATTACCTTCACAAAGCTTGGTGCATATAATTCTGTACCAAGTGTAACATGTTTGACATAGCAGTCCGCCAGACCTTTTTCAGTTAAATCTTTTTGCTCGGAAACCAGCTTTTCTTAATAGTCTTAGTTTTCGGAAATATTGATAATGTTGATGCCTAGTATGGAAAATACAGTGAAAGAGTCAGAGGTGAACTCACCTCATGTAAGCAGACTATTTAATAGAGATATCTAGCAGCAGATTTCTTGCCTTTGAATTTCCCAGGCGTCAGACTGGATCCAGAAGATTTTTGCGTGAGCTGTACCCCTGCACACCAGTAGGTGGCGTGAATTGGCTCCAAATGGCATAATCGGCAGGGTCCACGCTGGAAGTGTCGCATTCACCTGTATAGGCACCACCTTGGCGCACTGACGTCAGTTCTTTTTTTCCGCGCCAGTTAGCGCTGATTTGGAGAAGAGCAACACCTCTGTAGTGTTTTTTTTTTTTGTCTGAATTTCGAGGATGTCTTCGAGGAAGACAGGTTTTAAACGCATAGTAGCTGTCACTGTGCCATGTCCAGTACAAACCCACGTTTAGTCTGTTTTTGGTGTCTCAAGTGCAACCATGACTCCAAGTTGTGCTGGGACTGCCGGGCCATGGCTCGGAAAGCTTTGAGTGAGCGGTCCCTGAAACTGCTCCAAGCCTGGCAGGTGGCGTCGCATCGCATGACTCCTAGGTGGTTCTCGTCCCCGATCGAGAGGAATTTGGGAAAGAGCCGTAAGAGCCACAAGAAGTCAAAGTGTGTTTCGACTTCTCCTTTTCTGTTGGCCGACGTGACAATGTAACATCAGCGATTGAGGCACGGTTCTGCAGAGCCTTGGCCAGGTTAGACTTTGCGCCTTCCCACTTTTCCGATAGCCTGGTTGGCCCCCTCAACTTAGAGTTTTAAATGCCATGCGCTGTGTATTTGAGAGGCCCAACCTCTCTGGAGCGCCTTCGGGCCATGCAGGGTCAGACGGCGCCTCATCATGTCCCACGCCAGCAGTTTCAGCCTTGGTTCCAATGGGCTCCCACAGATCTGGACCAGCGCTGGTCGTGACACCGTGACCTTCCCCGACCCCGCTGCTCCTGGTGCTCAACTGCGGCACTAGCCCCATTTGGATCCCTAAGTCTGACACGCAGCCAGAACAGAGTTGATCACTGCTGATTCCGCTGCCAAAAGGACCCACTTTTCCTAGATCGGAGTTTGAGCCCTTTTCTGCAGGGCTAGGCCATTTGGAAGAATGGGAGGGATAACTGGACCCTTTAGAATACCAGTTAAAAGGCCAGGAATCCATGAAGCACTGACTGATGTCCTGCTGGGAACCTGGTCCAAGCCCAGCACAGGGGATCCTGTGAACAGGACAATTGCCCACCAACATTGCCCCATCCCAGGGAACTCATCTTTCCTCACCCAACAGCCCTCTTTCCCCTCCCAAAGAGCTTGGCTGTCCAGGCCTCTACCTCCTGTGACTCAATCCTTGCTGCTCTTCCAGACATGGAATCTAAGAGGCTGGATAACCTAGGAAGGAAGATGTTTTTTTCCATCAGCCTTGCATTGTGGTCCATGAACAGTGCATGCTTATTGGGTCACACATTGTGTGATACGGTTGCACAGGTGCTGCCACAGGTCCCAGAGGAATCCTAGGCCATTCTCTCCCAAGCAGTTAAGGATGGAAAAGATGCAGCCAAGTTTACCTTTCAGTGTGCTTTAAACACAACCCACTCACTGGGCAGTGAGGTTTCAACTGTGGTGGCACTTCAACGTTACGCCTGGCTGACAACATCTGGCTTTTCGGGAGATGTCCAGGCTAACCTCATGGGCATGCCCTCCGTTGTCACCTGTCTCTTAGAAGAAAGTCAGACTCTGGGCTGGAGAGCTTTAAGGAATCGTGGGCTAAGGCCAAGTCCTTGGGCCTCTCATTTGCCACACGTCCCCAGTCTGTCTTTCACCTCTTTTGTGGATATGGAAGGGGTGTTCCACTCTGCCAGCCCTATGCCAGCCACCGTCCTGCGCAAGCTGCACATGGACACAGTGCATACCAGCCTGAGGGTCAGGTAGCCAGAGGTCTTCTTCAGCCACCACTCCCTAAGCACCTGCAGCCTCTAAGCCCTCCTAATTTGCCGTAGAAGATCATGGGTGTCAGCTGGTGTCAGATTCCGCCTTCATCTCCACCACTGGCAGTACATAACATTGGACAGGTAGTACTTACAGATCATGCGGAGGGGCTACTCCCTCCCCTTCGAATCTACCCCTCTCCTATACCTCCAGTGCATGATTTGTTGACAGAGGATCAGCTATCCTTGTTCCTCAAGGAAGTCACAGCTATTTTGGCCAGGTGAGCCTTAGAGAGGGTTCTGATATCAGAAGTAGGCAGTGGTTGCTATTCCCGCTACTTTCTGATACCCATTTGGCCTATCCTAGACCTCGGAACCCTAAATCTCTTCCTCACAAAGGAGAAATTCAAGATGCTCACATTAGCTGAGACCTTGTATGCCCTAGACAAAGGAGACTGGATGTTAGCGGACTTGCAGGATGCGTATTTCCATATTCCCATCCTGCCTGTCTACAGACGTTACCTGCGGTTTATGGTAGGCCTCAAACACTTTCAGTTCACTGTGTTCCCCTTTGGCCTCACCAGCGCCCCTCGGGTGGTTACCAAAATGATGGCAGTGGTCTCACTCATCTGCGGAGATTAGGGATGTCAATCTTCCCATATCTCGACGACTGGCTGTTTAAAGCGGGCTCGCCCCAGACTGTCATCTCCCACCTCCAGACTATGACGGACCTCCTGCATTCTCTGGGGTTCATTAGGAACATGCCGAAGTCAAACGGACTCCCTCTCAGACGCTTCCTTTCATCATAGCTGTTCTGGACACCACGCAGTCTTGGGCGTATCCTCCTGAGCATCAAGTCCAGGATATCCAGGCTATGATACCCATGTTTCAGCCTCTATCCCGGATTTTGGTGAGAATAACTCTGAGGCTATTGGGCCTCGTGTTCTCCTGCACCCTGCTTGTGACACATGCCAGATGGCATATGTGGGCTCTACAGTGGGACTTGAAGTTCCAGTGGACGCAGCATCAGGGGAATCTCTCCGTCATGGTCCAGATATTGGAGGGAACTACAAAGGACCTGAAGTGGTGGCTAATAAACCACGATTATGTCAGAGGCAGACTCCTCTCCTTTCCCTAACCAGATCTCAAAGTGGTGACAGATGCATCACTCTTGGGATGGGGCGGCCTTCTGGGAGAGGTGGAGATTAGATGACTCTGGTCTCAGGCAGAATCTGAACTCCACATAAACTTGGTGGAGCTCCAAGCGATCTGACTGGAATTGAAAGTCTTCCTACACTCCATCAGAGGAAGACTACTGCAGGTGTTCATGGACAACACCACCTCCATGTGGAACTACAGCAAACAGGGCAGGGTGGGATTGTGGACCTTTTGTCAAGAGGCCCTGCAACTCTGGACATGATTGGAACAACTGGGCATATTTCTGATGGTTTAACACCTGGCAGGTTCTCCGAACGCCAGAGCAGACTAACTCAGCCACCGATGCCTAGCAGATCACAAGTGGCATCTCCATCCGGAGGTGGTGAAAGGTCTCTTTCCGCAATGGGAAGAGCCTTGGTTAGATCTGTTTGCATCCGCTGAGAACACGCAATGTCAGCAGTTTTGCATGTTGGAGTTTCCAAGGCGGCTATCACTGGGAGATGCTTTTTGTCTTGAGTGGAGCTCAGGCTTCCTGTACGCCTTTCTGCCTATACCACTTCTTCCCTGAGTTTTCAGAAGATCAGGAACGACCAGGCTTAAGTCATCCTTGTGTCTCCGGACTGGGCACGGAGGGTCTAGTATCCCAAGCTTCTGCACATAAGCATCGATTCTCCGATCAGGCTGCCCCTTTGGAAGGAAATGGGGAGGGTTCTTCACTCGAAAGTCAACTCTCTGCCTTCTTGCGTGGAGATTGAGCGTCAACAGTTGACAGCTTCCAGGCGTCCCTCTACCAAGACTGTATATGCCTGCCAATGGATGAGATTTGTGTTATGTTGTACAGAGAAATCTATGGACCCTCTTTCTGCTTCTCTATAAGATGTCCTTTTTATTCTCACCCTTGCCCAGCAGGGCTCTGCTTTGGGTAATCTTAGGGTTACCTTTCTGCTCTGTCTAACGTTTTGCAGCTGCCTGACCAACTCTCCTAATTTAAGTACCCTTTTGTAAATAGATTCCTCAGATGGCTTATACATATGTTTCCCCTGTCACGTTTCATTATGCCTCAGTGGGACTTTAAACTGGTCCTCACTTTTCGAATGTGCGCTCCCTTTAAGCCATTGCACAATTGTCCCCTCCAGCTGCTCGCAATCAGAACAGCATTTCTTGTGGCAACATCATTTGCCCAGAGGGTGAGTGAGCTGCAGGCTTTGTCATCCAAGCCTCCCTACTTATCTTTTTTTCCAGACAAACTGGTGCTTTGCACTAGGGCCTCTTTCCTCCCAAAAGTGGTAACATCATTTTATGTGGGCCAGTCAGTCCCCTTGGCCTCTTTCTATGCTCCTCCACATCCCTCCAACCAAGAGGAGCGACCCAACCATCTGGACCTAAAAAGAGCGTTGTCGTTCTACCTTGGCCGCACTAAAGAGTTTGGGTGGACAACCAACTCTTCGTGGGCTATGTTGGGGCTAAGAATGGTCGGACGGTGCAGAAGTGAACCATCTCCCGATGGGTTGTTCTCTGCAACAAAATCAGCTACGCATTGGCCAAGAAGCAACCCCCTCAGAGTTTGCAGGCTCATTCCCCAGAGCCAAAGCTGCAGCCACTGCGTTAGCACATGAAGTCCCAAGTCTGGACATCTGCCAGGCAGGTACATGGGCATCCATGCACACGTTTACCTCATGTTTACCAAACACTTCTTCCTGGACAGTCAGGTCCTTAGGGACAGGCATTTCGCCCATTCAGTCATGCAGGACTTCCTAGTTTAGAAAATGTGTCCGGAGCCACTGCCTGAGAAGGTATTGCTTGGGTATCTATTCAAAGGTAAGGAATCTGCGGCTATTTGTTTAAATCAGATGAACAAGTTAGTTACCTTCAGTAACGCATTATCTGGTAGAGACAATATCTAGCTGCAGATTCCTCACCAATCCACCCCACTCTATGGACAGATTCTGTCATTGAGGATACTCCCTTTCAGTACCCTAAGTTGGACACACCAGTGTCAGTGCATTTCTTGGCTCGACGCTCCCGGCGTGGAAAGTCGTGAAAAAGTAACTGATGTCAGCGCGCAAAGGTGTTGTCTATATAGTTGACCGCAACATCACTTCCGACACCAACGACACGGATAGTTGATCGACACCACATACCTACGCACAGAGGTACTGCTCACACAAAAATCTTCTGGATCCAGTCTGACACCTGGGAAATTCAGAGGTAAGAAATTTGCTGCTAGATATTGTCTCTACCAAATGATGTGTTACCGAAGGTAAGTAACTTGTTCATCATGTCCTGCAGTCATGAACACACATCACCAAAGACATTGAGCCCCCCTCTGCCTCTCCTCTTTAGTGACAGTCTGATGGCATTCTGTTCTATGATGGAAGAAAGAGTGTTTGCAACCTTTGCATCACATTTGGTTCTGTGGTAGATTATTTTATTTTTCTGAGGTCCACTCTGTAGTCATGATTTATTTTGATGTGGTAATTCCTTTTATAGAGACAAAAACTCTACTTAGCTATTGTATGTGTATATTCTTTCATTCCTGCACAATCACTTCTCCTGTGTTTTTCAGTGACCGCATCACATTGCGCCAAGGGCAAGTAGACAAGCTGTATGCAAGCCTCAAAGACCTGGCAGAGGAGCGGCGGGGCAAGCTGCAGGAGCATCAGCGCCTGTGCCAGCTTAAACGTGATGTCGATGACTTGGAGCAGTGGATCTCTGAACGGGAAGTGGTAGCAGCATCCCATGAGCTTGGTCAAGATTATGAACATGTTACAGTGAGTATCCATCCCGTGGATAGATAAATCTCAAAAGCAAACTTGTGCTAAACATGGTGGAAAATACAGATGTTGGTACCCTGGTGACATCTGAAGGACAGTGAGGGGAAGGTCCAAATATTACATTTGTTGAGGCCTCAAATTAATGTAAGGTGTTACTGGCTCACTTGAGGCCATTCAATATTTATTTGTACTGGGGGATGGGGGTGGCATGTTTGAGGAGTTTGCTTAAAGGTTTTTGCATTGTGTGTTTGCATTAGGTGTGGCATCTACCTGGAGGTTGAGGAGAACATTACAGCTGTTTGCTCAGAGTGCCAATAGAAATACTATGTGGTTTAAAAAGATCTACCTAATTCTGCCTGCATGATCATTCACGTGTGTGGTTTAAAAAGATCTACCTAATTCTGCCTGCATGACCATTCACGTGTGTGGTTTAAAAAGATCTACCTAATTCTGCCTGCATGACCGTTCACCTTCCTCCACGTGTGACATTTGAGCTTGGACTCTGGTTATTACGTAGCGTTTTGTAAAAGTGTCCTATTTCTCCCTCTCTTATTCGCTGCCAGGTATTGGAGGTCATTTTAGAAGTAGTATGTTTATGTCCATGATAATTACACATATCGGCATGCATAAGTGCTGTAAAGTTAAATGTAGTACATGCACTTTGTACACATCTATAACAACTGGAAAAGGTGAAGCTGTGAGAGTGAAGCGCATGGACTTTTGACTGTACTAAGGATAAATGAAGCGGGAGAGATGCAGTTCTGTATGGTTGATGGCATTCAATCCAAATTAGCTTCTTAAATTTGGTGCATGGAAAAGGAGAGCCGAAATAACTGGATCCACTTTATAACCATTCTGCTCATTTAATTGTGACATTATTTCAACAAGCATTTGCAAAGCCTAGAGTTCTCATCTATATGAGCGTTTTTGGCTTTGCCAATGTATTTTTACACCAGCATGGCTACTGTTCGCATGGCTAAAGATTAGTGGTGTGAAGAGTGCAGCATGGAGTAGATCGGGGTATCGTGGGGGTCAGTGGCATTTAGTGGAGCTGTGCATAGTGTAGGGGTGTGGAATACTGTGTTGTGGAGGGCCATAGAGTGGGGTAGAGTGGCGTCAACTGGGATGGAGTAGAGTGTCGTGGAGTGGTGTAGTGTGGAATAGTCACAAAAATCTGTAGAGTGTCATAGAATGGACTAGAGTGGACTGGTGTACAGTGGAGTAAAGTAGAGTGGCGTAGAGTGATGTAGCGTTGCATGTCATGGAGCGGCATATAGTGTGTCACAGAGTGGTGTATAGTGTAGTATCGTAGAGTGTCATGGAGGAGAATGTTTTAGTGGTGTGGCATACAGTGGAGTTGCATTGAGTGGAGTAAAGTGGCATGCTGTGGGGTAGAGTGAAGTAGAATGTTGTGGAGTAGTGTAGAGTGGCATGGAGTGTTGTAGAGTGCAACAGAGTTGAATGTTGTGAAGTGGAATGGTGTACAGTGGAGTAGGGTGACATAAAGTGAAGTGGTGTGAATGTGGAGAGTGGAGTAGTGTGTCATAGAGTAGAGTGGCATGAAGAGTTATGGAGTGCAGTAGAGCAGAGTGTGCATGGTGGTGTAGCGCACCACCATTAAAGGCAACACATTTGCCATTAAATTACCCTTACATTTGCACAGACATAAGTTTTACAGAGAAAATTATACAGTACACAAACAGTGTGTGGAAATCAGCATCTTAGAGTATTGATTTTTTTTATTTTTTGGTCATATGAACATATTTGTTTCCACCACACTTCAGAATTAAACAAAAATGAGCTTCCTCATTTGTGCTTTTCGAATTCTGATATATTTTGGAATATTTGTACATTTAATTTACTGGCATGTAAATTTTGTTCTGTGCTAGAAACAAACAACATCCAGTAGCCTTTCCCGCTTGCACCCCCAATATACAGCAAGATTGTCACATCAATCATCTCACATTGCAGTAAGAGAGAAAGAGAAGTAAACACCAACTTCCCTGGAAGACAGAGCCTAACATTTGACTTCTGTCTTTGAATGCACACCAAATGTGACAAGATAAAAACAAATTAAAGGTCTTTTTATTGCTCATTCACTTCCGAACTTTAGCGTGGTTAGTTTGGGGGTGCTTTGGCACCCTCTACTCCCCTACTTTCAGCGGCTATGGCATGGGAGTGAAATTGAGGAAGAGGATTGTTTAAGATATGCTATTAGTATAGAGCAGTGACTAAAATAAGCAACTTCTTAGACAGAACATTGTTCTTTATAGGCATGAGATATTGATGAACTGGTAGTAGCAGAGATGAGTAGAATCAGTCAAGTAAAAACATAAGAGGCAGGAAACCTTTTCCAAGACATATAGCATATTTACTGCTTCCTGAACTAGAATACAAGAGAGACAACTGAAAACAAATGCACTCTCATGGATTGCCTCATGAAAAAGAAAAAAACAATCCCAGAAAGTAACCACTTGTGGAAGAATACAAGGAGCCAGTCAGGAAGTGTAGAAAAGCACCCATTTTGACGTGGTTAGCTCCCACGTTTTGCCTGGTTTCCGATGTGCTTTGACTGTTAATGCACTGAGTCCCTGCCAATCAGGTCCCGAATGCCAGGTCTCTTCCCCAAAACAGCACAGTTGTTTTGCACAATTGGCACACTCTTTAGCTACCACTGTAAGTCCCTAGTAAATAGTACCCCTGGTACCTAGTGCCTGGAGTACTAAGGAAGGTATAAGAGGGCTGCAGCACCAATGGTACCACCCTCAAGGACCCCCTCACCTAAGCCAAACAGTGCTGCCATCACAGTCTGCCTGTGTTGGTGCAGACCAACTTGAAAACACGACTTGGCACACACACCCCTGTATGCCAGACCCCATATCACTGCTTGTGCCAAGTGTAAGTCACCCCTAAAGCTGGGTGCATCCAGGCACCTGTGAGGGCATATGTGCATGAGCAGATATGCACCTGCTGTGTCTGTCAATTCTGAGACATAGTAAGTGCACAGGGAAGCCATTTTAAATACATGAATCCTGGGATTTGTGGTATTAATTATCTCCAAATAATAAACCCTCACTGACCCCAGTTATGGATGTATTAATAAATGCACACAGAGGACACCTTAGAGGTGCCATCTGAAAACCTACCCAGCTACTGGTGTGTTGACTGACTGGTACAAACCAGTGGAGCCACCCTACACTGAGTTATGGCCCCCTGAGGTGAGGGCCAACACTCTTGGAGGCCCAGAAGAAAGGCCTGCTCTGTGCAGAGGTGATAACACCTTGTCTAGAGAAGGATGGACATTCCTGGGCTGGGAGCTTCAAAGGCCTTGCGCCTTCAAAATGCAACCCAGGTCTCGCCAGCTGATGGAGATGTACGACACCTGATCTCCCCACCCCACCCATTCCCCTGTCCTGACCTCACTTTTGGTGGCAGCACAGGTGGGAAAATCAGGAGGAGTGCCCACTTTATGCCAGAGGTGGGCGAGCCGAAGTGCACGCTATTTTTCAAATTCCTCCATCTTGCTTGGAAGGAATTGCAAAACTAGGGTTAGGGTTATGCCCACTTCCCAGCAGAAGTGATCATAAGTAGATTGTAGTCATCCTTGACTCTGCAGAAGGGGTGGAAGAAGCAACAGCTGACCTGGTACCAGACCTTCTGGCCTGCTGGCTAACCTCACCGGACTCTGCACAAAAAAACTCATCCTGCTGCTGCAGCTTCAAGAAACGCAGGAAGCCTGCCTGCCTTCTAAAAGGACTCAGACTTCTGTGAGCAGCGGACCTGCTAAGCAACAAAGTATCTAACAAGGACTCTACAGCCTGGAAACCTGGCACCTGAAGTGACGTCTGTACCAGACAACCTCAACCTGGTGAGAAGCCCACCAACTGTGCCAGCAGGGCTCCCAAGCTGTCCTGAGCCCGAGTCCACCAGTGTCACCTGTCCTAGTCTCAACCAAGTCGCCTGCAGCGCCTACATGCAGGTTCTCTCTCCCCCAGCCTGGTGGTGAGAGAAAACCCACCATATACAGCAACAACTGCACCCGTGACCCCAGCTGAGGTGGGTCATCGGTGCCAACGATGTTCCCTCTGGTCCACCCCTGCCGGACTCCCCCACAACTCCTGCAGCCTCAACTCATAAGACCTCCTGACTGTGAGTGCTCCCGGGTGAGAAAACCCAACACCAAGACACCCCTACATCAGTCACCCCTGGGCACAGGAGAAACGGACCAAAGGTGCACCTACGTCTGAGCACCCAAGTTTACTACCTACCTGTTTGTTGTCCCCGACTGGCTTTCCAGCCAGAGCCTCTAGCTTGTTTGTTTGGGGTCAAATTCCAAGGGGAAACATTGGGCACCAAATGTCTTACTGAACCTTTGTGCCCAACCGCCCCAGTGCCACCTGGTGTGACCTGTTGGTGTGGTTCTGATCAGTGCCCAGTACTTATCCTAACTCGTTGAGATTGGCTTCGTTAACCCTGTGTTTGCTGAATTCTGTTTTTCTTCCATAGGATAACATTGAGAGAACTCTGATAATTGCACTGTCTTTTTGAAACTGCACAGTATTTATGCTTAAAGTCTTGTTACCAGATTACGTAGTTCTTGGGTTTGAAACATATATAAAAAGAATTGTTATTTTTCTAAATAGTCTTGGATTTATTCTTTGAGTGTGTGTCTCATTCAATGCCTCTGTGAGTACAATTGCTCAGCAGTACCTTTTGATAAGCCTATCTACTCGCCCACACTATCACAAATAGAGAATTAGTCCTATCTGCGTATGTCTCTGCAGTACCAATTGGGGATCCACTAGACCCTCTGCACTGTGTACTTCATTTTAGTGCACTAATTAGAAAGACAGCTTCCTACAGGTAGGAAGTGAACAGGCTGTGCTCTACCGGAGGGGCAAAGACATGCTGGACATCAAAAATAAAGCTAGCAAATAAAAAGCATGCAAGTGTGAGTTACAAAACACAAACCCAATGGTAAGCAATGAGCAGAATGTTTGCCTAGAGAAGCTTTCAGCATGTCCCCAGTGTGTCTTTGGAATCTGCTTCAACCTTTAAAGGTGGGGTGAGAAAAGTCTGTCACTTCAGAAAGGCCAAAAGGTTTTAAATAAGAGAACATGTCTGATTATGTGGACATTCTTCAGAACTCTAACTGCAATTAAGAGAAGGTTTTTTTAACTGTTGCTTTAACTGATTATTTGTGGGTCTCACACTTGAAAATCTGTATTTTTCCATCAGAATCAAAATGCACATTTTTTTATCTAGTTTGCTAACTTTTGTAGTCATATCGGGCGTCAAGGGGGCAGTGATAAATGATGTCCCATTGTGCATTGAATCTTTCATTCTTCATGTGTTGTGCTTGCACAGTATACAAAGGTCTGTGATAACGGACCCAAAATATGGACAAATAGAGAGCAGGCTGGTAGGGAGATGGTAGAGGTTTAGAATCTATAATGTTAAAAATGGTACTAGTGTGCAGGGTATTGAAAATAGGTATTGAAACAAAACCGGTAACAAATTTGGAGCAAGCCACCCTTAAGTAGAGAAAATTGGAAATAGTGAGCAGGTCTTGATACCGCTCTGTTGCGAACAAGTTAGCATAAACGTGACAGGCTAAAAAATAAAATGGTGAATATGAAGTACAACACTGAAGAAACATATGAGATTTAGGAAACTGGAAAAATAATGATAAGGAGATCAAAACAGACTAGACCTGGTTAAAAAAGAACAAACATTGGCAAAACAAATAGGTCTACGACACAAGAGCTATTGTCTTTGTAAATGTTTTTCAGCCATGTTGTACAGCAGCATGGCTGCAGTGTAGCATGGCTGAAATAAATAAAAAAAGATTTAAATGATTGGATAATAGCACTTCTTTTAATTGTGAACAGGAAGGAGGGTGAGATGAGTGGCAACATGGAGGGGTGGGACGCAACACGGAGGGTGTGAAGAATTTTTTTTTATCATTTGGCCAGCTGTTTCCTCCCTATAGCACTTTTTTTCTTATGGGAGGAAGGTGCATGCAGTGACACAGACAAAGGAGAGGGGGTCAGGTGGGTGGGGGTAAGCAATGACACAGGCAACGGAGGGTGGGTGGTAGAGGCAAGCAGCGACACAAACAGGGAAATGAGGGAGATATTGGTGGGTGAAGGCAAGCAACACTGACAATTGAAGGCAAGCTACTTGGATGAGGGAGTGCAAGTGGGGTCAGGCAACATGGACAAGGGAGGGATGGTGGGTGGTGGCAAGCTGCATGGACGAGGGAAGTAGTGAGAGCGGGCAGGACACAGATGGGTAGAAGTACACTAGGGAGCCAAAAGAAAAAGATGCACAAATACAAAAATAATTGTACCTAAAAAAAGAACAGTGGAAGTACACTAGTAATGAGTTCATGCTTCAGGGGAGGGGCAAACACAGAAAGAGGAAGGACTCCCTCGAAAGATGACAAATAAGAGGCAGACAAATGAACGACAATGAAGCCAACCAGTAATAAGCAATGGGTTTCCTGTAGGCCCACTGTTAGAAAACACAAGGGGCCATATGTATGAAAGCTTTTTCCCATAGACACAGAATGGGTAAAATCCTTTGGTACATCTGGCCCAAGGTCTTTTCGGGCAAGAATTTAAAATGAGCATGCTAGCAGAAATCGTAATGAAAAAAGGAAAATAGGTAGTGACACTGCAACCGGATATAGAATTAGAAACAACAAATCAGGAAGTCGATAAAAATAGGAAAGACTTCTAGATTGGACATAAGAGAATGATGAGCAAGATATTGAAAACAACTGGAGACTTTGGAAAAAAAAAAAAGACAAAATAGTGAAGACATCGAAGGAAAGAGGAGAGATGTAGAAATAAAAGGAAGACAAAATTCTTGTTTAGCTTGATGGTAGCTTCCTTGGCTCTTCTAAAAGTGGTGAACAAACACTTGTGGTATAGGAAAAAAGAAAAAAATGGTAATAAGGGGTCGGGAACAGTAAAGAAATAGAAACAAAGGGAAATTAACAAGCCAATGGAAAAACAGAACTGGAAACTATGAAAGGAAAAACACTGTAAAAAGGCAATGGAAATGAGAGAATTAGAACCAAATGAAAATGTTGCATGCACCTTTATAATCTGGATTTGCCGAGAGCTTTTTCTTTTTTTGTTGTTGTAAATACATACATAGTGGGATTTGTGTCAGTCTCTTTCAGACATTGGCTTCTTTGGATTCAGATCTTTTAGCCACTGGTTGACATTGTCAGTCATATATTGAATCAGTCTACTGAAGCATTTTAGTCTCACTGTGATTCTTTTGATTGTGTCCATCAATTGGGATACACAAAGAACTCATTTACCGCTGAAAAGCATGGTCATTATTCCATAGCGCCTAACAGCATTTGTTGGTGAACTAATCCATCAGCTTCCTATGCGGCTGCACAGAAACATTAGCAAAGCCAATGAAGGTGTCCTGTAATTAAGAATTCTAATAGAGCTTTCTAGTAGCAATTTTCTCACCTTTTGAATATTACCCAGACATCAGACTGGATCCAGATGCTTTATAGCAGTACCTCTGCACACCAGTAGGTGACGCTGCACTTATGCTGTTCCACTCTGGAAATGATGGGCGGCGCCATGTAGGCACATTTATGTTAGTTCCTTTCTGTCTGTGCTACCAGCCACTGATCTGGCTCTACCGTTCCTCCCTTTGAGACACTTATCTTGATTTAACAAATTATTTTGCAGTGTGCAAAGGAAATATCACTTCCCAAAATGACAGGTTTTAAACCCTGTGAGGACTGTTGCAAACAAATACCTGTGACTGATCCTCACCAAATTTGCCTGTGGTTGAGCTACACCCCTAAGGCCAGCAGTGACTGCATATCAATGAACCAGAAGGCCATACGAGACCACAAGGCAAAACTACATTGCCACACACCAGAAGACTCTGCAGCAAGACCTGTTGAAGTCAGTAGTTTGGTGGCAGTCTGGTTTAGGATCTAGAATTTGCTGGAGCCATTCCAGGGGTTGGTCTTCCTCTTTGTACTGATCTTTGGGTAAACTGAATTGTAAAAAAACAATGCATAAGCAGACTTGACCCCTTTCCCCCACTCACTCGCCAAGGGTGGTAACACACAACTTGATCTTGCGCATAAAGTAGCTAGACTTTGAAGCCGATCCCGTAGCTAGTTCCAGCACAACCTGAGTTTCTGGGCCATCCACCACACAGAAGCAGATCAAGATTTCCGCGAGGCCATGCTCCAACTCTTCGAATCCTTACTTAATCTCTCTGGCATGCCTGTGGGCCCCATTGAAACAAGAGTGTCCCCACCTGTATTACCGTTGGTAGGATAACCCTCGGTCCCACCTGGACCCTTGGAGCCCATATCAGGCTGCCACAGGCTCCACTCTGGACTCCACCGCCAGTGCCACCTTCCACACTGGTTCCTGGTGCATCAACGCCAATGCTGACTATGTTAACGCTGGAAGACGAGGCCCCAATAGTCCTCTCAGATATCCAGTTAACGCTGGTTCGACCACAATTGAAGTCGAAACTGGCTACTGTTGAGGCTCCCGTTCCTCCTCTTGTTCTGCCTCGTCAACAACAACAGTGCAGCCTTCATTTCCTGTTTGTCATGTAGTTAGATAAAAATTAGATGCAGGTGATGAGACTGGCCACACTTATCACAAGGAGAATTGGTATGATGACCTGCAGAAGGCTAGTGGCCTTGATACCTCCCCTGTGCCTGGTCTCCTCTTACCCCTGGCCCTGCCACTGTATAGAGTGCTTCCTACTCTATAGTTATGTGTAATGCAGCCATAGTCCTTGACCTATCACTCCCCACCATGGCTGTAAAGACCAATGTGCTTGGTACTGGGTCTGTTACAATGCAGGTGATGAGATTGTCACTCCCTGATCACAAGAATTGGTCTGATGATCTGCAGGAGGCTGGCAGCCTTGATACCTCCCATGTATCTGATCCCCTCTCACCCTCAGGCCCTGCCACTAAGTAGAGCCTTTCCTGTGCTATGGTTATGCATAGAGCAGCTGAAGTCTTGCCCTTCAGCTCCTCACCATGGAGGCAAAGACCAATGTCCTTATGGGGGTTCTTCAGGTGTGGCAGGCATCTGTTTTGAGCCCTTTAACAACAAGGCACTTTTGGGCATTTTGTTGGGGCAGTCAACTGCCAAATTGCATAACAGCCCAGACGACCCTGCATTTTTATTTTGGCACCCCTCACCTGCATCAGGATTTTCCAAGCAAGATAAATCCCAACACTTTCTCGCAGGCTTCTTCGAGAGGGGGTCGAAATGAGTGGAGACGTTCAGAAAGACGGTTTCCTCACCCACCAGCTTGGAGCTCAGGTCCATGAATGCCTCCTGCCTGCTGGGGCGCTTTTTTCACATCCTTTGGGACTCAGTGGCTTAAGTACTCCCAGGTGTCCCTGGCGACCTCAGACTGGTCCTCGCCCATGCTTTACAGGACAGTTGTGATGCAACCAAGTACACATTTCATTGTGGCTTGAACACCATTGTCTCCACTGGATGGAACATTGGCACTAGTGTTGCTAATCGCAGCTACGCCTGGTTGCAGGCGACCAGTTTTGAAGCAGTGTCCAGCCTTAATGGACATACTGTACAACAGGACTCACCTGTTCAGTGACTAGGCAAACTCCGCTCTCATGCGGTTCAAGGGCAGGGCCACATCAAGCTCTGTGGGCTTATGTGCCCCACCTCACCTGCCCCATCAGCCCTACTGCTCCTTTTGTTGCTTCAGCAGAGGTACCCCATAATGAAAAGCTATTCAACCACCACAAAGTGCCCAGCAGTTTCTTGATCTACGCAATGGTATCCACCGTTCCCTTGGTCATGGTCACCAGACCACCCAATCCACTGATCCCACTCCTACAGCCTCACCAACTAATCCCCTTCAGCATGTCGTTAGTGGAGTACAGTGACGCGATGGGAAGCAGGACTAGGCAACTATTGCCAGGTTTGCAGGTCATAACATGAAACAGGTGGGTCATGTAGTTTGTTATGCGAGGATATAAGTACATTTTATTCTCTCACCGCCGCACCCTCCACCGCCCCAAGTGAATTACATAGGGCCATCTCTCCATTATGTGGCAAGAAGTGCAAGCCTTTTTGGCCAAAGGGGCTATCAAGAGGTTGCCAGTGCCAGAAGTTGGACATGGTTATTATTCTCAATACTTTATGATGCCCAAGAAGGACGGGGGCCTTTGTCCTGTTTCAGACCTGGGCCCTATCAACACCTTCTTCCTGAACAAAAAATTCAGAATGCCCAGGTTTTGTCTGCCTTCCACCCTGGAGACTGGATTGTGGTGTTAGACCTGCAGAACACCTATTTCCATATCCCTGTCGTGCAGACCCATGGGAGCTGCCTGCGGTTTATGATGAGACGGGAGCTTTTTCCAGTTTGCCCTGCTCCCCTATGATCTCA
Source organism: Pleurodeles waltl (assembly GCF_031143425.1). Classification (NCBI taxonomy): domain Eukaryota; kingdom Metazoa; phylum Chordata; class Amphibia; order Caudata; family Salamandridae; genus Pleurodeles; species Pleurodeles waltl. The sequence continues at coordinate 714,130,197 of NC_090448.1, forward strand.
CCAGCTCCCCTTGGGTGTTAATTAAAGCTATAGCAGTGATAGCAACAGACTTTCGAAAGTCATGGTTGCCAATCTTCCCCCTACTTAGACAACTGACTGTAGAAGGCAGGCTTGCACCAAGTAGTCATTGACCACCTCAAGTGTACAGAAAACCTCCTGGCATCTTTGGGGTTCACGATCAGTGACCTGAAGTCACACCTGACTACTTTGGCGCTCACATTCACCGGAGCTAGTTTTAGACATGGTTCTGTTTCATGCCATTCTCACGGGAAGTAGAGTGTAGGACATTTATGATGTGATCCCAATCTTTCAGCCACAGTGCAGAATTCATTGAGGTGGAATCTGAGGCTGCTTGGACTGATGGCCTCCTGTGAAGTTGGATCTAAAGTCTCAGTGGGCAGAAACATCAAGGGGACCTCTCCGTCCACGTTCAGATTTTGGTGTTGGCTGCAAAAGATCTGCAGTAGTGGTTACTGGAACGTGATTGGGTCGGCAGCAGATCCCTCTCTCTTCACCCACCCAGAGCTGATAGTGATGACAGACAAATTGGCTCTGGGTTGGAGTGGCCATGCCCTTGTAATACTGCAGATGGGATATCTGTCAAGTTTGAGACTGAGTATCCCATCCACCAGACTCTAAATCAGGCCTGAACTGCATTGACAGTAATTATTCTTGGGCCTAAACCTGCTGTCAAGTAGCTTGCTTTGTGAAACCATATTTGAGGCATTTGTCGCCATATTGCTGTATTTTGTCTGCTTTGTTTTGCTTATGGGCCTCCCACCTCTATTGGGGTCTGTTAAGCTTGCTGTTTATATATAGGAATATTAATGATGATGCCATGTTGGGGACAAAAAGTTCCTGACCTCCTCTATCAGTTTGCCTTTACTAATATTGATAAACAACATTCCCTCCTCATTAAATTAGCCCATGAAGGGACATCGTAGCCACCAGTTTTTATTAAATGGACAAAGGCACTGTCTGCTAAGGTGCTGCATTCTGCGACTGTTTAGATCCTTTATTGTCTTAAACCTTCAGGTTTTCTATTTGTGCGGTTGTCGGTCTGTGGAAACATTTTCCTCTCAATAACCCTAATCAAAAAATGTTCAGCAGCATTTTCTATACTCCCTTTTATTAAATAGTAAAAAGTCAAATGAAATTTTATATTTTTAGAAGTATTGTTCTTGATTTTTTCCCTTCTGGAGTTTTCTGTGATCCTGCGAATAAGAGGTATTCTGTGTTTTGTTTTTAGTGAATATAATGGTGTAGGAATCCTGGTGTTGAAACTAAATGCTTTATTCTGCCACAGAACTGTTCTGTATAGTATGAGGTCAAGCAGTCTACTCATATTCTCAGAGTGGATAGCCATTCCTATCACATAAAGGAAATACTGCAGTAGGTGTGGATTGTTTGCGTACTTGATGACATCATGGGAGCTCAACAGGTAAAGAACCCTGTAGACATAAAAGACACTCTAAAAATTAGGTGTTCAGATAATTTCCCCTGGACATTGATAAATGACCTTTTCTTTTAATTGAAGCATTTTCCAACAAGAGAAGGGTTCTGATGTGAGTTTTTGGCTTTATTTCTGACATATCTGCCACATTTCACTTTCAGTATTTTCTGCAAGATTAGCTCCCATGAGAAACCACTGGTTATTTACTGAGTCCTTTGTACTTCTTTGACACTTCAAAATATCGAGGAGTAGCTTGAAAAGAGACAGAAATATTTACTCTATGGCCCTCATTACAAGATCACAAGACTCCTGATGGAGTAATTGAGTACTCAAAAATCCTGATACAGCAAGGTATAGTAATTTCTAGGTGTGGTATTACTGCATCATTACAAAATCACCCATAAGAATGAAGAATTGCTGTGAAACTCGGCATTCTCCCACATTCGGGGCTCTTTGTGAAGGCCTATTCCACCATGTATTGCCTGCCAACATGTCCTTGGGAGACTTAGAGGATGTGGTGGTTCTTCATATTTCAGAATCCCAAATCGGTATTACCAAGATACTCGTAATGAGGGCCTGTTTATTTTAGGTAAATAGAAAAAGATAGTTTTGAAGCCATAAGAAGCTACAGATGTCCAGTACTGGTGGTTGGTGAAAGGAGTGGGAGGTCCAACAAACCTGGATCAATTAGATTCTTTCAGAAAGGTTGCTGTTCTACTAATAAGTGTTTTCTCTGTCTTTAAGCACATCCCTCATGCTTGTGCCCTTCGCTTATTTTTCTTTTTTTATAGATGTTAAGAGACAAGTTCAGGGAGTTCTCACGAGATACCAGTAACATCGGGCAGGAGCGTGTGGATGCTGTGAACCTCATGGCTGATGACTTGATATCCTCTGGGCACTCTGAAAACTCCACCATTGCAGAGTGGAAGGATGGGCTGAACGAAGCCTGGGCTGATCTACTGGAATTAATCGACACACGCAGTCAGATGCTTGCTGCCTCTTATGAGCTCCACCGCTTCTACAATGATGCCAAGGAGACACTGAGTCAGATCCAGAACAAGCAGAAGCAGTTGCCTGATGAGGTTGGACGGGACCTCAATACTGCAGAGGCCATGCAGCGTATGCACACTGCCTATGAGCATGACATACAGGCACTGAGCACACAGGTGTGTACAGCCCAACACATTCTACATATATACATGGTCTACTTTATGTAAGGCTTTGTGACTGTAATACTACCCTATTTATTACTGGTTAGTTTTTTTCTGTAGCTACATTTGTTTGCCTTGCAGTAGTACTCTGTCTTTTTAGGTCTAGCTGGGAGTGCTCTTTCTATTTATGTATAAGTTGCACCTGTCTAAATAACCTACCTTACTATTTCAGTTCCCACTGACTGTCATTGCATGTTTGCCTTGTCTTTTCAAGTCCTGTCTCCCAATCTATATGGCTGTTTGTCTATGTTACTGTCAAATTCTCTTTTAGCACTGTATTGTTATGTAGTTTGGCACCTGCCACAAACATCTGAATCCAAGTAGCAAGCGGGAGGGTTTTATCCCAGCAGGAAACTGGGGCCTTTTCCTTTGTGCCCATAGTCAGTCACTCATTAAAGGGCAGTGTCTGTATGGGTGATGCTACTTAAACTTTGCTGTCCCTCTGCTGTCACTATTGTAATCCAAGTGATAGCTCTTTTGGGTAGTTGACTCTCCAGGGGTTGTGAAGTTAAGCAGTTGGGGCTTACTGTATTCACTGGTAGGAGGTTCTAAACGTAGATACAGTAAATAACACCCAATAGGACTTTTGTTACCAGTTAATTAAAGCACACAGTTAACACTAAGTGCACACAGAAGATGCGTTTTTGCCAACTTCTTGGGCTGTGATTCAGACCCAAATAGCTTTTACACACTAAGTTATTAAATAATATTTAAAATATTTAGCTTTTTGGCCAATATTATCCTACAGAGCAAGGGTTTTAGATGGCATTGATCTTTATGCACAGTGCTATCCGGTTTTGGGCAGTGTTGAGGTGCCCTTGAATCACTTCTAGGCTCATAGAATTTACTACAATGTTTCTAAACACAGCTAGTCCATGGGGAAGAGGTGCCTGGCAAAAAGACAGATGGTGGCAAGTTTTGTCTGATACATCTAGCTCTGTAAGCCTCCGAAGTCAAACCAGGCAACTCAATCGGAATTGAGATCTGCTTCTGAGTTTACAGTTTAAACAATCGTAAACAGAAAACATCACCGCCTCAGCATGAAACAAAGTGAACAATCTGTACAGCAGTCTGTGACCACGTCAATTTGAGTTCCATGGGTATCCAACGTCCAGTAAGAACTTTAAACTACAAGTTAGGCTCCTGTCAACAGCTTTGAATATATATATATTTTCAGCAGGCATAGATGTGTCATCATTCACTATGAAATCCTCATAGACTTTAGAGGCCTGTATCTCTGAACTGTCCATTCATGGTCAAGAATTTCTAGTGATAGCGGCACCTACAGGAAGGTGGCTCAAACACTCAACTACGTCCATTTGGGAACTGAGAAATAGGGTTAAAATCCAATAGGAATATTACAAAAAAAAGAATATTCTTGAAAACTTACTAGCTGGAGAGGTGGCTCAAATGGCTTGCAAACACTATCAACAGTCACAGCCAACAGAATGCAGCCTGAATAACGGGTGAAGAAGAAGGAACTCTTTGTTCCCGGGGCTGATTCGTGACAAGTATAGGCACCCCACAAGTATGGACAAGTCAGTTATGGGTATGGTGAAGGTTCACTCTGATGGAGGGCAGTCTCTGCAGTTCCATGGCCCCAACTTGAGTTAATTCAGTGACTGGACTACAAGGATTGCATATCTCCAGTTAACCCGTCCTCGTCTGATTCTTTGTGGCAAAATCTGGGTCCTCTCCGTGTTGCACACTTTTAGCTGCCTTTTGGTCAGCAGAGCAGTGATCATTCTCCAATCTCCAGGGCTTTTGCCCAGCTGTGCTTGGTCTCAACAATGCCTGGTCACAGCCAGCAACACAGGAAAAAAGCAGGGAGTGAGTTTCTCTGTACTGCAAAGAGAATCATCTACGGTCGATGGAGTGAGAAGTTCTCCCACACTCACTAAATAAATCCAGAACAAAGTTCTAACATAGGGACATGCAAGTTGTCACATCCACCATGCACATATGACAGCTGCAGGGAGACCTTCATCTTATGCAGCCATGCATATGGGTTACCAAATAGATGCTCACCATTCAGGTCAAGTGCAATGAAGCATGCAGAAAATGATCCTAACATGTAGATGGGATAGGACTCCAACATTTGATTGGGCCTTTACGGGTAAGATATTAAGGTCTTAACCAACCAGGGATGCAAGTAAAAAGGCCTTGAGCCCTGGACTGTTATATAGACCAAGCACTGCCCATGACCTTATGACCTGGTAAGGTAGCCACCATTACCAAGGTTGCGGATACATTTCAGGAGTCCTTATCTGGCTAGGTTCCACTGTATTGTGTTTCATGATAAAACACGGATTGTCAAGTCCAGTGGAGGCAGAATGCAAAGTAGGTCAGGAAAAACCTGTCTGAAATGGAAGCACAACTTTTCCTAACCATGCTGCAGAGCTCTGTCCAAACGTTTACTCTGTCCTACCTCAAATAAGAACATTTCATAAAATTAAATAAGGATCATTGAATTAAATAAAACAGTGACTTTAAGGAAATATCACTTTTCCAGGGAACTATAACATTACCTTTAGCTTGTTTGTATCATTGAATTATTACATTTATCTCTGTGCTAAGAGATAACCCAGCAATTATTCAGTTGTCACATCTGGCTCACTGTGATCGCCTCATCTTCCTCTTACTTTAGGTCCTTTAGTCTGTCAGCCTCTCTCTCTATTTGCCAGCTCCACTGTTCAGAGTTTTTATGTTTCTATGTTAATTCTTCCTTCAAGCTATTTCTTTATCATGTCCATCCATTCATTCTTGTAGACTGTTTTTGGTGCCTCTCTTTAATATGCACAGACCTGGGTTTCCTGCTTATTTTATTTTCTACTTACTGAGTGTTTTTTTCCTTCTTCTCAGGTAAAGCAGGTCCAGGATGATGCCTCTCGCCTTCAGAAGGCGTACGCTGGAGAGAAGGCTGATGACATCCAGCGACATGAACAGGCTGTAACAGAGGCCTGGAGTGAGTTGCAGAATACCAGTAATGGGCGCCGTCAGCTTCTCTTTGACACTGTGGAGAAGTTTCGCTTCTTCAAGATGGTCAGAGACCTCATGCTGTGGATGGATGATGTCAACCTGCAGATTGATGCCCAGGAGAACCCCAGGTAGGCTTTCACATTTGCCAATTGGCTGATCAAATGATTTTGCAGTACAATTACATACAAGTAGGAATAAAGGTTATGGTAGACTATATAGCCATATAAGAAATAATCCACCTTCAAAGTAAAGTGATATAAGGGAGTCTTAGAAATGGGGTCTTTGGTTGGCAGTCAGGTTACCCCCTGTCCAAGCAAGAACCCTCACTCTAGTCAGGGTAAGTCACACACAATCCAAACTATCCTGTGCCCACCCTCTGGTAGCTTGGCACTGAGCAGTCAGGCTTAACTTAGAAGGCAATGTGTAAAGTATTTGTGCAATAAATCATGCAATAACACAGTAGAACACCACAAAAAAAATATAATATTTATCTGGATAAATGCAGGTCAAAACGATTAAGATGCAATAACTATATGTTGAAAATATCACTGTAAAAATGATATAAAGTGTCTCTAGTCTCTTTTTTTTTTTTAAATATATTTTATTAACCTTTTGTTGCTTTACATTTATACGTTTGCTCGAGTTAACAACTTGCATTTGTTGTATGTGAGCATTAAACAGTCTGCATTTGTGACACACATTATACAATTTTAGTTACTTATTACTTTGGTATTGTTAACATTTTCTATGCATTCGTTGGTACTTGGTGTTGATATACCCAACCCTATGACGAGCCGTGCTATACACTTCGCAATCTTATACTATCAATTTAACTCATATATGTGATCAGTCAACTTAAACCCGTTCTACTCTGTACTTTAAATAGGAGAATGAGAGCGAAGCAAACTGAGAAAAAGAAAAAAGAGAGAAAAAGAAAAATACAAAAATGGATAGAGAAAAAAAAAGAAAAGGGGGGGGGAAATAAGCAAGATAGGAGAACAACTTTACGGCGTTATGTGGGTGGGATTTGTAGCTAACGGTGTTTGAGGAGTTAAAGCATGTCAGCATGTAGGGGGAGGCCAGGCGCACCATCGCGAGAGGGGGGACAACAGGCCGTTCGCTTCATCCCCGAATCCAATGGTGATATAGTATTTGGTGGCTCGTTGGTTTCTGTTTCGCGTTCCTCAGTGTGGGCTCTACGAGTGTTCAGTTACCCCATGGAATTCCCTGGGGGTCCCATCCCATAGGTCAATCCACCAAGATGTGCTAAGTATCTCCCACCATTCCCATTGGGGCTGCTGCTCTCTTGCATAGTCCATCCCAGTTCGCCACTAAGTCTTCCCAGGCCGGGGCAATAGGAACCTGACGGATGCCCTTGGCCTCCTCCGCCTTCAGGACCTGTAGTTCAGCCCTGGACCATTTCGTAACATCCTTTTTCCAATCAGCCAGTGAGGGGTGGTCTGAGGATTTCCAGCCCTTTGAGATCAATCTTTTGTAAAGGGCCAGGGTTAGGTCCAGGAAACGCCCTCTTACTTTCCCGTTTAATGCTGCCGGCCTGAGACCCAGTAAGCACAGTTCCGGGGTAGGGAGTAACTCCGTACCGAATAGCTGGGACAGAATAGACAATATCTCCTTCCAACCAACCTGAAGCACTGGGCACCCCCACACCATATGGTCAAAGTCTGCCTCACCCCCCCCGACATCTTGGACACGCCCTGGGGGGCCCCCCGTATATACGGAATAGTCGGTGCGGTGTTAGGTACGTTCTGTGCAGGTAATTATATTGGATGTATTTTAACCGCGCATTCCGTGTGATCGACTGGGGGTATGCCAACGTTTTGTTCCACTCAGGGTCAGACAAGTCCCGCCCAATCGTGCCTTCCCATCGCTCCCTCAATGACTGCAAGGGATCTAATATGGATTGTAACTGGGTTCGGTATATTTTGGTTATCAAGTGGGGCTCCTCCCCCGACGTCAGTAGGAGGTGCAATACTCCGTGAGGAGTGGGTTCAGCGTTTATCGTGCACCAGTGGTCCTTCAGTGCGTGCACTAACTTCCCGAAGAGCAGGAACTGACCCCGGGGAACACCCACACCCGTTAGATCAGCAAAGCCCCTCAGTACCCCCCCCTCGAATAGTCCACCCACTGTCTCAATCCCTGCACCCGTCCAGGGACCGAGTCCCAGGCTTTTCGGTCCTTTCCCCCCAGACTCCATAATCAGTGCCGAGAGCGGTAAGACCGGGGAGTATGGTGGGCCCACTCCTACTCTCTTCGTGCATCTCTTCCAGCATGCCATTGCGACTTTTAACATCATGTTGTTTCCAGGCAGGACTATTTTCTTGCCTGTCATGTGTGTCGCAATCCGTGACATGTCCATTACCCCCTGGGTTGTCCATAGGTCCAGGTGTCCCTTGCCCGCCAGCCAGCCGGCTACCCACTGTAGTTGGGATGCCAAGTAATAAGCCTCAAAGTCGGGGGCACCCAGTCCTCCCATGCGGGTCGGCCTGCAAGTGGTCGTGAGTGCAGTGCGTCTACGTCCATTGTCCCAAATTAGCTCTCGGAGCAGTACGTTCAAGTCACGGAACCATACCGGAGGGATCAACAATGGTAAATTGACAAAGTAGTAGAGGAGTCTTGGAAGCATGATCATTTTAGATAGTGCCACTCTGGCCATTATTGATAACTTCAGGGAGCGCCAAAACCCTACCGAGGACCTCAAGGATCGAGTCGCTTTGCCAAGGTTACCCTCCCTGAGATCTTCCAATTCGTGGAATATTTGAATACCCAAGTACCTGAAGGACCGAGGGGCCCAGTTCACGTCTGTCGGGCATGTTGGTGGGCGCTCGCAACCTGCAGTCAAAGGGAACACGTATGTTTTGCCACAGTTTAGGCGCAGTCCCGAAACCACCCCGAAGTCCTCCAGTGCCCCAAGTGCCCAAGGGATACCACTGGGACCGTCCCTAAGATAAATTAATATATCGTCAGCGTAAAGGGAGACAATGTGTTCAGTTGGCCCCCACTCGACCCCCCTACCCACACCCCCCTCCCTCAGCCGAGTCGCCAGGGGCTCGATAGCCAGGGCAAACAGTAGTGGGGAAAGGGGGCACCCCTGTCTAGTGCCACGGAACACCGGGTACGCCCTGGAGATTGTTCTACCCGTCCTCACCCTTGCTAGCGGGGACGAGTACAACAGGTCCACCCATCTAACCCAGTTTTCTCCCAGATCCATTTTTAACATCACCGACCTCAGGTAGTCCCACCGAATTGAGTCAAATGCCTTCTCGAAATCCACCGCCAACAGGGTCCCCGCCAGCGGCCTCAGTTCTTCGGGCATGTGTAATACAGAGAAGAGTCGCCTAAGGTTTAAAGAGGTGCTGCGACCGGGAATGAAGCCATTTTGGTCAGCATGTATCAGTGTGGACATGTGGGGAAGCAGTCGGCCGGCTAAGATCCTGCTGAGGATCTTGAAGTCACTATTTAGCATGGATAGCGGGCGGAAGTCGGACACCGAAGCCTCCCTGTTGGCTGTCTTGGGGAGTGGGACTACCAGCGCCTCACGTAGTGTACATGGTAGCTTCCCCTTTTGTATTGCCTCCGCATACATCTCCGCCAAGCAGGGAGTCAGTAAGGATTTATATTTCTTGTAAAAATCCATAGGAAGGCCGTCTGTACCAGGGGTCTTCCCAGGGGCCAGCTGCGTTATGGCATCATTTATCTCTTCCATGGTCACTGGCCCTCCTAGCCTATCCCTATCCTCGAGATCCAGCACCGGTAGGGGGATCCGTAACAGGTAGTTGTCAAATGTCGCCGTCTCCAAGTCGTTAGGTCTTCTATACAGGTGTGCGTAATAATCCCTGAATGCGTCATTGATGGGGCCTGGGCATAGCCTACGGTTTCCCCTTCTATCCAGCACGCTTGTGATGGGTTCACTATCTCCGTTTGGGCGCACCAACCATGCCAACAGTTTACCCGACCTCCCCTCCTCAGATTGTATGGATGCTAGATATTTTTGCATGTCATGGCATCTTAGTCTTTCTTCAGCCTGTGAGTGTTCTCTGCGTGCTTGATTATATTTTTCATCCTCTTGCGCTGCAGGGCCCTGTCTTAGCTCCCCCTCGTGTATGACCTCCTCCAGGGCGGTCAGCTCCCTCTCTAGTGTGCGCCTCACTCCCGCCGACTGCCCGAGACAGAAACCCCTCCTCACCACTTTGAGTGTCTCCCACTCCACCGCCCTGGAGGGGGTGGATCCCTTGTTTGTTTCAATGTGTTCTGTTAGGTGGTTGCGCAGTGCCTCTCTATATGCCTGATCTTCGAGTGTCGCAGGGGCCAGTCTCCATGACGGGATGGGCGGCCTGTCCTGTGATACCCTCATCGTTAGTAGTAGAGGGTTATGATCCGATATTGTGCGAGCAAGGTATTCAGACTGGGTCATATCGCGAGCCAGTCCCGAGGTGCAGACCACCCTATCAATTCTAGTGTGCACTCGGTGGAGGCCCGAGTAAAATGAATAGTCCCTGGCGGTTGGGTGCTGCACCCGCCAGACGTCCACTAACCCCCAAGTACTCAACCACTCAGTTAGATTTTGTGCTGTTTTAATTGATGTTGCCCCTTGGAGCGGTGGGGTAGACCTATCCATGTTTATATCTAGTACTGCGTTGAAGTCCCCTCCTATTAGTACTTCCCCTGTGCTCTGGCGGGTGAGGTGACTTGATAAGCCGATCATGAATGGGATCTGATCTTGGTTGGGGGCATAAATGCAACTCAGAACTAACGGGATCCCCTGTAGTTTCCCCTCCAGTATCACAAACCTTCCCTCTTTGTCAATGCTGGAAGACTCAACCGTCAGTGGGACCCCCGCTCTAATCCAAATCAGTGCGCCTCTTGCATAAGCTGAATACTCCGTGGCAAACACCCGCCCCCTCCACCTCCGTCTTAGTTTCTCTCCCTCGCCCATTGCCAAGTGGGTCTCCTGCAACATTGCTATCTGCACCCCCCCTTCTCTTGAGGAATGATATAACTCTATGTCTTTTAGCCGGAGTGCCCATCCCCTTGACATTCCAGGTTATAATGTTGTAGTCTGCCATCCAGTGCTTGGGACCTGCTCGTGGCAGGTCTGGCGCGCCCTTGATCTCAATAGCCTCCCCCACATGCCCACCCCTCTACTGTAGTCAGATTTCTCCACCCATTTAGCCGATTTAACTTGTAAATGTAAACTCCAACTCCCAAACCCCAAACCCCAGGGCGCCTCCGGAACTGTAGGTTGCCCAATAAACTGTGCTATAATGCAACTTTTCCAAACACATAACTGCAGTACTCGCCAGCCAAGTCGGACAGGCAAGAGTCGAGTCAGGGGGGGAAGCCAGGTCCGGAGGGGCCACTCGCTCAAGCAGTGTGCTATGTCTCTGGGCGCCGCTTCACGTCCGGGCTATACGAGCTCGTCGGCTGTCTGTGGGGTCACACTCGGTGCTGGCAATAGGCCCTCCGAGTCCTCGGCAGAGGACACCATTGTATCATCGGACTCTTCTTCGGTTCCTCCTTGGGGGGGGGGGGGGCACCTCACCACCCACCCGAGCCGCCGCCTTTAGGGCCGCCCTCCTGTCCGTTTCTCTCTGCGTTTGCGTTGGTGCCAACCGAGGGCGGTCACTTGATCTCTTCCCCTTCGGGGCTCGGCGGGCTCTTCTCGCTCCAGGGCTTTCACTTGCAGGTCGCACTTTTTGGGATCCACGCCTCTCAAGCCATTCCCATGCTTCCTCCGGCGATTGGAAGAATGTGGTCTTGCCCTCCACCATCACTCTTAGCCTGGCCGGGTATAATAGCGAATACTGGATCCCTTCGTCTCGCAGGGCTCTTTTGACCATTAGGAATGAGTTTCGCCTGTTCTGGACCTCCAGCGTGAAATCCGGGAACAGTGTAACTTCCCCGTTCCCTACTTTGAACGGGCCCGTCTCTCTGGCTTTCTGTAGGAGGATGTCCCTGTCTCTGTAGTGCAGAAGTTTAGCGATTATAGCACGGGGGTCTGCCAGGGGCTAGAGGTCTCGATGGTACACGATAGGCACGTTCCAGGGTGTAGAAGGGGGTCAGGCATCCCGGCGCAACCACCTCGCTCAACCATTTCTCCAGAAAGCCCGCCAAGTTTGACCCTTCGGTCCCCTCAGGGAGGCCTACCACTCGCACATTGCTCCTCCTGTTTCTTCCCTCTGCGTCTTCGGCACGTTGTTCAAGTCTTGCCACTCTGTCGGTCAATGAAGTTACCTCCGCCGCTATGTCTTTCTGCCTTGGTACGATGTCCGCTAATATGGTTTCCGCTTCTTTGACCCTGTCAACCAACTTGTGATGGTCCGCTCTCAGGAGCCCCACCTCAATCGCAACCTGGTTGATGTCACGTTGCAATGTTGATTTGGTATCCTCTATGGCCCCCAGTATCTTGTCTAGGGTGTCCTGAACTTTAATTTGTGATTGGTTTAGTGAGTCCGCTTCGCTCACCCCAGGTGGCAACTCGTGGTCCATGGTTCTATTCTTGTGACGGCCCTTGGGGGGCATCGGTCCGGCAAGCAGGCGCGCCTCGGGGGCCCCGGCAGACGGCCCGCGCGCGTTCGTGTGAACCACAACTAGGATTGTCCCTTCTTTTCGGACTTTGGAGCTCTAACTTCTACTCTCTGTCCTTTTTGGCCGAACTCCAAGAGCTCCGCTGGTTGTGTCTAAATTGCGGCTCCCAGGATGGAGGGCACTCATGCAGTAGGTCGCTGCTAATTACTCCCTATTTCAGCCCCGGTGCCTTTGTTCGGATTTCCAGTCAGGCCCTGCCCCGGCAGCCAGATCCAGGCGCCCGCCACAGCCAAGGCCCAGTCATCCATCCAATGGGGCACTCACCCACTTTCCAGTCCTCTTTCCGTGCTCAAGGGTGTCCACCTGATCGTGTTCGTAATCTTCTCTCCGGAGTCAGTTGTGCCCCAAGACGTCCGGTGGCTCCGCGGTCCCCTCACGCCAGACAGTTGACCCGGGGCCGTCCGTTATGCGCACCTCTCTCAAGGCGCAACACATGGGGATCCGTGTTCAACTACTGAACCTCCACAGATGACACACTCCGTTAGGCAGCCCATCCCGTTGCCTTTTCCGTGCCCAGGTACTCCAATTGGGCCATGTACAATGCCCTCAGGTCGGCTCTGGCAAAGGTGGGGCCGTTACGCCCGCTCCGTCGCTTCCGTTGAGGGCTTACACCAGAGAGGGCCCCCAGTTCTCTCCAACTGCATCAGGGGCCCCAGGGTCCGCGATCTGGACTCGCGCTGCAGTTGCGAGCGCAGCCGCACCTGGTCCGCCCGCCTTGTTCCTGCTGCTGTCGGCCGCTCACCACCGGGCCGCGGCTTTCAGCGAGGGGAGGGGCCGCTAGCCTCCCCTCGCAATGTTAAATTCAGCCTCCGACGCGAGCGCCGATGGACTCTGGCCACCCGCCTCGCTCCCGCCGCGGCCGACCGCACAACATCAGGCCGCGGCTTCCAGCAGGGGAGGGGCCGCACGCCTCTCCCCGTAACGGAGCAAACTGCACCGCCCGCCTCTCGCCCCAGGACTGCGTTGGGGGCCCAATCGCGCCTCCCGGCGGTCCGCCGCAGGGAGCCCACACTCCGTGAGCAGGCGGCCCGGACCAGCGCGCTGAGAAGGATTATTTCCGGCAGGCCCCTCCGGAGCTAGATAATCAGGCGTCCGCCATGTTCCGGACCCTGGCCACGCCCCCAAGTGTCTCTAGTCTCTTAAAGCAATAAATGTCTCTTGCAAGCACAAAGTACCTGGTTTGCGTTCAAAATCTCTGTAGAGTAGGAGATGCGTGGAAAACAGGGAGGTGTGCATTGATTTCTTGAGACGCACACAGGAATGCATTGTTAATTTTCACGCAGGGAAGGCTTTGCGTCGTTTTCTGGTGCTCGATCTTGGATCCTCTTCGGGTTGCAGGGTTTTCGGATGCTCTGGGGACCATGCGTTGAATTCCGGCACTGACAGGATGAAGTCCCAGGGGTTGCGTGACTGCAGTGGGCGTTGCGTGGAAATTTCTACCACACGGCAGGCGCTGCATTGATTCCTCTCTGGAAGTCTGGCTTTGTCAGTCTGGCTCGGCTGTGCATCGATCCAGTGGGCTGTGCGTCAAATTTCCAGTTGCTACGCTGGCCCTGCGTCGATCTTCTCGTTGCGAAGTCGGGCTGTGTCGTTCCGGTTCGGCGTGTAGTGACTTTTTCACCGCAATACAGGCTGTGCGTAATTTCTGGCAGGCTGTGCATGGATTTTCACTGCACATGGAGTTCTTCTTGCAGGAGTAAAGTCTTTTTGGTCCTGAGACTTCAGAGGACAGGAGGCAAGCTCTATCCAAGACCTTGGAGATCACTTTTCAGCACAGCCAGAGAGCAGCAAGGCAGCAGGGCAACAGCAAAGCAGCAGTCCTTCACAGAAAGCAGTCAGGTGAGTCCTTAAGGCAGCCAGGCAGTTCTTCTTGGCAGGTTGCAGGTTCTGGTTCAGGTTCTCTTCTCCAGGAAGTGTCTGAGCTGGTAGGGGCAGAGGCCCTGTTTAAATACTCAAATGTGCCTTTGAAGTGGGGAAGACTTCAAAGATTGGCTTATAAGTGCACAAGGTCCCCTTTCAGTTCAATCCTGTCTGCCAGGGTCCCAATAGGGGGTGTGGCAGTCCTTTGTGTGAGGGCAGGCTACTATCCCTTGACATGTAAGTGTCTGCCCCTCCACCTTCCCAGACCAGGAAGACCTGTTCAAAATGCAGATGTATGCAAGTACCCTGTGTTTGGGGTGTGTCTGAGTGACTGTACAAGGGAGCTATCAACTGAACCCAGCCAGACGTGGATTGTAAGGCACAGAAGGATTTAAGTGCAGAGAAATGCTCACTTATTAAAATGGCATTTCTAAAATAGTAATATTAAATCCAACTTCACCAGTCAGCGGGATTTTGTATCACCATTCTGGCCATACTAAATATGACCTTCCTACTCCTTTCAGATCAGCATCTACCACTCACAGTATATGAGGGTAGCCCCAATGTTAGCCTATGAAGGGAGCAGGCCTCACAGCAGTGTAAAAACGAATTTAGGAGTTTTACACTACCAGGACATGTAAACTACACAGGTAAATGTCCTGCCTTTTGCCTACCCAGCACCCGGCCCTATGGGTCACCTAGGGCATACCTTGGGGTGACATATGTAGAATAAGGGGAGTTTTAGGCTTGGCAAGTACTTTTAAACACAAAGTCGAATTGGCACTGAAACTGCACACACAGGCCTTGCAATGGCAGGCCTGAAACATGGTTAAGGGGCTACTTAAGTGGGTGGCACAATCAGTCTGCAGGCCCACTAGTAGCATTTAATCTACAGGCCCTGGGTACATATAGTGCTCTTTAATAGGGACTTATAAGTAAATTAAATAATCCATTGGTATGATCCAATGTTTTCATGTTTAAAGGGAGAGAGCATATGCACTTTAGCACTGGTCAGCAGTGGTAAAGTAGGCATAGTCTTAAAACCAGCAAAAACAGTTAGAGGTGACCACCCTAAGGCAGTCAGGTCTAACAGGGCGCTTATGTCTGTATGTACATGTATGTATTGTGTTGCAGAATTTATGTAGCGATCCGTTCCTCTGATGGAGCTCTGAAGCACTCTGATTCACATCTGTGCCCTGCACCTTTTTGGGCTGTATGGTTTGTGAGGTGTGGGATGTTGATAATTTACTTGGCAATATGCACAAGTATGTATTGTGTTGGAGTGTGGCTCTCGCCAAGATGGCCGCACACTAATAGCGCTCCGTAGCATCTGACTATTTAACCCCAAAATCCTTCCATAATCAGTGAGCATCGTAACGGTCTGTGACCGCCATCCTGACACCAAGAACCTGGTGAATGTAAAGGAGGTAGCGAACACCCTCCTTTTGCCCCGACAAGGTGACAGAGGCCTTTGGGAGGCGGAGCGTGCTCACCGTGAGGCACATGTCAAATATTGGGGAGGTGGTGCGGCCAAAGTAGAGTCCCTGTGGACCTGCTACACCCCCCCCCCACCCCCCCCACCCCCCCCCCCAGAGGAGACGGATGCAGCAGAGTTCAGATGGGCTGTGCCCATGTAAGGAGAGGCTGACTGTGCATGGAGCCTGTGACAGTTGCGCAATGAGAGGGAGCACTTAAGGGAGACCAACGGCCCACACCTGAAGAGTTGGGGCTGTGAAGGCTGTGGCTCGTGGACAACGCTTGTGGTACGAACAGTGGCGGGTTCTGGGCCTACCTGTTACTATTAAGCAGAGGGGCACCGAGGCACCAAGAGGCTGTGGGCTGACAAGAATCTGGGAGGCCTGCCACAGACAGCAGCCGAAAACTGACCACGGACCCTGCCCTCCTGTCAGAAATGATGTAAGTACAACGGTGGGCAGGGGCGATTGGGATTCCTGGATGGTGAGCACCTGTACAGCCAGACAAGACCAATCTGGCGCTGGGGCCTGCAGGCCATACCTCTGGGCCAGTAAAGAAGGGAGCGTGCATGCGGGCAGAGGAGTTGGGAGGAATTGAGCAAGCGAGCGCTCACACCACCTGATGGACCGACACTCTTGAGAGGCCCTCCCCGGGTCTACTTAGCAGCACAAGGATTGCTTGCTGATTTCAGAGTAAAGCAGATGGGAGACGAAGGTTACAGCAGAGGAATACCCCACCCTTGTCGTACCTGTCAAAACAGCTGGCGCTCCCTACGAGACATAGAATTGAGTAGGGAGGGTTACGAGTGGCCCTCTTTGTCTACATTAACAGAACCATGAGGCTTGTCTGCTGCAAAGGCCTGATGAGACGCTTGAAGGGATAATCGTCTAACAACAAATCTAGCGAAAGAAGACATTTAATGACTGGAGTGAGAATCCTTCTCCCTCTGGCCCTGGGGTGGGACTGCTTTCTAACGGCCATGGTCAAGCCCAAGGGTTTGGCCCTCAGCCAACTTATCAAAATGGACAAGTATGCTGTACAAAAATCCTTCTTGATGCCCAAGGAGTCTAACGCAGACACTCCTGAGGTGCCGGACCTGTCCCTTGGTTTGGTCATGGCACCAATCACAGACTTCGAGCCTAAACTGAATGCTTTGATGAAAGATATCCCTCTCTTAAGAGCAGATCAACAAAAAATCTCCGAACATGTCACAACCACAGATACACACTTCCAGGCCCTCCATTCCACCTCCAGATGGCTGGAAGAGCAAGAACAACATCTTACAAAGCAGCACAAAGTTATGGCGGCGCTGCTAGAGGATCAAGAGAGGAGGGCATGACGAAACAATATTAGAGTGGTTAGGGTGCTGGAAGGAGCAGAGGCCCCAGCGTAACCCTTTTCTTTGAGGACCTCATACTTCACAAACTCAGACTGAAACACCTGTCAAACCTTTTCTCAGTGGAACGTGCACACCGGGCACCAATCCTGCAGCTGAAGCTAGGAGTCCCTCCGAGAGCAAGGTTCCTCATCTATTGGGACAGGGACACTATCCTGCAGACCGCCCAAACACATGGTCACCTTGAGAACGCACAGATCAAATTCTTCCTGGAGTTCACACAAGTCGAAAGACTCTGCCTCAGCTTTGGCAAAGTTAATAAAGATCTCCGTACTAAAGACCTCTATTATATGATGCTCTTCCCTGAAAAATTGCACGTAATAGCGGAGGGCAAATCCTGATGCTTTGGTTCGCCCGATGAGGCATGGGACTGGACTGAAGGATGAAGACAACCTAAACACCAAGCCAGTAAAGGGGTGGCAAGAAGAGGCTCTAGTTATCGTTCGACAGACACGACATCCATGCATGGCAGGGAACAGACCGATGATCTACAGGACGGTGGGGATTGATCACTGACTGTTGTGATCCTAAAGGTCGTACTCAGTAAAACATACTATTAGCCCTCAAAGTGTAGTTTGTAATGTAAGGGGGTGGCAGCGAAAGACAGAACATTTGGGATAATTGAACAATCAAAATTACCTCAATGCATCATTCAACAGCTTGGACACACATATCTACTAAAGATATTGTCTAATTGATGCTTATTACCCACTGTACTAGAGGGGACATCTATATGAAAGAAAACCCATACTTCATTACGTTAGAAGTTGGATGACAGGTGCTCTGCAAGTTGGAGCGGGGGCAGTTCCAAGCCTATGATGCAGGGTAGCTGGGTGGGGGGAGTTTTGTTTGGGGATGCAATTTTCACATAGTTTGTTGTTTGTTCACAGCATTTTTTACTTTTGCTCAGCACAGCCACATACTCGAAGTCGGGGGAACACTAGCTGGGTGGGGGAGGGGAGACGATACTTTACTACTCGTCCCACTCACTCGATCTACTTCATTGACATACACAGCATGGAGACCACTAAGCATTTCCAGTTGACGGTCATGATGTGGAATGTCAATGGCCTCAGCAATAAAATTAAATGCACCCTGGTACTCCAGTATATTATGTGGCACACCCCGACCTGTTTCTTATTCAGAAAACCCATCTCAAAGGCAATAAATGCAAGGCACTGGACCAAATGGGCTACTCCTTATTGGAGCATGCAGGCTATACCTCCAACTCGAGGGGAGTGGGAATACTACTCAGAACAGCTACACCTTTCGTACCTAGTCGTACGTGGAACGATCTCATGGGCCGCTTCATGGCACAGACTGGCACTTGGAATGGTCTAATAGTAAACATCTGTTCAGTCTATGTACCACCAAGATTGCACACAGACACCCTCCAGCTCTGGGGGCCTTATTGCTGCCTGGTATCCTAGTACTTGGGGGAGACATGAATGAAACCCTAGACCCAGTACAAGACAGGCTCACTAGCACCAAAGGCAGCATATCCACTAGTCTATTACAGACCTTTTCAGACTCTATGAGCTTGATACACCTATGAAGAGACCAGAATCCGACTGCGAGACAGTTCACATACTTATCGATGACTCAATGTAGCCTTTCTTGGCTAGATTTCTTTATTACACACAGTATAGAAACTAGGTGGTTTCATAAGGCAATGCACTTGGCTCACAGCATCTCCAATTACTCCCTGGTTGTAGTTACACTGATGGCACCCACTACAGACACAACATTACCACCCCAGGATAGACCTATGGTATCTCAAGGATGTTGACGTTCAAGAGAAAATTAGGGAAGGAGTGACACAATACTTCCACAACAGTTTAGGAACTGCCAGTACACTTCGGGAGGCCTTTAAGGCACTTCTGAGGGGAAACACGCAGGCTGTGATTGGGGGGGGAGAACAAAGTTCAGTGACTTGAGTGTGAGAGACTGGAGGAGATTACAACATTAGAGACAAGGGTGACTGTGAATGGCATTCTGAACTCAGCTCAGTCGCAGACTCTGACTCAAACAGCACAACCTCAGGGAGCTATCAGACAATGCAGCCAGGAGCTATGTGCTGTCCATCCAAAGACGCCTCTATGACATAGGTGATAAAGCTAGCAAACTAGCTTGGTTTGAAAGGAGAGACCGAGGTTGCAACTGGTAGCTGAAATACAAGATGAACTGGGGGTAACATACTACCAGAAAAGTCATAGCAGAGATATTTGCCACCTATTACGAAAAGATCAACTCCTCGGAAAGAAAACGTACCGGCAAGGACTGTATGAAATTACTCTGAGTCCTTCCTCTTCAGGTACTCTCTAGAGACGATAGGACAGCACTGGACCAAGACCTGACAGTGGAGGAAGTGTAAAGGGCTATCTCGGGACTCCAATCTGGCAAGGCATCCGGCCCCAAAGGCCTACCAGTTGAACTATATAAATGTATAGCCAATATAGTAGCGCCGCATATGCTGTCCATGTTGCAGGTGCCCAGGGACGAGGGTAGCTTCTCGCTGGACCAACGAATGGCCACCATTGTGGTGATACCCAAAAAGGGAAAGCCTCAAACAGCCTGTAGTTTGTATTGGCCTATCTCTTTATAAACCTGGAAGCCAAGGTATTAGCAAAAATCGTAAGTAATAGGCTCTGGCCAGTGATGGCCAGTGTGGTCCATCCTGATCAATCTGGTTTTATAACACAGAGAAGCACCAAACTTAACTCAAGGTGCGCAAAATATTGCACAAAACAAAGACCCAGAGTGCAGAAGAGGCAATGCTACTCTCACTTGATGCAAGACTGGCCTTCAACAGCATTGAATGCTCATATATTTTCGCGGCGCTGGCTAGATTGGGCTTCGGCCCCCAGTTTTGCACTTGGGTACGACTAATGTATCATGACCCAAGGGCAAGAGTTAAAGTCAATGGAACAGTCTCCCGAGCATTTATCTTGCACAGAGGCACGAGGCACGAGGCAGGGCTGCCCATTCTTGTCACTGATATTCGCTGTAGTGCTGGAACCATTAGCCACCTGGGTGCGACAGGACCCGCTCCTGTGGGGGATCCAAGAAGGAGGTAGCTGGAAGGCGCGGATCTCCCTATATGCTAACAAAATTCTTTTATATGTCACAAAACCCTATTGATCAGTAGATAGAATATTAAATATTCTACATATATTTGGGAGCTACTCTGAGTATCAAATTGGGACAAGTCTCTGTTTTCCCCCTGACACCTGGAGTACCAAATCTGCCATCCCGTTGTGTGGCTCCAGTGGGTGCAGAGGGATTTACATATTTAGGTGTTTGTCACGAGAGATTCGGACACATTGTTTTTTTTTTTTTATTGTCCTCATTCACCCTAGGCCTTGTGTAAACCTCCTTTTCTTTTCAACAAAGACGAGAGAAGTTTTCCTCGGCCAAGGGTTGCCCTTTCCTCTCAGACAATCCTCAGACTGTCCCAGTTCTATGAGGATTTCAGAGCAAGGTGTAAAGTCATTGGACAAATAACACAAATACATTTCCATTCAGCATTACTTAAACAAAGAGGAAAATTTAAAAAAGAATAAAAATAAAAACATTCTATACATCAAGGTCTTGATTTCCAGTTCAATAATGATACCCAAAAGTTCCCCCGCATCTTATCCTTTCCCTCCATCATTTGATCCAATTCTGCTGTACAAAAGACATCCCTAAGCCATCCTGAGTGACCTGGAGGGGCCTTTGAAGTCCATTTTCTGCATATTTCTCGCCTCCCCAACAATATTGCATAAAATACAAACTTCATATCTGCCATTGTACCCCAGCCAGGCCCCCCCGCCCGATCTTGAAATTGCCCAAAAATTATCAACTGGAGAGACGCTTCGATTTCCCGATTTAATATACTCGAAATTGTTTCACATACTTCTTCCCAAAAATGTCGAGTATCAGGACATTCCCAAAACATATGATTATCTGTTGCTTGAATTGAACCACATTTTGGACATCTCACCTCCTGCCCTCCTTGCATTTTAGATAGCTTCACAGGGGAAATATAAACTCTATGTATTGTAAAATAATGTTTTTTCCTAAGAGTGGCCGGTTTCACAATGCGAAAAAGCATTTTTAATGACTCTTCCCACCACCTATTAACTGCCTCTTCTGGGAACAATTTCCTCCACAAGTCGCTGGGAAGTACAAACTCGCCATCCACCCCTTCTAGGATCCCCCAATACCAAGCAGACACTCCGTGGGAGCCTCCTAATGGGCTTGGGGTGATGTCACTCAATGGGTTGGACATGCCAACACCTTCCTTAATCCCCTTTGCCCATTTTCTTATTTGTAAAAAATTCCACCTAGATAGAGAACCACCCGTCTTCGAGTGCAATTCTTCCCAGGGGAGAAGAACCCCCTCCGAAAACAAATCTCCCCAATGCTCTAATCCTGCTTGTTTTATCGGTAACGCTAAAATATCTTGAAAACGTTCTGGGGTTCCCGGGGAATCCCAAATAGGTGTGTCAGAATTGTAATAGGTGAGTTTCGCAGATTGCCTGATATAATACCAACTTTCTGCCAGCCCCGCATAATTTTCAACCTTATCTTTTTGAAGAATTTAGGGTCTCCAAATTTAAACATAAAGTTGGTTGAAGCACCTTTGATATTAGAAGCCATTATCTTAAGCATTAAACATGTAGTCGTAGAGTCTGAGGGAAGGAGCAAAGTTCTAAAGTTTTTAAAAAGAAAGGCCCATGCATAATATTGCAGCTCTGGTTGTGCCAAACCGCCTTTATCTTTACACCGACGTAACTTCCTCCGAGAAATTCTAAATCGCTTTTGAGGCGCTGCATTTTTTCTATATATATTTTCTGCATGGGGAGTGGGGAAGTGGAGAACAAAAAGTTCCACTTCGGAAGGATAGACATTTTTACCAGATTAACTCTGCCAATAATCATTAAGGGGAGATGAATCCAACCTTGTAGTAAACTCTTACATTCCAACAACAATTTTAACTGATTCCTCTCCGCTAACTGATTAATATTGTGAGGTATCAAAATTCCCAAATATCTAATTTCCTTTTTACAGTAAACAGATTTATACTCCATATTCCAAGCCATAATCTCTGTTTTTTCCACATTCACTTGATAGCCAGACACCTTACCAAACTCCTCAGCCAGCCTAAGGATCTCAGGAAATGCAGTTACTAAATTATCTGTGTACACCAAAAGATCGTCAGCATACAAAGCAAGTTTCCTCTCCCAGCCCTGACAACAAAAAGGAGAAATCATCATATTCCGCCGAATCTTCCTCGCAAATGGTTCCATATATAAATTGAATAGTACAGGGGATAACGGACAGCCCTGTCTAGTGCCCCTAGCTATAGCTATCGGACCAATAAGGTTCCCATTCACTAATATTCTAGCCATAGGAGTCATATATTTCTGAGTTACTACCCCACAGAAATTGCTTCCCAGTTTAGCTTTTTTTAACAAGAGTTTCAAATAAACCCACTTTACCTGATCAAAGGCTTTTGCAGCATCGACCGTAATAATCCCCAAAGGGGAATCAAAAGATACCGCCATATCTATGGCCCCGATTAATTCGTATGTCAGCTCGTGCAAATACCTCCCCTTCGAAAAGCCCTTCTGGTCAGGGTGAATTAAACTGTTTACTACTCTATTTAATCTATACGCCACTATTTTAGTAAACAGCTTATAATCACTATTCAATAATGAGATAGGTCTATAAGAAGAACAATTAATCAGATTTTTCCCGGGTTTCAAAATCAAAGTAATAACTGCATCATTCCACGAAGCAGGCATAGCTATCTCATTAAAATAAACCTTGCCAAATAGCTCAACCGAAATTGGGGTAATTACATCACCTAATACTTTATACAGCTCCACCGGAATACCATCAGGGCCCGGGGCTTTCCCTTCTTTACCCCCAGCTAAAGCCGCCCGCACTTCCTCCACCGTAATAGGGCCGTTAAGAAATTCCTGAATCTGCTGCGAGACTTCCGGTAAGACATCCTGAGCTAGCCAATCCTCCACCAGTTCCTCTCGCTCCTCTGCATGTTCCGTATATAGAGATGTAAAAAAATCTTAAAACCCTCGTTCAATTTCTTCCCTACGGAACAATTTTATGCCCGAATCTTCGGCCACTATTTCCTTAATATAGCCACTAACTTGATCTGATTTAGCTTTCCAGGCAAGCAATGTCCCTGTACTCTCCCCATATTCAAAGTGTTTTAGTTTACTAACCTCCCATCTCTTAACCATTCGCGCCTGTAAAATATTTGCTAATCGTGTTCTTAGCTCAGCCAATTCCGCTCTTCCTGCCTCCTCCTGGACCCCTTCCCCTTTACCAACCAGCTTCTCGCTTTTTATTAACAATTCCTGTTCTAACATGTTTATTTTGTCTCTAAATACTTTACGTTTATGACATGAGATACTGTTAATTTCCCCTCGTATTACAGCCTTAAAGGAGTCCCAAACTGTTGATAATGATGCGGAGCCCATATTAACCTTGAAGAAACCTTCCGTCTCTCTACGTAGTTGCACCAAAACATCCACATCTAACAATAGTGCGTGCTCCAAAGTCCACCTCTTAAACATTCTCCTCTGGGGAAGTGTCAGATGCAATATTACCGCTGCATGGTCTGATAAATGTGGGGGTAAATATTCAATGCTATCAACATTTTCCAACAACCTGTCATCCACTAAAAAATAATCAATACGTGAAGCGTGACTGTTTCTTGTTAAAAAAGGAGAAGACTCTGGCCCCCCCTTCCCTCTTTCGCCAGATGTCACACAAACCGTAGTCCTTCATCATTCTCTTTAAATAATGTTGTGATTTTGGCGTACCTAAGGATCTGCAAGTATCCGATCAATCCAATCTATTATCTAGCACCACATTAAAATCCCCCGTCATAATGACCGAATCTGAAAATTCGATTAGCTGAGAAAAAACTTTTTTAAGAGGTTCAATATCATCACAGTTCGGACCATAGAATCCAACCAATACCAGAGTTACCTCATCAACCTGAATTCTTACTAAGACCCAGCGACCAGCTTGATCCGCCCTTATTTCGAGAATTTCTGGTCTGGCTCCTAGTCCCTGTTTAACCAAAATAACTACTCCCCTTGTGTGGAAATTATTGGTAGTACAAAAACACATTTGCACCCATTTTTGGGCCTTAAATAGCTCCTTACACTCATCTGCGGCTAGATGAGTCTCCTGCAAAATTAAAATCTGTGCCGGTGAATCTTTTAAGTACTTTAGAATTTTGTTCCGTCTTGATTTAGTCCTTAAACCATTAATATTCCAAGAAAGTAATTTAATCGGGAATTTCCCCTCCCCCTGTCCTTTACCCAGTCTAACCATTCAAAACTAACCCGCCATCCCTCTGCCTTGGTGAATGAGGAACTGTTTCCACGCAAAGCTCAAAACAGACACATTCTTAAGGAAGAGCCTTCTCCCTCAGATGGACCACATACATGCCGATATAACACACTAGCGGAGGCTACCTATCTCTCTGATGGGTTAGGCAGTCCTTTACAAAATGATGGCCATTCCCCGTTTGTTTTATGTCCTGAAGAATAGCCCATACAAAGTACTGCCTGAATTCTTTGCAAAAATCAATAGTGAATTGCACAGTTTATTATGGGATGGAGGCAGTTTGTGTATCTCCCTTGGTAAGCTACAAAGAGGAGAGTTTGATGGAGGCTTTGTGGTCCCAAACGTCCAGGCATACTATTTGGCAGCCCAGCTTGTCACCATAAACAACTAGGAGCCGGCTTACAGAATTGATGGAGCAGCAATGGGAAGCCATGGATACCCTTCTGTCCTGTACTTTACACCAGGAAGCAGGAATCCAAACTCCAGTCACACACTCAAGCGACAATACAGGCATGGAGGGAAGCCACGAAATTCCTGGGATGGGAGAGTAAGCCTAGCAACGTAACACGATTTGGACTAGTGATCAGCTGAGTGAACTTTGCAACTTGAAGGATTTCGGTAGAAGGAGACTCGTAGGCATCGATTGTTAAGGTGACATATGGAGTAGCGGGACACTGGTATCCTTTGAAGGACTAAAAAAAGATGTCTCCATGAAGGAATCGGAGAGATATAGACATCTCCAGTTAGGACATGCACTAAGACGACACATACAAGAGGGTGACCAGCTCCCAGACTTGACCCCATTGGAAGACAGACTGTTACTAGGCCCGATGCTGGAAAAGACAATATCCTTGACCTATAAGAAAATAATTAATAATTCTCTGTGCCCCTGGCACTCTCTTCGTGAGGCATGGGAGGGCAACGTGGGCCTCCTAGAAGACCAAGAATGGCAAGAATCCCTACAAAGTCCCTGTGACGTGGCAATATGAGCCCTATTCCGGCTCAAACAGAATTTTGCACAGAAAATACTATTCTAGATATCTCCTCCAGCGTATGGGCCACACCGATTCAAACCTTGCAATAGGAGATGTGGTCTGGTTGGATCATTTTTCCATATTCTTTGGAGCTGCCCCATAATCCAACACTTTTGGTCGCAGATAGTACATAAAATGAAACAGGTAACAGGGCTAGGGATACCACTAGATGTCAGATGGCTCCTGCTACGCATAACAGGGGAGGAAACCTGGCCCTGACGTTAGCAAATATGGTTAAGAACATTGGGAGCAAATAGACCCCCGATGATCCAAGATTGGGTACATAATATAGCTTGGTGTCAACAGGTGGAAAGTGTGGTCTATCAGGGCTGCAAAATAGAGTACAAAAACAATCTGGGCCCATTGGAGCACATAGAGAAACGTGTGAACTCATAAACAAGTGGGACCAGTTAAATGGGGAGAGTCTAGGGCATAGTCTGGGGAGGGGGAGTGGATGTGATATATACATTGTCTTAGGGTAATGCATACTCCAGGTTCTATATTGTTGGATGTGTAATGAGCTGATGTATTGTATTTGTTCCCATTGGGAAAGAAACAGAAATCTGTTCATTTATTGTGGTCATTACTATGTACTGAGCAATTGTTTGATATTAATAAAAGGACTTTAAAAAATAAAAGTTTGTATTGTGTTGCAGAATTTATGTAGTACTTCAGTCCCCTGACGAAGCTCTGAAGCAATCTGTTTCACATCTGCCTCCTGGCAACCTTTTAGGGGTGTATGGTTTGTGAGGAGTGGTTGCTGATGATTTACATGGTAATATGCATGAGATTCAAAGACGTGATTCAAACATGGTGCAGCAGACTGGCCCCTCTCCCTGCTGTGCTTCTATGCCACCAATCGAATAAAGTATTATGTGCTCTAATCTACGACTTGTAAATTGAATGTTCATTTTTCTATGTATTGAAAACTTAGCTCCATCTTCATTGAGGGGACACCATTTTTGCTTGGCTTCACTAACCGGTGGTAGATCTACGCCAGGACACCTTTTTTAGGTAGCAGTGTGCTCTACAAATATATTTTACATTACATTATATTTTATGTCTAATATTGGTGAATATTCTGTAAGCATCTGAATTTATAAAACTTGTCCGTGCTGGGGAGCCACATTAACAGGTAAGTGGCATCATTTTACAATACTTATGACTCTGTTTTTCCTGACTCATCAGTCAATATCATTCTGTTATGCCCTTCAGGCTGTGCAGATGGGAAATAGGATGTAGGCTGTGCAGATGAGGAATGGGTTGTATGTAGCCTTAAGGTCTGGCTTGGTGTAAGTGTGGGTGTGGCTGTGTTGTTCATAGACAACAGTTTGTTAAAGAAAAAGGTCTGTGCTCTGAGGATGCTCTACTCTGCTGTAGTGACATTCCAAAAGTGTGTCAGGAAATGTAACAAGCATCACCAGTACAAAAGCCATTGTTGCACCTTCTAATATCTTTTACTGCTCAGCTTTGCTGTGTCCCTCCCTAAATGGGATTCCATATTGCTTGCTGAAGTAGTGTTGCGTCGTTAAAGGCTTGTCCTTCTTTATATTAATTTTTTGTTCTTGCTTAATTTGTTCTTCTTTGCTGCAGTCATTGGCCTGCATCACTGCTGCTGCTTCCTATTCTCTCTGTTCTTGAGTTGTCCTTTAACGGTGCTCTGTGATTGTTTGTTTGTTAAATCATTGTACCTCAGTTTCTCTTGTGGCCTGTTGTTGAGGTCTACAAAACTGAAAAGGAATCTCCACTCCCAAAGTAATTTTGGGTAAAATGAAATCTTTTTGGATAAGATTGTCAACGACGTCACAATGTTATGAATGAATGTCACATTTTTGGGGTGGGTTTTCAGATTGGATTATATCAATGTTCTTATATCCTTCCTCCCTCAGGGACGTTTCCTCTGCTGACTTAGTGATTAAGAACCATCAGAGCATTCGAGCTGAAGTGGATGCTCGTGCAGACAGCTTCACCACATGTATTGACATGGGTAATGCACTCTTGGAGAAGAACCACTACGCCTCTGATAAGGTATGGGAGTTCATCACACATTCAAACATATTTACCTTCCGCTGCCTTCTGCCGCGATAGTTCTCTAGTTTCACTGAAATGCACATGCTTAACTGTGTGTCGATCAGTGGTTGATGGCCCATGTACCACTCATGTTTGAGAAATGTTTTGTTGGGCAAATCAACTACTAGAATCATGCAGTCACTTGCTTTTCAATGCCTTTGAACTTATCAATGTTGTCATAGATTGGAGTTGGATTAGAACTCATCTGATATGTCTCTTCTTGAATTGAAAATCTGGACCATTACATGGGAAATGCTTAATGCTCTTTGCTCATAGGTTTGGCAGAATAACACAGATGTATACCCTCACCATTGCACTTGCAGTGTTCCACCTCAGATGCAGTATAGGTCAAGCAACTTTATATCACTAGACGTTTCTTGGGTGCATTTAATAAATAGGATCCATTAAAAGAGACCTGTTCAGATTTTATTTTCTCAAGTGAGAGAAGTAAAAACCTAGATTTTAAGTAGTGTATACATGACGTACGTGTAAATCACTTTTATGTTTTATGAGCATTTCTCCCAATGTTAATGTGCAGAGCCACCTGCAGCTGTTAGTCATCAAGGGAAGAGAGTTGCAGAATGGCTTCGATGTGCAAATGAATGTGTAGGAAAGTGCCCTTTTTGACATGGTCACCCCCCACCCTGCTTTTTGCCACTAGTACTGAGGTGGTTCAACTGAAGGAGCACTGGGTTTCTACTACCCCGGTCCCCACTGCCAGTGCTCTTTCTGTAAAACAAGGTAAAGTGATCTAATTGTAACCCACTTGACTAACACTTTAGGAACCCTGTAAGTTCCTAGTAAATGGTACCCATGTTACCCAAGGCATGGGTACTAAAGAGGGTGCCTTTGGGGTTGTAGCATATATTGTGCCACTCTAAGGGACCCCTATACAAATTGCACACAGTCTGCTATTTCAGGCAGCGTGACCTGGTGCAAACCATGAGAGAAAACACAACAGGGCACACTCATTGTGTGCCATGCCAGAGTCTCTGCATATACTCTATGTAGGTCACTCCTACAGTAGGCCATAAAGCCCTAATACAGAGTGTATTATATTTTATGTGAGGACATATTGGCATGAGCAGGTATGCCCCTGTGATGTCTGGTTTGATTACTAGATATCACAAGTGAACAGGGAAGCCAGCTCAAGGTATGTACTGGGCACTGATCATTACGAGGTACCCAACTTCAAAATGGCTTCACAGAAACCTATGGGGTTTGGTATCAAACACCTCGTCTAAATGAATCCATAACGATGCCGGTATTGTGTTTATTATTACCTGCACCCAGAGGGCACCTTAAAGGTGCCCCCTGAAAACCTACTAGTCCTCTAGTCTGCTAGCTGGCTGGTATCGACCAGCCTGCCACCAGAGACAAGATTCTGATCCCCTGATGGTGAGAGCCCACGCCCTCAGAGGCCAGAAACAATACCTGCTCCGGAGGAAGGCTAGTGAATCTGTGTTAGAAATTGGGCAGCAGTTTGCACCCTAGCCAAATAGGGACCAAAATCCTAGTCAGGGTAAGTCAAATACACAACCTAACTTAACATGTCCTCACCCGCTGGTAGCTTGGCACAGAGCAGACAGGCTTAACTTGACAGTGTGTAAAGTATTTGTGCAACACACCTACAGTAATCACAGTGCAAACACCACAAAAAGACTCCAAACAGTGTTAAGAAAATAGGATATTTATTACGGATCCCCCACCGCAGTTGAAACACGGTCATCGAAGACCAACTTACCGTGATCCTCTCCCGGAACCCGCCCATTGACACCACCGACACTGATGCAGCTGCCCGCAACTTCAGGCAATGGTAACACATGTGCCAATACTCTCACCCCAATCAAGAATCCCTCCAACAGACGCACCGACAGAAAGGCCTTCCGGTTTACCACCAACCTCCACGAATCTAAGCAAGCCTGCCGAAGACTTGAAAGAAAGTGGCGCCAAGATCAGACTCTGTACAACCACACAGCCTTCAAAAACACCATCCGCAGACAACACCAACTCATCCGAGCCACCAAGAGAACCGCCTTTAAAGACCAAATCAACAACAACGCACACAGCCACAAGGTGCTCTTAAACATCATGAAGGAACTCTCCAACACCAATGACATCCCGCCATCCCAGCACCTCTGCGACTCCCTAGCCCCCTACTTCCACCGCAAGATTACAAGCATCCACGACAGCTTCAGCACCCAGACCCCCCCCCCCCCTGAAACCACCAACACCACAGATTTACCTCCCACCAACCTCCTGCTCTCCTGGACCCTTGTCAACGACAACAACACCATTGAAATCATGAACACCATCCACTCCGGCTCTCTATCTGATCCCTGCCCTCACCACATCCTCAACAAAGCAAGTTCTGTCATCGCACCCCAATTATGGAAGATCATCAATAGCTCCTTCGAGTCAACATGCAGAGATCAACGCTCTCCTCAAAAAACCCAAGGCAGACCCAAAGGACCTCAAGAAATTCCAGCCTATCTCTCTGCTCCCCTTCCCGGCTAAAGTAATTGAGAAGGCTGTCAACAGACAACTAACCTGCTTCCTCAAGGAGAACTGCACCTTGAACCCTTCCCAATCCGGATTCCGCAACAACCACAGTACCGAAACCGCTGCCACAGACGACATCAGTACCATACTGGACAACAGCGAAACTGCGGCCCTCATCCTCCTGGACTTCACGGCCGCGTTCAACACCGTCTGCCACCACACCCTAGGCTTGTGCATCAGCAATACAGGAATCTGCAACAGAGCTCTGAACTGGGTCACCTCCTATGTCACCGGCAGACCCCAGAGAGTCCACCTCCCCCATTCCTCTCGGAGGCCACCAAAATCATCTGTGGCGTACCCCAGGGTTTGTCCCTCAGCCCGACCCTCTTTAACGTCTACATGGCCCGTTTGCTAACATCCTCTCCCTCACCAAGTACTCTGACCAAGACCAACCTCCATGAAGGAATGAAGGCCATCGCCGAATGGATGAAGAGCAGCTGCCTCAAACTCAGTTCCGACAAGACGGAAGTCCTCATCTTCAGCTCCACCCCCTCCACATGGGATGACTCCCGGTGGCCTGCCACTCTCTGAGCCGCTCCCACTCCCACCGACCACGCACGCAACCTAGGATTCATCTTGGACACCTCATTGTCCATGACCCAGCAAGTCAACGCCATCTCCTCCTCCTCACATGCGCCGAAAGATCTACAAATGGATACCCACCGAAACCAGAAGAACAGTCACCCAAGCCCTTGTAAGCAGCAAACTGGACTATGGCAATGCCCTCTATGCAGGAACCACGGGAAAACTCCAGAAGAGTCTGCACCGCATCCAGAACGCCTCTGCACGCCTCATCCTGGACATACCCCGCCACTGCCACATCACAGACCACCTGAGAAACCTGCACTGGCTCCCAGTCAGCAAGGGATTCACCTTCAAAATCCTCACCCACGCTCACAAAGCACTGCACAACACCGGACCAGAATACCTCAGTAGATGGCTCTTCTTCTACACCCCGACCCAGCATCTCTGCTCCGCCGACCTCGCCATCGCAACCGTCCCACGTGTCCGCAGAATTACAACCGGCGGTGGATCATTCTTGCACCTCGCTGCCAAAAGGTGGAACACTTCCCACCCACCTGCGCCAGACCAGAGACCTCCTTACCTTCAGTAAACTTCTCAAGACCTGGCTGTTAGAGCAGTAGCAGCAACTCCCCTCCCCCCCCCCCCCCCTTCCCCTTTTTCTCCCCCTCCCCCTCCTCAGCGCCTTGAGACCCTCACGGGTGAGTAGTGAGCTTTACAAATTCCTGATTGATTGATTGGTCACTTGAGGGACCTGTGGTCAGTATGAACTGGAAGCTTCCCTTTCTATAGCACGCCATCTCTGTTCCCAGGGAAGTAACCTCCTAGATATGAAGGCTACAGGTTGAGCCAGACCTTCTGCATTGAGGTGTGAAAATACTGCTCCTGCGCCATGCTCTGAGGCATCTGTTTATACAATGAACTCCTTCGAGAAGTAGAGGCCTAGACCACAAGAGCTGTGCACATAGCTTGCTTCAGGGAGTCAAATGCCTTGTGGCATGCCTTCGTCCAATTCCCATTTCTGGGCTGCTTCTTAGAAGTCAGCCCAGTCAAGGGGGCCTCAATGGTGCAGTATCCCTTGACAAACCTCTTATAGTATCCAGTGCGGCCCAGGAATGCTCTGACCTCAGTCTGGGTTTTGGGGAGCTTGCAGGCCATGATAGTCTCAACATTGTCCTGGTGAGGCTGAACCTTACCCCCACCCACCAGGTGTCCCAAGCACATCACTGACCCCTGCCATATCTGGCACTTACTGGCCTGATAGTCAGTCCTGCCTGTTGCAGGGCCTGAAGCACTTCCTAGAGGTGACAAATGTGGTCCTCCCAGCTGCTACTGAAGACGGTTATGTCATCCTAGTAAGTAGCAGAGAAGGCCTCCAATCCAGCAAGAACCCGGTTCACCAGCCTCTGGAAGGTGGCAGGAGCATTTTGTAATACAAAGGGCATGACTGTGAACTGGTAGTAGCCCTCTGAAGTGGAGAAGGCTGACCCCTCCTTGGCACCTTCAGTTAGGGCGATATACCAGTACCCTGATGTAATATCAAAGGTACGTAAGTACTTGGCAATGCCTAACCTGCCAATCAGCTTATCAATCCAGGGGATGGGATGAGCATCAGTTGTGGCTACAGAATTGAGGTTTCTGTTGCCCACACAAAACCTCAGTTCAGGTGTGGTGCCCGGTGGGGCAGCGTTTGGTATCAGAACCACAGGATTGGACCAGGGGCTACTGGAAGGTTCCATCATCCCCAAATCAGCATTGTGGCGACGTTGCTGTTGATGCTGCCCCTCACCTTATCCGACAATCTGTAAGACTTGTGCTTGACAGGGAGGTTGTCCCCTGTGTCCACATCAAGGGTACACAGGTGGGTAATCCCTGGAGTAAGGAATTAAAGAGAGGAGAACTGTTCCACTACTTGGCAACAGCCCCTCAGGAGTCAGAGTGGGGGAAATGATCACTCCTTCCACAGAACCATCGTTCTTCTTGGAGGCTAAGAGGTCAGGCGGAGGTTCAATTTCCTTCTCATCAGCTCCATCAGTCACCAGCCGCATGGTGCCCTCAGGCGCCTCAAAGTGTGATTTGAGGCGATTGATATGAAGCACACAGTTGCCGGGGGCCTTAAGTTCCACCACATAGGTGGCCTCACCCTTCTTGTCATTCACTTTATAGGGCCCCGTCCAGTGATCTTGGAGGGCCCCAGGTTCTACAGGTTCTTTCACCAATAATTTCTGCCCAGGCTGGAACTCTACAGTGGTTGAATTTTTTATTATGCCTTTCATGGTCTTGTTGAACCCTTCAACGAGCTCATTAGCTTGGTGGTGGTAAGGGATAGAGAACTTGTAAGTCACTCCATACATCTTCCACATGGACTATGTGTATGCAGACATGAAGTTGATGCCTCTGTCAGATGCCGCTTCCACCCGGGTCAAAATCCCCACTAGGGATGAGCAGCCCATTGGCTCCAAACCTACACTCCCGTAAATATCCCTAAATTGAGTATTTAGGTGGCCCCCTGACACCATGAACTCAGATTCCACTGACTAAAAAAGAAGAATGACAAAGAAGAGCTGAACAGTGCAAGAACCTATGGGCTCATCCTGCAATTTTGCATCTTCCAAAAGCCTCGGAGGGCCGCCAGCATTTTGCCGACCAACCATCTTCCTTGTAGTAGAGGAGCCACTTCCCTGCAAACTGCAGATGCTGATCGTAACATCCGGTCCACCGATCTGCTGTCCACCGGGTCAGCAGTCACCCAGGAAGAAGTCACTGTGGTCCAGGTCCTTGTGGGGAGACGAGTGGATGCCAAGACCCCCAGGAGTTGCCCTGCACCAATCCACTGGGTACAGGGGCAGTTGCAAGCACCAAGGATTGTTTGTGTCTAGATCAGGCACCACCACCGCTAAAACCGACTTGCCCACTGAGGGACAACAGAGCCGATGATGCTGACCGTGGAAGTGGCCCTACTGTTTACTTTTCTTCCCCCACTGCAGGTCTGACCAAGAACAGTGAACGCCTTTGATGCACAGGAACAGCCAATCATAACCCTCTGCACCCAAGCTTTCTGGACAGGTCCACGAACATTGACTATGCCCTCTTGCTCTCAGGACCTTCACAAAATGACCTCCCCCCCCCCCCCCCCCCCTTTTTGGGGGCTCCCTGACTGGTCCCCAAGTCCTCCTCTGCAGCCTGTTACTAGGTGACTCCCTTCTATGCCAGCAGTGCAGCACGCATGGCTACTGACCCCATCCAGCACCTATAAAACCTGGACACTCCAGGGCAGGTTTAGGAAGCTGGCTATCTATGCAGTGTGCCAATGTCGGGGTACACTATGCAGATAGTACAGGCGACTCTTGGCTGAAAGAGGTTAAAAAAAATCCTAAAAGCTCTCTTTTGTGATTTTGTGGGCGAGCAGTTTAGCTTTATAAGGGGGTAGTGCTAAGCATTTGTTGAACACACAATCAGTAAATGAGACACTCAAGAAGACACTTAAGACCAATTTTAGAAAATAAAATAACACTTTTATACTATTTTTTAGATACCAAAAAATCTTCAGAATAAGTTAAATACTGTTTGAGATAGCAATTTTCAGAAACAAAGAAAATACTGTTGTCAGATTTGAGGCCTGAGCCTCCAACACCGCAACGTTATCCTATGGAGATAACGTATACTGCACAGGGCCACTTGCAAATGACTTACAGGGCTGTTCTTCTGGACTTAAGGTAAGTAGGGGCCAAGATCTCTAGAACCACAAGCAGTTTCGGATTACCTGCCCTGGTGTACTCAAGTGCAGAGATGATCCTAGCAGTGGTAGCCTCAGACGCTTTGCATTGAAGTCAAAGGGAGCAGTACCTGGAAGAAAAGGACCTGCAGGTGGCGACTGAGTGACCAGTCTAGCTGAACCTAAAGGGGGGTCTTGGTTCTTGAGTGTCTCATCTCTGCAGATATGTCGGTTTCAATGACCACAGGCTTGGGGGCGTAGCTGTTTTGTCTGGCAGGTCACTGACATTACAGGTTATCACTTCTTTCAGGTAGACGCAGATAGTAGCGCCACTCTCGGTGCTGGCCTTGGTGATGCAGATGTCTTCCGTCGGTAGGTCAGACTCAGCAGTGTTAGTGTCCGGACTGGATGCTAAACAAGCCTTGGTGCTTGAAACTGACTGGGGTACTCCGGGTATTGGTGCAGGCAGGCTCTGCGCAGGCTGAGCATCTTAAAAACTATCTAGGTCGACGGGGTTGCACTCCTGGACACTCTAGAATCTCTTCCTGACGAGTTGCTCCCTAAGTGGACCTGAATGGTCAGCAAAATGGTTAACTGGACAGTCACAGTTGGCACGTGCTGGTGCAATGAAGTGGCTTCTCTACTCCAAGGGACTGGAAGTGCTGGCAGCCCTCCAAGGCTCTGGGTGGATGCACAGCTGCAGGACGAGTCAAGTCTTTTCAATTGTTGGGACAGCAGCAGGTAGGCATCGTTTTGTGCCAAGTCCACAGCCTTTCCTCAGTTATCATCACTATTATTATTATTATTGCTGTTTTGTAAAGCACACAGTTACCCAAAAGTTGGTTTCCCAGTGCTAGGCCTTCTCAGGGTATGATTATCCAAAAAGTACTGTTGGCCCACTTCAGCTTGGCCTAGGCAGCACAGGTGTAGTGGTGCTTTCCGGTGTCAGGTTTTGGCGGTCCGAGGTCCTCCCATGTCTCTCGGGGTGCCTGCAAGATGCAGGGAAGCAGCTCCACTGCTCCACAGGAGTTCCTGGGACTTTGTGGAAGGCAGGCAGTCGTCCAGGCTTTTGGAGGCACAGCAGCTTGCAGAATGTAACAACTTTGGCACAAATTAGCAGGAACAGCAGACAGCTCTGCAGGGCTGGGGCCAAGTCAGGTGCTTCTTTTTCTGGCTTTGCTTTTTGCGGCTTTTGGGTGTCCTTCTTCGTAGATCAGCAGGAATTTGCTTTCCTGGTGCCAGGGGCTCCCTTCAATATGGAAATCTGTGGCGATTCGGGGAGTGAAGGTTAGTAGGCAATGGTCTTCTTGCCCCTGGGGTCACTATACCCCCGTATGACTACTTCCTTTGGGAAGTAGGCATAACCCTGTCCCAGAGTTCTTAAATCTGGCAGTACTAAAGTGGCAGATTTCTAAATGTTGTGCTCAAATCAGGCAGCGCACCTTAGGGGTGGGACTGACCTGAGGGTTGAACACACCTTGCTGAATATTCTGATTCTTTACCTTTTGAATTTCCCCAGGCGTCAGTCTGTATCTGGAGATTTTTCGTGAGCAGTACCCCTGCGCGCCATTAAGTGCTGTCAATCTGCTCTGCGTCTGTCTTCTGCAACATTCGCACCACATATGACGTCGCTGGTCCTATATGGTGCCCCCAGCGCACTGAAGTCAGTTCTTTTCTTTCTGCACTAGCCAGCGCTGATCTAAAGGGAGCTACTCCTCACTCAATTTTTGACTAGCCTTTTTTCGACTTTTCTCAACATTGTTTTGAGTTTTATAACTCCTGGTGTGTCGAGGATGTCCTCTAGGAAGACATGGTTCAATCCCTGTGGGTCCCGTCATCGGGTGATGTCGGTGACGGATCCGCACCTTGTGTTCCTTTGGTATCTGGAGAACGACCATGACCCAAAGTCGTGTTCTGAGTGCGGAGCCATGAATCCAAAGGGTTTGAGGGAGCTGTCCCTAAAGCTGAATGTGGTCAGCCCCACGTAAGTCCCTGTCTCAGTCGAGAGGAAGGTCTTGGGATCGGTCGCAGAGCCCCCCATCTTCTTCATCCCGTTCCAAGTCCTTGGGATGTTCAGGTAGGTCGAGGCATAAGAAGAAGTCAAGGAAGGCTAAAAGTTCTTCAGTTTCACCCAGTCAGTCGGCCAATGAGGGAAAAGAAGCATCGTTGACCGAGGCCTCAATCTGCGGAGCCTGTGTCTGGGCCACCTTTGCTCTTCCCCGAGTTTCCGGGACCCCTGAGCGGCCGCTGCCCAGCTGAAAGAGTTTTATGATGCCATGCGCCTCATCTTTGGGCAGTCTGACTCCGCTGGCACGCCTTTCGGCCTTGATGAGTCAGAAAGTGCTCATTCTGGTTCCCCGCCGGCAGCTTTGGCCTTGGCTCCAAAGGACATCCATGGATCCATTTGTAGGTCCAAACTGGCACCGGTCGTACCACAACGACCTTTCCCAGCACCAGTTCTGATGTTGATGCTCCCATCGCCTCCCATGCCCCTGGCACAGAGCCGAATGGGCAACTTACTTCTCCGACTCTGGTGCTGGCAGGGGCATAGCCCCCTATGTCGGACTCTGAGCCTTATTGTTATGTTCTAGGTTATAGTGATTAAGGGGAGGGGTCGCTGGACCCTTTAGAATACCAGCTCTACCACCCTATGGACTGTCGTACAGACCTAGATGAAGCCAGTGGACTCTATACTTTCCCTGATTCTGGGATGCTCTCTCCCACTATAGTGTCTTCGAAGGAGGGCGATTCATATTCAATGGTGGTGCGGAGAGCAGCTGAGATCCTGGACCTTGAGCTGCCTTTGGTGGCAGTCAAGACTAACCTCCTGACAGAGGTGCTTCAGCTTGGGGCTTCATCCTCTGAACCCCTTCTCCGTTTTAATGAAGCCCTTACAGACACCCTTCTGGGTACTTGTTCATAACCCAGCACAGGGGCTTCTGTAAACAGGACAATTGCCCGCTGCCATTGCCCAGCACCGGGTGGCCCAGGTTTCCTGATGCAACACCCCACCCCTGAGATCTTTGTTATCCGAGCATCCACTTCTCTGGGCGCGTTCCCTTCCGCACCCTTGGATAGAGAATCCAAGAGGCTGGCCTCATTTGGGAAGAAGATGTCTTCTTCCGCTAGCCTGGCATTGGGGTCCATGAACACAGCATGCCTTTTGGGCCGGTATTTCCACACGCTGTGGCTGCCACAATTACTGGTGCAGGCCCGGGCTGTACTTTCGCAAGCAGTTGCCTATGGTAGTGATGCAGCAAAGTTCACGATCCAATGTGGACTGAACATGACTATCTCACTGAGCTGAGTGGTTGCGTTGACATTGGTCTCTAGGCACCACGCCTGGTTGAGGAACCTCTGGCTTTTCTAGGGATGTGCAGGCTAACCCTATGAACATGCCCTTTGAAGGGACATGTCTCTTTGCTCAAGCGCTTCAAGGATTCTTGTGCTATGGCCAGGTCCTTGGGCCTCACAACAACCCCTCGCCCCCTCAGTCTGCTTTTCACCCCTTTTGTGGCTACAGAAGGGGAGCCCAGCCGTGTCAGTTCCCCTCCAGCCACTGTTCCACGCACGCTGCCCACCTTCTGTGTTGACAGGGACATGGGATCCACCGTCCTTGTGGATGAGGGAGCCAGTGTTCTGGCCAGTCCACTCCCCACCCAACCCCCACAGCTGCCTCCAAACCTTCTGAGTCTGACAGCTCCCCACCAGGGACCAGTCAGAGGCAGGATCCACCATCACCTGCTCCGCTGGCAGACTATCATGTTGGACAGGTGGGTTTTGCGGATAGTTCGAAGGGGCTACTCCCTCCCCTTTGAGACTACCCTTCCATCCATGCCACCATCTTATGATCGAATGACCAAGGATGACGAAGCAGGTATGGCTCATTTGGCCAAGGGAGCCCTGGAGATGGTCCCTGTGCCAGAAGTAAGTTGTGGTTGTTACTCCCGCTACGTTCTGGTGCCCAAAAAGGACAAGGGCCTCCACCTTATCCTAGACCTTTGGTCCCTCAATCACTTTCTCAAAAAGGAGAAGTTCTAACTGCTCACTCTGGCTCAGGTTTTATCTGCCCTGGACCCAGGAGACTGGATGGTAGCGTTAGACTTGCAGGGCACTTTTCTCCATATCCCTGTCTCATCTGCCCTCAGACGTTACTTGCAGTTCAAAGTCGGCCACAAGCACATTCAGTTCACTGTGCTCCCTTTTGGCCTTACCAACACCCTTAGTGTGTTCCCCAAAATGATGACGGTGGTCACAGCCCATCTGCGCAGGTCAGGAGTTTCAGTCTTCCCCTATCTCGATGACTGGCTGTTGAAGGCGAGCTCACCCCAGGCTGTCATCTCCCAACTCCTGACTACAGCAGTCCTTCTGAATTTGCTAGGGTTCACTATAAATGTGCCAAAGTCACACCAGCTCCCTTTCATCAGAATTGTTTTGGACAGCAGTTTCAGGGTTATCCTCCTGAGCGGCAAGTCCAGGATATTCAGGCTACGATATCAATGTTTCGGCCTCTATCCTGCATATCTGTGAGAATTACTCTGAGGCTGCTGGGCCTCATGGCCTCCTGCATCTAGCTGGTGACACATGCCAGATGGCGTATGTGGACTCTGCAGGGGGACTTGAAGTTCCAGTTGGTGCAGCATCAGGGAATCTCTCCGACATGGTCCAGATCTCAGAGTGAACTGCGCGAGTTCTGCAGTTGTGGCTAACGAAAAGCGATTGGGGCACAGGCAGATCCCTCTCCCTTTCCCCAACCAGATCTGACAGTAGTGACAGATGAGTTACTCCTGTGATGGGGCGGCCAACTGGGAGAGGCGGAGATCAGAGGAGTCTGGTCTCCTTAGGAGTCCGAATTCCACATCAACCTGTTGGAGCTCCTGGCGATCAGACTGGCATTGAAAGCATTTCTTCCGTGTAAGAGCCTACTTTTGGCTCCGAGGCTGCCTTTTTCGGTACCAAAGGTTTGGAAACAGTCTTTTTCGGTTCCAAAACAACTTTCTTTACCTTGGGTGTGTCGAACTCTCGGGGTCGAGATCATTCGGAGCCGGAATCTCGACCGGAGTCGGATGTCTTCGGCAGTTGTGAGGCCTTTTTCGGTGCCGATGGTTGGTCACCGTGTTTTCGATGGGTAAAGCCATGGCCTGTTGGCGGTGGCATTCCCTTGGCCTTTATGATTTTGGAGTGAGTCTTGGACGGGGCAGTTTTACTCACAGTTTTCTGCGTTGTCGTCGGTTGCTCACTTTCGGAGTCGTCTGAGTCCATTTCTTGTATGGAGATTCTTTCCTCCTCTTCGACGTCGATCTTTTCTGTCAGTGTTGACGCCATTTGCAGTCTTCTGGCTCTTCGATCGCACAGGGTCTTTTTCGATCGAAATGCCCGGCAGGCCTCGCAGGTATCCTCCCTGTGTTCCAGTGATAGACACAGGTTACAGACCAAGTGTTGGTCTGTATAAGGATACTTCGCGTGGCAATTCGGGCAGAAGCGGAAGGGGGTCCGGTCCATTAGTTTCGACGATGGACGTGGTCGGGCCGACCAGGCCCCGCTAAAGAGTGGAAGCCCCGAAGGGCCGTCGGAGCGCTTCTTCTATCAGTGTCGATATCCTAACACTAAACCGGTACCGAGCGCAAACAATACCGTCAAATTTTTCGATAATTAGCTAACTTTCCCGATTCGAAATACGGAGCGAAGAGGAACACGTCCGAACCCGATGGCGGAAAGAAAACAATCTAAGATGGAGTCGACGCCCATGCGCAATGGA
Organism: Pleurodeles waltl; assembly: GCF_031143425.1. Taxonomy (NCBI): domain Eukaryota; kingdom Metazoa; phylum Chordata; class Amphibia; order Caudata; family Salamandridae; genus Pleurodeles; species Pleurodeles waltl. The sequence continues at coordinate 714,170,210 of NC_090448.1, forward strand.
ATCGAAATGGGAGGAGTCCCTTGGTCTCGTGACTCGAAAAGACTTCTTCGAAGAAAAACAACTTGTAACACTCCGAGCCCAACACCAGATGGCGGACTGTGCACAGCATGTGAATCTGCAGCAACTAATGCCACGAACAGATGTACACTGGGTAAGTGACATTTTCCATATATGTATATATGTTCGATGGGATGTGTAGCTGCAGATATACAAACTCTGCGCATCCTGCCATTTAGTGTTGGGCTCGGAGTGTTACAAGTTGTTTTTCTTCGAAGAAGTCTTTATTCGAGTCACTGGATCGAGTAACTCCTCCTCTCGGTGATAGTGCGCATGGGCATCGACTCCTTTGTTAGATTGTTTTCTTTCCGCCGTCGGGTTCGGACGTTTTCTCCTCTCGCTCCGGAACTTCCTATTCGGAAACTTTATATTCACTTTATTATACTGTCAGTATTGTTTCGACCGCGTTTACATCTGCAATCGATCCAATAGTACTGTTGGAATCAAGAAAGTACCCTTTCAGGCGCTTGTGTCCTTCTTGCACCTGTTCAGGCCTACCACGCCATAGCCTTATGGATCGGACTCCATTCAGATCCTGTCCTCGACGCCATGCAAAATTCCCTTATACTGCCCAGCACGTGGTATGTAATCTTTGCCTTTCTCCTGAACATCGAGAACAGGATTGTGAAGCTTGCTATTCTTTTCAGTCCAAAAAGACACTGCGTGACCGAAGAGCAAGAAGACTTGAAATGGCAACGTAATCTACAGAGTCCACCGACACCTTAGAGGAGGAGCAGACACAGACGGCTGTTTCGATTCAAGATTCCGACTCCGAACCAGGATCAGAAGACAACAGCCAGCTGATCACAGCGGCACAGCATGAGAGTACACCTGCCCCTATTCCCACACAAAAATCTAGCAAGGCTTTGGTTGCATCACTGCTGGAAAGCCATGGTTCCACCCGAAAGAAAGTTGACGGCGACCGGCCCTTGGGTTCGGCACCGAAAAAGGCCAAGTTACCCCATCAACAGGCCACACCTGAGACTAGCAAAATAATAAGAAGCTCTGCCTCCGAGAGGAGGTGACGCCTACAATCTTCAGATCTGAAATTACAGCATCCGGCTTTGGAGCCGAAACCTCGGCCGCTATCTTCAGGACCAAAAAAACTCAGAACCGCTTCGGAGTCGAAAACATCCTTCTACACAGAAGAGACAGGACTTTTGAGCCGTCTAAAAAATATGCCCAAACCAGCCAGTGAACAATCCTCTTAGGGCACAAAGACAACAGAATATCAAATAGAGGAATCTGATATCCAACCAATTTTGGAGGTTATGGACAGTAAGCAGAGAGGAATACACATTCACAAAGAGACTGGAACAATTATTGCTTCTCCACCTCCACAGACTAAAAGGAAGCTGGCATTTCAAGAGACTCTTAATACTGCTCCACCACCAGCAAAAAAAATTAAGAGAAAGGAGAAGCTATCACCTCTCCAGCTTTCTCCACCACATTCGACACAGCTTTCATTTTCTCCACCACCTACTACCGCTCTACAAATACCGTCACCATCACACTCTCACACCTACTCACAGTGAGATACAGTGGACCCTTGCGACTTGTATGACTCAGACCCCATACCGTCCAATGATCCTGATCTTTATCCTACTAAACCTTCATATCTAGCTGCATACCATGGGGTTCAAATGCATGCAGAACCTTTGCAAGAGGATTTCCTTTTTAATACATTATCCTCGCCCCATAAAACTACCAGTGCTTACCAATGCTTCCTGGTATGCTCAGACGCGCAGACGATATATTCAAAGAACCAGTCAAAGCTAGGGATCTAACCCCAAGAAATGATTTTAAAAAATATAAGCCTGCACAACAAACCCAGTCTACATTACCCCACCAGATTCTATTGTGGTCAGTGCAGCCAGAAAACAGGCTAATAGTTAGTCTTCGTGGGATACACCACCTCCTGACAAGGAAAGTAGGAAGTTTGATGCTGTGGGGAAAAGGGTAGCTACACAAGCAGCCAACCAGTGGCATATTGCCTATTCCCAGGCCCTGTTGGCAGGGCACATTGGGATGAAATGGAAGAATTATTGCAGTACCCACCCAAGGAACACCACAAGAGAGCGCAGCAAATTGTTGAAGAGGGGCAGGCTATTACAAATAACCAAATTAGATCTACCCTAGACGCAGCTGACACTGCATCTAGAAGTATTAATACTAGCATGATAATCCGATGACATGCATAGCTAAGGTCCTCTGGTTTTAAACCCGAAATACAGCAGGCAGTGCTTAACATGCCTTTCAATAAACAACATCTCTTTGGACCTGAAGTAGATACTACTATTGAGAAACTCTGAAAGGATTCAGATACTGCAGAAGCCATAGGAGCCCTACATACCACACCTTTTTGAGGTTCCTTTCGGAAACAACAGTTTAGGGGCGGTTTTAAACCCCAAACTACAGAGGCTTCCACTTCCCATCCAAAACAAACGCAGCAGTATTATTCAAGATGGTAATTTAGAGGTTCTAACAGAGGGAAAAACTTTAGAACCAGAGGAAAGTTTACTGCCTCAAAATAATACCACACCCACAAAACAATGACTTCCCAAACATCCCACAATCCCACACATCTCCTGTGGGAGGAAGACTGCAACAATTCCACTCTCACTGGCAAAACATCACCACAGATCAGTGGGTACTTTCAATTATCTGCAATGGTTATGGACTAGAACTCATCTCCACCAAACATTCCCTCTCGTTCTCAAAGACTCTCTCCAGAACACACTGTTCTACTACAACAAGAAGTACAATCTCTATTACTAAAACGGGCAATAGAAATGGTTCCCATCTCACAGCAAGGGAAAGGAGTATATTCAGTATACTTCCTTATACCAAAAAAAGGATGGTACTCTCAGACCCATTCTAGATCTCAGACCTCTAAATCTATATATCCTGTCAGAACATTTTCACATGGTCACTCTACAGGACGTCATTCCCCTACTACAAAAACATGATTACATGACTGCATTAGATCTCAAGGACGCCTACTTCCATATTCCCATACATCCAGCTCATCACAAGTACTTAAGGTTCGTAATATCAGGCAACCACTACCAATTCAAAGTACTACCCTTCGGGATAACAACAGCTCCAAGGGTCTTCACAAAATGCCTAGCTGTTGTAGCATCTCACCTCAGAAAGCAACACATACCTGTCTTCCCTTATCTAGACGATTGGCTAATAAAATGTAGCACTATTCTACAGTGTCAACAACACACTCAATACACAATAGATAACCTACACACATTAGGGTTCACAATCAATTACCAGAAATCTCATCTTCAACCAGCACATATTCAACCTTATCTAGCTGCAATTCTCAATACTTAAAAAGCATTAGCCTATCCAAATCAACAGAGAATACCAGATTTTCAATACCTCATATCACAAATCCAAGTCAATAAAACCTACACAGTAAGATTTATCATGAAACTATTGGGAATGATGGCATCATGTATAACAGTAGTACCGCATGCAAGATTTAGCATGAGACCACTGCAACAGTGTTTCTCACAATAATGATCTCAGGCACAGGGTCAGTTACAGGATCTAGTGTTGTTAGACCGCCAAACTTACAAATCTCTGCAATGGTGGAATAACAACAACTTAACAAAAGGGCGGTCCTTTCAAGACCCAGTGCCACACACCATAATTACAACAGATGCGTCAATGACAGGTTGGGGAGCTCATCTCAACAGCCTAACCATACATGGAGAATGGGCTCAACACAATCAACTTACCACATAAACCACTTGGAATGATTAGCTGTGTTCTTGGCCATCAAAGCATTTCTACCTCAGATCACACACAAGACAGTCTTAACTGACAACATGACAACAATGTATTATCTGAAAAAACAAGGGGGGTGACATTCATCCCAATTGTCTCTTCTAGCTCAAACGATATGGAAATGGGCAATTCACAGTCAGATGGACTTACTAGCGTAATACATCCCAGGGATACACAACCAGCTAGCAGACCTTCTAAGCAGGATGCAGCAACAAATACACAAGTAGGAGATTCACCCACAGGTACTTCAACATTACTTTCAAATGTGGTGAACACCAGACATAGACCTTTTCGCAACAAGCAAAAACGCAAAATGCCAAAACTTCGCATCCAGAAACCCACACCCTCAGTCCAAGGGCAATGCTCTATGGATCATCTGGTCAGGGATATTTGCTTACGCTTTTCCCCCTCTCCTGTTAATTCCATTTCTGGTCAACAAAACGCATCACACCTCTCTCACCATGATACTCATAGCTCCCACATGGGCACGCCAACACTGGTACACAACACTCCTGGATCTGTCAGTAGTGCCCCATCACAAACTTCCAAACAGACCAGTTCTGTTAACACAGAACAAAGGTCAAATCAGGCATCCCAGTCCCAGTGTACTCAACTTAGCTATTTGGCTACTGAAGTCCTAGAGTTTGGATATTTACAGCTTCCATTAGAATGTATGAATGTTCTAAAACAAGCACGTAAACCAACAACCAGACAATGCTATGCAAATAAGTGGAAACTGTTTTTATACTACTGCCAACCTAAAAACATAGATCCACTTAAAGCATCAGTACAAGATATTGTGTGCTATTTGCTTTATTGACAAAAGGCAAGCTTAGCTTTTTCCTCTATTAAAATTCATCTAACAGCCATATCAGCATACCTACAAACCATACAGATTCCTTCTCTCATTAGAGTTCCTGTTATAAAAGCATTTATGGAAAGACTTAAACGCATTATTCCACCCAGAACTCCACCAGCTCCTGCATGGAATCTTAATATTGTACTCACAAGACTAATGCCCCCCCCCCCCATTCGAGCCCATGCACTCCAGTGACATTCAATTTCTCACATGGAAGGTTGATTTCTTAGTAGCAATTACTTCATTAAGAAGAGTAAGTGAAATTCAGGCTTTTACTCTAGAGGAACCGTTCTTTCAAGTACACAAACACAAAGTAGTACTTAGGACAAACCCAAATGTTTTACCTAAAGTGGTTTCAACTTTTCACATTAATCAGTCAGTGGAATTGCCAGTTTTCTTTCCACAGCCAGATTCAGTTGCTGAAAGAGCTCTTCACACTTTCGAGCTCAAAAGAGCTCTCATGTATTATATAGACAGAAGAATTTAGAAAATTAAAACAACTTTTTGTGGCTTTTCAACATCCTTATAAAGGGAATCCTATTACAAAACAAGGATTAGCCAGATGGATAGTAAAGTGTATTCAAACTTGCTATCTTAAAGCTAAAAGGCAACTATTAGTAACTCCTAAAGCACATTCTACTAGAAAGAAAGGAGCTTTAATGACAATTTAAGGAAATATACCAATGACAGACATATGTAAAGCAGCCACATGGTACATACTACCCACATTTACTAAATATTACTGTGTGGCTGTGCTGTCTCGCCAACAAGCAAATGTTGGTCAAGCAGTGCTTAAAACACTATTCCAAACTACCCCAACTCCTACAGGCTAGCCACAGCTTACTTAGGAGGGGCAAGCTTTTCGGTCTGTGCACAGCATATGTATGTGCAGCTACACATGCCACTGAATGGAAAATGTCACTTAACCAGTGTACATCTGTTCATGGCATGTAGTGTTGTAGATTCACATGCGCCCTCCGTCCTCTACGGAAGCTTGTAGCCGTTGTAGTTCTTTATTATGTAAATATGTATATACATTGCTTGGACATCTTTACTTACTATATATTTGTACATATACAATTCTTCACTCCTTACTTTACCCTCCTGCGGGAAAACAATCTAACAAAGGAATGCCCATGCGCACTATCAACAAGAAGAGGAGTCACTCAGTCTTGTGACTCGAAAAAGCTTCTTTGAAGAAAAGCAACTTAACACTCCGAGCCCAACACTAGATGGCTATATATGATCAGCATGTGAATCTGTAGCGCTACAAGCCACGAACAAATGTACACTGGGTAAGTGACATTTTCCATTTGTGTCACTGAAATAAAGTACCTTTATTTTTGTAACACTGTGTGGTTCTTTCATGTGTGTAAGTGCTGTGTGACTATAAGTGGTATTGCATAAGTTTTGCATGTCTCCTAGATGAGTCTTGACTGCTCATCCACAGCTACCTCTAGAGAGCCTGGCTTCCTAGACACTGACTACACCTCACTAATAAGGGATACCTGGACCTGATATAAGGTGGTTAATAACTTAGGTACTCACCACACACCAGGCCAGCTTCCTACAATGTTAAAGCACATTAGTGTGGTATTTTTGCCTCAATGTAAAAATTTATAACTCAAACAGTGCCTACCTAATCCTGAAGATTTGGGTGTCTAAAATAATATAAAAAACAATGCTATTTTTCTAAATTGGTCTTGAGTTTCTTCTCGAGTATGTGTATTCAACAAATGCTTAGCACTACCCTCTGATAAGCCTAAACTGCCTGCCCACACTACCACAAAAGAGAGCGTTTAGGATTATAAATCGAACCCCCGTAAGCCAATAAGGGTTTCCTGTACTATATGCATAGTGTACCGCTGCATTCGGTACACTGCATAGCTGGCCAGCTTCCTACAGAATGTACAAATAAAAGTAAGATTTGGGAAAGTACCATGCTTTGGTTTTAAAGTCCTGAACATGGATCCTTGTGCACTCTCCGTTTCTACCTGTTTTATTTGTTCAGATTTCAGAAAAGCTGTTGCAGCTGCAGGATCGGCGGAAGGAGACCAATGACAAGTGGAAAGACAAGATGAACTGGCTGCAAATAGGTAAGCACATCTGGTTTATGACAACACTATCTGCTACCGGAGAGGGTGGCATGCAATCGAGGGTTAACCAAACATTAAGTTGTGATAGACTTCTAGCTACAGATTCCTTACCTTTGGATTTCTTCCTCGATGTCAGACTGGATCCGAAATACTTTTCGTGAGTACCCCTGCACACTGGAAGGTGGCATCGGTCGGCTCTACTTGTTGGCGTCTGCACTGGAACTGACATCCGCTTCACCTATGTAATGGCCACCTCGGCGTGGTGACATCAGTTCTTTACTTTCCGCCCCAGCCAATGCAAATCTAGAGAAGAGCTACCCCTCTGACTTTTTGTCCACGTTTGTGAAGTTTATCCTCCTGGTGTGTGTGGATATCATCAAGGAGGACCCGCGGTGCCTGTCAACGTGCCATGTCTGTAACGGACCCTCACCTCATGTGTATATGATGTCTGGAGCACGACCATGACTCCAAGTTGTGCTCCGAATGCCGGACCATGGCACCAAAGGCTTTTGAGGCAGCAGTCCTTAAAGCTTCTAGTGGCCCACCAGGTGACTTCACATTGCTCGAGTCCTTTGAGGTCTTTGCCCCAAATGAGAAGAAGGTCCCTGAATATTTCAAGTAGCCCCAAGTCCTCTTTGTGCTATTCCAAGTTGTTGTTACATTCAGGTAAGAGGCACAAAATACACAAATAGTCGAAGCGCGCTTCGACCTTTCATCCGTCAGCTGACGCGATGAATTAACATTGGAGTTCAAGGCATGATTCTTCAGAGCCTTCACTAGGGCCAACTCCGTGCCGCTCCAGCTTTATGGCAGCCAAAGTGACTCCCTCTCAAATAACAAATATTTGTGAAGCCATGTGCCTCATTTTTGAGTGGGCTGAACCCTCTGGAACGCCTTCTGGTCCCTTGGTATCAGAGGCCCACCTGGTTCTACACCGGCAGCTCTGACCCCGGCTCTGATGGACATCCATGGATCCAATAATGGTTCCAGACCAGTGCCAGTCGGACCACTGCAAACCTTTTCTGGCATTGGTCCCGCCACTGATGCTCTCAGCGCCCACAAGCGGGACAAGCCCCCTTGTGATTCCCAAACCAACATCCTGATGGAGGTGCTGCAACCAGGAGCTTCCTACCTCTGAACCCCAGCTCCCTTTCAACAAAGCCCTCACTGACCTCCTTCTGGGAACCTGGTCCAAGCCCAGCACAGAGGCTCCAGTGAATAGGATGATTGCCCACCACCTACCCCAAGGGTACAAGCTTCTACTTAAATGACACATTTCCTGCACACCCGGGCAGGGAATCCAAGAGGCTGGATAGTGTGGGTAAGAAAATGTTTTCTTCCGACAGCCTTATATTGCGGTCAGTGAACACTGCATGTTTTTTGGGCTGCTATTCCCACACGCTGTGGGACATGGTTGCGCAAGTGCTGCCACAAGTCCTGGCTGAGGCCTGGGCCATTATCTCCCAAGCAGTCAAGGACGGGAGAGATGCAGCTAAGTTCACTATACGCTGTGGTTTGGACTTTACCAACTCGCTGGGCAGATCGGTTTGCACGACGGTGGCACTCGCACACCATGCCTGGCTGAGAATGTCTGGCTTTTTAGGGGATGTCCAGACTTCCCTCATGGACATGCCCTTTGATGACACCCGTTTCTTCGGGGACAAGGCAGACTTGGCACTGGAGCGCTTTAAGGACTCGCAGGCTACGACCAAATCCTTGACCCTCTCAGCTGTCCCGCATCATCCCCAATCTGCTTTCACTCCCTTCGTGGCTACGGAGCTTTCAACTGTGGTAACCCTACCCCAGCCCGCACAAGCTTCCCAGCCTCTTCATGGACGAAGGCACGCTTCTTCTCGATCCCATGGGTCGAGTAGCTGGCGGTCTGCTCCATTCTCCTCCCCCAGCAGCTGCAGCCTCCAAACGTTCCTAATCTTGACGTTTTAGATTATGGGCGTCCAATTGGTGGCAGGATCTGCTATCACCTCCACCAATGGCAGTCCGTAACATCAGACAGGTGGGTTCTACAGATTGTTTGGAGGGGCTACTCCTGCCCCTTCGAGACCACCCTTCCATCATACGAATTGCTGACGGAGGATTATTTGTCCTTGCTGCATGAGAAAGTCAGGGCTCTTTTGGCCAAAGGAGCCATATAGAGGGTTCCAGTGCCAGAAGTAAGCTGTGGTTGCTACTCCTGCTACTTTCTGGTCCCCAAAAAGTTCACTGGACTTGGCCCTATCCTAGGTCTCTGAACCCTCAACTTCATCAGAAAGGAGAAATTCAAGATGCTCACATTGCCTCAGGTCATGTATGCCCTGGACCAGAAGACTGGATGGTAACGCTGGATTGCAGTACACCTATTTTGACATTCCCCATCCTGCCTGCCCACAGACATTACTTGCTGTTCACAGTAGGCCACGAGCACTTTCAGTTTACATTGCTCCCCTTCGACTTTACCAGTCCCCCTCAGGTGTTCCCCAAGGTGATGGGGGTGGTCTTAACTCATCTGTGCCGATCAGGGGTGTCATTCTTCCCCTATCCCGATGATTGACTGCTGAAGGCGGGCTCTCTCCAGGCTGTCATCTACCACCTCCAGACTACGGCGGACCTCCTACATTTGCTGAGTTTCACTATAAAAGTGCCAAAGTCATACCTGACTCCCTCTCAGATGCTCCTTATCAGATGACTCTCAGACACTCCTTATCAGAGCTGTTCTGGACACAGTGCAGTTTCAGACATCCTCCTGCTCATTGAGTTGATGTCGACGTCTCAGCCTCTAGCCTGGGTTTCAGTGAGACTGACTCAGAGGCTCCTGGGCCTCATGACCTCCTGCATCCTGGTAGTGAAACTTGCCAGGTGGCATACGCTGGCTCTGCAGTGGGACTAGAAGTTCCAGTGGGTGCAAAATCTGGGCAATCTCTCCACAATGGTCCAGATCTCGTAGGAAACTGCAAAGGACCTGCAGTGGTGGCTAACAAACCGCGATTGGGTAAGAGTCAGACACCTCTCCCTCTCCCTTCCCCAACCAGACCTCACATTAGCGAAAGATGTGTCACTCCTGCAATGGGGCGGCCACCTAAGAGAGGTGGAGAACAGAGGACTCTGGTCTCTGGCGGAATCAGGACTCCAGATAAACATCCTGGTTCTTCCTGTTAACCGACCGACATTGAAAGCCTTTCTACCATTCATCAAGTGAAGGTTGTGTAGGTGTTCAGGGGCAACAGCACTGCCATGTGGTACTGCAACAAACCGGGTGAGGTGGGGTCATGGACCGTCTTGTCAAGAGGCTCTGCATCTCTGGACATCTCTGAAACAACAGGGCATATCCCTGGTGGTTTAACACCTGGCAGGTTTCCTGAAGGCCAGAGCGGACAAACTCAACTGTTGATGCCTAGCGGATCACGAGTAACGTTTCTACCCAGAGGTGACGCAAGGTCTCTTTCAACAGTAGGTAGAGACTTGGTTAGATCTGTTCGCCTTCACCAAGAAAGCGAAGTGTCAGCAGTTTTATGCTTTGGAGTTTTCAAGGCGGCTCTAGCTCAGAGACACTTTTTGTCTCCAAAGGAGCTCAGGCCTCCTCTATGCCTTTCCACGCGAGAACATCAAGAATGGCTGTACCAAAGTCATCCTTGTGGGTCTGGACTGGGCACAGAGAACCTGGTCTCCCGAGTTATTGAACGTGAGTGTTGATCCTCTGATCAGGGTGTCCCTTCGGGCGGATCTTCTGTCGCAAAAGCAGGGGAAGGTCATCTACCCAAACCTCTCATCTCTCCGCCTTCTTACGTAGAGATTGAGCAGCGGCAGTTCACAATTTTCGACCTTCCTCCCGAAGTCTGCAATGTTATTCTGGCAGCCATGCATTCCTCCACCAAAACAGTATACGCCTCCTGGTGGAAGCGATTTGTATCATATCGTACAAAACAGTCCACTGATCCATCTGCTCTGTCTGCGTCTTGCGACTGCCTGACCAACCCTTTTTATTTAAATCCCCTACAGTAAGTAGATTTCTGAAGGGCCTTGTACATATGTTTTTCCCTTCTCCTTTTATTCTGCCTCAGTGGGACCTTAATTAGGTCCATAGATTCTTGATGAGTGCTCCTTTCGAGCCTCTCCATAATTGTCCTCTCCGCCTGCTCACGATTAAAACAGCCTTCCTCATGGCCATTTCATCTGCCTGGAACGTGAGTGAGCTGCAGGCTTTATCTTCCAAGCCTCAATTCTTCTCCGTTTATCTGAACAATCTGATGCTTCGTACTAGGGCCTAATTTCTGTCGAAAGTGTTAACACCAATTCATGTGGGACAATCTGCTATCTTCTCAACCTTTAATGTGCTTCCACGTCCCTCAAAGGAAGGGGAGCAACTCTGCCACCTGGACCCCAAAAGAGTGTTGTTGTTCTGTCTTGATTGAAAAAAAGAGTTCCGGATGGACGATCAACTCTTCGTTGGGTATGTTGGGGCGAACAAAGGTGTAACGGGCTCATTCCACCAGAGCGAAGGTTTCGACCACTGCATTAGCACTTGGACTCCCAGTCCTGAACATCTGCCAGGCAGTAGCATGTGCTTTCCTGCACAGTTCTACCAAACACTACTGCCTTAGGGCTAGGCATTTTGCCCGTTCTGTCCTGCAGGAATTCCTAGTTTAAAATTGTCCGCGGACCTGCTACCGGGGATGGGATTGCTTGGGTATCTATTCAAACATAAGCAATTTACAACTAGAAATCTCTGTCAGATCAACAAGTTACTTACCTTCAGGTAACGCCTTATCTGGTAGAGACAATATCTATCCTCAGATTCCTTACCAACCCACCTATCCTCCCCGCTCTACAGACAGATTTCTAGGGTCGGGATGATTCCATTCAGGACCCTAGTTTGGACACACCAGTGTCAGTGCTCTTCATGGCTTTGTGCTTCTGGTGTGGAATGTTGTGAAAAGTAACTGACATCAGTGCTCTGAGATGGCACCTATATAGGTGAAGCGTGCATGACTTCCGGCATGGACGATGCCACACTGAGCCGACTGACACCACATACTGGCTCACAGGCGAACTCACGAAAATCTTCCAGATCCAGTCTGACGTCTGGGGAGAATTCAAAGGCCACGAATGGAAGGAAATGAGGAAGACATACCAGGTAAAAATCTGCCCTTTCACTAACCTACCAAGTAGCCCTGCATAGGCAGTGTTGTTAGGTTACTTATCATTTCTGTTTAAGTTTCAACTACACAGTGGTATTCCAAGCAATATTTTGTTCTTGAACACAATCAATCATAGTTCTAAGATGAACAGAGATTTGTTTAAAGCATTTTTTTTTTAAAGTCTTAATCTAGTAATTAAAATGTGCACAGTAACCACAGAGCATGTAAATGCAAAAGCAGTTATGCATGTCATAGGCAGTGAGAATAAAATTAACATTTCTGTTTAGAAAGTTCCTATCATCCTACCACCATCTAGCTCTTTCAAAGCAACAACCATATTTTTAGTCATAGCATAAAAAGCAAGCTTGCCTCTTGCAGTTCTTGAACTACCACACACCATACCTGTTGAACCTGCTGACAGCTAATGCAGCAGCTATCCTTTGTCAAAGTTCTACCAGCAGGAGGAAATGTGCTGTGGGCCAGTGGTTCCCAACCTGTGGTCCGGTGACCCCGGGGGGTCTGCAAAGCCTCCTCTGGTGGTCCGTAACTGCTTAGAAAATTAAATAATAATAATAGATTAGGTCCCCAGATTTCAGTAATGACTCAGTGGGTGGTCCCCAGATTCCAATAATGATTCAGTGGGGGTCCCCGGGATCCAGTAATGATAAAGTAAGGGTCCACAGAAGTCAAAAGGTTTAGAACTATGGCTGTAGGCAAGAGTACCCTCTGCTAGGCACCCAGACCAAGCGTTCTGACTGAGAGTGGCTGATTGGGCATTCTGGCAGGACCTCCGAAGATAATCTTAGCACATAGACCATTCCTAAGGAATGGTTATATCCTGGACGGTGTACAGGGTTTCACCCCTGAATTTATCTTTTGTATTTACAAAATCATTCAGGGTTTGGAGACATGACGTTATTAGCAGACTTAGGATATTAATACACAAGTGCATCAGCTCTGTACACATGTTGATTTTAATAGGTTATTACTAACACCTTGAGACCTATACATCAAGGGGCCATATTAGAAGTATGGCATTTGTCGTCGAAGATGAGAAATAAGAAGTGAGCAGCCTTGGACATGACTTTCATATTTTCAGTAAAAGATATGTAGGTGAGAAGACAGAGAAACAGGTTAACTTAACCTAACTAAAGTGGCGTCTTTCACAGTATTCATGACAGCAGCACCTAATGTTGCACAGGGTATTTGTGTCCTTTACGTGTAAAAGTGAAACCAACGTAAGAAAAGTTACACTTTTGTGGGAAAGGTCAATTATAGGGGAAGCATATGGGCTGGAAAGTAGAGAGTAGTTTTGAAATATTATACCACATCAGATTGTTTCAGAGGAGGCTGGAAGTCCTATTTTAGAGGCGAAACACAGGTAAGATTTCAGAGTTTTTCTGAAAGAGAGGGGTTCATCAGAGTCCTCCGTTGTTTGGGCTAGAGTACCAAAGATATGGGGCCGTATCAGAGAAAGAGTTTTTCATGGCAAAACCTGTGTTGAATTTATTTTTTTCAGAATGGATAGCTTGCTCGTCAACCCTCTTTAGTGTCCTTATATAGTCTGCAAAATTTATATATAGGGAGGAATTTTCAAATACGCCACTATATATTAACTTTCCTTCCAAGGTTAGCCAATGTACGTCTATTATGAGGGACATTATGTGACAGATTTTTTTTTCTTTGAAGAGACCAACCTGACTGTTGAGAGAAAGACTGCTCTCAGTGAGGCAAATGTTTGGGGAACACAGACAAGCAGGGCGTTGTTGGAGTTCAATATTGAGATGATGAGGGCAGGAGCTGCAGATTTTAATTGTGCTTGAGTGAGATGGTTTTTTTTTTTTCTGAGACAGTGGAGGGAATTCACTTCAGTTGACAAGGTTAGTGAGGCACCATTGACTTTGAGCTCAGCTGGGTTGAATTTGCTTTAGTATTTTTCAATGACATAAGGAGAAGTTTCGTTTTCTGTGGGTTCACCATTAATAAATTGTGCAGTATCCATTGCATCACAAATTGAAATTAAAAGGCAGTTGCACTAGCTTTGCCAAAGCAAAGTCTTTTGTGTTTCAAGCCACTATGTAGAAAAGGGGCAATTGCTAATTGTTTCTTTTGACACCATGATCCTTATAAGTCAACTGTTCATTGAGAGTTGCAGAAACCTAAACTGAAAACAGCCAGAAACTCGAGGGGAAATTGCGAGGAGTGGAAACTTAATGGGTTAAGATGACCCGGAATCACCCATTCATTTGATAACTACGCATTTTAGAGTAACCTCGAGGTTTTACTTAAAATACTCGCTAACTCTGAAACCTTGGAGATAATTGGACACCTGGCAACATTGAGCCCCCTAAGGTGAGTCCGGGTCTGGGGCCCTTCCAATTCAGTTGTAAATAGTTTGTTTTTAGAAAGTAGCATGCTTGAGGAAGCCAAAGAGCCTTCCTCATTGATCAAGTGACAGTAGTATGAAGAGCTTGAACTATGCATAACAATTAGAAAGATAGCCCTTTCTAACACTTTACAGAAACGTTTTCAATTCTGAATGTTACTAAGTTCATATGTGTCTCTTTTCAGTACTTGTGGATACAAGGAAACAGACTGATAATGGGCTCTGTCATGCCCCCTTAGCTCTGCTGACTTTGTCAAGTGGAACCCTTTCTACACTTAACTCTCAAGGTGGTTTGGGTGAGCAGTCACCGGCTTCTCGGAAAGATAATGTGGCAGACAAGAACACAGAACTGAACAATTAACCAACCAAAACAATACTATGTTGCCCAGACCGGTGCTAATCTTTTATGAAAAAAGGAACTACTTTAATCTCATATCAGAAAAAAATTGCTACACAATTTGTTGGGAACGTCATACAGAGTTGTAATCTAAGTCATGTTTAACAGTGAGGCACAATATCCGCCTCTTCACAGTATCTACTCCCCATGCTATGTTTGGGATCCCATGATCACAATCTCCAAAACATTTAGGATTTCAGCATTTATTAGGCACAGGTGCAGAAGATGTCAAATCCTGTTACTGGTCAAATGTCCTTTTATGCCTTTAGCATAGGTCTCAAGCATACAAGGCAGACTCTGCTATGTGCAATAGTCTCTTGTCCCACGAGCAGGCTAAGCCTCCCATTTACCTGCTGGTTATCATTGCAGTTTTAGCTGTGCTGCAAATACCGTTCACGCTGTCGCCTTGATGGCGAAGGTGCTTTCCTGCTGGGGCCCCCACAGTAGCTTTGCTTCGGTCAGTGTGTGTGGGATGGAATTTAATTGGGTAAATTTACAGAGCAGCAGTTGTATTCTCAAGCCACAGCTTCCTGGCCACGTGTAAACAGATGGCCATATTCAACAGTTGGAGCCTCCAGGCTAATCAGGGCTTCTGGCTTTAGCAGGAATGCAGCTTTGATCTAGAAGTCAGCAGTCTTAGCTTCAGTCTTGCACCCAATTCAGAGTGCCAGGTGACACAGCTATACCTGATCTTGAAGTTTCAGTGCAGCTCACATAGGAACTGTGCAGAAAGACTTGTGGGGATCCCCTTAACAGCATGTGTCATTCCTGGCTGCACTGTTGAGGAGAGTCTGCTTTTTTGAGTATGCTGGGCTTCTTCTTCTGAATTTGCACTTTTTCAGGGGAGCAGGCAGGCGAGCGTCTATGCACTTCAGAGAGACCCTCATCAGGTAGAGAAGAATTTGTGACTAGAATAAATTGATGTGGTCTGGATCCCACTTTTATATGCATTTTCCAGAAAAGGTGTCACTGGCTAAAGCTTCAGAACACGTTTGGGTTGGTTCTCTTTCAAATGTCATTCTCGTGCTACTTCTCACACACAACCTTTGTGCAAGAAGATGGCTCACAGATCTGGAGGAAATGGGATTGGCTTCAAGCAGGAGTATCAAAAAGAAGGACACAAATAAGTGTGAGATGTCTGCAACAGGCTATCAGTCTTCCTGAAAAACCTGTCTGGAACAGACAAGGGCATTCCCTGCCTAGAAGTGTCCTCACCTTGAACAACAGAAACTGCAGTCCCATCCCTCACCCTTACCATCTACCAAATGGCATTGCTGAGGAAGAACTAATCAGGAGTGATTTGCAAAAAAGGCCCTCATTGAATTGTCTAAGGGTAGCCCTGTCTCCATCGTCCCTCATATGAGGGTGGGGTCTTCATTCTCCATTCTCCACAGGAGTGCAGGAAATACACTTCCAGTGTCTCTGTCCTCTTTTTCCATCCTGTACCAGGGGCATCCAGGATTGAACCTGACGGCCCTATTACTCAGAATGGTATAACGCACAGAATCCTGCTAACTTGCTAGTGATTAACCTTCACTGTGCATACACACACTTGACATGCACCTGGGTTGTCAGCGTTAGGTTCTTCAAAACTTTACACAAGAGGGTACAGTAGACCACACTCTCACCAATGCCGCGAATAGTTTCTGGTGATACTACAGCTTGATAAAACACGCTGCGCTTCCACAACCTTTTTATGTGATGATGCACCAGGGCAGGGACAGTAGTCCAGTGCCTTCTAGTAGGATACGTTTTGTGCACCCCCACTGGTCGAGAGCATGTCCATGACCTCTAATTAAGGACACATATAGGCCTTTGTACACATGCTAGATTAGCATGATGCCAAGGTCAAAATAAAAGTCGGGATACCCATTTCATATGCATTCGAAGCAGTTGTACATGCAGAGAATATTCATGTCCTGATAGCTTCCTAAAAAGTCCTTGGTATTACCAGGAAAACAATAGAACTTGGTGTTTAATTTGTTGTTGATCATCAAAAAGTAACATTCCCTCCGGTCTTTGCCATTTGATTTAAAGTTTTGGGAACAAGTATAGATACAAAGTTTGTTGCTTTCTCATATAAGAGGCAAATTCAAATGCCTTAATCTTTTGAATGCAAACATTTGACTAGTGACGTATCAGAATTTGCAAAGTCATCTTGTGGCCGATGTTACCCTCTTTGTTTAGTGTGTTGTGGATGCTGCGATTGTGAGCACAGAAAGCTTGTCTCGCTGCTTAGTAAATTTGTGCAGCGGAATCCTGAGTGTATCCAGCTGTTGCCAAACTAACCTGATGGGTTTTCTGAAAAAGCTTAGCAAGAGAAGGATGACACATAAGACTGGCATCTAGGTTGGGAAAGCAGTGCAAGAGATGGACTATTCTATGAAGAATCTGAGATCGACTCTGGCCTGAACACTGAAGAAGTGAGAGGTATATGCTCGGTTTACACCTTTTGGTTTATGCATTCAGTAGAGAAATGCGTGAGGTCTACCAAACAGTTTTAAATAAAACGCTTTCCTGCCTTAATACCCCTGGCACAGACCACTTGGTATGTGCAGGTAATGTAATTTTCTAAAGATATGAGTTTATCACCTTATCAAACAAACTCCAATACAATGCAGTTTAGATCAGCTTGCAGAAAGGCATTCTGTGTATCTCCATATCCTTCCCTCAAAAAATGCTGAAGAAGATGGAGTAGAAATTAACAATCAGTAAGACAGTGAACATCCTTACTACCTCATATAATCCTGACCCTTCACAATGCTCTTAGTTGAGAGAAGTGATTATCTGGGTTTTGAGAGCTCTCCAGGCAGCCTACTGTAAGCAGTTGATATTTAAAATGACAGCACCCCAGGGGGTGGGGAGGAGTAGCACTAATGTGCAATTCAAATTTAAAAAGACATACATTGCATCGGACCATTTATGTACTGTGAAGGTGGGGGCAGACACGTCTGACGAGAAATACTTGTGTATGTGTTCTGGGAACATAATCACATTGTTTGACTTCTTTAATCTTTCTCACTTTTTCTCCGTATGCTCCTTTTTCAAGTTTTGCTTCCTATTTTAATTCCCTCTTCCTCCTTTATTTCATTTCTTTTCTTGCCTAGTGTTTGACTTAACCTCTTGTTCTTTCTCCCTCACAAATATTCTATTACATCCTCTTCTCTTGTTACCATCCTCCTCTATCTCATTTCCTAATCCTTCTTTTTCCACCTCTACTTCCCTAATCTTACCTAATCCCATTCAACTGCTCCCCACTGATCTCTTTGAATATTCTAACTTTCCTTCTTCCTCCCTGTTTGGTATTTTTTCCTTTTTTCCCTACCTTTATTTCTCTCTCCCACTGCCTCCACCTGCCATCTCTCTGATATCCCTTTTACACTGCATCCCTTTCTCCCCCTGTTGCTTTTTATTGTACCTTCATCTCTTTATCTTGTTCCCCTCTTCCCCTTTAGTCATGGAGGTGTTGATGTTTGGCCGAGATGCCAATGTAGCCGAGGCCTGGCTGTCTAGCCAGGAGCCCATTGTGCGGTCAGCTGAGCTGGGCAGAAATGTGGACGAGGTAGAGAACCTGATAAAGAGACATGAAGCTTTCCAGAAGTCTGCAGCAGCCTGGGAGGAGCGCTTTGTCTCCCTAGAGAAGCTGACTACGGTAAGCTGCCACAATAGCCACACTAGGACAAAGCAGAAGTGGTACTTGACCAGTAACATAGGCATACAAAGCTGATGCAAGAGGGGGGCCCCAGGGGAGTAGTATCCTAAGAGCAGTACATCTGAATAAAAGCAAAGGGCTGAAAATAAACAAGCAAGTAGAATTATTGTCTAGCCCAACTCTCGCCACAGTTGACTGGTCTAACTGCTTTCTCAAATAACAAATGCGAAACCAGACTTTCCCCTCTTTTTACATTGCATTCTTTTTCTAGCCCAGGACTAGTTTGTTATCCAAGCTAAGCACCTCCCTGTCTGGGTTGGCTTAGAAGGACATTGAGAGAATTGCCAGAAGATGGGGCCTGTGAAATATCTCTTTGGTGTAGTTATGAATAACCTGTCATACATCAGGGGTAGAGCCCCACTGGTCTGTCACAGAACCCAACTTGTCAGAAAATACTCATATTTTACTCTTAATGGGCCAAGCCATGTTCTTGTGCTTGCAATTGCTGCATCTACGTGGTATCCGAGCCCCTCCATGTTCTGTAGTACTAAGGTGCTGTGAACCAGTTTTCGTAACTAACAATATCATCCTACCCCTGTCTCCTTCCATGACTTTCTTTTTGGAGTTTAAAACAGGAGGTGGCTTGCGTGGTACTGCTTGATGTTGGCTTTTGCTAACATCAAGCAATGGAATGGGTGTTAATGTTTTGTCAAGTAGGATAAGAGGGGGGGTCTGCTTTAAGGTCTTTGTAGTCTTAGACATTAGCCTTAGACATTAGTCAACAGCTGTCATTGGGTTAAACGCATTGTTTTTGCTCACCAGCTGGAAGAGAAGGAGAGGCGCCGCAAGGAGGAGGAGGAGGAGCGAAGGAGACGTCCTCCCACTCCACCTGAGCCAGTAATAGAAGTTAAAGAACCTCTGCCCACTGAGTACCAGAGTCAGCTGAGTGCACTACCACAAGACAGGTAATTACATAAGGTGGGGTGGATTTCTCTCTGCCCCCTGCATCTGGTTATACTTGTAAAAATTAGTGTCATACCACTTTAACACTTATTCACACCAGTAGTATTTATTTGAGCCTGAAGTGAAGGTCACAATAAAATACAACTTTTTTTAGGTTTATTTTTACAGCTTGGTGGATAAAGAATAAGCCTGAAGCTCTGACTGTCTAATTAGTAACTGTTTCTGTTGGTTCCTCATCTTGAAAAATTCTTCAGCCACAGATCCTTTGAAATGCTTGTAGTATGTGACTGAAGGTGGGTGGTGAGCTTTGAAGCATTTAGCGGCACCGTTTACACTGTTCGTCTTTCATAAGTGTGCGGCCTCGGCTATGGCAAGATTTGAGTTTTGCTCTGTCCCACAGAATTCAGCAATATCAGGTTTTACTTTGGATTGTTTGATCATTTTCTTTACATTTCCAAAATTCATCCAATTAAAACCTAGTATTTAAATTCCTACTGGGTCTGTAGAGAGATCTGCCACAAACTCATGTGATAATGTTTGTAGCACCTCCTCATTACGGGATTTTTGTATTTCTACCAGCACGATGGTCCTCAATGCTCTGAGTGGGAAGGAGGCCAAACAATATATTTATGCCTTTCGTGGGGCAGGTTTAGGTAGCTGCTCTTGTAACTTTCATGGGGGTAGGTGACGATCAGATCACTCTCCAAAGCTTTCTCCAGTTTGAAGCCAAAGAGGAGGCATAAATATACATGCAGATTTATGAAATGATACAGCATTATACAACTCAACAGAGTAGTCCCTACCTAGCTCCTACATCAATCGATCATGTGTCTTCACTTTTTTCACTCAGGTGGCAATGAAGGTTGTGGTAGCCTTGCAAACTACAGTCCTTCTCCCGTGAAGTACGCTAGCAAAACTACTGACATTTTGGAAGATATTTCCCAACTGAGTGGGTTGCATCTAACAAGGTGCTGTGTGATTCTGTGTTAACCCTGTAGTAGTTGTTTTCTTCCTCACTGCGGTCAACTAAAACCGAGAGAGGATACATAGGCCGGTGCTGTGAGATGCACCTTTTTTAAGCAGTTATCTCACTTCTGAAAGTTTGATAGTAAAATTGTCTAGCACCAAGTCCAGTTCCAATCCTTTTCATCTAATGCAAAGGTAAGACTAGTTATTAAGGTTTTTGCCTCAAGTAGACTCTGTTACTGAGGATGTGTACTCCCGCTTGTATGATGGTTCTAGGATCTGTGACAGAGTTTTTTTTCCAAACTTCCTCAATCTATACTCACATTTTTGCAGATTGAATTGAATCAACTGAGAGCATTTTGATCTTGCACCAAAGGTGTTGGATTTTAGCTGCTTGCTGATCATCCAGAAACTCCATCTTTTTTGGTCAATGGGCTCACATAAGCTTCTCCCTGCTCACTTTATTATGCTGTAGTGGATGCTTTAATTTGGTTCTTCTCTTTTTGATGTGTGTACTTTTTGAACCTATGCAGGGCTGTAACCTGAGAGTTTTGACCTTCTTGTCTGTATTTCCAGTTGCTATGGCATATGCACTTTGCTTGACCGAGTTGTCTGTTAAGCCACAGTGTGAAGGAAAGTACCCTCTTTTTGGCATGGTTACCCCCACATTTTGCTTCCTGTCAGTGTGTTTTGACTGTGTTCACTGGGATCCTGCTAACCAGGGCCCCTGTAACTGTGCTCTCTCCCTCTAAATTTGGCTGCTTAGGACTCAGCAGACCCCGCAATTATTATACCTGTGCCCCCATATAAGTCCCTAGTATATGGTACCTAGGTGCCCAGGGCATTGGGGCACCAGGGTTTCCCCTTGGGCAGCAGCATGTATTATGACACCCATGGGAGCCCATGCAAATTGTGTCTGCGGGCCTGCCATTGCAGCCTGCTTGAAAAGGTCCATGCACCCTTTCACCACAGGTCACTGCACCAGGTCACGGTAAGTCACCCCTATGGCAGGCCCTCCTAGCCTCAAGGGCAGGGTGCAAGTACCTGTGTTTGAGGGCACCCCTGCATGAGCAGAGGTGCCCCTACGAACTCCAGCTCCATTTTCCTGGACTTTGTAAGTGCGGGGAAGCCATTTTAGCTGTGTAACTGGACACAGGTCACTCACTACCTGTGTCCAGCTACATAATGGTAACTCCGAACCTGGGCTTGTTTTGTATCATACATGTCAGAATCATACCCCAATACTGTTGTCAGTATTAGTTGTATGATTCCATGCACTCTGGGGCTCCTTAGAGGACCCCCATCCTTGCTCCTACCAGTCTCCTGGGGTTTTCTGGGCAGTCCACCAGGTTGCCACCTCACAGACAGGTTTGTGCCTTCCTCCTGCTTTTTCTGCTCAAGCAGGGGAAGGCAGAACAAAGGATTTCCTTTGTGAGATGGAGGCAACACCCTCCCCCTTTCGAAATAGGTGTTACATGGCTTGGGAGGGTTAGTCTCCCACAAGCCACCAGTATGTTTTGAAGGGCACATTTGGTGCCCTCCTTGCATAAACCGGTCTGCACCAGTCCAGGGACCCCCGGTCTCTGCTCTGGCACGAAACTGGACAATGCAAAGGTGAGTGACCACCCCCCTGTCCATCACCGCCCCAGGGGTGGTGCCCAGAGCTCCTCCAGGTGGCCACTTGATTCTGCCATCATGAATCCAAGGTGGACAGAGGCCCCTGGGAGCGTCTGAGTGGCCATGTCAGGAAGGTGACATTACAGCCCCCTCCTGCTAAGTGGTCACCCTGCTAGATGACCAATCCTGCTATTTGGGGCTTTGCATCATTTACTTCATCTTCTGGCCACCGGGACTGCAACTGGACCCTCCAGGAACTGACAACCTGCTACTCCAGCGATGACTCTGCTCTTCAGCATTGTTTCACTGGCTTCTTCCAGCAACTGCAACATTTCCCTGGCTGTGCATCCTCTCAGGGGCGATGAGTCAGTCTGCACATATAGCAATAAGGAATCTCCCTTGGATTGAAGGAGTCCAACTTGGGAGACAGTAAGCACTTGCTTCTCCTTGCAGGACATTACTCGTGTGCACCGCGACCCTTGCACCTACCAAGGCTTGTTGGCTCTACTTCCAAGAGATCTTCAGGCTCCGTGTAGCCCCGGCCTCCAGCACTCTTCCCTGCAAAGCACAGTCTACTGCCTCCTGCTTCCTGCTCCAGCGACGTGGGACTCCTCTCTAGGTGTGCTGAGTGGGCCTCACTGTGACTCCAGTGCCTGCTGCCTGTGATTTGCCTGTGGGGGCTGCATCCTCCTCTTCAGACTCTCCTCACTGCTGAGGGTCACCTGGGACTCCCCTCCTTGGGTTGAGTCCCCCTGTACCTTGCTGGTCTCCGGCAGCTTTGCAACTCTTCATCTGCAACTTTTGCCTTTGCCAAGACATGTTGGTGGTTTTCCAACACAACTAACTGACTGCAACTCTTTTTCCATCGTGGGACATCGCCTGCATCACTTCTGGAACTCTTCTCCTGCTCCAGTGCTGCACGACCGGCTCTTTGGACTTGGTCCCCTTCTTTTGCAGGCCCTCTTCTGTCATGATCCACCTTTGGTTTTGTCCAGTCTTGCTTGGGTCTTGCACAGTCCTTTTCTAAAGTTTACTTGTGGGTTTGCGGAAAAACAGATACTTGCTGCTTCTCTTCAGGCACTGGGGGGCACCCTGGTACTTGCCTTTTGTTGTTCCTAGTAACTCCAGCTTCCCTCTACAGATTCCACTTCCTTGGGTGGAGGGACTGCCTTTCACATTCCACTTACTTAGTATATGGTTTGGTCTACCCCTAGGGCTTTCACTATTTTCTATTGTTTTACTGTTTGCTATTACTTTCTTTGCAAATCACTGACTTCTAATGTGTATATACTAATGTGTTTACTCACCTTCTAGTGGAGTATTATCCTTTCAGTATTTTAGTATTTCTGTTATTCTGTTAAAGTACCTTTATTTTTGTAACACTGTGTGGTTCTTTCATGTGTGTAAGTGCTGTGTGACTGTAGTGGTATTGCATAAGCTTTGCATGTCTCCTAGATACGTCTGAGCTGCTCATCCCAGCTACCTGTAGAGAGCCCTGGCTTCCTAAACTCTGTCCACACCTCACTAATAGGCGATACCTGGACCTGGTGTAAGGTGATAACACCATAGGTGCTCACCACACACCAGTCCAGCTTCCTACACCATATATCCCCTTTTTTCCCTTTTACAATGGTGATACAGACCTGAGCATTCCTTTCTTCCACAGCTGTTATCCAACAGATTCTGTGTTTTTCTCCCTGCCCCATCCCTTCAAGGAGGAAGAGAAGCTCCACTTGTGGATCCTTTGATGGCCGATAATCTGTACATTAATAGAACTTTGGAGCAAAGTGTAAACTATTAACTCTTTGGTAATTACACAGATGCAATGAAAGGGAAGGCAATTCAGAAAAGAACCTTATCAAGGTGGATTGTCCTTCGTATAACGTTACCCTGTGATGTGTTCAAGAAAAAGCATCCAGAAGACCTTTATGCTCATTCCACCAGAGCAAAGGCTACTACTATGGCATTGGCTGTAACCGTTCTGATGCTGGACATCTGCCCTGCTGCTACTTAGGTGTTTGTCATTACCTTCATCAGGGATTACTCTATCGTCTCTAAGGTAGACAGGGAATGTAATTTTGCCTATTCAGTCCTTCGCAACATCCTGTTGCAAAATCCATCCCTCAGATCCACAACCTTTGTGGGGTTAATGCTTTGGTATCAGTCCAAAAGTTGAGGGATCTGTGGTTGGAAATATCCATCAGAGGAACAAGTTAGTTATCTTAAGTAACACTGTAACCACAGACTCCTTACTGATCCTGTTCCCTCCCTGAAGATTTCACACTGTGTGCATTTTCACAATTTGTTGGTGACTCCACATCTCAAGGTACAGTAAATGTCAATCTGATGGAGACATCTAGCCGCAGATTCCTTACTTTAAAATCTTCACCAGGCACGAGCCTGGATCCCGAAACTTTTTTGCCCCATAGTACATCCTCGCGTCAGTGCAGGGCGTCATGCAACTCCGTATCGACGTCGTCCACTGGATGTGACGTCAGTAGAGTCCATATAACCACTTGCCAATGTGCTGTCATCAGTTCCTTCTTTTCCGCGCTTGCAGCGTGGATCCGGTAACAGTTGGAAGGCAGTTTTAGGCCTTCTTTAACATTTTCATTGACGGACCAGTGTGCTTTTACTGTCCATGTCTTCAGGCTTTAAGCCCTGTGGGTTCTGTGTATGACAAATGTCGGCTACGGGCCCCCCACTCTGTATGTGGTGCCTGGGAGAGCACCATGACGCCAAAAACTGAGACTCCTGTCGGCATCTCCATCCGAAGGCTCTGCTGGGGCACCGTATTAAGCTTCTTGCAATGTGTTAAGGCTCACCTACATTATTATTATTTTGCTTTCTGCTTTGCTGTAGACCAGTTTTGTTCTATGAAAACATTTTAATGATATCGATCATGGTGATACTATCCCCATGCTATTAATGCTTTTATGAACTTTTATTACTGTGGCCCTTTACACAGTTTTTACTAACAAGGACGTATTTCCTCATAGGTAGTCTTATGAATGCATAGTCCATTTCTCTTGTACTACTTTAGTTTTCTTATGGTTAGAAATTTACAGTGTTGTTGGGTCACTTCTGAAACACATTTGACATGCTATTATGGATGAGCTTATTTCCATGCTCTTCATGTCTTGTGGTTAATCTGCCTGTGGTTCTTTCCACAGGTTTTGATGTCATAGAGTATATTATTATATTATTATGCACCTTAATTATTATGAATGTCCAGTTTTTCTCTTGTTCTAGACTGGTGTTGTGATACCTAAAGATTTTTTTTTCCTTTCAAAGTCTCAGTTTGCAGTCCCTCCTCCGTGTTACTATGCTTTGGTATCTTATTCTAAAGTAAGGAATCTGCGGCTAGATGTCTCTATCAGATGAACAAGTTACTTACCTTCAGTAACGCATTACCTGGTAGAGAAAGTATCTTGTCTCAGATTCCTTAACGATCCTACCTGCTCTGCGAACTCAGTGCTTTTTGATTTCAGAAGATTTTGTTACAGAAATCAACGCCTCAAATTAAAAATTAGGTAGTTAATTGACACAAGGATGTCTTTTGTTCAAAGCACGCTGTTTCTATGTGTGGCTCCATGTTTAGAGCGTGGAATATGGTCATGGAAGAAACCGACGTTGGCGAGGGGTTATATGGTCATTTGAATTCTCCTCAGTCAGACTGGATCCAGAAGATTTTTGTGAGCAGTACCCCTGCATGCCGCTAGGTGGCATCGATCAGCTCCACGCTGGATGTGATGTCGTGGGTCCTAAATAGGTGCCACCCAGTCGCACCAACTTTTCGTTCCGCGCCAGTCAGTGCTGATCCAAAGAGACCCACCCCTCATTCATTGTATGACTGTTTAAAAAAAATAATAATAATTGTCAAGCTTTTTTTGAGAAATGTTCTCTTGGTGTGTCGAGGGATGTCTTCTAGGAAGACAGTTTCAAGCCCTGGATGATGTCTATGACAGATCTACACCTCGTGTGTTTGGAGCATGAGCACAACCCCTACCGGAAGTTGTGCTCCGAGTTCCGAGCCATGCACTGAAAGGCTTTGAGGAAGTGGTCCCTAAAGCTGATGGCGGCCCGTCATGCGACTAAGCCCAGGCTGAGGTCTCAGTTAAGAGGAAGCTCCCTGGACCGGTCACAAAGTCCGAAGTCGTCGTTGTCCCTTTCAAAGTCCTCTGGGCAATCTATTATGTCAAGGAACAAGAAAAAATCCAAGAAGTTAAAGTGCTTTTCGACTTCTCGTCAGTTGGCTGACGTGACTAAGGAGCATTGACATCCTAGGCCTTGTTCTGGGAACCTGTGCCTGGGCCCTCTCCACACTTCCCAGAATTTCCGGGAGCCAAAGAGACCCCTGCCCAACTTAAAGAATTATATGAGGCCATGCGCCTACTTTTTGGGCAGAGGGGGCTCCTATGGGTTCAACATCAGTGGCTCTAGTGCTGAGGGCCTCCCAGGGGTCCAGTCTTGGACCTAGATCGGTGATGATCGTACCACCTCGGCCTACCACATCTCCGGTCCTGTGGCCGGTGGCACCGTCCCTGTTGTAATCCCTGACACAGAGCCAGATGGACGTCGCCCAGTGCCAACTCCCACAGGAGCTTTGCCTCCTTGCTCACATCCTGAGCCCTTTTTCTTTGGGCTAGGCCTTGGGGAAAAATGAGGGGTCACTGGAACCTTTAGAATACCAGCCATGCAAAAGTAAAATGGACTGGCTTGAGGACTGGATGAAGCCAGCGGACTGGACACATCTCCAGATACTGTTATGCTTTCTCTTCGTACCCTGGCTAAGGAGGAGGGAGCTTCTTATGCAATGGTGGTGAAGAAAGAGGCTGAGGTACTGGACCTTCAACTACCCTCAGTGGCCGTCAAGACTAATCTCTTGACAAACGGGCTGCAACTGGAAGCATCCAACTCAGAAGCTCTGCTCCCGGACCTAATGGGTACCTTGTCCAAACCCAGCACAGGGGCTCCTGTGAACAGTACGATTGCCCCCTGCCATTGTCTGGCACCTGGGGACCCATGTTTCCTAACTCATCACCCCTCTCCTGAGAGCTTGGTGGTCCAAGTCTCTACCTCCCAAGATGCGTTCCCTATTGCTCTCCTGGATAGAGAATCCAAAACGTTTGATTCATTTGGGAAGAAGATGTTTTCTTACGCAAATCATTCATTGAGATCAGTGATCACTGCATGCCTTTTGGGCCATTATTCCCACACACTGTTGTATATGGTTCTGCAAGTGTTGCCACAAGTCCCTGAGGAGGCCCAGGCTGTTGCCTATGGGAGAGACACAGCAAAGTTGGCAATTCGTTGCGGACTTGACACAACCGACTCACTAGGCGGAGCGGTTTCCACAACAGTGACCCTGAGGTGCATTGCCTGGCTGAGGACGTCTGGCTTTTCGTGGGATGTCCAGGATTCTTAGTTAAACATTCCGTTCGATGGCACCCATCTCTTTGGAAACAATGCAGACTCTGCATTTGAAAGATTCTCATGCTAAGGCCAGGTCCTTGGGCCTCACAGCAGCCCCTCGTCCTCCCCCAGTCTGCCTTCCCCCCACTTTCATGGCTATGGAAGGGATCTCCAACTGTCAATTGCCATACAGGCACTGTGCCGCGCTTCCTGCCCAGCCTATGCATGTCTGAGGGTGCGGGACCCACAAACCTCATGGATCAGGCAGCCAGCGGTCTGGTCACTGCCTACCCCCCACCTTTGTAGCAGCCTCTAAACCCTCCTAGTCTGCCCCCACCAAGGACCGGTTGGTGGTAGGATTCACCATGACCTTCCCCACTGGCAATCCATCGCTTAAGACAGGTAGGTTTTGCAGATAGTTGGAAGAGGCTACTCCTTTCCTTTTTGAGACTACCCATCCATTCATGCCCCCATCCTACAATCGGATGACGGAGAATCATTTGTCCCTTCTCCACAAGGAAGTTGCGGCTCCCATGGCCAAGGAAGCCTTAGGCTTCCAGTGCGAAAAAAAGGCTGTGATTGCTATTCCTGCTACTTTCTGGTCCCCAAAATGGACAAGGGCCTTCTGCCTGTCCTAGACCTTCATTCCCTCAATCTCTTCCTCAAGAAGGAGAAGTTCAAAATGCTCAAGTTGGCTCTGGTCTTGTCTGCCCTGGTCCCCGGAGTCTTGGATGGTAGCATTGGGCTTGCAGGATGCTTACTTCCACATCCCATCCTGCCTGCCCAGAGGCGTTACTTGCGGTTCACGGTAGGCCACAAGCACTTTCAGTTCACCATGCTACCCTTTGGCCTTACCAACACCCCTTGTGTGTTCACCAAGGTATTGGCCATGGTTGCAGCTCACCTGCAGAGATGAGAGGTTTCAGTCTTCCGCTATTTCAACAACTGGCTGTTGAAGGCGAGCTCGCCAAGAGCTGTCGTCTCCCATCTCTACACTACGGCAGACCTGCTGCATTCGCTGGGGTTCACTATAAATGTGCTGAAGTCGTGCCTGATGCCCTCTCTGATGCTCCCTTTCATCTGAGCTGTTCTGGACATAGTGAAGTTTCGAGCTTATCCGCCTAAGTGGCGATTTCAGGATATTCAGGCTATGATACTGATTTTTCAGCTTTTATCCTCGATTTCCTATCCTGGATTTCAGTGAGAATGACGCTGAGGCTGCTAGGCCTCATGGCCTTCTGCATCCTGCTGATGACGCATGCCAAATGGCATATGGGGGCTCTGCAGTGGGGCCTGAAGTTCATTGGGCACAGCATCAGTGGAATCTCTCCGACATGGTCCAGATCTCAGAGGGAACCGCGCAGTATCTGCTCTGGTGGTTAACAACCTGTGATTGGGCCAGCGGCACATTCCTCTTCCTTCCCCAACCACTTCTGACAGTAGTGAAATATGCCTGACTCCTGGGATGGGGCGGCCACCTGGGAGAGGTGAAGATCAGAGGAATTTGGTCTCCAGCAGAAACAGGACTCCACATCAAAATGCTGGAGCTCCATGCGATTCGGCTGACATTGCAGGCCTTTCTTCCCTCTTTCAATGGAAAGATGAAGCGGGTGTTCATGGACAACACCACTGCGGTGTGTTATTGTAACAGGCTGGGGTCGTGGATCCTTTGTCAGAAGACTCTGGGCGTGGCTGGCACAGCAGTGCATATCCCTGGTGGTTCAACATCTGGCGGGCTCTCTGAACTCCAGAGAGGACAATATCAACCAAAAATGGATCACAAGTGGCATCAGTTTCAGCAGTGGGGAGAGCCTTGGTTAGATTGTTTGCCTCCGCTGAGAATGAACAGTGTCAGCAGTGTTGCGCATTGGAGTTTCTAAGGCGGCAATCGCTCAGCAACGCTTTTCGTCTTGAGTGGAACTCAGGCCTCCTAAATGCCTTTCTGCCCAAATTGCATCTGCTCAGAGTTCTCAAGAAGATCAAGAACAACCCGGCCCAAGTAATCCTTGTGGTTCCAGATTGGGGACGAAGAGTCTGGTGTCCTGAGCTACTGAGCAGAGCCATCGATCCCCCGATCAGACTGCCCCTTAGGAAGGATCTTCTGTTGCAATGGCATGGGAGGGTACTCCACCAGAACCATTCCAGTCTCCGCCTTCTTGCATGGAGATTGAGCAGCGGTAGTTGTCAGCTTTTGACCTTCTGCCTAAAGTCTCTAATGTTATCTTGGCAGCCAGGTGTCCCGCCACCAAAACGGTATACGCCTATCATTGGAAGACATTTGTGGCATGGTGAACACACAAGTCTGACTCCCTTTCTGCTCCTCTTTTTGAGGTTCTCTTGTTTATACTTTTGTTGGCCCAGCAGGGCTCTGCTATGGGCACTCTCAAAGGTAACTTGTAAGCTATCTCTGCATTTTTGCCTGATCAACCTTCTTTGTTTAAGTCTCCAATTGTAAATAGGTTCTTTAAAGGCCTTACTCATGTTTCTGCCATCTCCATTCATTATGCCTCAATGTGATTTTAATTTAGTTTTGACATGCCTGATGTGCACTCCTTTCGAGCCTCTCCACAATTTCCCCCTCCAGCTTCTTACTTTGAAAATAGCCTTCCTTGTGGCCATTACATCTGCCCACAAGGTGAGTGAGCTGCAAGCTTTGTCGTCTAAGCCACCCTACCTTTCCATCTACCCTGACAAAATTGTGCTTCGGACTAGGGTAGGCCAATTCATCACCCTTCCTACTTTTTACGCACTCCCACCGCCTGGACCCCAAAAGAGCACCTGCGTTCTACCTTGATCGCACAAAAGAGTTCCGGTTGGATGATCAACTCTTTGTCGGTTATGTGGTTGCGAAGAAAGGTTGCCAGGGCAGATGCAGACCATCACCCAATGGGCTGTTCTTTGTATTAAAATCTGCTACACACAGGCCAAGAAGAGCCACCCAAAGGTTTGCATGCTTATTCCTCTAGAGCAATAGCTGCGACCACTGCGTTAGCTTGCGGAGTTCAAGTCTGTAGGAATAGGTACTTTGCCCGTTCGGTCGTGCAGGACTTTCTAGTTTGATCTTGGTTCACAGACCCACCTTCATGGATGGTATTGCTTGGGTATCTATTCAAAAGGTTAGGAATCTGCAACTAGAAGTCTGTATCATATGAACAAATTCCTTAACTTTGGTAGTGCCTTATCTGGTAGAGACATATTCTGGTTTTATATTCCTTACTGACCCACCCATCCGCCCTGATACCTTGGACCGGGGGCTTCCCTTTCAAGACTAGTTTTGACGCACAAAACTTCGTGTTCTTCATGGCTCTCAGCTTCTGGCGTGGAAAGTCGTAAAAGGAAACTTACGTCAGCGTGCCGGGGTGGATCCAACATAGACATTTGTGACATCAAATCCAGTGCAGCCGATGCAGACTACAGACGTGGAGCCGATCGACACCACCTAACTGTGCACAGGGGTACTGCTCAAGAAAAATCTCCGGATCCAGACTGATGCCTGAGGAAATTCAAAAGGTAAGGAATCTGCATCTAGAATATGTCTCTACCAGCTAAGGCATTACCAAAGGTAATTAACTTGTTTGTCACAATGGGTAAAAGTAGCCCATGCAATAACCTTCAAAGGCCTGCAAAGTACAGTGCACATACACCAAAAGAAATATTAAGCAGACATTGCTACCACACTGTAAGCACAGTTGAGTATAGTGCAGTTTGGTTCAGACAAGCCTACTTAACTTGCTGCCCGTTATGCTGACTGGGATGTAGGGCAGCCACGAAGAACCTCCTCTTCTGCCTGACTTGGGCAGGTTTCTTTACTGTGCCCCACCTGTGGTTCAGGGTCTTCATTTCCACAGTTGGCCTCTTAATGTTCTTTGGCCTACCTTTCTTATGTTTGCCTTCTAGGGTCCAGTGGAGAACTGTACTTGTGATGGAGTCTTGTTCTCTTCTGATGGTGTTCTATCTATTTTATCTTTTTCTCATAATGATGGTGTCCATCTCTTTCTTGCATCGGGTGAGCAGTACCTAGTTGGAGATGGTTAGCAGCCAGAAAATGCACAAGGTTCTTTTCAGGTGTGGAAGGTTGACAGTTTGATGATTTCACTTTTCGTCATCCTCCAGCATTCTGATCCATACAATAGTGTAGACAGAATGCAGATCTGGTAAAGCCTCAGGTTGGGGTTGGCCCTATCCTGAGATGACCTCCATACATTGTTCAACATAATGAAGGCATTCCTGCTCTTGTTTAGTCTACCGTTGATGTCACTGCCTACTCCTCCATCATGTCTGATAATTCTGCCAAGGTAGGTGAGCTCTTCAGACATGGCTTGGTCCTCTCCATCCACTTTGATGCATGAAGGGTTTCAAATAATGAACGGCTTTACTTATGATTTTTTCATGTGGATCTTCAAGCCAACTTGCTTCGAAAAGATGTTGACGCAAGTCATCCTTTCTTGAATATGCGGGTGTGTGAGAGCAAGGTTCAGGGCATCCACCTAGTGAAAGTCCTCCTGTCTAGAAATTAAGGTCCATCTGATGTCTGTGACTTCAGTTGTGTGCGAATCACCCAGTCGACTAGGTTGAGGGGCAACACCGACATCACGCATACCTGCCCCACACCAGCCTTGATTTCGAAGCTGTCTCCCACCATGCTGGTAAAATTAGCATGGAAGCACTTAAGGAGGAGAACTATCTGCTGCGGGATACCATAGGCTGTCAGTACACGTCAGAGGCTGTTCGAGAGGAAATGTTGAAGGCTTTCTCAAAATCAATGAAGTATTGTTGTCTCTGCCATACCACGCACTGTCTATAATGTTACCAATTGTATTGGCCAGGAGCCTTTCTGTTTTTGAGAGATCGGGTGGCGGGGAATATATCTTCTTTCTGTGGTGGGCCAGTATTCACACCCAAGCCTGTCTCTGCTTTTTGGTTGTCCGCTTTGCTTGTTGATACTGGTCTTTTAAACACTTAAGTGCTCATCCCACAGTGCTTCATTCTCTTTCTCTGTTGTGAGTAGTCTCCCTTGCTTGGCTAGGATAAGGGTATTGTATATTGCACAAGATATACCACTGACTATCTTCGTAATCTTTAAGATTTTTCCCTGTTCTCCTCTACTGGCACCCAATGTTATCCATGTACAACTGCTTGTCTGCTCTTGTCGTTCTTTTAACTGCTCTGTTTGCTTCTATGTACTGTTGCTTATACTTCTCCTGCAGCTTCTCAGATTTGGCCTCCATGGGTTTTTTTTTTCTGCCCCCTCTGTCTTCAGTAGTTTGCCATGTGTCTTGTTTTAGCCATTCTTTCCTCATCCTTGTCTTAGTCCCAATGCATGTTTATCTGCTCTTCACAGATATGGAAGAGATCTGTTCCCATTTCTTGTTGACTGCGTCTGCAGATGCCTCATGCTGAACTTCTATGTCTTCCAGGAGTTGAAACTGGTTTTCATTTTGTAAGACAAATGCGTTCTAGGTCTTGGGGTCCTGTAATTCTGCACCATAGAAGTTCTGTCGTCCTGATGTTTTACGTTCTGAATTTCTAAGTTCCAACTTCACAGGAGCGGTCACTAGATGGTGATCACTACCAATGTCCACACCCCTCCTTTCTCTGACATCTTGCAGGGAGCGTTTCCAGGTGGTGCTTGTCCTCTGATGGTCAACCTGGTTCCTGTGTCTGCACCTGCTGCTCAAAGGCAGAAGGAATGTTCAGACAAAGGCAGTGTCAATATGGAAATCACAGAGCAGTATTAGTAGTTTCAGCCTAAATGTAAGGTGGATAGTTAAGAAAATGTGCTACACACCAAATGCTCTCACAAACACCAGTTAACTGTTATTGTATAAACATTCGTTTGAATTAGCACCTTATACGTACATTTAATAATTACTAATTTGATTCATAATTTCCATGGTTCATCACCTTCTTTATTTCTTAGTGTTTTTGAGAAATGACATGTATGGAGTGGCTGCTTTTAGTTGTTCAGTTAAGCCATTTTTGGGAGTTCATCAGACAGAATAGCCATTTTCATGGGATTGAAAGATAGTAGGAAGACAGGATTGGCAGCAGGCCACTGCTGTGAATGCAATGCATTCAAAGATTGCAGTAACCTGCAATGCTAATCCAAATAGAATTACACGCAAGACCAAGCATTAGGCAGGGAGCACTGCCACGGCCTAAATACAGATAAATTCAATGGAGTTTCAATGTTCATGTGCACAACAAAAACAGCAATTTGACTCATATCAGCAGTGCTATGGAGAGTGTTCAGAGTATCTGTTCAGGCCTTTTCTCCTGCAATACCTGACTCCCCTTGCTTAGGATTCTTAGCATGCATTTGGGATTGCCTTACCATTGTATGCCTTAATCATATGCAACATTTAAAAACGTCTGTTTGACTTTCTCTTCTTCCCTTGACAATTTGTTGGTAACACCACCCTAGTCTTAGATATATTTGTGCAAGTCGGCTGGCTACCATTCACCCTTCTATGATGGAATAAAAAGGATCATGAACTACTTAAAAGTATTAATTAGTAGTCCATTGGGGACCACTAAATGTGACATTCGAAACCTGTTAAAGGCCAAATGATATCTGATCCCAAAGAAGGATGCTGTCAGCCTAATACCATAATAATGGTGGAAATACACTTTGAATTCTGATTCAGGTCACATGTGCGCCAGATTGAGATGAAGGGGTCTAGGATACAGCCCTGCCACACTCACTTAACTCATTTTGGTTCAAGGACAGTTGTTCATAGTGGCTTATGTCCGTTGTTGGTGCCTGCTCGTCAAAAATAGCTTTTAATCGCTCCCTATCTTATAATAATATATTGAATAAAATAGACAAATCTACTATGTCAGTGGTGGTGCTGAAGTCCACGAAAGCACAATGCACCAGCACTACATGAGCACCTTAACAGAGGCATGTGTACTGCACATGCCCTTCTTAAAACTCCTGTAATTGCACTCTTTAAATATATTATTGAGCTGTAACCTCTTTACTTTACACCAGTGGTGTTCTAGAGTGTGACGAAAGAGTTGTAGTAGCTCATCAGGGAACCAGCTGCAGGAGGGTGAGCCTCTTTACGGGATTTCTTCCTCACCAGGTTGAACTGATCCAGGGCTTGTGCCCATGTGGGCAAGATAGTTATCTAAAACGAATTGGGGATCAGAGTCTAGTGGTTTGTGCCACAAAGGTCATTTAACAAACCATTGTCTCAGCTATAACCTGTTTCCAGTTCTGGCACTTCACTAGGGGCACTGAGTGAGCTGTTGTCTTAGCAGACTTCTGGATGTACCAAGAAAATGGAATCCAGTAATGGTCGGACCAAGGAACTGGCAAAGAACAATGTGATTGGCCAAAGAAGGAATTAGAACTGATCATGTCAAGGGAGTGGTACTTCATTCACATGTGTAGGGAGGGTCCAGTCATCAACGTAGAAAACATCAAACATAGAAAAAAGATCAATGTATTTGGCAGGCATTGCTGCAGCTGGATTATCTAAATGGATATTAGAAACACCTGGGACAAATGTATGGGTTACATCCAAATTTGTTTGTGAGCTTACCATTCCAAGTAGGTTCAAGTGCTGATGATGAACTTGAGACTAGTTTTGTACATTTCAATTATTTTCTAACTAGGGGAGCAAGGCTCCCACCTCTCTACAAATGATTGTGAGTCACCACCAAGGTACAGTTAGGCCTGATCATTATAGTATTGGGTATGCCGTTACGCACACAATATTTAGATTATGTTCAATAGCCAAATCTTTAATGACTGAAACGTTTTTTTACTGCTGTCTGTGCATTAATTAATTAATTAAACATCATTTTTAAAACAAACTCCTAGAATCAGCGACATTGGGTAAATCTAAAAAATATTGCTGGTAGAAAATCGGTTCATAAGTAATCCTTGACTGTAATGAGCTTTGGACTTACCAGTAGATGGAGATGGGGAGCTGGCTGCATTTCTGGGAGCTGTTGGAGCACAAATGGGCTTGCCTTTGGTACACCAACCAAGATGACTACCACTGGGCGGCAGGTGAAAGCGAGGAAAAATGGCACACCCACTTAGTTAAAAATACATTGTACCAACTCATTTGAGAACCAGAACAAAAGGTATAGAGTGAAAAGAAAAAGATGTCAAGAAACAAGAGGAAAATAAAAAACACAACTCTATAGAAACTCGCTTCAAAGTCAATGTACTCTCTAGTTCACATTTAAAATAACCAAGCACATGCAAACCAAGCTAACCCTCTGTTACTCGCCCAGTAAAAATGAAGTTACATTTTTTTAAAAGCATCACCACAAAAACAGTTTAAAAAGCACACAAAAAAGGACAGCAGTCGGCTCTGTTCCCTCTTTGCGTAGCTCTGCAACATTGTTAATAATGCACATTGGTCAGAGAGCCCAGGAAATATGTCACATGGCATTACCAGTAGTATACCTAAATAGCTGTGCCATCTATCTTACTGGAATGTATATGAACTTCAAAACGTACTACATCTCCACCTATACATAGGTGTAATTGTCATCTTCAGTTTTTATACATTCTGTGGGAATTTGCCCCTTCAACATCAACTAACTTTTTGTCAGCCATCTTCTTCGTCATTAACACGGTCAACAACCACTTTTCAGCAGCATAGTCATTCATGGGCACCTCATCATCAACATCTTCGCACAATACCATCTCCATCACTGAGGTAAACCAATAGTCTGCACAAGTCTTAATGACACTTTAACATTTGCCACATTCCCTTTGTAACCTCTGCACTTGCTTATCTGAATTACCCCCCTGCCTCTGGGCCATATATTAGAGAACTATCCTCAGATCAAGAGTGTGATTAGGGAAATGAAGAAATGGAAGAACTGGTGCAGGCATTCATCATTGAGAAATAGGAGGATGTGGAAGAAGAGGGGCAACCAGGACTCGTGAACTCAATACACATTTAATCCTATTTAAGGAATTCTTAGGAGATGTAACACATGTACCACTGCAAGTTGGGGGATTATCCTAGCAGTGAAGAGAGACCAATGTCTCTTGTGTCATCACTTTGTTTTACTCTCCTTCTTAGATGCAGCTGCAACCTGCTTTTATGCAACCAAAGGCGCTGGGTCTACACCAGTGACTTGCAAGCGCCCACCAGCTTTGGTAATTGAGAAATGTGAGGAAATGGTTGCAGAAGACAAATATATTGGCCAGCATGATGGCCTTTCACCAGACTGAGAGATGCTTTGGTAAAGCCGAAGACGCTCAAACGGAACCACCACCTGGGGTCTCTCTACCAACGCTTTTGGGAAATGTAATGGCTTGATGGAGAGGGTGTTGTAAACATTTTACTTGTCAGTGACAATGGCTGTAAAACAATATTTTCTCTTTGATTTCAAATC
The DNA here is from genome assembly GCF_031143425.1 of Pleurodeles waltl. Lineage (NCBI taxonomy): Eukaryota > Metazoa > Chordata > Amphibia > Caudata > Salamandridae > Pleurodeles > Pleurodeles waltl. The sequence goes on from NC_090448.1 coordinate 714,206,926, forward strand.
TGTCTACCATCTTGTACTATGTTTAGGAGGAGGGTCTCTTTTGTGTGAAGATCCTGGCCGTGGCCACAGCAAGTCATCAGTGCTATTTTAGTCAATACTAATCTTCTGACATATTAGCAGATTGCTTTCTCAACCAAATTAAACTAGGATGTTATCTCAGAAGAAACTAAATACGACATTGCTGACCGAGAAGAACGAAACCTTGATACTTCTGGAAAAAGTATCAATTGTTTTGTGGCCACCTGTACTAAAGTTGCAAATACAATGGCAGTTTGCCATGTATTGGCACAAACTGTGGCACAGTATTGCCCAGTCCATAAAAAATGCCAGAAGAATGCAGGAATCAAGCGCTAGGCATCCAGCGCAAGGCAGTGGGCCTCCTCTGCCCCTTGGACGTGTGAGTGTACTTTAAAACTCCCATGTTTCACTAGCTGGCTGAAGCACCTGTGCTCAAGAAGTGTGGCTTACTGAGAAGCAGATTCTCCAGACAGAAGATTTAGTCAAGAACACTGTGCATATGCCCATGGACTGCCACAGTTTATTTGGTAAAAATGTAGACATGCTCTGCAAATCATGAAAACTGAAACTGCAAAGTGCTTGTGCTTATGTCAAAGCAAGCCATCCTCTGCATCATGTACGAGGCAGACATACATGCACCAAAGAGGGTGCCAGTGCCAGCTTGGCAATTATTTTCATTCTTGCAGGCAGCATCGGACCTACAGGGCTAAACAGAGCTTAGAATAGAATTGATTCTAGTAGCCTTGAGTGCTGGCAGGCAGCCACAGCTATTTTTCCAGCAGTGGGGATAAAAGCATTGGGATCGGTTGGCTAACTTATAGAATGCCAAGTGGTGGTTCTTTACAATGTCGTGATATTTGCCAGAGACACAGACCATTTCTGCTTTTTCCTCAGACTCCCAGGTTCTGGCATAAGTAAAAGACTGAAAGTCTCCCATTATTTTTCTAGTCTGAGCATCAATCAGCAGTCATGATTCACATTGCTGTGCAAGATGTCTATCCAGTCACAGATACAAATCATGTCGGACCACTCTTATAGGCTAAAGATAACTGACAAGTCATTCACCAACACTTGGCAACCTGTCACTCAAAACCTGAGTGATGAGGACCTAACATTTGGATCCTCTGTCTTGCCAAACCATTGCTTGTAAGATGCTCAGGGGGCATTCATCTGATTCAGTGCTTAGTTAGTCAATAAAAATGTGCCAGTGCCCAAAGCTCCTCGGAAACACTCTGCTGCTGCGACTAAATATGCGTGCACAGATTATTGAGGCAGCACAATCCTAAAGCCTTCTCAGGCCTCTTTAATGCATTTACACCCACTCCCTGCTCTTCAGCTCACTCTTGCAGTTTTCTGCTTTCTCCCTTTGTGGTGCTTCTCCGTCTTTCTCTTCCTCTGTCTTTCCCATATGTATCTTTGGCTCACAGTAAATAAATGCCTGCTCTCAGAAATAAGTGCCAGTGCCCCGCACCAGAAACCACCAGCTCAAACTAAGCACTGATCTGATTGTACGTATGCATGCAAATGAAAAACGTTTGTAATCTAGTAATGTTATGGTTGGGATCTATTCTTAGAGGCACACCTTCCAAATGGTTTTAGAGTCGTATTTTGACAGATAACACATGATGGCTATGTGAGGATACCTTCAGAGACCAGAAAAAAAAAACTCTTCTCCAGTAAGAATTCATGACCAGACATTTTCACAGTTACTCGTAAAAAGTATGCACTTTCCCTATTCAAAATCTATTAGAGATCCACTGATGGGAATAATCTTTCTTACTTGTAACTACACCTCTCCATATTTTTCCTCTTTCAATCGGATTCAGCCTTTTTCACTTCTCCCTAGTACTAGGCTGTTACTACCTTACACACAGTTGGCTACAAAAATCTCAGCAACAAAAGCTTCTAGAGGGATTTGAGCACAAAGGTTTGCACACCATTGGATAGAGTTGGAACCATAAAATGAATTTATGTACTCCTGTTCTAACACATATTTCAGAGGATTCCCTGCTGCACAGCGGGCAATGATTCAAGCATATATGTGACCGATACCAAAGCTGGCTAACTGTAGCTACAGGTAAGTAATGTCTGCCTACTGGGATTTGTCTCCTTATTAATTGCATAACATTCAGTAAACTACTAATTATAACCCTGTTTTCTGAACAGATGTTGACTGCCTGACAGTCACAGAATACAGAAAACCTAACTTGCACTTTTTCCTATTTTCAAGAGCTCACGATCCTCAGAACCTTTCTTTCGAGCCTCTTATAGTGAATGGACTATGGACAGATTCGGAGTCTCCACAGGTATTTCATTTCTGCTTTCACGCATCTTGTCTGCTTCAGCCTTAGGATTTTTTGATATTTCTTTTTAGCATCTGGTCTCCTCTTCTGTCTCTGCTTCTTTGTGTCACCATCATTTCTTTGTTTCTGTTATTTTCATGTTTTCCTAATTTTTTTTTCTTTATTTTCCCTTTATTCTAACTACACTTGTTTCACAAATAAATGCTCCAAAAAGGTTTTATGCTTACAAACTTTTATGTGGGTAGTAGTAAAGAAAACTGTCCCAGGTATAGTTGACGAGGTAGAAGAAATAAGTGGGATAGCAAACATCTAAATTATGAGTGACACAATACGACTGTACGAATGCTGTAGGCAAGGCATACAAGCCCATGTGATGGTTCTTGGGCACTGAGCGCTTAGTGCCCCAGTGGTCTGACTGAAACTTACTTGAGCTCGTCTATTTTAAAGAGTTTCATAGAGACCATGTCTTTCTACTGAGCTTTCAAGGATGGTTGAAGGAAAACACTAAAGGATGGTTCAAATAGTTTCAGAAATTTCAGCCACTGGCAGTTGCTCTGACAGCATTGTAATCCTTGTTTTTGCCCACTTCGCAATGAGCATAGACAGAGCAGAATAGTCCAGTTTGAATTGGTTTGAGGGTTTGCTACATTTGCAAACCCACAGGTTTTGATCCTCTTGAAATTCAATTGTTGGGTTTTGTCAACATGTACTTTTTTCGCCTGAGTTGCAGTGAGGACAGGAGCTTGTATGTAAGCTGGATCATAGACCTTGTACATGAATTTTGGAATGTTGTTCTTAGCAAGTGTAGTAAATTTAGGAGCGTTTATGTACTCTTGATTCGTCATATACGAGGCACACATTGGGAGCACACCCCACTGTATTTTCCAAAGCCACAGCTAAGGGGCAACATGAGACAGTGTCATAGAATATCATAACATAGGCACAAAGGTGCAACTACCAAGTGCAACCTGTCCTGCCTAGCTCTGACAAGTAAGGTGCCAGAAGTGTATGAGTTCAGGATTGAGACCCAGCACCAGGGTACATGAAATTGTGTGTGGTTGGTCTTATCCCCTCATCCTCACGAGAGTTCCAATAAAGATGGTGCACTAAAAGCAGAGTATCAGCCTTGACAGTCAATGTGGTGGGATTCTAATTCTAAACCAGACAAAGAATCAAACACTAATTAGGCGAACCTGTTCATTTATGTTTTCTTTGTTCATTGATACAGCTCCACATCCGCTTGTCCTGTGGTCTCAAATACAGTTTCTGGTAGAGACTTAAAATGCATATTCCTCAGATTTTTAATATTCCCTAGGCATTGGACTGGATCTGGAAACTTCTGAGTAGTACCCCTGCTTGCTGGTAGGTGGCGGCGTGCATCCCCACGGACAAGTTCCATTCCAGAAATGATGTGTGGGTCGTATGTAGTGTGCAAGGGAAATGCCCCCTCCCATGATAGGTTTTAAAGCCTGTAAGGACTGTTGCAAACAAATACCTGTAATAGATTGTCAGTGGGTTGGCCTGTGGTCCCTGAGGTTGAGCCATGACTCTTAACACCTGCAGTGACTGGGCGTCAATAAACCATTCAAGATCACCAGGTGAAATTGTCGCAAAGCACTGTAAGATTCCGCAACAAGACCGGTCCAAGTCAAAGGGTCATTCTAGGGGTCGGTCGTTGAGTTGTTGTTTGCATAAGTCGAAGAGAAAAAAAACACAAAAATCCAAGCATGTCTCAGCCCCTTCTTGCCACTCACATACTCCTGAGAAGGCACCACAGTGTCACCATGCCTTGATCTCGATCAGAAATTTGATCAACGTCAGAGCCCTTTTCTCAACTTGTTCCAGCACAATCCTATTTCCTTGGCCTTACCAAGAGAGATCGAAGAGTTCCACAAGGCCTTACTATGACTCTTCAGATCCTTACATACGTCCTTTGGCACACCTTCAGGCCTTAGGAGCAGAGAGGCCCATCATCTGGGGTACTGCCGTCCGGTTTGCCCTCAGTGACAGTTCGGCTCTCTGATTCCACCTCTAGGCCTCCTCAAGCTCTGATTCCACCTCTGGCGCCACACTCCCCACCAGTTCCCACAGCCTTCACACTGATAACTGCACTAAAAGACAAAGTGCCCACTGTGCTTTCTGACTCAGTCAGCATTGCTCTGATCTCAACGAAGGCCTACCTCTTCTTCCATCGAAGTGCCAACTCCCCCAATTGACTTGGGAGATTAGAGGCCTTTGGTCTTCAGCGGAGGATCGTTACATATCAACCTCCTGAAGCTGAGAGCCATTCTGGGTATTGAAAGCCTTCCTTCTGCCAATGAAAGAGAGGCTGGTGCAGCTGCTTACCACAACAACATCCCCTTGTGGTATTGAAAGAAGCAGGGTGGTATGAGGTCCTGGAACAGGTGCCAGGAGGCACCATGCCTCTGGAAATGGCTGGACCACCAAGAGATTTTCTTGGTGGTGAACTACCTGGCAGGATCTTTGAATGCCAGGGCAGGCAAATCAGCCATCAACGCATAGCTGATCACAAGTGCCTGTTACACCTGGAAGTGGCTCAAGGTCTCTTTGGCAAATGGGGAGAACATTAGCTCAGTTTATTCACCACTGCCGACAATGTTCAATGTCATACTTTTTGCGCATTGGAGTTAACCAGGCATCTCTTGCTAGTAGACTCATTCCACCTAGAATAGAACTCGGTACTCCTATACACCCTTCTGCTAATATCCCTCCTGCGTGGGTTCTGAAGAATGTCAAGAAAAACACATCCCAAGTCGTCCTAGTGGCCTCAGATATGGCAAAGAGAATATGGAATCCAGAACTTCTGGGATTGAGCCTCTTCCCACTGCTCTGGCTATCCTTCTAAGATGACCTGCTGTCACAACAACAGCAGGGTAGGGTTCTGCACCCGAACCTTCACAATGTCATGAATGAAGGTTGAGTGGCGACATCTGAACACTTTCGACCTTCCTCTGGAGGTGGTCAATGTCATCTTGGCAGCAAGGCATCACTCAATAAGAACTGTATACACGTATTGTTCAGTCAGATTCATGGTTTGGTGAACACACACTAGATTGACCCCTACAGGCCAATTTATCTGACATTCTGTTTGTTTTGTCTCTTGCCTGTCCAGAATTTGCTTCGGGAACAGTTAGAGGGTAACTTTGGGCTCCTTAAGCCTTTTTTACAATTACTGTACCAGCCCTAATTTTTTAAGTCAGTGATTGTGACCCAATAACAAGGAAAGTCTCCAACACTTGTATCCTTCTTCTCCTTTTGTCATGACTCAGTGAGACCATCACTTGATCCTCACATTTTTGACGTGCAGTCCGTTTGAGCTGCTTCCCCACTCTCAAGACGGTGTTCCTCATTGCCATCAACACAGCACAGTGAGTGAGTGAGTAAGCTTCAGGCTCTCTGTGTTAACCTGCTTTACACAACTTTCTTCCCAGAAAAACTGGTTCTGCAGACACAAGCATCATTATTATTAAAAGTTGTGACGCTGTTCTACATCTGTCAAACCAACACCCTTCAGGCATTCTATGCTCCACTTCACGTCTCTAAGAAGGAGGAAGGATTCCATGGCTAGGACTTCAAAAGAGCACTGATCTTCTACATTGATCTATCAAACAACATCTGGTGGATGATCAGCTCTTTATGAGGTTCACAGGGTGGAAAAAGGAAATGCCTTGCATAAGAGGGCCATCTCCCTTACTCTGTGTCATACTCTATAAAGATCTGCAATGCAGTGGGCAAAAAGAAGCCTCCAGAAGGTCTGCAAGCCCATTCCACTAGGACCAAAGTTGCTACCACTGCATTGGCATGCAGTGTGCCTGTCCGAGTCCTCTGCCAGGCAGCTACATGGAGGTTGCTCCATACGTTCACAAAGCACTACTACCTGGACAGCCAGGTTCAGTGAGAGGGGCATTTTGTGCACTCTGGCCTACAGGACTTCTTGGTTTGAGCCATTTCACAGACCCTCCTCCTAATACGTATTGCTCTGGTTCCATTTTCAGAAAGTGAGGATTCTGTGGTTAGAGGTCTCTAACAAGAACAAGTTAGTAGTAGTAGTAAAATCTTTATTCAGATATAATAATATCCACAAGAGAAACCCCAATAAAAACATACAGGCAAATCACCGAGACCATACATAGGTTCAATATACTAGAATTCACACGAGATAAAGAGGCATATAAAATATAAATAACACTTAAAGTTCCTCCCCTATATGCAATTCTAACAAACACCTATCACATGAAATGTAAAAACAAAAAATATTAAAAACACAAGTCCTCGCCTACTAACAAATCATCCCAACTGTTTTAAAACAGCAGCCTCTTACGCCTGGCCACCGCTTCTTTAAAAAAATGGCCCACAGAGCTACATACCTCATAATCATTTAACTGACGAAGAAAAAGCAAAGCAGCCCTGAAATTGGTAAAGCTATAATTTCGTAACAGAGGTACCAAGTGCAGTTTTCTTTGAGGCGCATAGTATTTACAGAAAAACATAAAATGTGGCAGCGTTTGTGGGGAGTGCTCATCACAGGGACAGATACAGATCTTGCTGGAGAACTGTCTTTGAGGAAACAACAATAACCTGTGAAGGGACCCTAGTCTGAAGTGGGTTAAAAACAATCTCTTGTACACATTATGTACAAACAATAAATAAGGGGCTGGGCCCGGGCACATTTGTACCATACATTAATCTTTGATAGTTACCTTGACCACTTCATTTGATTCACGAGCCGCCCACCTTAACTCAGGGAAGTGGTCACATATCCACGTTTTGTCTTTTTTGGTAATCAAATGCAGATTTTTAAACAAATGTGGGTAACTCACTTCATTCAGAAGTCCTTTGATGTCTTTCAGCCATGGGATTGAACAAGCGGGATCACTAAGAAGGCAATCCTGAATTATCAGCTGGTTGAGGGCGGCTTCTTTATTAAGCCAAATTGCACACCACAGCTCCAGCATGGCGGAGCTAATTCTATCCTGTAAGTATTCAAGACCCAATTCCTGGTGGACAGAAAAATGGGGAGTAGAGGGCGGGACACCCAACAACCGGCGACAGAATCAATTTTCCTCTACGTGAAGGTTCCCAAAATCTTTATACCCCCACAACCCCATGCCATAGGTCACAGCCGGCAGACATTTTCTCTTATAAACCTCAAATATGGGGGCAACCAGGGATATATTGGCGACCAGGGAATGGGTAATACCCACTGTACACACTTTGCGTAAAACCTTTTTGTTTTAAAGCAGGGACGCCAACTACATGCTTTGTCAAATTCTAGCCCCAGATACGAGAAGGAACCTACTTTTGTTAAAGCTGGTTCTCCTATCCGCATAGGGCACGCCTTGGTATTTTTAGGGCCACAAAAACTATCCACTAGCAGTTTGAGCCCATTTGCAGTCCTCGCCAGTAAGACTGCATCATCTGCATACAGTAGGGCTGGAATGGCGTTATTGAGTATGCGTGCACATTAGCTTCTGTAGAAACCAAGGTTTTCTCTAGGTCATTAATGTATAAAAGAAATAGAATGGGGGCAAGAACACACCCCTGACGAACACCCTGTCTTACACCAAATTGGGAGGTGGTCTCGCCAGTAAACCCATACTTATTTTTGTCCTCTGGCCCTGGTGAAGGAGTCTCAAAAGATCTACTAGGCCGTCGTCAAGCCCCATGTTTAGAAGAATTGCCCAGGGTTTTTCCCTATTAACATAATCAAACGTGCTAGACAAGTCCATAAAGGCCAAGTGAATGGACCCACCTTTCACATACTTGTACTTGGCCTTAAGAAGGTAAAGGTTCAGGCACTGCTCAATTGTGCTCAGACCTTTCCTGAAACAATATTGGGCCCAAGAAATCATTTTTTTCTCCTTCACCCAAGAGATCAAACGTTCCAAAACCACCCTCCCCGTTAATTTTGAGGAGTCGTCGAGCAGCGATATTGGCCGATAAAACCTAGGGTCTAGGGTATTGCCTTTTTTAAAAATTGGAACCACTACAGAAGTTTGCCACGATATAGGGGGTCCAATCCTGCACTACATATTAAGGATCCTGGTCAACAAAGGGGCCCAAACCTCTGACTCTAACAAGAACAAGTTACTTAAATTTGGTAATGCTCTTGCTAGTAGAGACTCATTTGAACCCCAGATTTCTCACTGACCCTCCCATCTCCCATTCTGTGAATTGCGTTCTACCCATTAATAAGATTCCATGTCTAAGAATCTGCACACTGGTCGAAGTCAATTTTCTAATGGGGCTCTGCATCTGGGGGTGTGAACAACCTCGAAAGCAACTGATGTCAGTGGGTGGGAGTAGTGCCTGCACTTTCTTTCTGGTGCGAAACAGTGTCAGTGGAGAACTAAACAAAACCACCTACTGGCGCGCATAGGTAGTGTTCTTCTGGATCTAGCCTGACACCTGGGAAATAGTCAGAAGGTGAGGAGTCTGTGGTTAAATAGTCTCTACCAGAAACAGCATTACCAAAGGTAAGTTACTTGTTCATCGCAACTACCACAGTGTTCCTCGTCCGGAGCATATCCTTTAGTACAAAGATTCTCACCTTTGCTTTAGTTATTTCAAAGTTGCTCAGGCCAATATCCTTATACATGGATCTCTTTACTGCAGCTACTTGAGATTCTGCATATTCCTAATTATTACATTTCAGATTTGCCCATCTTAAGTAAAACCTTTCACTCCCAATTTATGTGTTATTAATATTTATCCTGTCAGTGCATTTCTGGCTATGGTAAGCACCTGAAAATAACAACAAAAACCATTAACATTCATTGCATGCCTTTACATCCTTCTACCCTGAAAAACATTTAACATCTGCAATTGCCTTCACCTCATAGTCTACCAAACTCTGTTTTCATAATCTTTTCAAGTCAATTGACCCACCACCACTGCTCATTGCACATTAATTCAAATGCAGAAGCTTTATTTTTCCTTAAAGGCTTTGTCTTGACTGAGAATTAAATCGTAGGCCACTCCCTGAATGCTCAGTCAATGACTTTCTGCTGTCAGGAGCCCAACTACCAATAGGTGTGCTAGGATCATGAAAGACCAACTCATAGAGAAACTTATTGCATACCACAGGCTCTTGAAAAATCCCAATAGGGACAAAAACAGAAAAATCTAAGTGAAAATGACACAGCGATGTAAGGAGAATAAAAAAGGCAGCCTGTTTATGCAAAAATGCAATCACAACTTGCAGTTGCAGAGAGGTGGTGTGTGTTAGAGGAAAAACTTGTGTTGAATTAGACACACAGGTGATGTAACTTATAACTTGAGACTGATTTCTTGAAGCATCCTAGTCTCACCAGACACCTGTCCTCACTACTCTGATCTGGAATCCTACGCCCTCACTCCAGCTGCAAAAAATATTAAAATTCTATCACCTTGCCTGGTATGACTTAAGCACATTCTGTGCATAATACAGCATCTCATACATCTTCCTTTTGTAACACAAAATTGCAAAGGAAGTGAATCTACACTGAATGTACTAAATAAATTAAACTTGAAAATAAGAATGTTGTTAATCTTAGAGAAATGAATTACATCTATAAGAGTCATGTCAGACACCTTTTCACAGTAAAATAGCCATACAGATGTGCTGATCTTCTCACTAATCTCTTTCCACTTCTGTAATTTTTGCAGTCAACATTTCTTATCTCTCCATGATCCAGAGTCACAGCAGACTCTCTACAAAAACTGACATGTGATCACAAGTTGATTCTTCTGAAACTCCTCTACTGTAAGGGAACACTGTTCAAATCCAAGATGCAACCATCTTGAGTCTTTAGCACGTTAAGACGTTTGACTCTGGTAGGACCTTTGAATTTTGACCATTATTTATCTCCTACTGGTACCATCACTATAACCCCATACCCTATATTTACCCTTAAGTGTGTAGTTAATTTGTTTTAAACCTTCATAATTTTTCATTTTAATTGTTGAGGGTTCTCTCTCTTTCTGCATTCTTCATCTGTACCGACATTTTCTCTACATTTGTTTCAACGTTTCCAAGCAGGGGCCACATTAATAGTTGTTTTTCTCCTTGTGAACAACTCAAACAGTGTGGTGGCGTCAGGAGATACTCACTATGCAACTACCATTTGTCCCATCCAGTTCTTTCCATTTGACCTAGATAGCTGAATACTTCAATTTATCATGTAATTAAATCTCCACTACATCATTTACTTGGTGATGATATAGTGCTCATCTTTGGTGCTTGATGCAGGTCTCTTCTTAATAACTGCACCAGGAGGTACTCTCTATGCAACTACCATTGTCCCACCCCCTTCATCCAGTTCTTTCCATTATACCTAGATAATTCAATATTTTACTTTATCATTTAATTAAATGTCCACTACATCATTCATTTGCGGATGATATATTGCAAATCTTTGGTGCTTGATGCAGGTCTCTTCGTAAAAACTTTTCATCTCCTTAAAGGGCAGCTGAACCCTTATTATCAGTTACTGTTGCTTGGTAATACCTTCTGTGTCAAATGCCATGTTTAAGAATTCATAGACTGTCTTTGTGGTGATATCTTAAACACTTTGAATCCTGGCCACCTAAAAAAGAAATCCACCCCAATTTCTTACTCTCCTCAGTGTTTTTAGTTTTTAAACAGATTTTATTAGTTTCTGTGAATACACACATTTGCAACAAACACAAGACGTTAATAAGCAAAATATCAGGCAGTGCGAGCAGAATTCATTTTTGTTGGTAATATTATCATAATAACAATATATAATTAAATTGCAAGGCTTGATTCATTGATGATCTGTTTGTTGTCACATGCATCAGTGTGACAACTTCTGTTCTTTCCTGAAACTAACCAACTCCCTACCTACTGCCTCCCGAATTAGAACCATATCCAAATGTGCCCAAATTCACTATGGATTTAATGGACGTGTCAGGGAACAGTCGAGGAGGGGTACAGCAGATTAAGTGGAATGCACAGATCTGTAACTGGTTTTAGGAAGTATGGAAGATGCATAACTTTTAGGATTGGCGGGCCATCTTTTCCAATTAGGAAGAGAGGGGGTGTTTGCCACATTCCAGCGGCTAGTTATCTGACTCTTTGTTAGTACTAAAGCCAGGTATGTACATTTTGCCACCACACTGGTTCCCTTGGGTCTCCTAATATGCAGTGTCCTTCTGAGTCCCAATGTTGCAGTTCAGTTACTTCTCTTAGTGAATTGCAGACACTTTCCCAGTAGGATCTCAAGGAGGGGCATGCACACAACATGTGGAGGAGGTCAACATCCTCCACATGGTAGCGGGGGCATGTGGATGTTGCTGAAGGGAAGAGAGTGTGCCCTTTTAGTGGGGTTAAATATTATGGAATATTGTGTATTGTATAAACATGAAATTTAAGTTGCGGGGATATGCTTTGCATATTCTGTCCCACATTTCCGTTCTTTGTCATGGAGTGGGTGGGAGTGGTCAGACTCCCACTTCTCTTGAAGTTGGAACAGGGATATGTGTAAGTGTGTGCACTGGGCTCTGTATAACCATCTTACCAAGTGTCTACCCGACCCCCATGTTGTAAAGTGCTTATACTAGTGCATGTGTCTGGCGTTCGTCCCCGGAAGTCATCCAATGCTGACATATATATTGCAGTATGTTAGCATGCATTGTGAATAGGCCCAGGTAGTGGGTACCAGATCAATGAACTCGCGATGCGGGATTAGTGTGCCTTTCTCGAACAAATTTCCTAAGGTGGAAATACCCTGGTCCTCCCATTGATGTAGCCTGGTTTGGGACAGTATTCCTGATCGCGTGGGGACACCACATAGGGGTACGTTCGGGGCATACGTGGACGTGATATTAGTCTGACTGATTGCTGCGCACCAATCCCATATGCTTGGTTCACATTCGGCTGTGTGGAGCATTGTTGGCCGGAGTGTGAGAGCACACTGATGATCGGGGTGGGCGATCTGGGGGGGTTGTATCGTGTGCCAGGAGTGTACCAGCCCTGACCCCTTCAACATGCATGCGGTGTGTGTAGGTTGTTAGGTCAAAGACTCCTAATTGGTCAAGTGCTTCAGCATGTTGTATCCTAATCTCTTGCAATTCTGTGAATTGGTTGGGATCACGAATTGCTTTTGTTCTAATTTGCCCATGCAATTTTTTATACGGACTAGGTCTTTTAGGAGTTTGTGCCTGGCCCCCGTCGCCAAGTTTGTTCACCCCTCTAATCACCACTTTAAGAGCCCCCTATTCTGTCAGCAATGATGAGGCTGTACCCGTGTTAATAGAAAATTAGTCATCAATGGTATTGCCTTTTGTGTCTCTATATACTGTGTCTTCCAGATGGGATGGTTGCATGCACCATGTCGGTGTGGGTGCTGGGACTGGTCCTCATTGTAGTGTTATTTCCAGCAGATTGTGAACAGAAAAGTTCTTAGCTAAATAGGTCATGTCAGTGAAGAGCCCTGACATATGGGTAGGACAAAGGATGCAGTCTAGTTGGGCGTGGAGACCGTGTGGAGGGGAAAAGAAGGTACTCTCCCGAGTTAATGTCCCAACAATGTCAAATGCTATTTTACCTTGAACATGCTTTGGTAATTTTCTGCACAACATAGGAGGTATCCTCATCTGGTAAATGTTATTGATCCTGCGGCACGCGGTACAGTCCCTTACTTTTCTTTTAATTTCTCCATTAAGCTCAAGCCACCAGAAATCACACCTTAAAAACTCTTTAGTCTTGATAAGAATTCCTAAGTGACCATTGTGTTCTGATTCGTTCTAAGACAAACTGGATGAATTAATGAAATTCCTTCAAAATTCAAACCGCCTTCACATAATTCATTTTTAACCCACCAAAAAGGTGTTCTACTACACTAATTGGATCCTTGGTTTTACATCTCCTTTTAATTTTCTCTCAACCTCATGTACAAATTCTTCCCTTTCTGTTTCTCCTTCCCATTCTTCTTCAGAAACAGATCCAACTGTAATCTCACAAACCTTCACATCTTTCCTCATACCCCATTCTTGGCAAAGAGCTCATTGTCTTGTTTTGTATACCTGGAATTTATAATACATTAAACATCCATTTGCATAAGCAGGATGATATTATAGCAATACCTTTCTTCATATACACTTTGCTAAAGGAAGCTGGTTCTCAATACAGAGCTGTAGGAGGCTGGACTGGCTTGTAGTGAGTACCTAGGGGTACTTGCACCTTGCACCAGGCCCAGTTATCCCTTATTAGTGTATAGGGTGTCTAGCAGCATAGGCTGATAGATAATGGTAGCTTAGCAGAGCAGCTTAGGTGAACTAGGAGACGAATGAAGCTCCTACAGTAACACTAGTGCCATATGCACAATATCATAAGAAAACACAATACGCAGATATATTAAAAATAAAGGTACTTTATTTTTATGACAATTTGCCAAAAGTATCTCCGTTAGTACCCTCAGTATGAGGATAGAAAATATACAAGATATATGTACACAATACCAAAATCTGCAGTAATAGTATTAGAAAACAGTGCAAACAATGTATAGTTACAACAGGATGCAATGGGACACATAGGGATAGGGGCAACACAAACCATATACTCCAAAAGTGGAATGCGAACCACGAATGGACCCCAAACCTATGTGACCTTGTGGAGGGTCGCTGGGACTATTAGAAAATAGTAAGGGTTAGAAAAATAGCCCACCCCAAGACCCTGAAAAGTGAGTGCAAAGTGCACTAAAGTTCCCCAAAGGACATAGAAGTCGTGATAGGGGAATTCTGCAGGAAAGACACAAACCAACAATGCAACAACAATGGATTTCCAGTCGAGGGTACCTGTGGAACAAGGGGACCAAGTCCAAAAGTCACAAGCAAGTCGGAGATGGGCAGATGCCCAGGAAATGCCAGCTGTGGGTGCAATGGAGCTGCTACTGGACAGTAGAAGCTTAGGTTTCTGCAGGAACGACAAGGGCTAGAGACTTCCCCTTTGGAGGATGGATCCCTCATGCCGTGGAGAGTCGTGCAGAAGTGTTTTCCCGCCGAAAGACCACCAACAAGCCTTGCTAGCTGCAAATCGTGCGGTTAGTGTTTTTGGATGCTGCTGTGGACCAGGATGTCGCCAATTGCGTCAGGGGACAGAGGGGGCGTCGAGCAAGACAAGGAGCCCTCTCAGCAGCAGGCAGCACCCGCAGAAGTGCCAGAAACAGGCACTACGAGGATGCGTGAAACGGTGCTCACCCGAAGTCGCACAAAGGAGTCCCACGTCGCCGGAGAACAACTTAGGAGGTCGTGCAATGCAGGTTAGAGTGCCGTGGACCCAGGCTGGACTGTGCACAAAGGATTTCCGCCGGAAGTGCACGGAGGCCGGAGTAGCTGCAAAAGTCGCGGTTCCCAGCAATGCAGTCTGGCGTGGGGAGGCAAGGACTTACCTCCACCAAACTTGGACTGAAGAGTCACTGGACTGTGGGAGTCACTTGGACAGAGTTGCTGGATTCAAGGGACCTCGCTCGTCGTGCTGAGAGGAGACCCAAGGTACCGGTGATGCAGTTCTTTGGTGCCTGCGGTTGCAGGGGGACGATTCCGTCGACCCACGGGAGATTTCTTCGGAGCTTCTAGTGCAGAGAGGAGGCAGACTACCCCCACAGCATGCACCACCAGGAAAACAGTTGAGAAGGCGGCAGGATCAGCGTTACAGAGTTGCAGTAGTCGTCTTCGCTACTTTGTTGCAGTTTTGCAGGCTTCCAGCGCGGTCAGCAGTCGATTCCTTGGCAGAAGGTGAAGAGAGAGATGCAGAGGAACTCGGATGAGCTCTTGCATTCGTTATCTAAGGAAATCCTCAAAGCAGAGACCCTAAATAGCCAGAAAAGAGGGTTTGGCTACTTAGGAGAGAAGATAGGCTAGCAACACCTGAAGGGTCCTATCAGAAGGAGTCTCTGACGTCACCTGATGGCACTGGCCACTCAGAGCAGTCCAGTGTGCCAGCAGCACCTCTGTTTCCAAGATGGCAGAGGTCTGGAGCACACTGGAGGAGCTCTGGGCACCTCCCAGGGGAGGTACAGGTCAGGGGAGTGGTCACTCCCCTTTCCTTTGTCCAGTTTCGCGCCAGAGCAGGGCTAAGGGGTCCCTGAACCGGTGTAGACTGGCTTATGCAGAAATGGGCACCATGTGTGCCCATGAAAGCATTTCCAGAGGCTGTGGGAGGCTACTCCTCCCCTGCCTTCACACCATTTTCCAAAGGGAGAGGGTGTAACACCCTCTCTCAGAGGAAGTCCTTTGTTCTGCCATCCTGGGCCAAGCCTGGCTGGACCCCAGGAGGGCAGAAGCCTGTCTGAGGGGTTGGCAGCAGCTGCAGTGAAACCCCGGGAAAGGCAGTTTGGCAGTACCAGGGTCTGTGCTACAGACCACTGGGATCATGGGATTGTGCCAGCTATGCCAGGATGGTATAGAGGGGGCAATTCCATGATCATAGACATGTTACATGGCCATATTCGGAGTTACCATTGTGAAGCTACATATAGGTAGTGACCTATATGTAGTGCACGCGTGTAATGGTGTCCCCGCACTCACAAAGTCCGGGGAATTGGCCCTGAACAATGTGGGGGCACCTTGGCTAGTGCCAGGGTGCCCACACACTAAGTAACTTAGCACCCAACCTTTACCAGGTAAAGGTTAGACATATAGGTGACTTATAAGTTACTTAAGTGCAGTGTAAAATGGCTGTGAAATAACGTGGACGTTATTTCACTCAGGCTGCAGTGGCAGGCCTGTGTAAGAATTGTCAGAGCTCCCTATGGGTGGCAAAAGAAATGCTGCAGCCCATAGGGATCTTCTGGAACCCCAATACCCTGGGTACCTCAGTACCATATACTAGGGAATTATAAGGGTGTTCCAGTATGCCAATGTAAATTGGTAAAATTGGTCACTAGCCTGTTAGTGACAATTTGAAAGAAATGAGAGAGCATAACCACTGAGGTTCTGATTAGCAGAGCCTCAGTGAGACAGTTAGTCATAACACAGGTAACACATTCAGGCACACTTATGAGCACTGGGGCCCTGACTAGCAGGGTCCCAGTGACACATACAACTAAAACAACATATATACAGTGAAAAATGGGGGTAACATGCCAGGCAAGATGGTACTTTCCTACAAGAGCTTTGAAACTTGTTAATGTCCCAAAAATCGCCTTCTTTATCCAAGTGATTTTTCTCACCACCTTTTAGCAATATTGACGTGAAAGCTAGTGTTTTCTTGTTGTCCATTATATTTTGCTTTAGAGCTGCCCACAAGCCTTTTTCACTGGCCATAGTCATTAAGATACATGCATATCTTTAGTGATCCATCAGCAAATGTGCAGCTTATTTAAGATCTTCTTCCTAACTCCTGAATTCCCAATAACATTCATTACTCCATTCAGACTTTACCTCTATTTTGTTTTTTAAAAAAAACGAATTGTTTTTTGTTCTTCAATACTACTACTGATGTTATAGCGTTAACTAAATCTGGTTTTACTCCTGTTTTCCTAATTACATATCCAAGATAATCCCCTGCCTTGCATCCAAATTTACATTTCCTTCCTTAAATGAGATAGTGCTCATGTAGCTTACGCATAACGCTCATGAGCCTTTCATTATGCTCTTTGCAATTGATTACATAAATTAAAACATCTTCTTAAAAATACTATACTCCTGGTAACTGCTAAAATATTAGCCGTAGCCCTTTGAAACACTGAAGCCGAAGTTTTGGCATCCTTAAAACTCTACAAAGCTCCTATAGGCAAAATAAATAGTTAAATTACATGAGCTTTTCTTCAGTCATACCTGATGATATGCTGCCATCGAGTCCACTATGGTAAAATGTTTACTCCATTAAGTAAATAAACTATTTCGCTAATATTTGATAGAGGGAATTGATCTGCAACAAATCTGTTAAATTTACTCATTTCCATAAACAATTGTATGTTGCCCCCCTGTTTTTTTTTTTTTTTTTTTAACAATCATTAGCTATAGTCATTCAGTGGGCTCAACCGACTCAGTAACCTTCACCCAACACAATGACTTAATTCTTTCTCAGCCTTCTCTCATGCTAAACTGAATGTCTCTTGCCTTACTGACAATGTATTTTGGCCCATTCTTTAATCTGATTGTATAGCTGTAGTTCTTCAAGTAACCCAATTAGTTTTAAAACAATCTTGAAAATTCACCAACACTGATTTCACCTTGTCTCCCATGGTATCTTGGCAAATTTGTTTTATTTCATTACTCAAACTTTGTAGAGCAGAATGTTGGTACACTTTGACACCTATTGCCTTCTGTTGTGGCCAGCCTAACAATTATCTTCATTGTCATGTACATATACCTTTATTACAGATGGTATGCCTTTATATTCAATGCATCCTGTGAAATATCCTTCCGTCCTTATGAGCGCTTTTCCAAAACCACCTGGTCTTATATTGGGTTTATTTAACTTCTATCTGTTTTTTTAAAACTTCCTTATATGTCCTCTGCAGTGACTGTAAGCGTAGGATATTAATGAAACAACATCAATGTTTATTTCCTCCATACCTTCACCAGTGGATGGCCATTACACTTCTTGCCAATATACAATTTAATTTCCTTACCATCTTCATTTACTTGTATCAAACCTTTCCCTTGTTTCTTGCTTCTACATTATGCCATAGAATGACCATTTTTGTGGCATATATTGCATGCAAGTCTTATGGGTGGGCGTTTCTAAGCTGGTTGCCAAATTAACCGTCTGATTTAATCTTTGGCACTGCCCTTTGCTTTACCTTTATTTACGTGCTTCATCTTTCTTATTGCCCACTAATTACAAATTGCTATTGCCTTCTGTATGCTTCCTAATTTCATTAAATCAAGTGTTAGAAATGGGGTCTCTGGTTGGCAGTCAGTTTGCACTCTGGCCAAGCAGGGACCCTCACTCAGTCAGGGTAAGGGGCATACACAGCTCAAATAACTACTGCTTACCCCCTTGGTAGTTTGGCACAAGCAATCAGGCTTATTTCAGAGGCAATGTGTATATATTTGTACCAACACGCACAGTAACACAGTGAAAACACCACAAAAGCACTCCACACCAGTTTAGATAAATAGCCAATAGTTATCTGAGTAAACCAAGACCAAAACGACAGAAATCCAAGATACACAAGCAAAGTTATGAATTTTCAAAGATTCAACTTCAGTGTAGCGCTTGGATACAGAAATGCTTCAATTTGTGTGACAGAGTTGTTCCCAACAATCCGATGCCAATGGTGCCGGTCACGGAGTCACACGGACCCCCAGGTACAGCATGTTTTGAAAATGAGGAAACAAGTCCGTGCACTGAGTC
The DNA here is from genome assembly GCF_031143425.1 of Pleurodeles waltl. Classification (NCBI taxonomy): domain Eukaryota; kingdom Metazoa; phylum Chordata; class Amphibia; order Caudata; family Salamandridae; genus Pleurodeles; species Pleurodeles waltl. The sequence goes on from NC_090448.1 coordinate 714,225,577, forward strand.
GGGGGACACGAGGCATCGCTGGATCCGGTGCAGGGTCGGTTCCAGTGCTGCAGAGCAGTGGAGCGGAGAACTCAGTGCGAAGTAATGGGTTCTTGCTGAGGAGCAGTGGAGATGAGGCGCCATCGGTCCCTGATGCTCCGGCGGGGTCGATGTCCAGTGGGTCAAGACACGGTGGGTGGGGCGACCTCACAGGGTAGCAGTCACACCACGGGCTTTAGGCGCCGTGGTGGAGTCGAGTTTTATGGACATCAGTGACTTGGCACTCAGGACTCACTAAGTCACAGGTTGTCAGTAGGGCTGCGTGGCGTCAGACCTGCAATGTCAGTCGGGGTCGTCACACTCCAGCGCGGACCACAGCTTCAGTTGCAGGCGGGGTCAGGCAGCGTAATCAGTCTGGGGGTGGTCCAGCATCAGTGCACTTTGTTTTGTCTTGGTTTTCATCCAGCTTTCTATCCCATGGGCCCAGAAACTGGAATATGCACCACCTGGCGAGTTAGAGTCCACAGTAAGTGAGCTCAGAGGCTGATAGGTGAAGTCTCTGCTCTCCTTGAGACTTCTTAACAGGAGGCAAGCTCAGTACAAGCCCTTTGAGAAACTTCACAAGCAGGATACACAGCAAAGTCCAGTCTTTGTCATCTCGAAGGCAGAAGCAGCAACTGCAGGCCAACCCAGCAAAGCACACACAGCAAAGGGGGAGTACTCCTCCTCCAATTCTTCAGCTCTTCTCCTTGGCAGAGGTTCCTCTTGATCCAGAAGTGTTCTAAAAGTCTGCGGTTTCGGGTCCACTACTTATACTCATTTCTGCTGTTGAAGTAGGCAAACTTCAAAGGAAAGTCTCTGTTCACAATATCCTACCTTGCCCAGGCCTGGCCTCAGACAAACACCAGGGGGTCAGAGACTGCATTGGGTGAGGACGGGCACAGCCCTTTCAGGTGCAGGTGTCAGCTCCTCCCTCCCCACTGTAGCCCTGGAGACTCATCAGAATATGCAGGACACACCTCTGCTCCCTTTGTGTCACTGTCTAGTGGGAATTCACAAACAGCCCAACTGCCAGCCTGACCCAGATGTGGATTCCATAGGCAGGACAGGCACAGAATGGTTAAGCAAGAAAATGCCCACTTTCTAATAGTGGCATTTTCAAACAGACAATCTAAAAAACAACTCTACCAAAATATGTATTTTTACATTGTGTGTTCAGGGACCCAAAACTCCTTATCTCTATCTGCTCCCAATGGGAAACTGCAGTTAAAAGATATTTAAAGGCAGTCCGCGTGTTAACCTACGGGAGAGATGGGCCTTGCAATAGTGAAACACGAATTTGGCAGTATTTCACTTGCGGGACATGTAAAACATACCAGTACATGTCCTACCCTTTAAATACACTGACCCCTGCCCATTGGGCTACCTATGGTCTACCTTAGGGGTGCCCTACATGTATTAAAAGGGGAGGTTTGGGCCGGCAAGTAGGTGTACTTGCCAAGTCGAATTTGCAGTTTAAAAACTGCACACATAGACACTGTAGTGGCCGGCCTAAGACATGTTTATAGGGCTACTCATATGGGTGGCACCATTAGTACTGCAGGCCCACTAGTAGCATTTGATTTACAGGCCCTGGGCACCTCTGGTGCACTTTACTAGGGACTTATTAGTAAATCAAATAGGCCAATCATGGATAAACCAATCATCAATATAATTTAGACAACATGCATATGCACTTTAGCACTGGTTAGCAGTGGTAAAGTGCCCAGAGTCCTAAAGCCAACAAAAACTGGTCAGAAAAAATAGCAGGAAGGAGGCAAAAAGTTTGGGGATGACCTTGCAAAAAAGGGCCAGGTCCAACATCAAGCGATTGTGTGCTTCACTTTTTCCACCATAATTAACATGTCCGTTAAACGGGAATCCTCCTGTAACCACCATTTTCTTATTCTGTCATTTTTACAATGTAGTATAAATTGATTCCTAATGCACTCCTGTTTTCCACCCCAAATTTACATTAGATTGGAGGTTTTCTTAAGTCTGGTAAATACTGCTCAACACTTTCACCTTCCCTTTATTTTTCTCATTCCAAGATGGCACTTTTCCAAAGCCATACTTATGAGAGGAAGATATTGAAAATCTAACTTCTTTACACAATTCCCATACCCATTAAACCAACAAGAGTCGTTCATGGATACCTGATACATTTTCAAACACCTCCTGGCCTTCAGACCCCAGGCATTGCATCATTTTTTCTGCACTGAGATGAGTGCTGCATACACAAACATAATAAGTTAATAATTGTTTCCACTTAAACCATTTCACGTGGCTTTCACCTCGACTAGACTACAAAAATGGAAGTGATGGTTACCTTTTGTATTTTTCCCTTTTTGATGTACTAAAACTGTTTGAACAAACAACGGTCAGATCTATGCTGGTATTCGGTATAATACCCAAAATCTATCCATCCTACCTCCAGTTTTCATCTAATACCCAAATGTTTCCAACCGGATCAGCAGTGTCCAATATGATACCCGACCACACAGCCTCATCTTTTTACCTGCTGCTTGGCATAAAAAGAAATATTTATTCCGTATTACTTCCCTGCTTACTGGGGCAAATTATATCTTTCTTATAAAACGCATTAAACTGCTTTTCAGTCCCAACTTGGCTTAATTTCCTCAGCCATAAAAAGGAACTTGGACTGCTCATCCAGCACTCCTATCCCAGAAAAAACAAGTTTTTCTTTTTTTGAATATTGTGTGCTATTCCTGGACACAGCTCATGATGAATTTTCGACTGAACCATACTCGCTCATGACCAGCAGTGTACATACCTGTCAGACTTACTGCAACAAATAGCCTGAGGGAAAAGTGCTTGGATGTATCTCAGCCACCAGACGTCACTCTGGCAACACTGACGTCCATAGTTGTTCACCTAATGTACCACTCTAAACAGAAACCAAACATTTGGCCCTTTTACAGTAGAAACAGTTCAGCCGTTTTTACTGCATCAGAGTACTTTACCATTAAAAAGTAACATCAGATGTAACACTTTTGGGACCCTACCACTTTATTTCTTGAGTCCCTGACCTAAAATCGTCCATGAAGTAGTAAAGTTGAAGAATGTTTTTTGGAACCCTTAGAGCAGTTTTATTTTCTTTCCAAGATGTTAAATAGTTTGTTTAAAAATATACCCATTTTATCAGTCCTTACGAAAAGGAAAATGTTGGTATTGATGGCTATACCAATTAACGAAGGTTTACATTTGATTCAAGTAAGCTAATAAATTGCTAAGCCTTGTTGATCTGTCTTTACCTTTTACTCTCCAAGCATATGACTTAAATAAAATACATTTTCAGCAAGTTCTAATAAATGTGGGAACATCACTTCCATCTGAAGAAAAGTATTTTAAACACCACTGTCCTGCATGTATTAATATTAGATAAATTACTGTAACAAAGGAATCCATAGACGTCAGGTAGCCCAGGAGTAGCATGCCAAAAAAGACATGCCCCTGTACAGAGTGCTCTCGCAACTCACCCAAACTCCGTGTTGGTTGGTTGTTTGCCTAAGTGCGTCCAACCACCCACATACTACCAAGTTTGTGCATGGCATGTGGGCACATGAAGGCATTTCCATGACAAACTAGCTCAAAATCAAGAACTTCCTAAAGGATCAGACATTAATAGTGCCTGTTCTTTAAAGACACTGGGTGGCCTTTGTTCCTTAGTCTAACCTGACCTCCCAGTGCAGGCCAAAAGCAACATAGAGTATTTTCTATAATAGTGCTTTATTGCATTTCAGTATATCCATCAACATGTAACCAAAGAAAACGGAGACATCAGTGATAGATTGTATCCCGGTAGTGTCACAGCAGTTTACAAAAACCACAAGTACAGATATTAAGACTTAGCTTGGAAAGCAGTAATTTCAAATAACCCCAATGGTGCCCAAATCTGCAATAGATACAAGTGATCGAAGTGTCTCTACTGTGTACAGTTTTATAGGGAATATATATATGGTATCAAAATATGGCTGACAGAAAGGGTTTTGATATTATGCCATGTGTTGGAGGTTGGGGAGTGGTAAGTCTTTAACTTTTGCAATACTCTTTGATTTAAGATGATATTCCGGAATAGGTATTCTCAGTGGTGTAACAAAGGCCCCCACAGCCCGTGCGGTTTGGAGGGCCCCCTGGGCTGCAAGGGCCCCCCTCAGCACAGCACCCTGGCCTGAGAGCTCATGAGTGAGTGCAGAGGGGGGGCTTCCATGTTCTTTGCAGGGGGCCCCCTCCAGTTTTGTTACGCCACTGGGTATTCTACTAAGATCAAGATAACTCTGTTTTTGCTTTGCCGATTTACATTACACCAAACTTGAATCAATATCCTCTTTCGAGGAGTTAGTTGGTAGAAGTCACTGTGACTTATGTATGATTGTTTACGTGCTGCATTAAGTATCTTTGCTGTTTTGGTTGTAGCATGAGTATGACTGTTTCTCTTACATACGTTTTTTTGCAGTGGATTTAGTGTATTTCATTTATGCATCTGTATTTTCTCATCACAGCCCTCTACTGACACGAGGAAACTGGATGATAGCAGTTTATCTGAAGTGCCTGTAAGTTATTTTAGGGTGCTTTTACTTTATTTCGCTAGTTTGCTACATTGCATCTATGACTGTCATTTGCCAGCCTTATGCAGTGTCCTTGAAGGCAAAGCAATCACTTACTACAGCTTGGAGACTTTGGTGGCCAAAATTCAGGCTAAGCTTTTGAGCGTCTCCTCAAAGGGAAATGTGATGGTGTAAAGATGATGCCCCTTTGGCAGAGTTGAAGATTGTGAGGCTAAGCAAGTTGGCATCATTGGCTTTGACTTCATCAATTTAATGTAGATTAGAAAGCAAAGACTGCTGTCACCTTTAAGCAAAGTAATCATATTTTGTTTTTCTTTTAGCCGTTTGAAACATCAGATGCTACAAATGGTACCAGGACGGATATCTTGATCAAGGATGGCAATGGGAGCCCAGCCCCATCACCCAAGAATCGTCCCAAGTCGGATCTGCTCGCCGACACCCCACATTCTGCAACCCTGCCCCTGAGGTCGCCTACTGAGCCATCATCAACAGAGCAAATGGAAGGGATGCTCTGCCGCAAACAGGAGATGGAATCGCAAGCCAAAAAAGCTGCCAACAGGTCAGTGACCTTGCCCACTGTTTCTGGCTTTTCCTCTTGAACTATTTTATCTGCATCCAGGTTTGTTTTCTGACTTCAGGTGCATGGCCAACCTCCTCTATCGCTTTGTTGTGTCACAGTGAGGGAAGTCATTACCATCTGACTAATGGTAATTAGACTTTGATGGCATGACCTGGCAGTTCAAGTCTTCACATCACTCAGCCATGCCTCTAGCCCATACCATGTGCCGATAAATTCAATCCAGTTAACTGTACACTTAGTATTGTTTGATTTGAATATTTTATTTCTCGCATCTTGTTCAGATAACAAAAAGCTTGCAATGTATTTAAAGAGGGCTCTGTGAGTGTGCTCCATCCATCGACGTTCGTTAGTTACTCCCCCACATGTGAATCCCAGGCCAAGAATGAAGACCAAGAGGAGATCAGAAGTACCAGTTCCTGTTTGGTGGTTCTGTTTAGTGGCTTAACCATTATCTGATTTGCTTGTCAAATTCTGCTGTTGGCAATTCTGTTTTTGAATAATTCAGCCGAATACCGTATTTTAATGCATTTATTACGATCCCATTTGTAATGGCTACATTAAAGTGGCATAAAATCATACATTGAACAAAGATGATAAACGGGGTACAAGAGATAAGACATGGGAAGAATCACGTAAAGTTGAGACTTCCTCGGATTACCTGGGTAAATCCTCAGCAATTGTATGAGAAACATCTAAGACGTTGTCCCATTGCAAGCTATAAAAGGATCTCTTTTTAAATTTTCATTAAGTGAAAACAATATACAAGTCTTCACCCCTAAGCTACTTGTATCCTTGGAGGTCAATTGTAAAAGGCATGTTTTTCATTCGTCTTGCTTGAGAAAGTAATAACAATAGAAAAAGTCACTTGGAGGGTAATGTTGATGATCTTTGAGAGGTGCCGTCCGCAAACACATGCTTTCTCTAATGGGTTGGCTTGCTGTTAGGTCAATTTCCTTTTTGCAACCAGAATGATAGCTCCTTAGAATCTTCACAGAGCACCTGGATACTCTGTGTACATACGTGTTCCATAGGTTGACCTGAGAGACAGTTATAGTGTCTGAGGTTTAATGGCTTTAGCAACTCTCTTACGAAGGGGACAACTGTGCTTTCTGAGTGAACACCTGTTATGTATTTTCAAGGGACAGCTGAAGAGTATACCTTTAACATTCTCTCATTTGAACACACTTGAACAGTTCCACAACCTAGCAGCCAGGTCTTAGTTTCTAATTGCTGGATTACACATACGTAATCTGGTGTCTAAAGCACATTTGTGTCAACCGTACTTGTGCATCTCTACGGATGAGGTCAGAGAAGACTAACGTAATATTCATGGATTTGCTGCCTGAGGCTTGTGGCAAAGTAGGTGTTTGGAAACCAGGAGTCATCCTCACCACCCCCTTTGACAACAGTTGTACTCTGAAGGCAGCCTGCACTTCCTCTTGTGTACATGTGGAAGCTAGATCACAAAGGATAAAAAGGACCAAAAACCATTGTCTCTCAACCTCCGTGTCTGCACATATCCAGCCCTACCACTAGTGGTCAGCTAACAGTGCTGACTGTACTTAGTGCTTGCGATTCTCTCAGCTGGAAGACAGGCCTTCCTTCCTACCTGAAACTGCCTGCTCCCCTCTAGCACTCTACTACTACTTACACTTCTTAAAGTCTCCCGTTCCTTACCCTTCACACTCTGCACACCTCTAAAGTATTCCCAACTCCTGAACCGCAAGCCTCCTTTCATTGCCACCAGTGAGGTCTACTGGAAAACTCCTCTAACAAGGATATGCAGACACACAAACACTCCTCATCAGCCGCAGTGCAAATGTGCCAAGTAAATCACTAATGTTATTGGTCACCAAAATCAATTATGTAGCTTGAGGTTGTATCCTTAGGACCCTCTAGCTTTCAGTTTTCTTAAATTGAAACTAACTTTTGTTCACCATTTTATTAACAATACGTACTCAGCGTCATCTCGACTGCATGTGGAGTTGGTGCAATTTAGTGAAACATTTTTGAGAAGCCACTAGAGAAAGCATCTCTATGGCATCTTATACTGAAAACCAGCATTTTGACTCCCCACATTAACTTTGTTCCTCTCCACCCTGCAAAACAGTCCTACGCAAATGTGTCACTATAAGACAGTCTCTGTTACATTTCAGAGGCAAATGTATATGGTAAGCTGTATTTTTCCTGTAAATGCAAGGCTCTTACATTTATTATGTGTTGTGTAAAGGGAGAGTGACTACACGATATATTAACACATGCATGAATCCACGAAGAATGCACGATTCTGACTCTGTGTGCATTAGCAGCCAAGTTTATTATTAGGAGAGATGATAATAATGCAGAACCCATACACCCACAACTTGTTTACTAGTGGCATTTTTATCTCCTTGCAGGTCTTGGCAGAATGTCCACTGTATCTTGCGCAAAAACAGCCTAGGATTCTACAAAGATGCAAAAAGCGCCAGTGCAGGCATCCCTTACCATGGAGAGGTACCAATCAGCCTGGTTGGTGCAACGTGCACAGTAGCCCATGACTACAAGAAGCGGAAACATGTCTTCAAGCTTGGGTGAGAACACCATCTTGAGAATAACTGGAGGTGGGGGGGGGGTGGTTCTGTTGGGATCCAAGTCTTGGTCAAATAATTGAACCTCTCTTGATGTTGTCTTTCTTGATTGCCGGTCACAATGAGTTAGTATGACTTTGACACATTGATCAGATTCTAGCCCAAGTAATATCTGTCCCCACAATCTGCCTCTTCGGCCTGACAGATGCACCCAATCTCATTTTATAAGGATCATTCACCAACTAATAATTAAGGCAGGTGGTTTGGGTTGCTCTCAAATATTGAAAACCCTAGCCTACTCACGGAGGAGTAGGCTGTCTTACAGGATCACTGAGGAGCGGTCACATTCCTGGTCCTTTCGTTGTTTGGTGCAAGCCGCAGAGCATGCCCCCTGCACAAGAATCCTCAAGTTGGTCAATAAGGCTTGGTGATGATCTTCGGCCAAGGGTGGACACTCAGTGCCTTTTTGCTCCGAGCAGGCTGAGTGACTTGGAAAGGGGCAGTGTTAGATTGTGTGGGGCCATCAGAAGAGCTGACCTCTGTTTCTAATCTGCAGACAAGAGCACCATGGAAATCCACCCCTTGAACCTTCAACCCTAGCTGCATCTGGTTTCCCTATCCATCCAGGACGTGCCTGTTTTCCATGATTCCTGCAGCGCTAGCATTCTCCAACCCACTGAAACTGCTAAATCCCCCATGATTAGTGTAGGTGCTAGCTTCTGCCATATGTAGGAGACACATGTTTAATGAACAAGAAGGCCTGCTACAATAATATATTTTTACAAAGTAGTACTAGGTCCAGGCAAGGTATTTGCAGATTTAACTTTTGTGAGTCGCTCCCAGAATTATGTTTTTTGGCATAATCCTGACACATAGTGTTTGAGTTCAGAATATCATCTTTTACCCCCAAAAAAGTAATTTAGCTACAAAAGTGTAGGCCATTCGAAATGGCTCAGGATGACTGACACCAGAAACTCCGATTGCCTACTTTGTGCAGACCATGTTTAGAGTGTCTTCCCCCAGCTGCTTTGAATTATAAGTGATTGTTCTGCAACATAGGTGATCAAAAGATGCAGCTACTCACACAACATGTATCATTATTACTGACATGGGCCAGACAGATATGGTTTTGACACTTGTTGATTGTCTCAAAATGACACTGAAAATTGCCAGCAAAACTCTGTCTCTTGACTGTGACGGTTAACTCACTCATTTAGACTCCAAGTAACTGAACTTGACAGCATTGCTCCTGAAGTCATAGTTTTGGTATTTGTAAAATCCATCAAGATGTATGGAGAATCTGTTGGAGACGGGGAGACAGATACCTGATAATATTAACTCTCCTCTCCTTATGGGGAGAAGTACTCCTGTGCGACTGATTCACAACACTTGAAACAAGAGAAGTTTTAGGATGCAAAAGTGACACGTTACTTGCCTCTGACAATAGTTTTTCAGGTCGAATCTATTGGAGATTCAGAAGAAATATCCATCCTTGTTTCCATGGTGAAGAAGAGTGGTAGTATACGGCATTCTCACCACAGTACCCTACACATTATCCAGGAAAAACAGACTTTAAATTGTGTCTGTAATATGGGTCATCGGGTGTTTTCAATCTGACCATGATACACTTCAACGATAACTTTGCCCAACATATTTTATGTGTTTTTCAGTTAACAGAATGTTTTTTCAGCATGAGTCTTTGTGGGTTCAGATGCTACCGCTTTTATTTTCTACTTCCACTTGTGTGCCTTTGGGATCGACATGATCAGCACCAGTCCAGCACCACTCAAGTACAACAAATCGCATCTATCCAAAATGCTGATCCAACAATCCAAATGGGTCATTAAAAAAATATATATATTAAAACCCGGATCCCTAATTGATCGGCTTTTGAGACTGTCATCCAAAGAAGCGTGTCTGTCCGACTATCCTCACTCACTTATATCACTGCCTGCACAACGCATCCAACCCCAAACATTTCGATGCAGGATCAACAGTTAAATGATGAAGCATCGGTAATAGGTGATACTACAGAAAGTGAATTGAGATGTTTGTAGTGTTGTCCACAGACACTCGTGTTTTCACGATGTTGTATGTTTTAGAAGAAAGTTCAGACTGTAGAAGCCTTTTCATATTTCAAGACACTGCTCATAAATTGGACAATATGCAAGCATTGTTGCTCGTTTACAGCTGGAAGACAGAGAGCCTTGGAAAGGGGGAATCAGGAACTTAGCATTACTGCACTATGAATTAACATAATTTCTTCGCTAGCACACGCTGATAGCTGACTCTTTTGTAGGCAATCATTCTGCAAGGCAAGGAAATGGATGCAGTTATTCCTTTTTACAAAGTCTGGAGATGAGATGCTAGGCCACATCAATTTGTATTGAATCACTAATATCAAAACACCACCCTTCACATTCAGTGCACAAGTTCAGATCTTTTTGCAGATTCTCAGAATGGTAGTTACAAATGGCAAATTTGCCGTTGATTTTCACCTTATGCGAAACAGGCAGCTCTCCTGAGTGGCAAATGGGCAAACTTTAGCCAATATCCTCTTTTCGTTTTCTCTGATTTTGTTGTAGGAGGCTGGCCTGGTGTGTGGTGATTACCTATGGTGTTATCACCTTATACCAGGTCCAGGTATACCCTATTAGTTAAGTGTAGGCAATGTCTAGAAAGCCATTGCTCTCTAGAGGTAGCTGTGGATGAGCAGCAAAGACTTATCTAGGAGACATGCAAAGCTTATGCAATACCACTATTGTCACACAGCGCTATCACACATGAAAGAACCACACAGTGTTACAAAAATAGAGGTACTTTATTATGGTAACACAAATACTAGAATACTATTAGGCAGTCCCCCCAACTGGAGGTAAGTAAACACACTAATTATATACACAATAGCAATCAGTAAATAGCATAAAAAGCAATAAGCATTGGCAAAAGTAATGGAAAATAGTGAGGACCTAAGGGAGAGCCAAACTATATACTAAGAAAGTGGAATGTGAGATACAGTCCCTCACCCAAGGATGTGGAATCGTTAGAGGGGAGCTGGAGGAACTAGGAACCCCAAAGAGGTGAGTATCAGAGTGACCCCCAGCGACCACGAGAGCAGAGGTAAGTATCTGGTTTTCCCCAAACCCAACAGGAGGACTTAGGAAACGAATTGTGCAAGACCCAAACAAGACTGGAAGAACCCAGAGGGGGCTTCTGGCAGAAGAGGACCTGCAAAGGAAGGGAACCAAGTCAGTTCGTGATGAAGGGTCTGGTCGGGGCAGGAGCCGCTACCCACCGTTCTGTGGATGCAGGAACAGGTTGCCGGGGACGAAGAAGACCAGGTGTGCAGCACAGAAGATGAAGAGGAGTTCCTGAATTGATGCAGATGGTGTCCCACATCGCCTGTCGGGTTGCAGTTGGTTAGTGGTGCAGGACAACCACCAACAAACCTTGGCAAATACAAAAAGAAGAAGAAGGCGAGTTGCAAGTCTGAAGAGGACCAGCAAGGCCCAGTGGACTCGACCTAAGGAGGGGAGCTTGGGGTGAACCTCTGCAGTCGGGAGAGACACCCGAAGAGGAGGCAGCCCCCACAGGCAACCCACTGGCAGCAGGCACAGCAGTTGCAGTGAGGCCCACTCAGAACACCTGAAGAGAAGTCCCACATCGCTGAAGCAGCAGAGAGGAGGCTGTGCTTGGCAGGAAGAAGTGCTGGAGGCCGGGGCTACCCGAAGCCTGAAAATCCCTTGGAGGAAGAGCAGTGCACAGGGGTACTGTACTGCAAGGAGAGGCAAGATCTTATCATCTCTTAAGTTGGACAGAGAGGACTAAGGGGGTCACTCCAGACCACCACCTGTGATGCAGGATCCACGCAGTTCCAGAGGAGAGAAGATCCACGCAGCCGATCCTCGTTGCAGTTGGTGCCTTCAGATGCATGGGAGTGACTCCTTCACTCCAAGGACGATTCCTTCTTCTTGGTGCAGGCTGGAGTCTCCTCTACCTCAGAGAATGCACAGCCGGGGAAATGTTGCAGTTGCTGGAAGGAGCCAGAGAAACAATGTTGCAAAGCGGAGTCGCTGTAGTTGCAGATTGTTGGTTCCTGAAGAGTCCAGTTGCGGTTCCATTGGCCAGAAGATGAAGTAAACGTTGCAGAGGAGTCCTGCTGGAATCTTGCACATCGCATCTGAGGACCCACCCAAGAGGGAGACCCTAAATAGCCCAGGAAGGGGGATTGGTCACCTAGCAGAGTGACCACCTATCAGGAGGGGGATGTCCCCTACCTGTCCTGGCCACTGAGATGCTCCAAGAGGCCTTTGTACATTTTAGATTCAAGATGGCAGAACCAAGTGGCCACCTAAAGGAGCTCTGGGCACCACCCCTGGGGTGGTGATGGACAGGGGAGTGGTTTCTCCCCTTTCCTTTGTCCAGTTTCGCACCAGAGCAGAGACCGGGGGTCCCTGGACTGGTGCAAACCAGTTTATGCAAGAAGGGCACCAAATGTGCACTCCAAAGCATTCCAGTGGCTTGGGAAGGCTACCCCTTCCCAGCCATGTCACGCCTGTTTCCAAGGGGAGAGTGTGTTGCCTCCCTCTCCCACAGGAAATCCTTTGTTCTGCCTTCCCCTGCTTGAGCTGTCTGGAGGGTGGCAGCAACGCGGGCTGCTTGCAAAACCCTGGAAGACAAGTAGGAGCAATACTAGAGGGGGGTCCTCTAAGGAGCACCCAGAGTGCATGGAATCATGCAACCAATACTGGCAACAGTATTGGGGTATGATTCTGACATGTTTGATACCAAACATGCCCAGGTTCGGAGTTACCATTATGTCGCTGGACACAGGTGTGTCAAGTACACAGATAAAATGGCTTCCCCGCACTTACGAAGTCCAGTGCAATGAGGCTGGAGTTTGTAGGGGCACCTCTGCTTTTGCAGGGGTGCCCTCACACACAGGGACCTACACCCTGTCCTCTGTGCTAGTAGGGCCTACCATAGGGGTGACTTACTGTGACCTGGTGCAGTTACCTGTAGTGAAAAGAGTGCATGCACCTTTTCAGGCAGGCTGCAATGGCAGGCCTGCCGACACATTTTGCATGGTATCCCATGGGTAGCACAATACCTGCTGCAGCCCATGGGGAACCCCTGCTGCCCCAATGCCCTGGGTACCTAGGTACCATGTACTAGGGACTTATATGGGGGCACCAGTATGCCAATTGTGGGCTGTGCAAAGTCCTAGGCAATTAAAGTTAGAGGGAGAGAGCGCAATTACTGGGGTCTCCTGCCCCCTTCTGACTGCTCTCTTGATGCAAGGTTTCACAGGCAAAGGAGGAGATCGCTGTACTCAGAAATTGGGGTCCCGGACAAAAAAGCGGCCACATTGGTCTTGGTGGAAACTTGTGCTCCCCTTTCTATTTTGCTAGATTTATGTTTTTGGGTGGAATTGGGGAGCGTTGGGGCTCCCGGCATAAACTATTCCTCTAATCATGGCATTATGTAGTGGTCTCATGGCAAGCGTTAAAAATGTTAATCCTCGCTTGAGATTGGCTGCAGAACAGTTCTTTTCGCTTGAATAAATGAACATCAACTTTAAACTTTTCATAAATGATTGGAGATGGGCTTTGTTACTATCAAATGTGCATGGTGATGAAATAAGACTGTTAATGAAAAGGAAGGGGAAGCAGGATTTACTTGGCCACAATTTTATATAGCGCAGAAGGCATTGGAGCGCTTTACAGAGCACTCATTACATTACTCAAGGACACATTCTTTTTTGTGTTTAGGCAGGGAGAGATAGAGATTTGCCCAGAATCACAAAATATTGACCAGACTGAAACTGGGTTTCAAAGGCAGTAGCTCTGGTGTTTATGCTGCATTCTCTCCCTTCAGCACACTGTAGCGGATAAACCTGGCTGTAATCTTTATTATTTTAGGGCCAATTGAAACGCAATGCAGACAGCGTACTGTAAAAAAAAAAAAAATGATTGCGACATGATTGCAGAGTGAGGCTCAGAATAGAGCTATGAAGGTAGTTTGTACCTGCACACAGCTGAGGGCGCTTTCGAAAAGGGTGCTTTCCACTTTAACAAGCTGTACCCATGTGTGCTTAAGAGTGCAGAGTTCTATTAGCACAAGACAGCGGTTCCTCATGATCCTAACACTAATTAACTGTGAAGTCAGATTGTGACATTGAAGGCAGAATTCAAACTTCAACTTCTTGACCATGGAAACAACCATGGACAGTGGGGGGCGGCCATAAAGGAGGCAAGCAAACAATGGTAAGGGGAGGATGGGGTTCTGTGGACAGTAATGGGAGGTCAGAGGGGGCAAACAGCGATGGAGTGCAGGGCTGAAATTAAAAAAAGAAGTATCTCAGTAGTGCGCGCCAGTGGAAAGACACTGGCTGGCAGCCTCTGATCGCAAACCGGACCCACTACTTGGTCCAAGCTGAAGAAGAGAGGAGGTGCATCCTGATAACCTTAAGATTCCTGCTGAACATTGAGAAGCAAAAAAGGGAGAGTGACCGGAGAAGGCTACCAAGGATAAGTAATGGGAAGGCTGTTGGCGGGCTGCAAGCCCCTTTTAAGATATTTTTTTCTTTAAATGCAAAAGATTTCACCACATCATAAGCACTGTGCAGGCAAAACCTGAAAAAAATATTTGAACTAAACACAACACTTCTGGCCCCAACCGCTATATGGCGAGAATGTACAAAGCATGTGAATTTTGAAACGTTTCAAGCTGCAAAACCATATTTACAGGTAAGCAACTGGTTTCCTTTTTCTCACGAACTAAGAAAAGCTAAAATCACCTTGTCTTTACTTCGCACCAAGAAGACCTCTAACTGTCATGATGGAATGCTTGATCTGATACAATGCGCCTGTGTAGGGCAGTAAGTTGCATGTAAATCCACACCAACTGAGGGTGACCTCTCCTGGTCACCCTAACCACATTGTATTTAACATCACAGAAAAAAGTGAAAATCGTTCACTGAACATACATTTTTGCTGGGGTTTCAAAGTAAAGATACACACAGACTCAGAACAATGACTGCTAGCATGTTTGTGATGCTCTGAACTCTAACCAGGAGGGACGTGTGGGAGGCCTGCAGCAGCAGGCCTGCTTAAGATTTTCAAAAGGAGTGAACATTCATTCATGCGGGTATTCTCAAAAGGAAAATCATAGCTGGTGAGTACCGTAAAAAGAGAATCAGCAATGCACAAAAACGAACGGTATGCCCATATAGAGAATCTTCTGCTTGTTAAATCAGACATACTGAAAAAATAGACTGGTTTGTTACCACATTCACTCTTCTCTACAACAGCGTCACCCATCTTATATCAAAGAACTGGGCCCTGATACATATGTATTGGTGATTATTTTGAAAAAATACTACCTATTGATCTTTCATAGGGTTTGCTCTAGTCACTAGGCACTTCCATTGTGGTGTGGTTATTGTAATTGCCCTCCTTATGAGAGCTGTAAAATAATTCACCTAGGAGGAGAAGGTATGACCACTAAAAGAAAGTATTGGAAATGTCTTCTCAGCCTATTTGTGTTAATATGCAATCATGGTAATACTTCACTTGTTACAAAAATGTTGTGTGTCGTGTTTTATCTTGTAAAAAGTGCTCTTCTTTAAGGTGCGTGTGAATCTGCGCTAATGGCCATACTTCATATGGTATAAAAGACTGAAATAGAGGATGGCTTGTGCATCTTAGATTGCCATCTGGATTGAGCAGAACATCTGCCTCTAATTGCTTTGAAGCCACTGCATTTTATGGGTGTGTATTCTTCCCTGCTTCTGTTTGACGCTGTGTCATTTTCAACACCCAAATAACAGAACTGTCTTAGTGGTGCTATGTTAATTGTTTGTGCCTTTCTCCGGGTGACCAGGGCTAATATTTTGTTCTCTTTTTTTTAATAGCTTGACAGATGGGAAGGAGTATTTGTTCCAAGCAAAGGATGAGGTAAGCTTACTTGCATACATCGCTCCTTCTGTATGTTTGCCCTGCGCTACTAATAAGTACAAATGAATTGAGTTCACTATGCTGCCTACAAGGGTTGTGTCACATAAAGGCAATTATAGCCCAGTGTCCCTCTTTCCTCTACAAATCCAAGGGTTTCTGTTTATCTAGAGAGTAATTTGAGACTGTACCTGAATCTGCAGTGGAAATGTAACGAAATCTGTCAATAAAAACAACCCAATGGAGTGTATACACTTGTTTCTAATAGAGACGTATAGCCACAGATTTTTACCTTTTGAATATTCCCCAAGCTTCAGACTGAATCCAGAAACTTTTCAGCAGTACCTTTGTGCGCCGGAAGGTAGCCCATGCAGCTCTCCAGAGATGCCATTCTGCTTCAGAAGTGGCATGCAGAGCCTATATAGATGCATCTCCCTTGCGCTGACATTAGTTCCTTTCGTTCTGCACCTCCAGATGTGGATCTGGAGCACGCTTGTGTCTCTCAGAGACTATTACCTTTACAGTTTTTTCCTTTGTGCAAGGGATGACACTCCCAAAGACCGGTTTTAAACCCTGCAGGGATTGTCGAAAGCAGATGTCTTTGACAGATCCTCATCAGGTATGTCTAGGGCCGGGCCACAACTCCATGGCCTGCAGTGATTGAGTCAATGAACCCAAAGGCCATCAGAGACAGCAAGGTGGAACTACATCGCAAAGCATAAGGAAACTCCTTGCCAGGACTGCGCCAAGTCCACGATGAAATCTTCAGTCCCATTTTTGAAGCAGACTTAGTTGTTCCAGAGGCTTTTCTTCTCGTTCTAAGTGGTTCAGTAGGTCTAAGAAAAAAACACAAGAAATCTAAGCAGGATTCCACCCCCTTGCGCCATTCATATTTTCCTGAGCGGATGCAGGGGTGTCTTCACTCTTCTCGATCTTGCTCTCAAATTCGACCAACGTCAGAGCAGTTTCCAGAGCGGGTATTGGCAGAACCGAATTTTCCAGGGCCATGCCTAAGCAGATCAAAGAGGTGTGCACAGCTATGCCCCAGCTCTTCGGATCCATACTTCCTATGATGTGCCTTCAATCCCCAGGGAGCCGAGAGGCTCTCCATCTGGGAGAATGTCGGGGGGAGGGGTTCACCCCTTGGCACTAGTCATACCCTCCAAGCCCATCTCGCCTCCTACTCCACTACCAACCCTGCTTTTGGAGCCGCCACAGTTGTTAACGCCAGGCTCCTTAATTCATGAGGATGAAGCCTGATGGGCCTTTCCGACGCTAGTCTGACCACAACCAAAGTAATGTCCGATGCCACCTGCAACACCACTTCTCCCACCTGCTTTGCCACATCCTCATTTCAGAACTGACTTCGATATTGACTATGACCCTGATGATGAGTTTGCACTACCCTACCAAAATGATAATTGGTACGAGGACCAGTTCCCCACCATGGAGGTTAAGGCCAATGTCTTAACTGAGCTCCTACAGCCGGGCCAGATATCTTTTGAGCCCCTCCTTCAGTTTAATAAGACACTGATGGGTACCTTACTGGGGGCCTCAGCCAAACCTTTTTCTGGCCCTCCCTCGGTTAATCAATAAATTCCTAGGCATCATCACCCTGCTCTGGGTGACCCTGCTTTTTTGTCACAGCATCCTTCTCCTGAAAGTTTAGTGCTGCACGAGTTGGGTCTAACCTAATTACGTTGCTCAACACTCCCATATATAGAGATGACAAAGAATCTAAATGGGTGGAGATATTTTGGAAAGCAACTCTTTACTTGCATCAGTCTAATACTGCAGTCTGTCAATGCCAGCTGCTTGTTGGGATGCTGTTTGCACCACCGTTGGGACTCTGCACAAGTCCTCACTGGTATGCTTGACAATTTACAACCTTTTCTTCCTTAGGCGATTCAAGATGGTTGTGATGCTGCCGAGTTCACAACTCATTGTGGGTTGTATACTACTGGTTCCATCAGACGGGCCATCGGCACCAGTGTTGCCATTCACCTCCAAGCGTGAATGCAATCAGCTGGGTTCTCCTACGATGTTCAGTCGTCACTAGTGGACTTGCCTGTTCAGAGACAAGGCTGGTTCTGTGCTGGAGTGCTTTAAAGAGAGCAGGACTACTGTCTGCCTCACGTCGACAACAGCATCCATTCAACCTCCCCTTTCTTGACTTTGGCAGAGGTACTCTGACCCACCAACTTATCCAACCCCCAAAGGGAACCCAGGAGTGTGGCACCCACCACACCCGTGGCCAAGGTTAACGGGACAAAATACATCCCTCCATCTGCAGCTCTACCAGCCAATCGGTAGGAGGCATAATCCCTCTATTCTGGTTTGGCAAAACATTACATCGGGCAGTTGGGTGCCCCAGATTTTCCGGAAGGGATATGTCCAACCTTTCTTTCTACCCCACTGCACCTTCCACCGTATCCCCAAGGACTGACAGAGGACCATCCATCTGCTTTGCAGTAGCCTGTGCAAGCTGTTTTGGCCAAAGAGGCTATTGAGACAATGACATGCCAGAAGTAGGTTGTGGTTATTACTCCTGCTACTTGGTGCCCAAGAAGGACAGAGACCTTCATCCTAGTTTACATCAGAGCCCTCTTAATGTCTTCCTGTGGAAGGAGAAATAGGAAAATGCTCACCCTCCCCAGGTCTTGTCTGTCTTTGACCCTGAAGTGATGTTGGACCTGCAGGATGCCTATTTCCATATACCCGTCCTGCCAGCCCATAAGCACTACCTGCAATTTCTGGTGGAAGAGAAGCATCTTCAGTTTTCTGTGGTCTACCTTGGTCTTACCAGTGCCCCTCGGGTGTTCATGAAAGTGATGCCAGTGGTGTCAGAACACCTTTTGAGGTCACATGTGCCAGTCTTCCCCCTACCTCAGTGACTGTCTGTTGCAGGTGTGATTGCCCGAAGCAGTTGTCAACCACCTCATTACTTCGGCGAGCCTCCTGTCATCTTTGAAGTTTACTATCAGTGTGCCAAAGTCAAACCTGACTCCTCCTGGACGTGAGGTCATATTATTAATAGATAGTCAAATCACAAAACATAAAGGACAGAAGAGTCAGTGAGGAATCTGCGGCTAGATAGCATCTCTACCATAGAGCATTACGGAAGGTAAGTAATTCCTTCAGTGAAGGACTGAAAGTTATGTGTACAACACAAATGTTTTATAGAAGCTTTTATTTGGATAGCACAATCTGTTTGGGAAATTAGAATGGTCCAAAACAATAATGTGGTCCTCCTGTTCAACTCTTCAAGCTGCTGAGCAGCTTAAATGAAGCATACGGCTACTCAGAAAAAACACACAATCATTCTGACGAGGATGTGCAGTTGGCTTAAAGAAATATGACTTGTAGGTGAACATGCAATGGCAGGGGCATCTAGAGTAGAGCCTCTTTTGTGAAGTGACATTTCCCCTCATGGCAGAGTTTTTTTTTTATTGTGAGCTCCTCCGTCCAGATTACAATTTACTCAGAATGCTGCACATGTGTAAAATGGCCTCCACAGCCCCCATGTGCCTATCCACAAAAAATGTAATCCGTATAAAATGCTTCCTTAGGTTTGTGGACTTGCAACATTGTTAAAACACCACTTCCACATAACTCGTAACAGTGAGCATCAAAGGCAGAGATTAAGAGAGTTGAGCCCTCGGAGCTATGCATGTTTAGAGAGAATCACTTTTTCCATAGAGATTTGAAACGTTGCCAAGGCATTTGAGAAGGAAGCTAAAAGTTCTTTTCACATACAGTATGATTAATATACAGCTTGTGCAAATCATTGTGAGGATGAAGTTAATCCCCTTTAGGCAAGTGTATCTGATGTGTTTCATTTTGTGCTCTTTAAGGCTGCAGTGGGCACTGTTAAAGGTTGTTTGTCAGTTGTTACAATCTTCCTTTACTCACCAGATCAGCGATCAATATTTGAATCTTTTATGGTTACTCACTTTCTGGAGGGGTTAATTCATTGATTTTCCCTTCACTTTGTGTTATGCCTCAGTGGATTTTACTTAGTTTCTCACCTTCCTGGTGTGTTTGCCTTTTGAACCATTTCAAGGTTTTTGCTACTATGAAAGCCTGTCTTTCTGATCACCATTATGTTGGCCAGACATTGTAGCAGGCTTTGTCTGTTTAACCTTCTTTCACTTCATTCCTTCCAGACAAGCTCATCCTGCGGGCTACAGCTTCTTACCTTAGAAGTGGTCAACCCTTTTCATATAGGTCAGTTCATAACTTGCTGATATTCTACTTACTGCTTCATCGAACCAAGGAGGAGATGCTGCACAGGCTGGACCTTTCTATTGCACTCAGCTTGTATATTGATATGAACTGCAACTTTTCCTGGGATATGCTGTCTTCAAGAAAGGCAAAATAATGCAGAAGCTGAGTATCCCTAGCTTGATCGCCCTTTGTATACAGATCTGCTATGGGCTTGTTACAAAGGAACCTCCTGCAGGCATCTTGAGTCCCATCAATCAGGACAGAGGTTGTCTCATTGCTTTATAGGGCCATTCCTTTGTTGGATATTTTCCATATCACAGTGTGGGCCTCTGTGCAGTTTCATCATGAATTACTGTCTCAACTGCATATCCCACTGAGATGTCCATGTGACCCCCTCCTTGTAGTTTTCAATGCTAATTGGCCCAACTCCATGTTTTTTTCCACCACTGGGTTCGGACATGCACTGTGTGGCCTCCTACACTGTGTGTAAAACATGTTTTCATCAGACCCATTTGGTTACTCATCTGGCCCATGGTGTCTGTCTCGATCAGGCTTTAGCCCCTTTGTCTCCCAACAAGGGCTATGGAAAACAGTCATTGACATCCTTGGGCATGGAGGGCCTAGCCCAGTGCTTAATTTGTGCTTGTTGTTTCCGGTGCTGAGCACCGGCACTTATTTGTGAGGGACGGAGCTTATTCTTATGCCTCAAGCATTTGCTGCGAGGAAAAGACACATGGGAAAGACGGAAGAAGGAAAAACTAAAAAGCGTCTTAAAGGGAGAAAGTAGAAAGTTGCAGGATGAGCTGAAGGGGCAGAATGGCCGTAAATGGATTGAAGAGGCCCGAGATGGCTTCAGGATTACGCTGCCTCAGTTTTCAGTGCTGGCAGATTTAATTACAGCAGTCTCGTGTTTAAGAGAAGGGCTTTGAGCCCCGGCACCTCTTTATTTACAAATTAAGCACTGGCCTAGCCCCTCCCAGGACACAACACCACTCCTGTCTTTAGTTACCAGGGAATGCTATTGGGTTGGGGCACACATCTAAACAAAATCACAATCCAGGGATGAAGCAGTCTCAAAAACCAGGCTGCCACATCAATTACTTGGTACTTCTAGACATTCACTTAGCCCTGAAAGTATTCTTTCAAGTCATTTGGGGCAAGGTAGTCCTCAGAACCCACAGCATGATGACCCTGCACTACCTACATAAGCAGGGCGGCACACACCCACGTCGGCTTTCCCACGTAGCCCATGGGATTTAGCATTGGTTATTCTGCCACAACATTCACCTAATGGCATAGCATCTCCGGGGGGCAGACAATTTTGCAGACCTGCTCAGCAGGACATATCAAGGAGTCCACAAGTGGGAACGCCAACCTGATGTCCTTCACACATACTTTCCAGCATTGGTTCATCCCACCTATAGACGTGTTCACCACCCTGGAAAACTCAAAATGCCCATACTTCACCACCATATACCCATACCCACAGTCCATGGTTAATGCAGTATGATTGAATTGGTCAGGGATGTTTGCCTGTGCATTTCCACCACTCCTCCTGCTTTCCTTCAGAGGGAGGACACTCATGCTGTTACAAAGCAAATCAGAAGAGTTTGGCACCACTGCATCTCTAAACACATGAACCTGCTAAGATCTACTGTCCAGGATATTATTGCGTACCTCCTTCACTTGCAGAAAGTAGGCCTTGCTACACTTCGACAGTTGCAGCGTACATGTAGAACAAGGAACACTCATCCCTCTTCAGAATTCCCTTTGCCATGGTCTTCAAGGATGGCCTCAAGAGGGTGATACCCTCTAGAGTACCTCCTCATATGGAATCCGTGTAGTCCTCAACAGACTATTGGGAATCACTCTTTGAACCAATTCATTCATGCCCCCTTCAGTTCCTCTGCTGGAGAGTGGCCTTCCTCGTGGCTGCAAGCTCTCAACCTACAAGATCCACAAGGAGAAGGTTGTCCTTAGAGCCAATCCTAAGTTCCTTCTCAAGGTTGTGTCACCTTTACTAGACCATAGAGCTCCCTGTCTTCCGTCCTCAAACATATTCCGTTGCGGAAAGAGCATTGTACGTTTTGGATGTCAAGAGAGCTCTCATGTACTATATTATCAGGACTAAGCCATTCTGTAAATCAAATCAGCTCTTTGTCTCCTTTCCAAAGCCTCAGAAAGGTTATCCCATTTCCAGGGTGGGCATAGCAAGGTAGATCGTCCAGTGTATTAAACCCTGCTATCACAATCAATCAATCAATCAAGGATTTATAGAGCGCACTAATCACCCGTTAGGGTTTCAAGGCGCTGGTGGGGGGAGCTACTGGTCGTAGAGCCATGTCTTGAGGCGTTTCCTGAATGTCAAGAGGTCTTGGGTCTTGTTAAGGTGGGGCGGGTGGGAGTTCCAGGTCTTGGCGGCTAGGTGAGAGAAGGATCTTCCTCCGGCGGTGGTGCAGCAGATGCAGGGCATGGAGGCGAGGGCGAGGCTGGCGGAGCGAAGAGTGGGGGTGTGGAAGGTGAGTCTGTCATTGAGGTAGGCTGGGCCTGTGTTGTGGAGGGCCTTGTGTGCGTGGATGAGGAGTTTGAAGGTGATCCTCTTTGATACTGGTAGCCAGTGAAGGTCTCTGAGGTGGGGGGAAATGTGGTCATGGCGTGGGATGTCCAGAATGAGGCGGGCGGGTGCGTTCTGGATTCTTTGCAGTTTTGTTAGGAGTTTGGTTGTTATTCCGGCATATAGGGCATTTCCGTAGTCCAATCGGCTGCTGACCAGGGCGTGGGTGACAGTTTTCCTGGTTTCGACGATGCGAAGAGTGTTGTAGCAGGAAGAGGAGATGGCATTGACCTGCTGAGTCATGCTGAGTGTGGAGTCCAAGATGAAGCCTAGGTTGCGTGCGTGGGTGGTGGGGGAGGGTGCGGTTCCTAGGGAGGTGGGCCACCAGGAGTCATTCCAAGTTGAGGGGTTGGTGCCAAAGATGAGGATTTCTGTCTTGTCTGTGTTTAACTTGAGGTGGCTTGATTCCATCCAGCTGGCGATATCGTGAAGTCTGTTGTGGAGGTTGTTCTTTGCAGTTATAGGGTCTTTCGTGAGGGAGAGGATGAGCTGAGTGTCGTCTGCGTAGGAAACTATGTTGAGGTGATGGGTTCGTGCGATGTTGGCGAGGGGGGCCATGTAAACGTTGAAGAGCGTGGGGCTGAGCGAAGATCCTTGGGGAACGCCACAGATGATTCTGGAGGCTTCTGGCAGGAATGGTGGGAGGCGGACTCTCTGGGTTCTGCCTGAGAGAAATGACGAGATCCAGTTGAGTGCCTTGTCGCGGATTCCAGCGTTGTGGAGGCGTGTGCGGAGAGTGTGATGACATACCGTGTCAAAAGCTGCAGAGAGGTCCAGGAGGATGAGTGCTGCTGTTTCTCCTTCATCGAGCATGGTCCTAATGTCGTCTGTGGCAGCAATGAGTGCAGTCTCAGTGCTGTGGTTTCTGCGGAATCCGAATTGGGAGGTGTCGAGTACCTTGCTGTCTTCCAGGAACCGGGATAGTTGGCTGTTGAATTTTTTTTCGATGACCTTGGCTGGGAAGGGGAGGGGGGAGATTGGCCGGTAGTTCTTGGGGTCGTCTGGGTCTGCCTTTGGTTTCTTTAGCAGGGTGTTGATTTCTGCGTGCTTCCATCTTTCTGGGAAGTTGGCTGATTCGAAGGAGCTGTTGATGGTTTTGCAGAGGTGGGGGGCGATGATGATGTTTGCCTTATTGAAGATATCGTGTGGGCAAGGGTCCGATGGTGATCCAGAGTGGATGGAGGCCATGGTGGTGGCGGTGTCCTCTATGTTGACGGGGGTCCAGGTGTGGAGGAGGTGGGTGTTGCTTGGAGCGTTGGGTTCTTGGGTATTTGTAGTCAGCTGGTGGGTCTGGGGTTTGAAGCTATTGTGGATTCCTTCTATCTTTCCACGGAAGTGGGTTGCCAGTGAGTTGCAGAACTCATGTGATGGCGGGGGTTCGTTGGAGCAGGTCCTGGGGGTGGAGAGCTCATTGACGATGCCGAAGAGCTCTTTACTGTTGTGAGCGTTGGCTTCAACACGGTTTTTAAAGTGGGTCCTTTTTGTGGTGCGGAACAGTTGGTGATGTTTGCGTAGGGCATCCTTGAAAGTGATGTGGTTGGAGTTGGTAGGGTCCAAGGTGCCAGGTTTTTTCCATTCTGCGACATAGCCGTTTGGATTCCTGTAGTTCTGGGGTGAACCAGCTGGCCTTGATTCTGTGGGAGGTGTTTTTTTTTTTTTTGAGCGGTACGAGGATGTTGGTGCAATCTTCTATCCAGCGATGCAGGGTGGTGGTGGCTATGTTGGGGTCTGGGGTCCCAGGGGGTGGGGCCCGGGCGAGAGTGGAGATCAGTTGATTCATTGATATTTTGCTCCAGTTGCGTCGGGGGGGGGGATTGTGTGCGGTAGTGGTGAGTGACTGGTTTTTGGTAGGAGAAGTGGATGCAGCGGTGGTCTGTCCAACTGAGTTCGGTGGTGTGGCTGAAAGAGACGTGGTTGCTGGCTGAGAAGATGGGGTCGAGTGTGTGGCCTGTGGAGTGGGTGGGTGGGTGTAGTGACGAGTTGCTTGAGGCCGAAGTTGGCGAGGTTGTCGGTTAGGTTGGTGGTGTTGATATCATTGTTATTTTCTAGGTGAAAGTTTAGGTCACCAAGGAGGATGTAGTTTGTTGAGGCGAGGGCTTGGGAGCTGATGGCGTTGGCGATGTCATCACAGAACTGCAGTCTGGGTCCAGGGGGTCTGTAGACCAGTGTTCCTCTGAGTGTGTTGTTGGCATTGATGTGGATTTTGAAGTGGAGGTGCTCCTCCTGGTCTGTTGATTCGGTCTCTTCTGGTGATCTTGTAGTTTTCTGGTATGGCTATGGCTACGTCTAGTTCTGAAGCCAAATTCATCCAGGTTTCAATTAGGAATGCGACGTCGGGCGAGTATGTGGTCAGGAGGTCCCAGAGTTCAATTGCATGTTTGTGGATGGAGCGGGTGTTAAGTAGGATGCATCTTAGGCGGTTGTCTGTTTTGATTTGGAGGTTAGGTTGCAGGTGAAATTGCAGGCTTTGCAGGAGAAGGGTCCTTTGGTGTGCGTCGGTGTGGACTGGAAGCAGATGGAGGAGCGTCCTGGATTAAGGGCGTGGAGTTCATTGGCAGTGTAAAGGTGTTTGGTGGCGCGGGAGGCATGTTGGCCAGGGGGTCTGGCGCTGGGCGTGGTCTTGGCACGGACGAGTGCAGACGGGCATGCCTTTGGTGCGCCAGCGGCGCGTCCGCGCTGCGGCCGGCATAAGAGGGGCGGTGGGAGGGAGTGGCAGCTGGGAGGAGGGAGGGAAACTTCCAATGGGAGTGCGTCAGGAGCGGGAAGAGCTCCGAGGAGGAGGGAGGGGGCGGGGCCTTCCGGGAGAGGAGAAGCCAAGAAGCCCAAACAAGCCCAGACAAGCCCAAATAAGTCCAAAACAATGGCAGCACTTACCGGAGCAGTGGTGAGGAGGAAGCAACCTGCCTGCAAGGATGCAGGGTCAGAGGTCGCCCTCTGACACTGCATCCTTGCTCCACCCCGGGTTCACAAAGGAGCAACCTTAGCCTTCCTAGGAAACATCCAGCTAGCAGATATTTGCGGGGAAACCACCAGATTGACACCACACACCTTTCCAAGCACAACTGTGTGGACTTCTTGGACCATCAGCAGGCCTTGGTAGACCAGACAGTGTTAAGTGCCTTATTTCACATGCTTGCCACCTCTAATGCAGGGCACTGTTTTACAGACTAAGATAAGCATGTGTATTTACAGCCACATATGTTACAAATGGAAAATGCTTATTACCCTCTAAGCTTCTATTCATAGTGCTGTAAGTTCACCCAGCCTGCTCCCCGGAGGCTTGGGTCTTCTTTTCATTACACATCATTTCACTCACCTCATACTTTCACCCACATTGTGAAAAACAATTAACATAGAGTTGGTGCCCTTGCGCCTGGTACACTAAGGGAGGAGTCATGGCACTTCCTATAACTCAAAAGACTTCTTCAAACAAAAACAACTTGCAAACGTCTGAGCCCAACACTAGATAGCAGGAGTATGCTGAGCTTGTGAAGCTACAGAACTACACTTGTGGTCACTGTCACTGTGCCCCCATATGACCACCTTCTGTGGGCATAACCCTGTCCGGAAATTTCTAGGTATGCCAACTCAAAGATAGCTACGTCTGAAAAATCATGTCCACCTCGCAGTAGCCCTTCTTAGGGGTGGTACTAGCCTGGAGGTGGTATGCCTACCTGACTAGCTAATCTTCCTGCCTGTCCAGGTGGCAAATGGGCTCTGGACTGGACGGTGGAAGGGGGGTGGCTTCCTCTCCTGTGAGGGGAGCCAGATTGTCATTTCAAAGGAGGCAGCTCTTTAATGCTTGCTGCCTTAAGAAGGCTAATCAGCAGGTTATCCTGTGGGAGGGTGTGTCACCTTCTACCCGGACAGTATTTTGTTCTGGACCTCCTGAAAGCAGGGGTTCCAGAACAGCATCTCGGGTGGCAGGCTGGCAGAAACTGGTCAGCAAGCACACCAGAGGCTGGTGGGTTTTCGGGGGCATCCCTAAGGTGCCCTCTGGGTGGATGTATTGGTAAATACCACACTGGCATTAGTGTGGGTTCACCAATACATGATGTTTGATATCAAACGTCCCTGTTTTCCATGAAGCCATCATGTAGCTAGGGAACTGATATTGACCAGTGTCCAGTACATGCATCTAAAAATGGCTTCCTTGGTCACTTACTATGTCTGAGAATCGACAAAGATAGCAGGGGCATATCAGCTCGTGCACCTAGATACCAAGGGTACCATTTATTAGGGACTTATAGATGGTGCTTAAGGGTTTGCCAGTTGGCGAAACAACTGTGGAGTTTTGGGAAAGAGATCTGGCACTGGGGACCTGGTTAGCAGCAGCACCATTGCACTTTCAGTCGAAATCACTTCAGATACCAGGCAAAAAGTGGGGGGAACCATGTCAAAAAGAGGCACTTGCCTACACATTTGTTGATTGTTTTTCCCTTTCTGAAGTGGACTAATTAAAAAAAACTAAAATATATTAACTTATTGAATGAATAATTTCATACTATATGTAAACAACACAGCATATGCAAATGTATTTCATCTTATACTGAAAAGCATAGTTTGTGTACAGCAGTGGTCTTACTCTTCTTGGTGAATGTTTTTATTAGCATGTCCCTCAATAATCCCATGCTTATGCCACCTTAAAGCCCTCCTTACTCCTCCCTAAACCCATCCTATTTTGTAGTAAGTATTCCCCATTTTCCAGCAACGTCCACCGTTTTGCCCACATTCACTACACACCAGGAGATAACACTTCCACACAGAAAAGATAGAAGTGGCAGAGGCGAAGGTTTCCTCCATTAGGTTAGTGATAGTAGCATTTTTGTAGTAAGTAGTACTGCTGTACTAATTCATGTACTGCAGTTCGCAGTTTGTGAGTAGGCCCCATAGTCATGCTTAGTAAAGCATATATGAAATGAACTGGTGTCTGAGACTAGAATAACCTAGGCGATAGTTTATATTCTGCAGCATCAACATAGCAGTAAATAGAAGACTTTGATTATAGCTCTTAGAGTTTTGCTACCCTCTCGCTAGACTCAATAGAGGTAGTGGTATTTAGAGGGGTGAAAGTGCCCATTCATCAAAACATCTTGAGATTCAAGTAGACCATGCTGTGACGATTTGAACTGGATGAAAACATAGTTTACAAAGGAGGAGGCACTAAAGGGGGTGAGAGACTTAAGGTTTCAAATTAGCCTTATGAGGCCAGAGGGGTAATTCTACTATTTTAGCTTTCTCTTCAGCTAACCACAGCCTTAATTCCCAGACACTGACTATCCATATCTTTCATCGCAAACAGGGTATATATACAAAGTGGAAATCTTCTTGCTCATGCAGCACAATCAAAGTTTTACATTATTAAGTCCCATCTTTTGTGGAACATCATAATTTATGTTTAATGCTGCCTGTCTCAAGAAAAGCAAAGTATTTCCCATCCATCTCAGGGCTTGAGGGCACATTAGTAGCCCAAAAAGCTCCTAGATCTTAATAAGTCCTTATAAAAGGAGCTGTGAATGTAAAAACAAGGTTCTCAACGCAAAAAGCGCACTCAAATTAGAAGAGTCTTTCAGCTTTAAATCTATTGAAAAGTGAAAAAAATCCCCTTAGAAGGCCCAGTTCAGGATGTGGCCCTTCCTTCACAGGGAAGACCTTAAACAAGATAATAACTGGAGCATCTCTGTAAGCAAATCAGCTTTGGGCTGCAGTCTGGATATGAGCTCTTGATGAGGTGTGTACACATCTCACAGTGACTGAGAGTGAGGTAAGCAGCCAGCTGCTGGGGCCATACTCCACTCCTCCAGCTACTTCCATTGCCACTTAGTGTTGTCTGCCCTGATAGGTTCACCATGGTTCTGTCTTTCCCATAGCAATCTATGCTCCTCTGTGCCCTGTCTCGAGAGTTCATACTGAAATGCGACCTTCACCAAGGTGCAATCGGCTCATTTGGACACACAGTCCACATCACAGGAGATCATCTGATTCAGGTGCAGATTGTCCCAGTATTCGTTCTCCACAAATGCCGTACTCTGTTCTTCTTGCTCAATATGGCCCTCAACCTTCTAATATGTGTCAGCTGCTGGGGAGGAGTAGGCAGGCAGATGAAGAAACATTGATGGTTGCTCCAACAAAACGCATCCTTCATAAGACCTAAATGGCCTAAAGAGAACCATTGCAAGCTACAAACTTTAGATAATTAGGATTTCATTAGAGCACGTAGCTGACAGACTATGACTTTATGGGTACACAGGAGAGGGTACTAACAACGTCCTAATAGTTTGAAGGGGATCTGGGTGGAGGAGATTTATCCTTAAGAGCCTATAGGCCAGACTAACATTATACTGTTTGATTGAACAGCATAATCCCCAAATTAATCCCGCAATGTGCCCTGCAGTGCCGTCCTTGCCAGATTTGTTATATGGCCTTTTATAAAGGGTGTCCTAAAAATATGACTTGGTAGTGGAGGCTCTTCCTACTCCAAGGAATTTCTAGTAGAGGTGCTAGAATGGGCTCCAGCAGAAAATGTTTTTCCCTTTGCGGCTGGATTGTAAGAAGCAAACCAACACTGCATGTGTATAAGTCTAAAGAATACAAATCTACTCCAGAGCCTTTTTAGGTCCAGCCTAGACAGCCCTTGCGCTGTCGCTTAGCAGCCTGTTGTAGATGGTTTGTGAGGTTCAGCTCCACCCAGTCATTGTGATTTGTGTATGCCAGTGTCCTTTAAAAATCCTTGCTTGTTACTGGTTAATTTTACTCTTTGTCCCACCTTTTTCTGTTTTGCTTCCTTCCAGGAGATCAGACCAACTATTATCTAGATAACACTGCTCACCATTTTAAGATGGGTTCAGGGATTACTTTGATCTTTCACCTGGAGGACTGGAGGGAAGTGCTCGTCTTTCTAAGCTCTACTGTAAACAGGGCTGTAAATCTCAGTCTTATCTGGTCACATTTGCTGTGCATTCCAGGACTTTACTTCCTCCTCCGTGGGAAGCCTTTCCTTATGCACAGCTGCTCTCCCTGCTTTTCCACTTCGAGTGCAAGTGAAAATAATCCTGTCACGGCACTACTTTCATGTTTCACCATCACGTGCCTATTATTTGATTTGCATGGCACACCAAAGCTGCTCCTTCAGCGCTCTGGAGACCAGATGATTTTGTTTTTGTGCCTTCCTTTACCGATCAAGCGTGCACTTTACAGTGCCCCTGGGGCACAAGGAGGGACTGACTAGTGTTTCTTTGTTTTGTTGGGAAAACCTCTGTGCTGAAGGGTTTCCCAGAGATCAGTGTGTCTGTCACAGGACTCGCACTGCACAGATGGTTAGTGCTGAGTCCTCCTGCTCTGACATCAGCACTGCATTGTAGAGAAGGTATTTCCCCGATGCGAGGGGCCTGGTGGTGCTCCTATTGTCTGCTGGTTTTTTGGGGGGTTTTATTTTGCCACGCAGCATTAATAGTTTTTTTATTTTCTTAATTATGGGGAGGGGTGGGGTAATATGGGGTTGGTGCACTTAGTATATGATAGGATTCTGTTTTAGGTTCTTGGAGCATAGCTTGAGAAAGCCTTTCTCCCGTCTTACCCAAAGATAACTGTTGGTATTTTGGTGTCTTTTTTGGGGCTCTCAAGATTTTGTTGTTATGCCATATGGGGAAGTGCAGTGACCGTTGGGGTTGCTAGTGCAACTTGTCCTTAGTAAGTAAACTTACAAGGGGACGCGTATAGGTCGATGAATCTTTTGGATCACATAGAGTATCCTAGCCAAGTGGTGACCAGTGGAAAACATCAACAACAATTTCAACCAAAACTAAAATACCAAAAACCTAGTCTAATAAGAAAATACCATCAATCTCAATTTAGTTAGTTCGTTTTATTCCCTATTAGTTACAATTCTAGTCAAAACTTTTATTTTCAATGAATCCATGGTTAATCAAACTTTATTAGCATCACAACCAATAATTAATCAAGTTTTTATTAATGAGCGAAAACAACATTAAAATGGCACGTTCATAAACATTGGTTAATTCAGCAATGCGAGTCAGTCATTCAAAGTCAAATTCATACTTTAGTCACCCTTGTCAGCCTACCTAACTCCGATTAGCATCAGCATGTGGGTCTTCATGCGAAAAACAATTTAGTCAATAATCATTAATTTGGAAAAACATCTAAGAGAAAAAAAAAACAATTTAAACAGCGCAGTTGGTACCTAGAAGGAAAAACGCACATCAGTCAGTCAAACATCATCCGGCTTTTCAGGTAACAAAATTGTTGCCCACTGCTCTTAGTCAGTGGTTCCATTGTTTCAGTCCTGGGAAAGTACATTTAGCCTACTATACACATAATTGTATCAATTTGATCTGATCGTCTCTTGCAGCGGATGAATTTGCAGAAATTTCTAGCAAAGCTCATCTCCGAACTCTGTACAGTTCAAGGTCCTTTTCTCCAGTTCCAGTCCTCTGCGGCTCATCGCATCTCCACGTTTAAGCAAGCAAGGCCCAGCGCCGACCAGGCCTCTAATTCGGTTAAGGAAGGGATACGAAGCATCGTAAAACATAGGTTATATCATCAGTTATGACATATTATTACCATTTCATACAACTTTCACATATTAGTACTGTTAACACAGATGGTGACTACTCTCTGTGGGCACATTTTCCACATTACACGTTATTTTCAATTATTAGTTTTCAAATGTCATTTTTCTCATTAGTATGTATACGCAAATCATTAGAATATTCTCATATTAGCATATCTGCTGCAACAGGGTCTTCTTGTGGGGCATGCAGCACACCTTGAATATGATGCAGTCTTGCAGCGCAGCCACCATGCATTTTTGCCTGTAGAGGATTTGTTTAACAACCAAGGAGGAAGCAATAAGCCCCGGTTAGGTGGCGTGAGCGAAACGCCCTTTGCATTTTATGCACGCCTGACCAGCAGGAAATGAAGAATCACGTGAGGGTATTATTTATTCACTTGCGCCATTTTCTTACTACGGGATTTGTCGGGATGGGCCACCATAGTGGCCCAAACCCTTTCCATGGCTGCTTGTCTGTTACCACTGTTCCCATAGTTTCCTTGCTGTATTCAACAGCGCAGTCTGCCCTGTGAGGGGGTGCATACCATCTTGTCCTGACCCAACCTTTGAGGGTCTTTATCTGTAATTGGTCAGCTTTTAAGCAGCCTAGCGTTTGCCTGACTGTTATATTGCCACTCCCCAAGATTTATTTGTTTTCGGAACACTAGAGACCACTGACTTAACCGTGCCACCGTGGGTTGTGTTAATAACTGTCTTAAACCAATAAGACAATTCATACATTTTGTTATATTATGAGGTAGTTAATATACTGTTTATTGACCGATGAGCTTGTGAAGGTATTCAGTATTTTCTATCAAGCTATCACATTGGTACTGGGTGTAGAGGCAATGCTGTTAGCTGCTTCTCTGGTCCCAGTGGTAATTCCTCATTCTACTTCCTCTAGACAGCGCTGCTAGCTGCTTCTCGGGTCCCAGTGGTAATTCCACATGCTTAGTCCTGTAGACGGTGCTGCAGCGCCTTCTGTGATCAAAGTGGTAATTTCTCATTCTAGGTCCTCTAGGCAGTGCTGCAGCTGCTTCTCTGGACCCAGTGGTAATTCCCCATTCTTAGTGTTCTAGGAAGCACTGCTAGCTGCTTCTCTGGTCCCAGTGGTAATTTCCCATTCTTAGTTCCCCTAGACATTGCTACAGCCAACTTCTCTGGTTCCGTTGGTAACTCCTCTATTCCAAGTCCTCTAGGCAGTGCTGCAGCTGTCATTGTTCCCAGTTGTAATTCCCCATTCTCAAACCCCCAGACTGCTGCAGCTGAGTCTCTGTTCATTCATCCACTACACTCCAATCCAAAATACATAGGTAAAAGACAGACATTTACAACAGCAATAGCTCTAACTCTCACAAGTGCAAGACCTATTGCATTACAAATGCCAGTTTACAGAATGTAGTGATCTACTTTAAATTGTGCTCGAGATGATGAAACATAATCAAAATAGTTGTCAAAAGAGAAGCTAAACATTGTGGTGTTTGATAATGGAAAGGAGCACGTTCCTTAAAGCATACCATAGTCCAGATTTACAGTATGATTGGTGCCTCTAATCCATAATTTCCAACAGGGCCTCAAGTGGTAGAAGCAAGATTAACTTGTGCTATAGTTCACCCATAAGAATAAGGAATCAAGGAAGATAATGATCCTACTTGCGCTGGCATGGATAGAGAATTCTTTGCTAGAACAACTCCTAGAGGTTTGGCTGTACCCATATAGCTAGATTGAACCCAACCCCTGTACTCCGGAAATTTGGGAATTGGCCACTTCAACATTCTGAGTGAACAAGCATTCATAGAGGCAACAAGATCTATCACCAAATAATTTTAGAATTGGACACAAGCCTCAAATTAAAGGCAGAAATTTGTTCTGAGGCCAAATCTAAACTTCTTTAATGTTGTATCGCATGCGCTTGTTCATGAGATCTTGTTTTTTCCCCAAAGTGTCAGATGCTAGCAATAAGAACGTTTCGTGGCTGACATGCCAAAAGAGCCTTGAGATGATATGTCAGTAGAATTTCACACAGTACACAAGCACAGAAGTTGTTCATCTACTTGAACTTTGCATATGTAAATAGACTGTGCAGTGCCATGATTACTCTTGTAGTTTAATGGGAAAGAAAGGAATGGGCTATCCAAGGCACAAGGCAACTACTAAAATATTTAAAACATTCTAGAGCTAGAAACTATAAGCGCATTAACACACGGTGCTCAGTGAATTTATTGACCTAAAAGTTGCCTTCATTTAGATGCAAACCCAGATGCTCGTGTGAGAAACGTTTCTGTTTGAAACATGAGCATTTTTGCAGCACAGCTTACGAGAAGTATGCTACATAAGGAAAATGTTACTCACCTTAATAGTTTTGCACCTTGACGTCTACTATCATTGCCATATGAGCAACTATTCTTTCGTTTGAGGTTTCAGCAGTTATTACTGGTTATCATCTGGTATGCACTCTGGGAGCATTTTGAGGTTCAGGTTAACATCCTGGAAGGGTTCTGATTTTCTGATTGCAGATGTGCTCTTGAGCTGGTACCCGCTGGAACTCGAAAGGAGGGGGATATTGGTTTTTACCAGAGCTTACAAATTTGTGTGAGAAAGCGAGGTTTGAGGTTTGTCAGTTAAAATGAACCAGAATCCTTAAATTCTGATCAGTCTAACAATAACTATACACTTGTTTTTGCCACCGTGGGTTTTTGTGAGGAGTGTACTGCTACTTTTGTCGCAGGATGGTTTACCCTTTACAGTATAGACTACGGCTGGATGCTGCGGTCGTCGTGAATAGTTCTGCTTGTCTGCATGTTTTAATGCAACACGGTGAACTATTATGAAATAATGTCTGCATGTACATTTCCTGCGCAGCTGTAAAAGCCCCGATAGCTTTCTCTGCATTTTTTACTCGTAAAGGTCAAGGAGGGCAATAGTTTGGCTGCAATTTATCGAGAAGCTTCTAATTAATGGCGTTTGTAACCAGAATAATTTAATTGACTTATTCAACCATCCATATGGGGTCTACATGTTTACCTTGAGGATCGGCTTTTATTTTGGCTAACCAACCTTCATCCTGTTTTTTCAGGCGGAGATGAGCAGCTGGATGAGAGCAATCAGTCTCACAACCACATCTCCATTAACGCCACAAGGGGACCTGGATGATTTATCACCCATCACCCCCAAAGGGATGACCCGTGCCATGACCATGCCACCAGTGTCACCCAACAGCGGCACAGAAGGAACTGTAACACTACGTAACAAGGAAGGCAAAGAAAAAGACAGAGAAAAGAGGTTCAGCTTCTTCAAGAAGAAATAAGACTTCAATAATGACCCAACAAACCATTCCAGAAAACGCAGATATATTCTAAATATTAACACTATTTAATCCGTGGAACTAATGGAAGGGACTCGGGATTATGTCAATTCTGCATTTTATATATAAATATATATATACATGTGTATATCTCCAATTGAAAGATTGAAGGTGAAAAACAACGAAGACTATGCGGTTTTGTGGACCAGGACAACACTTGACGTTCTGCTGTGACGACATCGTTGTGATGCCGGGATTTAGACTGAGGGATGAAAAAATATCCCTTTTTTGGGGAGGGGGGGGGTGGGGGGGAGATACGGAAAAAAGTTTAAAATGTGTGAAACGCATGGTGCGACCTGCACTTGCATTTTGTAATGTTGCAAAGTTTTGTTGCTTCTTTCACTGTCTGGGGTTAGCTCTGTTTTTATTCGTCTCTGTATTTTTGGTTTTATTAAGCTTTTTAAAGCTTTTTGATTATTTTTACTAATGTTTTTAAACTTTCCGAATCTGGCTTCCATATGATGCTCGTTAAAAGAAAAATAGTGCAGTATCCATTGGATGCATCTCACCAAAGATAGGCAGAGTAGACTTCTGAGGCTAGGTGGCATCAAAACTGGGGGTTTGTAAAGAATGCTTCAGGCAGGTTCCGTTCCAGACCCTCCCAGGCATCCCGAGAAAGTCCTTGTAGGGCTAGTATCAGCCTCAGTCGGGGGAACATTAGGTAAGGATTTTTCTTCCAAAGCTTGGTTTTCAGAGTGTAAGGTGCCAAATTGTTGCCCAAGAGGTCCGAATCACAAAGTGATATAAACGCAAAAAGAAATCCTTTCGTGATTAAGGCATGTGGGTGTTCCTGATACCCCTTTGTACAGCTACTTTCCTGCATCTTGGGTTCGCATTAGGTCAACACTGATTTACTTGTCATTTACTCTTCAGAACAGTGGACTTATTCGTCAGCACTTGTCATCTTAGTACGCAAAGCGCACTAAGGCTTCGCGCTCAGCATGGCTGGGGGGCTGATGTGCATTGCACTGAAGGAGGACTTTCACTACAGTGAACTCGTAGAGACTGACCAGACGCGAAGAGCAGGAGCCACCTGCTAACGTCAGAGGGGGATGGGGAGGGCGTTGCCCCTCACAGCAGTGGTGAGTGGAGTTCTGGGAATCGGCAGCATATCTGTGAGCAGGGGCAGCAAGGGCTTCTTCGTAGCCTACGCAACTGATACTGCGAATTGCACAGCTCAATACGTAGGTGGATTTTGCCGAAGCTCTGGGGGAGGCTCGCGGTTAAAAAGTTCAAGAACCTATGATCCTGAGTGACTGGTTAATCCGACAATCTTTGTAGACCTATAGATGTTAGGATAAATAGGAGGCATCCCTTAGGAGTGTGAAAAGTGTAAATTTGGCATCAGTTGATGATCGCACAAGACCCTGCGGCTCACAATGTAGGGAAGAAAAACAGTTGGTTGTATCACTTTGTATTGTGTCAGTGTTCTGCTGTAGCCATCTACCTGACAACCTTATCTGGTGTTAGAAGGCCGAAACATTATGTCTTTTATAAGCAGTAAGGAATACTGATAATCCTGTGACATATACGGGCCTATTATGCCTATTTTAGATAAAGCAACAATAATAAATCATTTGAGGTGCAGAAGGGTTCTGCTAGAACGTAGTATTCCCTTGTTAAAAACAGCGCCCTATCTGCTCCGTGCCTTCCTGCGGTTGAGCGTTGTTTGGAGGGATGTCCTGCATGCCCTTGAACAGTTTATTGAAAGGAAAAGGGAGATTATGGACGCAATTGATTGGCCACGAGAGGCTTTCAAACGAGAGAAAGGGCTTTGTTGGACAGAAGTCGCTGCACTCGGCGGCCCAATGCACTATTGATCGCGTTGTCTTGCCTTGGCAAAAACATGTGAACCCAAAAGGAAAATGATCAGTTACATCTATACTGTGTGACGCTCTACAGGTACTAAATAGGTTTGAATAATTAGATGCATATGCAGACGTTCCCCGCCTTAGAGGTATGCATTTAGGTTTTAACATGTTCCCTTTATTTCCAGTTTTGCATAAATTGACGCCCAGAGAGATTTATTGTCCAAGTAATGTTTAGTCATTTCTTTTAAAGAAGATCGACGTGTTCAGGCTGTTTTGCGTACTCTAGTAGAAACATTATCAATGTGTTTGCAGTGGCATCTGTTTATTTTTTGACAGAAACTCTGAAATAAAAGTGACTGTGCAGAGAACCGCGTTCATAATAGTGTTTTTATGCCAACGCATTGCTTGTGTCCCAGAAGTCCGATCTTCTTTGGTGGTGGATGATTTTTATCGTCGATCTTTTTCTTTTCTTCTTCTGTGTATTTCAGTACATAGCTGTTTTATTGTTTTCAGTGGAAAGAGTGAAAAGTAAAAAGGTTATATGGCACACTCCCTTATAACTGTCACGATTCTAGGTGCTTATTCAGCTTCCGCAGCAATGAGGAGTTAAGATAGATATTTTGCTGTTCTAAGCTGGTCACAATGAGTCATCGGCTCATGTAGGTAATATTGACTGGGCTGCAGGGCTTAATTCATGCTAAGCAGATCCAATGAAGATTTACACTGGCTCAGACTATGGCCAGGCACACACACTACTGCACCTAGTGTGTCCCCATTCGCAGGATCAACAATGGTGTCAGATCCTTTTCAGCACAAGCCTTTACCCCTTTGAACTGGCGCCCTCTTTTATTTAAGAAGTAGATTGTTACCTTTAAAAACTCTTTGAATAACCGTATGTTCTGGCCTTAAAACATATTCTCATTCCAATCTCAGCATCCCGACAATAGTAACATTTTGGATCTATTTTACTGGCCTCTGTTTATTCTAAAAGTTCTAAATGCAAACGGGTATTACAATAGCCAATAGATTAGCCTTTTTTATATTGAAAGGTTATAGCGTGGATATTGGTACTACAAAGTTGAAGGTCTCTGCACTGTGTGGTTCTTATTGTTTGCCTGGTAGGGAGCTCAGCTGTCCCGTACTTTGCCAAGCTGATTTTCACACATGTGCTCCCTCATTTCTGGGTTCTGGGGAGACTGACTGCCGATGACAGCACTTTCAAGTATTTACTTATAAAAGGGGAGCCCCCCTTTTGATTAATCCACCTAACTCCTATCTATGGTCCTTCACATCCCTTAAAAGCGTACTGCCAATGTCATACTGTCTTGCTATGGACATCTTTAGCTGCCTATCACACACAGCTGTGAAACTAATGCTTAACACATGTATACTTATTGTGGCTACAAACAGCTTTAGCTACCTACCACATACAGCAGTGTAACCAACACAACATCAAATTGTTGGGTAAGAGAAACGTCCTCTGTATGGCTCTTGGGAGCATGCATCCAAGCCTTGGATTCACTAAAGCAAGCTGTAGCGACTTTTGATCCCTGCCTCAACACGTACAATAATCATACCTGTATATTGGAGGTATTTTTACAACACAGCTTGAGACCGAGACCCTAGCTCTTTGGTCAGGGCACTACATTATCACCCTTTTTTTGATGAGCATGAGTACTGTCCGCTCACTGGGCTTTAGAGGATTGACATTGGTGGTAGAGATATGTTAGTAGAAGGACAAGCTATTTTACTGGTCACCTGCTAATGAGAGTAGCCTACCACCGTCTCCTGTGTTTTTAAATT
Organism: Pleurodeles waltl; assembly: GCF_031143425.1. NCBI lineage: Eukaryota > Metazoa > Chordata > Amphibia > Caudata > Salamandridae > Pleurodeles > Pleurodeles waltl. Next base: position 714,263,674 of record NC_090448.1, read on the forward strand.
ACTCTGCTAGTCCTTTGCACCTGGGTCCTTCATTCATCTGTCCATGTCGGACGTCTGAAGTGTGCAGGTGTATGGAGTGTGTGACACATGGCCACATCCACTCTGAGATTCATTGTGTAAGGTCTATTTTCAAATGTTATCTAAGGTGGAGGGTTGGAGGGAGAACTCAGACAGCATAATTGGATAATAGGGCTTCCCAAGGGCATCCCAGGGATCCTTTGCAACATGTTAGACTGAGGAGTGTTAGGTAAAAGAAACAGAGGGTCCTCATCCATGCCTGGGGTATCCCCTGCATTTCCTGGCCCATTTGTTTCTGGGAGGGCTACCCCTCCTTTACACAGGCTGACAGGTATTTAAGTGGCACAGCCTTCCTGGCACTTGTGCCCTTGTTTTGGGTTTTTCTTGAAAGGAGGCTCCCGGATACACCCCTCCATCCTCTTCAACCCTTGTGACAGAGACTGTTGCACCAGGTGAGGGAAATAAGCAATGGGGCAGAACTGCCCAAAGCCGGACTCAGAGCTGATATTTGGAATACACAACCCGTCTGCAACTTTGGTATGAAGATTAGGCAGAAATTTCAGCTAGTGTTCCATGATCTCCCCACCTCAACCCGGAGTCCAACACCTCCGGTGTGGAGGGGGCTTCCTGAGGAAATCATCCGTGGGTGACCCCTACTAGTACAAGACAATACCTAGAAGCAGGAAGATAGATACCCATCAACTTGTGAAAACAGTCGGTGGTTACACAAGACTGAGGTGCAGCCAGAAGAAAGACCCAACTAAAGACATCAGACGTTGCTTGACACCTCTGCAACAGGGTGTATTCCTAACTTGTTTTGGTGGGGGAGATTTTGTTTTGGGTGCAGAAAAACCCAACAAGCCACACTTGATGCACCACAAGCAATACAATCATTGGGCAACTCCACTGCTGGCAGTAATGCTGCCTATGCTCCCCCAACTGAGCGCACGCCGGTTCTCTCATCTGTGAACATCCACCGACGTCTGCGAATCTGAAAAGGAAGTTTTTTACCACGCATGCCTTTAACACACATTGAAAGTCCATTTAAGTAAGTATTATTAATGGCATGTGTAGCTGCAGAAACACATGCTATGCATAGCTCTTCTGACATCTAGTGTTGGGCTCTGAGTCTTACAAGTTGTTTTTCTTTGAAGAAGTCTTTTCGGAGTCACAGGATCGAGTAGCTCCTCCTCTCGGTTCCAGTGCGCATGGGCATCGACTCCATTGTTAGATTGTTTTCTGTCCGCGGTCAGGTTCGGACGTGATTCCTCTCGCTCCAAGATTTCGATTCGGACAACCTTCTTATTCGTCGGTATTGTTACAAATGCGTTTCCCTTCTAGCATCGAACTGGTAGTACCTTCGGACCCTTCATTTTCGCCCTTCGTGGCGTGTGCGCCTGACTCGGGCCTACCGCATGGGAAGCCTGATGGATCGGACTGCATTCCGATTCTGCCTTCGGTGCCACGCAAAGTACCCCTATACAGACCAACATTTGGTTTGTAATTTGTGCCTTTCTCCAGGCCATCGGGAGGAAGATTGTGAGGCCTGTCGATCATTTCAATCAAAGAAGACCCTCAGAGATCGCAGAGCCCGAAGACCCGAAATGGCGTTGAATAGCAGCGAACATCTCGACGTCATGAAGGAAGAGCAGGCTCAGACAGCAGTCTCCATCCGAGACACAGACACCGAACAGGAATCGGAAGATGACAGGCCCATCACAGCTGGCCAGCATGTGAGTACGTCTGCCCCTACACCCCTGCACAAAAAACATTCAAAGGCCTCGGGTACACCACTGCCGGAAGGCCATGGCTTGGCCTGAAAAAAGATTGCTGGCGACCGTCCTTCGGGGTCGGCGCCGAAAAAGGCACTCCTCAGTCCACTTCAGAGTCAGGCAAAATTGTTAAAAGCACCGTTTCAGAGTCCAGTAAAAGACCCCATTCCTTGGAGTCTAAAATTCAGCAATCGGCTTTGGAGCCGAGACCTCCGATTACTTTTTCGGGACCGAAAAAACTGCACACATCGGAGCCGAAAAAATCCTCAAATACAGAGGAACAAGGACTTTCTAAAATATTAAGACAGATTACAAGGCCAATCATGGAATCTCATAAGACTTCTGAGGAAGAGCCTGAGACTGATCCAATATTACTTGTTATGTATATGAGAGAGTCCAGAATCCATATTCATAAGGAGACAGGAAGAATCATTACTGCACCTCCTTTAAAAACCAAAAGAAAGCTGGCTTTCCAAGAGGAACTAGGCTCTGTGCAACCACCAGCAAAGGTGCAAACACAAAAGGAGAAGCCACTACCTCTCCATACTTCTCCTCCTCAGCTCTCTCTCACCTCAACCCACCACCACTGCCTTCTCCAACACATTCTTTATACTCACATGGAGATACAGCAGACCCATGGGACCTCTCGACCCTGATCCCATCCCGGACAATGATCCACACATTTATCCATCAAAACCTTCTCCTCCAGAAGACACCGCTGCATACACCAAAGTAATATCTAGGGCAGCAGCTTATCATGGAGTAACCATGCATTCTGAGCCATTAGAGGAAGATTTTTTTATTTAATACACTGTCTTCTACTCATTCCAGTTACCAGTGTCTCCCAATGTTACCAAGAATGGTTAAATATGCAGACCACATTTTTAATGAACCGGTAAAAGCTAGGATTATCAACACTAGAATTAATAAGAAGTTTAAGCCTGCCCCTACTGACCCATATTACATCACTCATCAGGTCTCTCCACACTCAGTAGTAGTCAGTGCGGCAAGAAAGAGGTCAAACAGCCAGTCATCAGGAGATGCACTGCCTCCTGATAAGGAGAGTAGAAAATTTGATGCAGCTGGGAAAAGGGTTGCTTCACAAGCAGCAAATCAGTGGAGAATTGAAAATTGTTAGGCACTTCTTTCCGGGTATGACAGGGCCCATTGGGACAAAATGCAAGATATTATACAGCATCTCCCAAAGGAGCATCAAAAAAGAGCACAAGAAGTAGTGGAAGAAGGACAAGCTATCAGCAATAATCAAATAAGATCTGCCCTCGATGCTGCTGATACAGCTGCAAGGAATGTAAATACTGCCATCACAATTAGAAGACATGCATGGCTGCGCTTCTCTGGTTATAAACCACAAATTCAACAGACAGTACTTAATATGCCTTTTGACAAAAAGCATCTCTTTTGCCCAGAAGTAGACACCACTATTGAGAAACTGAGGAAGGACTCAGATACTGCTAAAGCAATGGGTGCTTTATAAACCACCCCATATAGAGGCTCCTTTCGCAGACCATAGTTTAGAGGAAGCTTCAAGCCACAATCCTCAGATGCTTCCACCTCCCAAACAAAGCAGGGACAACAAACCCAATATCAACGAGGTGGGTATAGAGGATCCTATAGAGGTCAATATTTCAGGAATAGAGGTAAATTCCAAACCTCTAAATAGACAACAACACAACCTAAACAGTGACTTCCTTCCCTCCCTTCCACTGCACACATCTCCTGTGGGGAGAAGACTACAGCAATTCCACCCTCATTGGCAAAATATCACCACAGACAATTGGGTATTAAAAATTATCCGCAATGGCTATTGCCTAGAATTAATCTCCACCCTTCCAAACATTCCACCACAATATCACAAATTGTCCCCAGAACATACTGTTCTGTTACAACAAGAGGTACAATCTCTACTATTAAAACAAGCAATAGAATTAGTTCCACATTCTCAACAAGGAACAGAAGTATACTCACTATACTTCCTGATTCCCAAAAAAGACGGCACCCTCAGGCCCATCTTTGACCTCACGCCCCTCAATCTATACATCCTGTCAGAGCATTTTCACATGGTAACTCTGCAAGATTTTATTCAACTACTACAAAAACAAGATTACATGACTACTCTAGATCTCAAGGATGCGTATTTCCACATATCCATCCATCCAGCTCACAGAAAATACCCCAGGTTTGGCATAGCAGGAAAACACTACCAGTTCAAGGTGTTACCATTTGGAGTAACAACAGCTCCAAGGGTGTTCACAAAGTGTCTAGCAGTAATAACAGCCTACTTAAGAAGACAACACATCCATGTCTTTCCATATCTAGACACTTGGCTAATAAAGTCAAGCAATCTTACACAATGCCAACAACACACCCGTTACATGATAGAAACCATGCACACCCTAGGGTTCACTCTAAACTACCAAAAGTCACACCTTCAACCAGCATAGGTACAACATTACCTAGGTGCTATCATAAATACTCAACTAGCCCTACCTTATCCAAATATACAAAGGATACAAGCTTTCCAAAATCTCATACCACTCATACAGCCAAATCAACAATACACTGTGAGATTTATCATGAAGATGATAGGAATGATGGCATCTTGTATAGTGATAGTCCCATATGCAAGACTAAACATGAGGACCTTACAATAGTGCCTTTCACAACAATGGTCACATGCACACGGTCAGTGTTGAAGGACCGCCAAACATATATGTCCCTTCAGTGGTGGAATCGCAGCAATCTAATGAAGGGGCGGTCATTTCAAGACCCTGTGCCTCAGACCGTAATCACAACAGATGCATCAATGATCGGTTTGGGAGCTCACCTAAACAATTGGATCATTCAAGGGCAATGGGATGTCAAACAGATACACATAAACCACTTAGAATTATTAGTTGTGTTTCTTGCCCTAAAAGCGTTTCAACCTCTTCTCAAACAGAAGAATGTTCTCATAAAAACAGACAACATGACAACCCTGTATTACCTCAACAAACAGGGTGGGACACATTCATCCCAGCTGTCCCTTCTAGCCCAAACAATTTGGAAATGGGCAATTCACAATCAAATTCATGTACTAGCACAATATATTCCAGGGATAGACAATCAGCTGGCAGATCTCCTAAGCAGAAATAACCAACAAACACACGAATGGGAGATTCACTCCCAAGTACTTCAAAAGTACTTTCAAAGGTGGGGAACACCAGACATAGATCTATTTGCAACAAGCGAAAACGCAAATGCCAATACTTCGCATCCAGACACCCACATCCACTATCCAAGGGCAATGCTCTATGGATCAATTGGGCAGGGATATTTGCTTACTCTTTCCCCCCTTTCTCACTCCTTCCCTTTCTAGTCCGCAAACTACGTCAAATGTCACTCACCATGATACTCATAGCACCAACATGGGCACGCCAGCATTGATACACAACACTCGTAAATCTGTCTGTAGTACCTCATTCCAAGCTCCCAAACAGACCAAATTTGTTAACAAAAAACAAAGGTCAAATCAGGCATCCATACCCCAATGCTCTCAATCTAGCGATTTCTCTCCTGAAGTCATAGAATTTGGTTACTTAAAACTTCCACCAGAATGTATGGAAGTAATTAAACAAGCACGTAAACCTACTACTAGACAATGCTACGTAAACAAGTGGAAAAGATTTGTCTACTACTGTCAGTCTAAAAACACTGATCCACTTACAGCATCTATACAAGATATTGTATGCTATTCATCTGCAAAAATCAAATTTGGCTTTCTCATCCATCAATATATACCTTACTGCAATATCTGCATACTTACAGACTATTCAACATACTTCTCTATTCAGAGTTCCTGTTATTAAAGCCTTCATGGAAGGATTAAAATAAATTATTCCACCTAGAACACCACCTGTTCCATCGTGGAATTTAAATATCGTACTTACCAGACTCAAGGTACAACTTATTGAACCCATGCACTCTTGTCAAATTCAATTTTTAACATGGAAAGTCGCCTTCCTTATAGCTATTACTTCTTTAAGAAGAGTTAGTGAAATACAAGAATTCACTCTTGAAGAACCTTTTTTCCAAGTGCACTAACATAAAGTTGTACTTAGAACAAACCCAAAATTTCTACCAAAAGTAGTATCTCAATTTCACATCAACTAAACAGTGGAATTGCCAGTCTTCTTTCCACAGCCAGACTCTGTGGCAGTAAGAGCTCTTCATACCCTAGATCTCAAAAGAGCTCTTACGTACTATATAGACAGAACTAAAGATTTTAGGACAACAAAGCAACTTTTTGTTGCTTTCAAACAACCACATACAGGCAATCCTATATCAAAACAAGGTTTAGCAAGATGGATTGTTAAATGCATACAGACATGATAACCCCTTCTGTGCCGCAGACGTAATGGTTACGTCCTGTGCTGAGGACGTAACCATTATGCCCTGGGCACAGAGCTCAGAGGGAGCGCTAGTGCTCCCTCTGTGGTCTTCCCTCCCACCCCCCAAAGGCAGAGATGGAAGAGGAAGCCCTTCCCCTTTCACCCCTGACCCCCCTCACCCCCCCTGTGATGTCAGCGTGCAATCGCGTGCTGACCTCACAGAGGCTGCCTCCCATCGCGCTGGAAGCTCACCTTCCAGCGCGGTCGGAAGGGAAATGCAAAGCATTTCTCTTCCGATAATGTGATGGGGGCCTGAGAGGCTTCAAAGGGAAGGAAAATCATTTCCTTCCCTTTGAAGTCTCTCAGAGCATTTCGTAAAGCGATCCGGCTTTTGAAATGCCCACTAGACACCAGGGATTATGTGTAAAAGGAAATTGGCACGAGGGGAGCGACCCCTTGGGCAAGGGTCGCTCCCCAGGGGGGTCATTTTTTTTCAAGGCCTTTTCTGCCTATTGTGAAACCTCTAGGCGCCAGGGATAATTTTTGTTATGCCAATCTGCCCCCAAGGGTGGCAGAAACCACTTAGGCACCAGGGATTGGTGTGTGTGTATGCATGTGTTTTCTTTAGGGGGGCAGCCCCCTGAGTAAGGGTCGCTCCCCATGGGGGCACATTATTGTTGGCCATATCTGCCCTCCTTGGGGGCAGATGGGCCTATTTTTGGAAGGCCCATCTGCCCCCAAGGGGGGCAGAAAGCCCACCAGAGACCATGGAAGTATTTTTTTCAAAAATAAGAGGGTGGGGGTATGGCTATGCTCCCACCCCAAATAAATGGGGCCAAAGTTGTTCTGCCCACCAGTGGGTAGATGGGGCAATTACCCCTGATCCACACCCGGGGGTGGTAGAAAGTCTACTAGATGCCAGGGAATTTAAAAAAAAAAAAAAAAAAATATTTGGGTGATGGCTACCAACCACTATGGGCCTGGTTATGCCCCCACCCCAACTGAAGGGAGTAACAGTCTCTCCCCGCACTCTAAAACATCTTATCCCACAGCAAGCAAGAAGACATTTAATTATTTTGGGTTTTGATTTTACATTTGGCCCATGAGAGCTTGGCTAACTCTCAATATCGTCCCACTTGGAATGGTGAGGGCTACACTTTATGGACTTTGGGACGCTGCCATGTAGAAAAATCCACAAGACCTAGACACATCTGAAAACTAAACATCTGGGTGATTCCAGGGTGGTGTGTTTTACATGCAACCCGCACCATTTCGTACCCACAATGCCCTGCAAACCTCCAACTTGGCTGGAAATCACACATTTTTCCCACGTTTATGTGATAGAACCTTCCGGAATCTACAGGAATCCACAAAATTCCTACCACCCAGCATTGTCTCATCTATACCAATAGAAATTCTGCTGCACTTGTCAGCCTAAAAATTTTGGCTCTTCCCTTTCACAAGCACTTGGCTCACCTACACAAATGAGGTATTATTTTTACCGGAAGACTGAGGGGAACGTTGAGTGGTATGAAATTTGTCCCAGTGCAGTAATCCCACACAGAAATGTTGGAAAATGTGATTTTTTTTTTTTAGGCTAAATTTGAGGTTTGCTGAGGACTCTGGGTAAGAAAACATTGGGGGATCCACGCAAGTCACACCTCCCTGGACTCCCTCGGATGTCTAGTTTCCAGAAATGTCTGGGTTTGTGTCAGTCACCAGATCCTCGGGGTCTGCGCACGTTCCCAACACATCCACCACTGAACGGCTCCAAGACTCTGATAGATAAATCACAGAGGCTAAGAGAGTTCAAGAGGGGAAGAGGGGATTTAGGAAGGGAACAGCTGGGAAGGAGACCTATAGTAAGAAAAAAGGTTAGAACACACAATATGAAAATTATATATCTCCTGAAAGCAATAGTAGACTATGATTTTAAGCATAGTCATTCTGAAAACGTGAATAGTCTAAGAATGAAGTTTTAAAATGACTAGGTTTCAAGATGGCCAGATACCTGTACTGGAATCAAGATTAATTAAATGAAAACTTTCTTATTCAAGCATTTTCCTTTACATGAGAATCAGAAACAGTATTCTGACTAAATTTTAAATCAGTCGTATAAATCCTTATTTTAAGAATGCATAATAGAAGCATACAACATTACATTCAGAAACTCTGGCCTTTTTTTCTATTTTCTAGAAATGTATCAACACAGATTACACACTTTGCAGATATATATATATATATATATATATATAATCACCACTATGGAAGAATTATACTTCTATGACTAGCATGATATGAATTCAGGAAATAAATCACACACTTACCAACTCAAATACTACCAAACAAATATCCTAGAATGGTAGCATACAATGAACATTATGAAATAGGCTCAATGAGAAAATTGCACGTGTTATTGATTTAAATGTCACCATGCAAAAATGTCAAGAAATGGTAGCGGGTAATAAATAACAAGGTTTAAATCATCATGAAACGAATCGTTTGTCTTTCCAATTCGTAAGCTTTCATGTAAATGTCAAGAAATGGTTGCGCTCTATAATAACAAGCTTTAAAATGATCTTGAATCGAATCGCACATCTTGCCAACTCGTAGCCTCCATCTAAATGTCAATAGATAGTAGCGCGTAATGAAACACAAGTTTTAAAGCTTCATAAAACGAATCGCGCGTCCTGACGATTTGTAAACGTCCATGTACAAGTAAAAAAACGATAGCGCGCAATAAAATACAAGTTCTACATTTTTATAAAACGAATCGCGCGTCTTGCCGATTCATAAACCACCAAGCAAGTATACACTCAAATGCACATTTTCAATGCGTTCAGAGTAAGATGTTAATCAAATAAATAATTAGGCCCTAGAATACGAGAGTTCTGAAAATAAACAGTGTTGGGAATAAACCAAACTACCGTCTTACCGCCCAAGAACAAGATTCACAAATGAAGCATGAAAAGCAGAGGACTGGAAAATCAAATAGGCCACCGGGACAGGAATTCTGGAAATAGCTGCTGTTCTGCACCGGGACCTCTGAATAGTGAGCTCTGGGAGTTGGGCTGGCTCTCCTTTTATAGAGTCTTGGCCCAGCCCTCAACCACACCCAGGCATGCTGCACGGAAATCTCTGGAAGACCCTGGAAAAGGACCACACCCTAACGCACTTTGAAAACCTGCAACAATACATTGCAAAGGAACAGTATTTGTAAGCATATTAAAAATCAGTCTTCAGGATTGAATTCTGCAATGCAAAAGGTTAAACCACAACTTATCAACAAAATGCATACATTATAATGTTTTGAGAGTGCTGGGTTTTTGCATTCTAGTCGCCAATAGAGCGCGTAATATTCTGGTGTTGACAGTTTGGTAGGTTTCCTTAGATAGCTGCGGAGCCCAGTACCAAAAACGCAGGTGCCCCCGCAAAAACAGGTAGTTTTGTTTTTGATACTTTTGATGTGTCCAGATAGTGTTTTGGGGCATTTTCTTTCGCTGGCAGTAGGCCTACCCACAAAAGTGAGGTAACATTTTTTATCGGGAGACTTGGAGGAATGCTGGGTGGAAGGAAATTTGTGGCTCCTCTCAGATTCCAAAACTTTCTGTCACTGAAATGAGAGGAAAAAGTGTTTTTTTGGCCAAAGTTTGAGGTTTGCAAATGATTCTGGGTAACAGAACCTGGTCAGAGCCCCACAAGTCACCCTATCTTGGATTCCCCTAGGTGTCTAGTTTTCAAAACTGTGCCGGTTTGCTAGGTTTCCCTAGGTGCCGGCTGAGCTACAGGCCAAAATCCACAGCTAGGCATTTTGTAAAAAACAGCTCTGTTTTCTTTGTGAAAATGTGATGTGTCCATGGTGTGTTTTGGGCCATTTCCTTTCGCGGGCGCTAGGCCTACCCACACAAGTGAGGTACCATTTTTATCGGGAGACTTGAGGAAACGCTGGGTGGAAGGAAATTTGCGGCTCCTCTCAGACTCCAGAACTTTGTCACCGAAATGAGAGGAAAAAGTGTTTTTTGGGCCAAATTTTGAGGTTTGCAAAGGATTCTGGGTAACAGAACCTGGTTAGAGCCCCACAAGTCACCCCATCTTGGATTCCCCTGGGTGTCTAGTTCTCAAAACTGCGCAGGTTTGCTAGGTTTCCATAGGTGCTGGCTGAGATACAGGCCAAAATCCACAGCTAGGCACTTTGTAAAAAAACAGCTCTGTTTTCTTTGTGAAAATGTGATGTGTCCACATTGTGTTTTGGGGCATTTCCTTTTGCGGGCGCTAGGTCTACCCACACAAGTGAGGTACCATTCTTATCGGGAGACATAGGGGAACACAGAATAGCAAAACAAGTGTTATTGCCTCTTGTCTTTCTCCACATTTTTTCCTTCCAAATGTAAGACAGTGTGTAAAAAAGACGTCTATTTGAGAAATGCCCTGTAATTCACATGCTAGTATGGGCACCCTGAAATTCAGAGATGTGCACATAACCACTGCTTCTCAACACCTTATCTTGTGGGCATTTTGGAAATACAAAGGTTTTCTTGATACCTATTTTTGACTCTTTATATTTCAGCAAATGAATTGCTGTATACACGTTATAGAATGAAAACCCATTGCAAGGTCCAGCTCATTTATTGGCTCTGGGTACCTAGGGTTCTTCATGAACCTACAAGCCCTATATATCCCTGCAACCAGAAGAGTCCAGCTGACGTAACAGTATATTGCTTTCAAAACTCTGACATTACCTGAAAAAGTTACAGAGTAAAACGTGGTGAAAAATGGCATTTTTTTCACCTCAATTTCAATATTTATTTACTTCAGCTGTTATTTTCTGTAGGAAACACTTGTAGGGTCTACACAAATGACCCCTTGCTGAATTCAGAATTATGTCTACTTTTCAGAAGTGTTTAGCTTTCTGGGATCCAGCATTGGTTTTCACCCACTTTGGTCACTAACTGGAAGGAGGCTGAAAGCACAAAAAATAGTAAAAATGTGGTATGTCCCTGTAAAATGTCAAAATTGTGTTGAAAAATGAGGTTTTCTAATTCAAGTCTGCCTGTTCCTGAAAGCTGGGAAGATGGTGATCTTACCACCACAAACCCTTTGTTGATGCCATTTTCAGGGAAAAAAAACACGAGTTACCTTCTGCAGCTTTTTTTCCCCATTTTTGTGAAAAAAAGGAAATTTTTGCTGTATTTTGGCTAATTTCTTGGTCTCCTTCAGGGGAACCCATAAAGTCTGGGTACCTCTAGAATCCCTAGGATGTTGGGGAAAAAAGGACACAGATTTGGCGTGGGTAGCTTATGTGAACAAAAGGTTATGAGGGCCTAAGCGAGAACTGCCCCAAATAGTCAAAAAAGGCTCGGCACAGGAGGGGAAAAGGCCTGGCAGCGAAGGGGTTAAAGCAAAAAGACAACTATTGATCACTACTAGAGCCCATTCTATACAAAAGAAAGGTGCGTCAATGGCATTTTTAGGAAACATACCAATGGATGATATATGTTAAGCAGCCACATGGTCAACTCCCCATACATTTACAAAACACTACTGTGTTGATGTTTTCTCACAGCAACAAGCCACTGTAGGCCAGGCTGTCTTAAGAACATTATTTCAAACAACTTCAACTCCTACAGGCTAGCCACCGCTTTTTGGGAGGAATAACTGCTTTTTAGTCTATGCATAGCATGTGTATCTGCAGCTACACATGCCATCAAACGGAAAATGTCACTTACCCAGTGTACATCTGTTCGTGGCATGTAGTGCTGCAGATTCACATGCACCCTCCCTCCTCCCCGGAAGCCTGTAGTAGTTGAAGTTTTACATTTGTACATATGTATATACATTTACATTTGCATGGACATCTCTTTGTATTTCTATACTCTATCACTCCTTCCTTCACCCTCTGCGGGAAAACAATCTAACAATGGAGTTGATGCCCATGCGCACTGGAACGAGAGGAGTCGTCACTTGATCCTGTGACTCCAAAAGGACTTCTTCGAAGAAAAGCAACTTGTAACACTCTGAGCTAAACACTAGATGTCGGAAGAGCTATGCATAGCATGGGAATCTGCAGCACTACATGCCACGAACAGATGTACACTGGGTAAGTGACATTTTCCATATATGTTTGATGGCATGTGTAGCTGCAGATACACACGCTATGCACAGGTCCTGCCATCTAGTGTTGGGCTCGGAGTATTACAAGTTGTTTTTCTTCGAAGAAGTCTTTTCGATTCACAGGACCGAGTGACTCCTCCTTTTCGGCTCCATTGCGCATGGGCATCGACTCCATCTTAGATTGTTTTCTTTCCGCCGTGGAGTTCGGACGTGTTCCTCTTCACTCCGGTTGTTCGAGTTGGAAAATCTTATAAACCATCTAAAATCGTCGATATTGTTTTCGATCGCGTCTCATCCGGCATTGACACCGCGGTACCAGCGGATACACATCTTTAATTGCCCTTGGGGCACCCGCGCCCATCTTGGGCCTGGTCAGCCCGACCAAAAGTATAGTCGAAGCCTCATGGACCGGACCCTGTTTAGATTCTGCCCTCGGTGCCACGCCAAGTATCCCTACACAGATCAACATCTGGTTTGTAACCTGTGTTTATCTCCGGAACATCAAGAGGATACTTATGAAGCCTGTAAATCCTTCCGTTCGAAAAATAAGAGACTGAAGAGCGCGATGGTTAGAGATGGCGTCCGGAAGCACCGAACACTTCGACGCAGAAGAAGAGGAGATGATTCACACCGCCGTCTTCGTTCGAGGATTCGATTCCGATCAAGAGTCCGACGTCGACCGACCACTAACAGCGGGCCAGCATGTGAGTACGCTTGCCCCGACCCAAACCAAGCCCAAACACAAGGCCTCTGGGACGCCACTGCCGGAAGGCCATGGCTCAACCTGTAAAAAAGCAACCTGTGACCAAGTAACATCTTCGGCACCGAAAAAGGCCACACCCGTAACGAAGCCTTCGGACTCGAGCTGAGGCACAGGCTCCGAAATCATACGACACCGACCCATCGAGTCGAGACCCCGAAAGTTACTTTCGGAACCGAGGCCAACAGCTTCTCCAGGCCCTTCGGTGCCGAAAAAAACAGCTTCGGAGCCGAAAAAACATTCCTATACAGAGGGGCATGGACTTTCGAAACAATTAAAAGTAAGCCATAGATTTGAGGAGGAATTACAACAAATGGAGGATTTCAATGAAAAACAGACCAGGATACAGATCCACAAGGACACTAGCAAGATCCTCACAGCACCTCCTGCCATAACAAAAAGAAAACTGGCCTTCCATGGACGTTTGGACACTGATCAGCCAACGGCTAAAGTGCCAAGAGAGAAATCTCCGCCTCCCTGGTTTTCTCCTCACCAGTCTCCTCCTCATTCCCCTCAACTAACCATCTCCCCGCCTGCTACACCCACTGCACAGTCTCCATCACACACTATGCAGTCACAACAGGACACAGATCCATGGGATCTCTATGACGACACAGTCTCAGACAATAGTCCAGAGTGCTACCCATCTAAGCCATCGCCACCTGAGGATGGCACCTCATATACACAGGTTCTAGCTAGGGCAGCAGCTTTTCACAATGTGACCATGCACATAGAACCTCTAGAGGACAACTTCTTGTTCAATTCATTGTCCTCAACTCATGCCACATACCAAAGCCTACCCATGCTCCCCGGTATGCTCAAACATGTGTAGCAAATATTCCAAGAACCGGTTAAAGGAAGGGCTATAATCCCAAGGGTAGAGGAAAAAGTACAAGCCACCACCCTCAGATCCCATTTTTATCACACATCAGCTGCCCCCAGATTCAGTAGTGGTCAGTGCAGCGAGGAAAAGGGCTAACTCGCAGTCCTCTGGGATGCACCCCCTCCAGATAAAGAAAGCAAAACATTTGATGCTGTAGGGAAAAGGGTGGCGTCATAGGCAGCTAATCAGTGGCGCATAGCTAACTTGCATGCCCTTCTAGCTAGATATGATAGGGCTCATTGGGATGAGATGAAGGACATTATTCAGCATCTCCCCAAGGACCAACAGAAGAGAGCCCAGCAGGTAGTAGAGGAGGGGCAGGCAATTACGAACAATCAAATAAGATCGGCGCTAGACTCAGCAGATACAGCCGCAAGGACTATTAATACGGCTGTCACCATTAGGCGACATGCATGGCTCAGGTCATCAGGTTTTAAACCTGAAATCCAACAGGCCGTCCTCAACATGCCTTTTAATCAGCAACAATTATTCGGCACACAGGTGGACACAGCCATAGACAAGATAAAAAAGACGCCAACACTGCCAAAGCGATGGGAGCTCTTTATTCATCCCAATACAGAGACTCATTTCGGAAGCCTCAATATAGGGGAGGCTTCAGGGGACAACCATCCGAGCCATCTACCTCACAAGCCAAGCCCTCTTACCAGACACAATACCAAAGAGGGAGATTTCAGGGATCCTACAGAGGACAATTCCCCAAATCTAGAGGAAAATACCAATCCTCAAAACAAGCCACTAATAACAAACAGTGACTTTACCATCACCTTCCCTCAATACACTTCCCCTGTGGGAGGAAGACTGAAAATGTTCCATGACCAATGGTTAAACATCACAAACAGACACATGGGTACTATCCATTATCCAACATGGTTACTGCATAGAGTTCACACAATTTCCTCCAGACGTTCCCCCAAAAGCGCACAAAGTTTCATCCCAACATCTTGCAATGTTGCAAACAGAAGTACAGGCACTATTACTCAAACAAGCCATAGAACTTGTGCCGCATCATCAAAAAGGAACAGGGGTTTACTCCCTGTACTTCCTTATTTCCAAGAAGGACAAAACATTAAGACCAATATTAGATCTCAGGACTCTCAAAATCTACATCCGATCAGAACACTTTCACATGGTAACGCTACAAGATGTAGTCCCACCACTACAACAGGAAGAATTTATGACAACACTGGATCTAAAAGATGCGTTTTTTCACATACCCATCCATCCAGCTCACAGAAAATACCCCAGGTTTGTTATGCAAGGAAAACATTACCAATTCAAAGTATTACCCTTCGCGATAACAACAGCCCCCAGAGTCTTTTCAAAATGCCTTGCCGTAGCCGCAGCATACGTAAGGAGACAACATATGCATGTATTCCCATATCTCGACGATTGGCTAATAAAAGTCAACACTCAAAAACAGTGTCAACATCACACACGTTATGTAATAAACACCCTACACACACTAGGGTTCTCAACAAATTACCAAAAATCACACCTGCAACCATCACAAATTCAGCAGTACTTAGGGGCTACACTAAACACTCAAAAGGCGCTTGCAAGTCCAAGCCCACAAAGAGTGCAATCGTTCCACACCATATTACCAAAAATACAGCCAAACCAACACTACACTTGCCGTTTTGTCATGAAGCTGCCAGGTATGATGGCATCATGCATCGCCATTGTCCCAAACGCAAGGTTACACATGCGGCCCTTGCAACAGTGCCTCGCAAAACAATGGTCGCAGGCACATGGTCATCTCCAAGATCTAGTGTTGATAGACCGCCAAACACACATTTTGCTTCAGTGGTGGAGTCCCACAAATTTAAACAGAGGGCGGCCATTTCAAGGCCCTTTGCCTCACACCATTCTCACAACAGATGCATCAATGATTAGATGGGGAGCACACCTCAACAATCACAATATTCAGGGACAATGGGACAACAAACAGAAATAGTTTCACCTAAATCACTTAGCACTGCTAGCAGTGTCCCTAGCACTAAGAGCCTGTCAACCTCTTCTTGCTCACATACACATTCATGTCAGAACAGACAATATGACAACAATGTACTACTTAAACAAACAGGAAGGAACCCACTCATCACAACTTTGCCTTCTAGCACAAAAAAATTGGCATTGGGCAATTCACAACAACATATACCTGGTAGCTCAAGACATTCCATGGATTCTCAATCAGTTAGCAGACAACCTCAGTCGAGATCACCAACAAACTCACGAGTGGGAAATTCACCCCCAAGTACTTCACAAATAGTTTCGTCAGTGGGGGACACCAGACATAAATCTGTTCGCCACCAACCACAACGCAAAATGCCTAAACTTCGCGTCCAGGTACCCACACCCTCTATCCAAGGGGAATGCTCTATGGATCAACTGGTCAGGGATATGTGCTTACGCTTTTCCCCCTCTCATTCCATTTTTGGTCAACAAATTGCGTCAAAACAAACTCAAACTCATACCGTTGGCACGCCAACCATGGTACACCACATTGCTAGACCTGTCAATAGTACCACACGTCAAACTCCCAAACAGACCAGACCTGCTGACACAAAACAAACAGTAGATCAGACACCCCAGTCCAGCGATGCTCAATCTGGCAATCTGGCTCCTGAAATCTTAAGAGTTTGGGTATCTAAATCTTCCACCAGAATGTATGAAAGTCATTAAACAGGCAAGAAAACCTACTACCGGGTGGCGTGGCTAAGCCACCTAACATGGCGGGCGTGAGCTGGTAGAGCTCCGCGCCGCAACCGGCCTAAACAGCGCCTAGGTGGGAGTGCGGGGGGGGGCGACGCCCCACGCTGACCGCCTGGATGCGGACGACGCGTCTGAGCTCCTTGGGCTGAAGCCGCTCCTTTGGTGGCCTCAGCTCCTGAACGATTCCGCGGCCGTGTAGGCCGCGCCACAAGGCAGAGCTGCGGGGCAGGAGACGCGAGTGAGGAGAGGCGGCGGGCGCGGCCGGACTGCTGCTGGCCCCCTCACCGGAGACGCCTTGAACAACCGGTGAGAAAGGGCACCCCCTTCCCCCCCCTTGCACAAAATAGTAAAATAGCGAGGCGCCTCGCCGGGGCAGAATTGAGGCTGTGGGTGGCACCCGGGGCCCTCTCTTCCCCCTCTGCTCCACTGCAGCCGTGCCCTGGAAATGCCCACAGGCCCTCGATGACGGGATAGACTGGCGGAGAGGGGAGGAGGGGCCCTACTGAAGCGGCGCACAGCAACTGGGAGCCCCCCTTGGCCACCAACCTCTTTTTTCCTTTTTTTAAAGAAAAAAAACAAACGAAGGAAGAGGGAAATAAAATAAAAGTAAACGTGCATAGGCCCTTCAAGGGAGCTGCTGCGTGAAACACCCAAGGATACCCCTGACTCTCTTTCTTCCCCACTCACTTCACTCTCAGTGGGGAGGAAGCGACCAGGCCCAGAAAGCTGAACTCACTGACCATCCACGAAAAGGCCCAATCACGGAAACAGAGACGACTGCTACAGCCAGGACTAAACACCGAGGCTGGCGCGCCATTCCCTTTATACTATAGCCCTCCTGCCCGAGCTGTGACTGAACCCTTACGGCGAGAGCAAACCCGCTGGCGACAGCGCATATGCGGAGTGCGGGTGTGACCTGACCAATTCCCGTGCCGTACATTGAGGTAAATCCGAACGACACACACAAACGCCGAAACGGGCTGGTGGAGACCGGGAGGTCGCGTCCCCTGACACTGCTGGAGGCGTTCGGAAGAAGGGAGTGACCCCCTCCTGGTAGCTGGAGTCAAGTGGGAAAAGCCTGGAAAAAAACAGTCAAGAGATCCATATCCGACACCTATCAAAACTGCTAAAACCACTAAAGCAGACCTACAGCAACGCTGGGACCCCTGAGCTGGCCGGGACCCCTTGGGACGCGTGGGGCGCCGCGAGAGCGGAGAGCAGTGACCCGGAGGGAGGTGTTAACCGACCGGGCTGCACGTGCTGTCACGGGGTCGCAGTGCCCTTACCCCCGACAAGCAGGCCCGACCCTCCCCTGATCAAACACAGGAGATCAGCAGGAGGGACACAACACTGAAGCCACGCAACCTGCTGAAGGCTAAAGACAAATGAAACACTACTGAGACGCCTCCGCCAAAAGTGATTTCTTGCAAGTCTACACACGACCGGGAACCCACGCTGACGATCCAGGAAAGATTGATAATAGAGAAACCCCTCATCTAATAGTTGAGAACTGGCAACGCACAGCACACCCTCTCAACAGCTCGCCAATGGACATTAACCCATAGTATGTAATGTGTGCGCAAACAAGCTGAGCGCAGAGTGACGACCAGAAACTAAACTAACCTCCCAACAAACTAAACCATGGCCAGAACCGGACGACTCCGCTCTGGAGCTGGATCTGGGAAAACACAAGACCTCCCAACTCAAGATAACCAAAAGTTAGATGCGGTACTTGCTGCGGTGGAACGCATTGGGGACTCGCTGGAACGTGCCCGCACATCTTTAGAAGCCAAGATAGATAAGAGTGGCGAGCGACCTCACCCTCCTACACGCGGACCACCGCAAACTATCAGACAGAACCAAGGAGATTGAAACCACAATACAGGAGCTAACGCCTCCGACCACCCAGCTGAAAACAGGAATGGAAGACATACAAGCCAGAGTAGCAGAGCTGGAGCGACGGGCAGAAGACGCGGAGGGCCGATCCAGAAGGAACAATATACGAGTGGTGAACCTACCGGAGGGCGCGGAGGGTCGAGATCCGACGGCTTACTCGGAAACTTGGCTGCGAGGGTTGATACCAGATGGAACGCTCACCCCTTTTTTCTCTGTGGAACGTGCTCACCGGATCCCGGCCCGGGCGAGGCCCATGGGGAGCGCACCGCGCCCATTCATAATACGCCTCCTCCACTATGCGGACAGAGACATCATACTGCGAACAATAAGAGTTGTGCCACCACCCAGAATAGATGACATGCAAATATTACTGTTACCAGACTACACCTTAGCAGTGCAGAGGGACCGGGCCTCTTATCTTCCTGTGAAACGTAAGCTACGATCACTGGGCCTAATCTATTCGCTACTGTTCCCAGCCAAACTTCGAGTAGGGGCTAAAGACAAAACACACTTTTTCCCCACCCCTGAGGCAGCATGGGAATGGCTTGAATCGACAGGACTCTCAACTGGTGATACACTGTAGCAAACTGAACAAGCACCCCGGGCCAAGCGCAGCCGAAACAAACGAGACCGGAAAAGAAACGCAACACGTACAGGGCCAACCAAATGTGCTCCGGACCTGGAACAACTAATTCGAGAGAGAAGGGAAGCGATACACACTGCGACAACGATGGGCACATCCCCCCGAGCTCTGGATCGGACACGGAACTCTCACAAATGACCAGCGACCGTCCCCCTACACCGGACCGCTTATCAGAATCGGGCCCTATTGAAGGACCCCCTGTGACACCGGCCACTGCAGATGAAATCTTCTAAAAAAAACTCCTGTGCAACGTAAAAACGTAAAGTCATACCACTCTGCAAGAAACAACCAATTCGAGACACTCGCACGAATCGCACTAATGGGCGAGCAACCAGCCAAGTAATACCTATGCCAATCCATGAGGAGCTATGAACGCGCAGACAAAGACAGGAGCGGGCGCTGCCCGTTGATCTGCCCCTCTTCTTCTCCCCCCCCCCTTTTATATTGCTGTTGGTTTTTCTTTTCGACGAACAAATACACTGGGGGTTCCCCCTATGCTCCCACCTATCATCTTAGTTATCCGTCGCAGCCGGACCACAAGGCCTAAGACTACACCATCTCCTGGCACTACTGGCCTACCCCTATACTCCTATCAGTGGAGCCCCAAAATGTATAGAGACGCACCTGTACGTTCTTGTCTTTGTTGCAATGTTTGGGCGGTGACCCGTTGTTTAACTGCTCTGATAGTATCAATTAAGTTCTGTTTTTGCCGATGGTCATACACAATCTTTATAAATTCCAGCCGTGAACGGAAAACTGACGAAATAACACAACACAGGGGACATAGGTGGGCGAAGCGGAAAAAATACCTAACACTCAATACATGGCTACATACACAACAATTACCTGGAATGTAAGAGGTAGACATACCCCCAAGCGGTGATACGCCATCTACTCCTACCTTAAAAGACACTCAGTTCAACTGGCGTTCCTACAAGAGACACACCTAATAGACCAGGAAATCCCCCGACTGCGCCAGCGCTGGAGAGGACAATTATATGCGACAGGATATTCTGCTTATGCCAGGGGCGCACTCATCTGGATTTGGGCAGGCACCCCCTTTGCGGCGGAAGAACAGATCATAGACCCGCAGGGTAGATATGTACTCATCAAAGGGAAACTGGCAGGGCGCACAATCATACTGGGCTCCATATACACCCCAAACACAGACCGAATTACCTTTCTACACACCCTATCACGCCACCTGGCACACTGGAGCACACTCCTGTGGATACTAGGGGGAGACTTCAACAGTGTGCAAGACATAGAACTAGATCG
The DNA here is from genome assembly GCF_031143425.1 of Pleurodeles waltl. Classification (NCBI taxonomy): domain Eukaryota; kingdom Metazoa; phylum Chordata; class Amphibia; order Caudata; family Salamandridae; genus Pleurodeles; species Pleurodeles waltl. The sequence continues at coordinate 714,284,156 of NC_090448.1, forward strand.
CTCCTTCCCTCCGCTGCCAACATCCCCAGTGGTAGCTGCTTCACGAGGCCTGGTAAACTGGACTCAGCAATGGCAATTAATAGATGTATGGCGACAGAGACATAGAGAAGACAGAACCTACTCTTTCTACTCCGCCCCGCATTCCCTAGACGTACGCCTAGATTACATATTCTGCACCGCGAACCTTGCCACAGTGGTGGAGAACCCGGTATACATGGGGCGCACACACTCCGTTCATAACCCTTTGATAGCCCGGTTGTGCTGGAGATCTCCCCACTCACCTATCCCCACGTGGAAGCTGAGGCCAGAACTCTTAGAAGATGCTGATTTTAGAGCATCATTAAGCGCTGCAATTCTAGAGTATTTTGAACAAAATGAAGGCACGGCTACCTCAGGACTAATAGAATGGGATGCATTCAAAGTCTTCATCCGAGGACACTGCCTAGGAGCTCAGTGCAACATGCGCAAAACCGTTGAACGTGAATTGGCCCGAATAGAGCGGATCCTACCGCAGTCAGAAGACGAAGTCACTAATAACCAAGCTGAAAAGGAGAGACTAGCAGCACTACACACAGACCACCAGACACTACTAGAGCGTCTGAGATGCCTAAACTACACCGCACACTCCACGAGAACTCATGCGTCAGCGGATAAAGCAGGTAAATTACTGGCCTGGCTGATACGACGGGACTGTGAGAGAAAACCGATAATGGAAATTCGCTCACAAACAGGTGAGATAGTATACACACCCGCAGAGATACAAACTGAATTTATAAGACACTATACGACGCTCTACACCTCAAAGACAACCCCTTGAGAAGACCCCAGTGCGGAATTTCTTACCAAAGTGAAACTCCCAAACCTAGAAAACGACCAGATTGAAACTCTTGAGGCACCTCTTGACCTTGAGGAGATCAAAGCCAGTATCAAAGACCTCAATTCAGGTAAAACACCAGGCCCAGATGGGCTGCCAGTCGACTTCTACAAAGCATTCGCGGTGCACCTAGCGCCCAAGTTACTCCAGCTATACGAGGCAGCCGAGCAAGAGGGCCACTTATCGGATACACAAAGGGAGGCATTACTGGTCTCCCTTCCCAAACCTGGAAGAGACCCAATGGATATGGGCTCATACAGGCCGCTAGCAATGCTAAACACTGATTATAAAATACTAGCCAAGATATTAGCGACAAGACTGGCGTCAAGCGTGCCAGAATTGATACACCCCGACCAAAACGGATTTGTACCAGCCAGAGACACCTCCCAGAATATCAGAAGACTGTTCCGGGTTATGGAATATGCTAGGCAGGCCTGGCCTCGGGCGGGCTGCCTGGTCCTTGATCTGGAGAAAGCTTTTGAATCTCTGGAATGGCCCTACTTGTCCAAAGTGCTGCAAAAGTATGGCATGGGACCATTTTTCACTCGCCTAATTAAACTGCTATACACCAGACCAACGATAAGGGTGGGTCTGGGCTCCGAGATATCAGAACCAATCCGGGTAGGTAGAGGCACGAGACAAGGCTGCCCCCTTTCACCGTTACTATTCTCACTTGCAATGGAGCCCCTAGCGGCCGCCCTACGCGAGGAGGGACCCAACTGGGGAATACCTTTGGGAGACGGCTTAGACATAGTGTCGCTCTATGCTGACGACCTCTTACTATATTTCAGAGACATCACGCAGATTCCACAAAGGGCTGGCTCGCTCTTGCGGCACTTCGCGCAGATGTCAGCTTTTAAGGTTAACTGGTCTAAGTCAGGCCTCTTCCCATTCGACCCAGGCCTACCAGACCCGAGACTCACCCTAGCTGAATTTCCAGTCCCATGGCAACCAAACACATTTAGATACCTGGGCATTAAAGTCTACCATAGCGAAGAAGACATATTCGAGGGTAATCTAGTAAAAGCAACATCCTCAGTCAGATCCCAAATGGCTTTCTGGAGAACGTTGCCACTATCAGTAGCAGGTAGGATAGCACTCCTAAAAATGGTGGTGCTCCCGCGACTCCTATACTTCTTCTCTAACCTACCACATTATGTCTCCCCCAGCTTCTTTAAGGCACTGGAAACGGCTGAGAGTATTTATATGGAACAACGGCCGCTGCAGAGTAGCCCTGAAAAAACTGTACCTACCGACCGATAAGGGTGGGCTTGCGGTTCCCAACCTGGAGCACTATTACCTGGCAGCCCAACTTCAGTGGATATCCAGATGGCTGGCTGGTAAACAACTGGCAGATACAGCAACAGAGGCAGGACCATACTCGCTCCAACAAATACAGCATTTATTTCACCCTCTCACACATGCGCGAACTCCACGACAAATGTTCCTTAAAACAGCTCATAAATGCTATCATAGATCACTCCGCCTTATGGGATCAACGATCCCATTTGCACCCACCCTAGCACTGGCGGGCACACCGAGGGGCACTAGGATCACGTCAGACACAGAACTGTGCTCATGGCACGAGCTAGAATTACACACACTGGGTGACATATATGACGACAACCGACTATTACCGTTTGCCAAGCTCCAAGAAATGGGGCTCCCGCCTGGCCAATTCCTCCTATACTGCTCATTGGTGAGGTCTTTGAGTTCCAGGTGGGGAGACATCACAACGGTTCCGCCCACCCACCTGGTGGTCCAGTACCTAGAGGTGGTGGGCTGCGGCCAACACCAGGTCAGCTGGCTAGCGGACGCCCTGAGAATCCAAACTGCCCCCCAAAGTGATACATTACGTATGGCATGGGAAACAGACGCGGGCGAACCCATCGCGATAACAAAATGGAGATCTGCCATCTCAGGCCACCTCAACATACCACGTAACTCCAGATTCAGACTAATCCAGTATTATATTGTGAACAGAGCCTACCTTACACCTGCACGCATAAACAAGTACTTTAACCGTCAGGATGCGGCCTGCCCCAGATGCCGTGAGATTGGACTGGACATGCTGCACATGATGTGGTCCTGTCCTAGCCTAGGCGCCTACGTGATTGACAACCTAACTACTTGCATAACACAACAAATACCCTTTACATGGGAGGCATCCATCCTAGGACTGTTCCCAAGAAGCAAGCAACACAGAGCAGAGACACTTTTCATAGACCTAGGACTAATTGTCGCGAAACAGCTAGTGACCCAAAGGTGGAAGTCTCCAGACCCTCCACAGATACAGGCCTGGAGACGCTCACTCAGGATATGGGCGGGAGCAGAAAACTTAGCACTCAAACGTGAAGAAACCCTAGGGCTACGACAATTCCTGATCTCCATCGACTGGGAGGGGCTCTTACTCCAACTATATAACACGGAATCGCACCCGAAAGGGGAGAGACTAGACTAAAGCGAAATGACATCCACAAATGAGAAGATCACATCACATAGGGGAATAGAACCCACAGCACAATTGAGCAAACAAAGACATTGAGAATCGAGAAGGACATAAGCAACGACTTCCACAAAAGACCTCCCCCTCCCCTGCTTGCAAACTGATTTGTCACAATTGATCCCCAACCCGGCATGAAAACAGCGAAATTTAAATTAATTCCATAGGTGTAGACATCGGCCAATGTCACTGTTACACATGTTCCTCTTTTCTTTTACTCTTCTTCACTTTAAGGTTAATCTATATAAAAATCATATTATATGCTCCCCATATTTTTCTCAGCTAAGCGCAACAATCTGACACTTGGGACAAAACAATGTTACCCTAACAAGAACCGCAACTGTGATCAACATCAGAACAATTGCAGTGACACAACGTAGCGAATGTCGTACAAATGTGATACCGCTGTATTAAAAATTATGTAACAATATGAACACCAAGCGCTAAAACACACTGTATTGTAATAATCACTAAACAAGACGTGAAATGTAAGCTAAACAAAAAAAAACAACAATAAACAGATTTATGAAAAAAAAAGAAAACCTACTACCTGGCAGTGTTATGCTAACAAATGGAAAAGATTTGTTTTCTTCTGTCAAGCAAAACACATAACATCCTTAGACCCGGCCATACAAGATATCGTATTTTTTTTACTCCACCTACAAAGAGCAAATTTAGCTTTTTCATCCATCAAAATACATCTCACTGCAATTTCTCCTTATTTGCAAAATAAACAAACCAAATCTCTATTTAGAGTGCGAGTCATCAAAGCTTTCATGGAGGGTCTAAAACGAATCATACCTCCAAGAACGTCACCAGTACCCTCATGGAATCTTAACATTGTACTTACACGACTCATGGGTCCACCCTTTGAACCTATGCACTCCTGTCAGATTCAATTCCTAACTTGGAAAGTAGCATTTCTAGTGGCAATCACTTCATTACGAACAGCTAATGAAATACAAGCATTCACTATGGAACAGCCCTTTATACAAGTACACAAACATAAGGTTGTACTTCGCACAAACCCTACATTTCTACCTAAAGTCATCTCACTGTTTCATTTAAACCAAACAGTGGAACTTCCAGTCTTCTTCCCACAGCCAGACTCAGTGGCAGAAAGAGCACTACATACATTAGACATTAAGAGAGCTTTAATGTATTACATTGACAGAACAAAATCATTTCGAAAAACTAAACAATTGTTTGTCGCATTCCAAAAACCCCATACTGGTAATCCTATATCAAAACAAGGCATAGCCAGGTGGATAGTGAAGTGTATCCAAACTTGTTACCTAAAGGCTAAAAGACAACTCCTAATTACGCCAAAGGCACATTCCACTAGGAAAAAAGGAGCAACAATGGCATTTCTAGGAAACATACCAATGACAGAAATTTGTAAAGCAGCCACTTGGTTGACACCTCATACATTTACCAAGCATTACTGTGTAGATGTGTTAGCAACACAGCAGGCCACAGTAGGACAGGCTGTACTAAGAACGTTATTTCAAACAACTTCAACTCCTACAGGCTGACCACCGCTTAGGGGAGGACTACTGCTTTGTAAGTCTATGCATAGCATGTGTATCTGCAGCTACACATGCCATCGAACGGATTATGTAACTTACCCAGTGTCCATCTGTTCGTGGCATGTTCCGCTGCAGATTCACATGCGCCCTCCCTCCTCCCCGGGAGCCTGTAGCCGTTTAAGTTACATTTAAAATTTGTACATATGTATATACATCTCTATTCCATTGCATGGACATTTCTTTCTTTACACTCTATCACTCCTACCTTACCCTCTGCGGGAAAACAATCTAAGATGGAGTCCATGCCCATGTGCAATTGAGCCGAAAAGGAGGAGTCACTCGGTCCCGTGACTCAAAAAGACTTCTTCAAAGAAAAACAACTTGTAACACTCCGAGACCAACACTAGATGGCAGGACCTGTGCATAGCATGTGAATCTGAAGCTGAACATGCCACGAACAGATGTACACTGGGTAAGAGACATTTTCAATATTCACTAAAAAAATCAAAGATTACAGGGACGTTATAGTTAAATTCTGAATTTCCAGACACAAAACCATAGAAATTCAGCTGTTAGTGATTTCAAATAACTATAAATCATGCCCTAAGGTAACTATAACCCTTGCCATGCACAGTTTTCTCAACAATCGTTTTACTGCAAATGTTACAGTGTTATTATCAATGATGTCAAAGAAGATGTCATCAGTGATGTAATGTCTGCGTTAATTAGCAGTGCATGGCGATGGTGTGAGTTAGTTACCTTAGGACACAAGTTATAGTTACTTCAGATAACCCTAACTATAACAGCTCAATTTCTATGGTTTTGTGCATGTAAATTCTAAACCTAACTATAACGTCTCTGTAGCCTTTGTTTTTTCCAGTGAATCTCTAGTTTTTTGTTGTTTATTTTTAACATTAAGTAAGGTGCCCATCGCAATGCACAGTGGGGGGTTTGACACACTGCCTGGCTCCCCAATTTCCTTAGTTACTACAGTATTCTCAATAGAAAATGCTTTCAGTGTTCCATTTCGATTCCATCAAGATGGCATTCAGATGTGCCACACTTTTGGCATAAATTAAGAATATTTGCACTCTAGTTGCTCATTAGAACCCAGTAAACTGCTTATTCCCAGGTATTTACCTGGCAGTCTGCTGCTGGTTTGAAAGTGCATGTTTCAGTTTGCATGTTAGAATGTTTTAATGAAATAGAAGAGAAAGATATTTGAGAACTCACTTAAAATATGTGTTATTTTGTCTTTCTGCAGGACTAACCATTATTTCTATGACAGTGACCCCCCCCCATGTTGTTTCTTTCTAACTTAACTGTTTTAAGTTTTACCACTTTTACCAGTTTGATTCAATCAAGATGGCTTCAGGTGTGCCACACTTTTGTCCGAAGTAAGACTGTTAGCCCTCTAGTTGTTCTTTAGAACACTCTGGGAGGCTACAGTAGAACTCAAGGGAATCATCTGACAGACTGCTCCTGTTGGAAGTACAACAGGATGATATTTTAGAACTCACATAAAATGTGTCCTAATTTTTCTTTCCACAGCACTAACCATTATTTCCATTACAAAGTCACCCCTGATTTTGTTCCTTTCTAAATTAAATGTTTTGTTTTACCAGTTTGATTCAATCAGGACAGGATGGCTTCAGGTGTGCCACACTTTTGTCATAAGTAAGACTGTTAGCGCTCTAGCTGTTTTTTAGAACACTCAGGCAGTGTTGCCAGATTGGGCTATTCCCCACACAAATGGGCGACAATTTTCTCATTTGAGCGGGGAAAAAACTGAATTGGCGGGTGCCTGATTTTTGGGCTGATATTTGCCCTTTGTGTGTATTTTTTTAACGCTGGGGCGGCACCCAGAAAATGTCAGTAGAACAAAATTGTTGCATCAGCTCAGCAGTGCACTTACGTGCGTTAATTTGGACGGACCTCAGTCCGATCTGACAATGTCATAGAGCAGAGGAAACAGGAAAGTCTCTGGGCGTGCGGCTCTAAGGGTCTCGCCCCCATCTTTAGACCTCCCAGGCAGCAGGCCTGCTGATTTCACCATATATTGCTGATGTAAGTAAAGCCTTTCAGGCTTCATGTGCTTTTAACAACTTTAGTGCATTATTTAACGGATTTGAACTGGGTTGGAACATGAATAATCTCATCTCTTTGTAAAAGTAATGTTTCTTTCAGTGCATGTAAAGGCACACACAATTGAAATAAATGGTTCTCAAAATAGTGAGATTTGATTTCACAGCACAAGAAAAAACATTTTAGCATAAAAATGCTACTCATTTTATCCTTTTCTGCCAATCACCATTCATTGAACCCAACCTATTGGAGGCCATATTTGCGAGACTGTAGCAATTCTTTAAAACTAGTTCTCAAAAATAGTGAGCTTTGATTTCACAGCATAACAAATAACATTTTAGCTTAAAAATGCTCCCCATTTTGTCCTATTCTGCCGATTGCCATTTATTGAATCCAACTTATTGGAGGTCATATTTGAGAAACAGTTGAACTTCTTTAAACTTAACTCTCAACTCATTTATGTTATACCTGTATGTTTTTGAAGCAGGATGAAAGCCGTTTTATAGTCTAGAAGATATTACCTTGATTTATCAACTGTTGTGTCGGTCTTAAATTCCCATGGGCCCGTAGTCCCTATCGTTTGACCCAGCCACCAGGTCTGAGTCAAGAAAGCCCAGGACTATTACTCTGCCTTTTAAGTGGGCGGCGCTCCCACTGGGCTGCCATTTAACATTGTCTTTGGAAACATCTGGATTTCCCTAGTGGCTACAGACTGAATCTTCCACTCACATCAGTGATCCAATGACTGACATGGAAGGGGTCTTGCAGTAAATCAGTCACAGCCATGGGTGGTATTCACTAAACGATATCAGAGATACAAGCCTTGAGGTGATAACCCACTAAACCAGAGTTTCACAAAATGTGGGTTGCGACCCACTGGTGGTATATTTATATGATCACATTTGCTGTGCTTTACAGACAGAGTTTAAATGTCAGGCTATATCTTCTGGCAAATTGCTGTTTATTCTTTTAATGTGGGGAGTGGTATTTATTTATCTTTCTCTTACTGCAAAATAAAAGGAGTTTTTTAAATTAACCAGGTGACACTCTTGCTTGGGTACAGGAATGTGTAAGGAAAAGTGTTTATAGTGCTATGAACTCCCAGCCTGCGAAAGTGCTATGTAAGTCACAAAGTTAAAAAAATATATATATTGCACCCAGTTTAAGATATGCTGCTGAAGTTTCAAAATGTGTGTGTATATATATATATATATATATATATATATATATACAATATATACAATATAAGATAGACGTCACAAATTGCATAAAGATTCAGGATTTAAAAGTTTATCATCCATTTTAATGTAAAACCCTTTTGATCCTGTAGCCGGCTGACGGATATTCCGGCTACTGGAACTACAGAATCGGGAACGGAGTCCCGATGCGCCTTCCTTGACGATGACGCGCCCGGGCGTCATAGCAACGTCGACAGCCTCACAAGGAACCCGGATATCCGGGTTCCCGAAACAGTAAAAATGGAAGACTGACTACGCGCGAGGAAGGAGGACGGACAAAAAAACGCCGACAGAGAAGAGCGAACACAGATCGAACGACCAGAGGACACAGGAAGAAGACCGAACACCGGAGAAACCCTGGAGGCAAGCGCCCAAGGCCGGATTGCGACCAAGAGGGAACCCGAAGGACGGAGATTCCTCCACGTCCCAGGAGGGACTGTAGAATGGGAGTGAATAACTTCAAAATGAATCTTCTGACAACTGATTTATATTAGGAAGTTGTCATCTTTAATATGGATCCACGACAGGCTCCAGAGACGACCGTCCACTCTGAAGATCATCCACCGAACCGTCGCCACAAGAATCTAGAACCCAACAGTAGGTTCGAGTATAACGGTATGAAACTTACAACACTTAAAAGCAAACCCCAAATAATGAAATAAATAAACGAGTATAAAAGAATAATAAATAAAAATGAAATACTACTACTGTACATCATCTTCCTCCTTTACAATAAATAAAAATAGATAAATATAAATATATATATCTATATATATATATTTAATGATAATATAATACGAACAGGAATTCAACCTAAAATGTAATCATTAAACTTTGACGGAATTATAACCAGTCTGTGACTGCGCGTATGCACAGGATCAACTACAGGATACAAAGAATTATTGAGTTCATGTTCATTACACGGATTATCCATCTGGAGATGATTGTTTCCATTTTCGTGACTTGAGCTCCTGTCCTTGTTTCCATTTTCGTGACTTGAGCTCCTGTCCTCTGTCCTCATCTGTGCAAGATCCCCGATAAAAGTGCTACTTGAACTAGCATCATCCTCTCGCCCAGCGTATACACTTTTGAATATTTCTGCTTGTGACGAGGATATAGGAACAACACAGTTTCTGTTCCACCAACCTTTACCTTCCAGCAAAACAGAATATTTTGTAACTTTAATCACTTTAACTGGTAGAGAAAATTTTGATGTACCCTTGGACACCTTGTACGGTTTCTTAATTAAAACCCAGTCATTCACATTGATTTGAACATCATTCACACATTTCCGTGAGTCATAGTTATGTTTCTGCACCATCTGTTTATCGCAAACTCTCTGTCTCAACTCATCCAAATCCACCTTAGTAGTTTTATTACAAAAAGAAGAAATCCATTTTGGACATAGTTGAGATCTAGATTCCCTACCTCTGAGTAGCACGAAGGGAGAAATACCAGTAGTAGAATGCGGTGTGTTCAAATATGCCCATATTTTCTCATTCAAAAACTCGACTACATTACAATTAGTCGCGATAGCTGACTGAATACCTTCCTTCAAAATACGATTAGCCCTTTCCACTAGTCCATTGGAAGCTGGACTATATAAAGCTACACGTGAATGTTTAATGTCAAACTTAGTCATGAAATTTTCTATCTTGGCGGAGGTAAATTGTACTCCATTATCAGTGATAATGACAGAAGGGGAACCTTCTAAATAGAACAAGTACGATAAGAATGATATGACTGATTCAGTGTCAGCATGTTCGACAAAAGTAAAGTAAATCCATTTCGAAAAATAGTCAATGGCAACTATCATGTGTCTCATGTTTTTGGGTAGCATGTGGAAAGGACCTGAAAAATCAATAGCAACACTTTCCCAAGCAACACTAGGAAAAGGAATAGTGTGTAAAGGTTTTGTATGACATTTCCAATGTTTGTCAGACACCACGCATGAAGGGCACTGTCCTACAAAATCTGATACTTGTTTATCAATGCCCGGCCACCAGTACTTCTCCTTAAGTCTTCTGCAGGTGGCTGATATACCTTGATGACCTTCATGTGCAGCTTTTATCAAAAGAGGTTTCAATTCATACGGTGGAATGCAAACTGAACCCCTCATGCAGACTCCGTTTACACATGACAGCTCTGAAGCCAACTGACAAAAAGTATTAAGATCACCACTATATTTCCTGTTATTAGGCCAACCATGCTTGATGTGATACATCACTTCAGACAATAAAGAATCTCTGGACATGCTCGAAATCCAATCCTGCTCAGAAAATAGACCTTCCGAAGCAGAAACTATATCCAGGACTCCAACTACACATTCTATGTCATCATCCTCAGTATCTGACCGAGATAAAGGCAGAGGCAAACGAGAAAGGCAGTCCGCCCTTACATTTTTCCCACCAGGAAGATACTTAACATCCAGGTTATATTCCTGTAGTTTTGAAAGCAACCTAACTAATCTCGAGGATGCTTTTCCTAGTCCATTTCCATCCATAAGAAATACTAGAGGTTTATGATCTGTGTATAGAATACAACTTGTGCCCCAGATATAAGTTTTGAATTTGTGAACTGCCCAAACGCAAGCTAATGCTTCTCTCTCAATAGTACTATAATTGCTTTCAGCTTCTGATAGCGATCTGGAAGCAAAAGCAATGGTATGTTCTTGATTCCTGAACCATTGGCCAAACACCGCACCAAGACCTTTAAGACTAGCATCAACAGTAATATAAGATTTAGCAGAAGGTATGAAAGATTTCAAGGCTGGAGCTGACACAACAACTCTTTTGATAGCAGTAAATGCATCAAGTGCTTGCTCACACCAATCAAATTTGCTACCTTTCTTCAACAATGATCTGAGCGGTTGTACAATCATGGCATAGCCTTCAACAAACCTAGCATAATATTCACACAAGCCCGTACGGTCCTATATAAAGGACAACTTCTGGCTAAAGAGAAGAGGGACGCCAGGAGAGGGGAGGGGAGAGAGAATACGGGGAGAGGGGAGGTGGAATTTGGAAGGAGAGGGTGAGGAGAGGGACGCTAGTGAGGTGGAAGAAGGGCAGGAAGGAACAGGAGCCCCATAGGGGAAAAGAGCAGAAGTCTGGAACACTAGGAGCACTACAAAGAAAGAGTTAAAGAGCACCCAGGGATAGAAACCTATCACGAAGAAGACACTACTAGGTGATTTTGTTTTCTGTACACTCTAATTATCATGTTCGTCACACTTTCCCAGGGGACACCTCTCTCTCTCTCCTCTCTCTCCTCTCTCTCTCTCTGTCTCTCTCTCTCTCTCCCCCCCCTTTCTTCATCTTGTAATATTAATACTAACTATACATATATAAAATCCCGACTCACCCATATCTCCATTCCTCTTATTTTCCGGTGCATCGGGGAACCCCAAGAGGAATATCTTCGCTGGTCAAGAGGAAACCTGGGGAAAAGAGAAGAGACATTCTATTACGGAGAGCCCACAACCCATATAATACTGAAGACTTTCTCATATCTTTAAAGAACTTTAAATAAAGTCACCATTTCCAACCCACTCGAGCATCCTAGTCCTTATTAACGCCACACCCACTGCCACAGATCCACATTGCTGAAAGTGCTTTGACGTTCAGGCCATAAGACTTCACTATGAAGGATTATAATTTGCTCTCGTATAGATCATTCACCAGTGCAAGATTTGGATTTGGACTTCTTTGACAGCTGTACCAGCTAAAGGTCACAGTGGGGACTGATCTTCAAAATGAGCAGACATTTTTTGAATTTGTCCAGATTGTGGAGGTAAACAGGTGCCCAGTGAACCTCCTCACTATATGCATACTGAATAGTGATTAGAATTATGCTTACATTGTTTCCTGAAGGCAATTCTTGTGTTATTTGAGAGTTGTAACTTTTGGCTGAATTTGGCTGATATCAATATGCTTTGTGCATATACTTGGACAGTTTTGGACTTGGGATAGGTAAATAAATCTGGCAACACTGCACTCTGGGAGGCTGCAGTAGAACACAGAGTTATCAACTGACAGGCTGCTCCTGTTTGAAGTACACGTTTTACTGAGAATGTCTGACTTCATTGTCATATGGCTGAGAAACAGTGTGAATTTACGGAAAATATGCTGTCATTTTACCTTCTGGAGCACCTTCCTTAACTTCTATGGAAAAATCATAATAAACTGTTTTCTCTCACACATGATTCAGGGTGGGGCGTAAGATATAGTTAGCTCGGGAAACTATAACTGCTGAATTTCAGTGGTGTTTTACGAGTGATGTGAGCCTAACTATAACATACCTGTAACCTTTGTTTTTTTCATTGAACTTCTAAGGTGTTTTTTATTCTATTTTCTAATTATAACATCCTTGTAAACTTTGTATTTTTTCTGCAAATTTCTAAGGTTTTTTAATGTTGTTTTCTAACTATAACATCCCTGTAACCTTTGGGTTTTTAAGTGAATTTCTAAGGTTTTTTTAAATTGTATTTCCTAACTGTAACCTCTAACCTTTGACAGTGTGTGAGTGAGTGCTTACGTGTCATAGGTCTGTGAGTGGGTGTGAGAGTGTCTGACTAGGTGTGTGAGTGGGTGCATCAGTCTATAAGTGGGTGCGTGGGTCTATTAGTAGGTCTGTGAGCATGAGTGGGTGCATGAATGTCTGAGAGGGTCTTTGAGTGGGTGTGTGAATCTGTGAGTGGGTCTGTGTTTGAGTACATGAGTCTGAGAAGGACTGTGAGTGGGTGCATGAGTGTCTGAGTGTGTCTGTGCGGGTTTGACTCGGCCACAAAGGAACTGAACCTGACCGTTTACCCAACAAGAGTCCACAGTTTTGCACAAAACACCTAACCAACTGAAATACTTTCTACTGGTTATTTAGTAAGTGCTACATTGGTGGGTAAATGTCCAGTTTGTATTTTACACTACAACTGCGAAATGGACCACAAAGAAATGTCTGCTGCGACCTTGTGTGCATTTGGCAATGTAATTGTTCCTCGTGCGTCTTTCTCCAGAATTCTGTAATAACATGACTCCTCCTATGGAGGGGCCAACAAGACTACGAAGACGTAAATCTCCACCATACCAGGGTCCTACCTCTTGACGTAACTGCTTCTTTGTTGGGTGGGGATATCCACATAATCCTCTGCATCAAGAACGTGCCACCAAAAGTAGTGGCAAATGTGCTGGGGGTCCCTTTGGTAAGCTGTCCATCATCCTGGCAAAAGGCGGGAAGAACTCTCATGCTACTAAGGTGGACAGGGTGGGTCCAAGTGGGCGGAGCTTCCATGTGATTTGCACTTTCACATACTTGTAGCAATTTAAAGGGAAAACGATGGACTCTGCTTTCACCAGGAGAGGATAAGAAAGAATCCACTCATCACAGTCACATACAGATTGTGCTCCAATTGATAAAAGATACATTCACCACCACAAAGGATTTTAGATCGTTTTTCAATGTGGCATCACAGTGTAAACACACTTGCTTTGCCTCCATCAAGCCCAGGAATTCAAATAATTTGTCCTTTCCAGAAGAGGAGTTTCAACTGGGGTACCTGCTATGTTTATATTTGTAAGTGCTTCCTGTTGAGGTTTAATTTCTGTGAAATTAACATCATGGCCAGAAAGGAATCTCATCTGCTCGTTCATCCAACACGAGTCCACAGTTTTGCACAAAATGTCTACCCAACTGGAGTATTTTCTACTGGTTAGTTGCTTAGTGCTGAAAACCAACACAAAAGAGAGTGAGAAGAGCAGAATACCTTATTACCTTCCCAAATCTAATTTGTGATCATAACAATGAAAGAAGGTATATTAGATTTTCTTGTTATATGCAACCTGTCTGTGTTCTAAGAGACTATTTTTGTCTTTATAAAAGACCATTCACACACCAACCTAGTTGATGGCATGCTTCATCATAGGGGTCCCACTCTGGGTGCCTAGTGCCTCTACGGTGGGCTTCCACACCTGACTACAACGGAGCAGGTCAACGTTTTTTTGTACACTTAAACAGTGTTCTGTGCATAACTTGAAAACAAAAATGGTGTTGTATAAAATTGTCTAGAGGGCGTCCTGGTACTGGTGTACCTTTATTGATGGTGCTCTCGGACAAGATTAAAAAGAGTGTGTGATGTACATGGAGATATAATGCACTCCTACATCTAATTTAAGGTCGACATGTTTCAGCCATTACTCTTATGTGCCCCTTTGGGGTCAATCTGGCTTTCTTCAGGACCTTCTCTCATTTGCACAAGCTCACTAAGACTGGTGCCGGTATCTTGTGCCGTTAACACATGGATATTATTAAAATGGCACAGCTCCTTTTGAGTAAAGAAACACAGAGAACCAACACTTTCTTGGTCACATTTGTATAATGGCTCATATAGTACCACCACCAATCGTTCAACTCAAATCGCAGGATCCCCTTTGTGCCCCTACAGATCTAAATTTTATTCATTTCACATTCATAAATATATAAAAAGACCGGAAGCATTCTCTATGCTTGAAAGTGGCTCAAAACGATATCCACACCATCTAATCTCCTTCATTTTGTATATGTGTGGCCCTTTTCAATCATAAGATATTACACACATCCTATTGCCTTTCCTGCATGTCACTTTTTTGTCATCTAGTATTATGCTCATTGTTTTGGGGAATCAAGTTCCTATATGGAGTGTTTTCGTCCTATATGGTATTCCATCGGCATCTGCCCTTCTCCGCAGACTTCATATCCCACTTCCCACTAGTGGCTCGACATGCGTTAATGCCAGTATGCTGTGGTCCCCTTGTTCCCGTGCTCAAATGCTCGCTTGTTGTCTTAGGGAAATCATCTCTGTGTACACCGCTTTTCTAGCCCAGGTCTTAATCCTCATACCCAGTAACCCTCTTGCCATTAGTGGCTTAATGTCCACTAACTTAAAATATGTGCTTACTTGTCCAATTAGTGGCCTTGTATACAATTGCTCGTAAACCCTTTGGCATGCACATTTTAGGCACAAATATAAGACCACCTACTTGTGGCTCCTTACAGTCTCGCTTCATGGAAGTCTCAAGGGAGTGAGCCCTATAGTCACACACTGCAACGAGTATACACAAGTTTGCCTCCCCCATTGGGGTTAATACCACAGTGGGGGAGACACACTATGTTACTAAGTGCTGCCTTGTTGGATAAATAGCCAGTGACCATGAGGGGGGCCGTGTGGTCCCCCTCCCCAGCCGATTTCGGTACCTGGGACCCCATCACCCAGGGCCTACCAATATTAAATGAGGGAGGGGGCTGTGCGGCACCCCTCCCTGGGCTGATCTCGGCCCTGGGGCCTGACCTGATTTTATTTTTTGAGGAAGGGGGCTGCGCAGCCCCCTGCTCCAAAACCGATTTCGGTCCTGGGGCCCTCTTTCTCCAGGACCTGGCCATAACATATTTTTTATTGGGGGGGGCGAGTGTCCTGTGTGCCGCGTAGGCCACCCAGTGTGCAACGGGACCACAGGGGAGCCTGAAGGCCAAGGAGGTTTCAGCCAGCTTCCCACCTCCTACGGGAGCCGCCATTGCTGTCACAGATTGAGCTGCTAAAAATGCAGCTCCATGTCTGTGAGAGCAACTCTTTCGTCTGTTTCCCTGCCATCATCTCGGAGGGCAAGGAAACAGACAAAAACTCAGCTCCTAGCAAGCGAGAGCTGTTTGACAGCTCTTGGTTGCTATAACCAGTGTTTTCTGCGACTTAACAGTAGCTGAAAAAAGCTCCCCCAAGTCACAGCAAATAGCTATGTCCCAGGAGTGGGCATGCAGGAGCTGACCCTGGGGGGTGGCGGTCCCTTAGGTCATTATTGGTTCCACGAGAGGGACTGCACGGCCCCCCTCCAATGTTAAACAGCCCCAGGGAGGTGGTGTTCCTCGGGGCCAGAGGCCCACGACGGACCCCCTTTGTTTTTACAATTCAGCCTCCTTTGGCCGTGTACAGCGTGGGGTTGGGTGGTTAGGGGAGTTGGCTGCAGGGAGGGGCTGCACATGACCTTCAGAAAGAAAAGAAAAGGGGGCAGTTTAGGAATGCTAGCCCAGGTGCTTAAAAGATAAAAAAAAATATTGCCAAAATTCGTCCATGAATTAACCTCTTAAATGTGGGCGTCGGCTACTGGCCGACGCCCACACTACCTCCCTGGTGCGGGTCACGACCAGTGGCCGACACCAGGGAAGGGGTTAATAAATCCTCGGGTACGTCACACCCGAGGATTTTATTTTTTTTATCCCTGGGAGACACAGAAGCTCTTCTGTGTCTCCCCCCACCCGACCCTTTGGGGCGCGGCGCGCTGACGTTACAATGTGGATTTCCCCATCGGAACAGGAAGTGGCATTGCGGGCGCTTCCCACTCCTATGGGGAAAACGGCCACAAACTGCCTTCCCCATGTTCGGGAAGGCCTCGTAAGAAAGGGTAGAGTGTCCCCTTTCTTACGAGGCCTTCCTGAAAGTGTTTCCTGGCCCCCTGCTGAGATCGGGGGACAGGAAACACTTTCAGGAAGCCCTCGTAAGAAAGGGCAGACTCTCCCCTTTCTTACGAGGCCTTCCTGAAAGTGTTTCCTGGCTCCTGATCGCAGCTGTGCTGCGATTGGGGGCCAGGAAACACCACTAGACACCAGGGATTTCACTTGGGGGGGTCGGCCCCCTCAGAAAACGCCCCCTCCCCCCGGGGCATATTTAAAAAAAAAAAAAGTAGGTGCCCCCCCAGGGGCTAAATAAAAAAAAAAAAATGGACAGGGGGTCGCCCGTGGGCAGGGCGACCCCCTGTGGGGGCAAATTTTTTTTTTTGTTGTTGTAGGGTTTTCCTGGGGGGCTATTTTGGCCCCCAAGGAAACCATACAACAACAACAAAAAAATAGATCTATATATATATATATATATATATATATCTATGTAGATATTTCTATGTACATGGGTATATCTATAGATAGATCTATAGATATATATAGATCTATAGATATATATAGATATATGTATATATATATAGATCTATCTATAGATATATCTATGTATATATATATATATATATAGAGATAGATGTCTATATATATATATACACATATATATATATATATATATATATATATATATATCTTTTGTCAATATGTGTGTGGTTTCCCTGGGGGCTGCGATCGGCCCCCAGGAAAACCAGACCCACATATAAAAGTGAGATATATATATATATATATATATATATATATATATATATTTGCCACCAGTTGTCTTGCCGTTGCAGCTTGCGTCTTCAAAGCAATGCACATACTTCAACTGACGCTTTTCAACAGTAGCTTTTAGGCAGCAATAAAAAAGTGAAGTAAGTATTGTGATTATGTTTCTGCTACAAAAGGGTCAGACTTGTCTAGTGGCAGTTTTAGTGCCATAAAGAAGCGCAGAAGGTTTATATGCCTACTGCAAAGAGCAAATCTGTATTTTATGTAAATAGCTGAGTACATTAGTAAAGTCAGCCATTACCTGCGCTATAATACAAATGAAATGTATGTGCGGGGTGGAGGGCGGCTATGGAGAGATGAAGGGCACTTTTGCTGGGTGGTAATGAGGGAATCCGAGGAGGAGGGAGTGGGAGCACCAATAATGATTGTTGGACTGGGCGCAGGAGGTGCTAAAGACTGTGACGAATGGTATGTGACAAGGTGTTTTTTGAGTGTCTTGAAAGAACGTGCTGATTGATGGAAGAAGCGCAGGTAAGGTGGCCTCTACTGTTGCACGTATCTCACACACACCATTGATTTTGTGACTGTCTACGTAGGCTAGTGTTTTAGAGCAACAGTTTAGCCAATAGCAGAGATGGCATCTTGATGGATGACTGCTGCCATCACTCGGGTTATAGAGGACAGCTCTGACATAGGATCAGAGACTGAGACATCAGATACTGAGACAGAATCTGAGGGATAGGGCAATGGTGCAGATTCTGGGAGTGATTTTTCAGTCAGAGGAGTCCCATCCAATAACTCCTCTTCCAGTACATTATGAGGGAGGTGTTGAGGACAGTCCTGCTGTCCCTTCGCAAGCAGTCTGTGCAACTGGGTAATAGTGGGTTAGCCCAACCCAGAGAGCAGGTGAATGCAGCGGCAAGCAGAGAGAGAGAGTGCTCTCTTGGGAGCTCCCCAATTTAGTTCAGCCCCAAATTCCACCGCCCAAATCGTACTGTGGAGACATCAAAATTATCTATCGCAAAACAAACTGGTTTTGTAAGGCAGGCACCTGTGTTTTTGGTCCTGGGTTTGGCGGCCATATAGAGAAACACACTAAACCCAAACATATTCTGGAAACTAGACATTCAGGGAAGTCCACAGAGGTGTGACTTGTGTGGATTCCCCAAAGTTTTCTTACCCAGAATACCATGCAAAGCTGAAATGTTGAATAAAAACTCTATTTTTCTCGCATTTCTGTCACACAAACTACACGAATATGCTGGGATCCACCAAATTCCTACCACCCAGTGATTCCTCACCTGTCCTGCTAAAAACACTACCCCACTTGAGTGCCTACACCTACTGCCTGCGTCAGGAATGGATCACCCCAGGGTCAACAGCTGCCTCATGTAAGGACCAACATTGACCGTTGAGTGATCTATTCCTGTCGCGGGCACCAGGCCTACCCACACAAGTGAGGTACCATGTTTATCGGGAGACTTGGGGGAACGCTGGGTGGAAGGAAATTTGTGCCTCCTCTCAGATTCCAGAACTTTCTGTCACCGAAAGGAGAGTAAAAAGTGTTTTTTTGGCCAAATTTCGATGTTTGCAAAGGATTCTGGGTAACAGAACCTGGTCAGAGCCCCACAAGTCACCTCATCTTGGATTCCCCTGGGTTTCTAGTTTTCAAAAATACGCTGGTTTGCTAGGTTTCCCCAGGTGCCGGCTGAGCTAGAGGCCAAAATCCACAGGTAGGCACTGTTTTCTATCAAAAAATGTGATGTGTCCATGTTGTGTTTTGGGGCATTTCCTGTTGCGGGCGCTAGGCCTACCGACACAAGTGAGGTATCATTTTTATCGGGAGACTTGGGGGAGCGCTAGGTGGAAGGAAATTTTTGGCTCCTCTGAGATTCCAGAACTTTCTGTCACCGAAAGGAGAGCAAAAAGTGTTTTTTTGGCCAAATTTTGAGGTTTGCAAAGGATTCTGGGTAACAGAACCTGGTCTAAGCCCCACAAGTCACCCCATCTTGGATTCCCCTAGGTCTCTAGTTTTCAAAAATGCACAGGTTTGGTAGGTTTCCCTAGGTGCCGGCTGAGCTAGAGGCCAAAATCTACAGGTAGGCACTTTGCAAAAAACAGCTCTGTTTTCTGTCAAAAAATGGGATGTGTCCACGTTGTGTTTTGGGGCATTTCCTGTCGCGGGCGCTAGGCCTACCCACACAAGTGAGGTATCATTTTTATCGGGAGACTTGGGGGAACATAGAATAGCAAAACAAGTGTTATTGCCCCTTATCTTTCTCTACAGTTTTTTGTTCCAAATATAAGAGAGTGTGTAAAAAAGATGTCTATTTGAGAAATGTCCTGCAATTCACATGCTAGTATGGGCACCCCGGAATTCAGAGATGCGCAAATAACCACTGCTCCTCAAAACCTTATCTTGAGCCAATTTTGGAAATGCAAAGGTTTTCTTGATACCTATTTTTCACTCTTCATATTTCAGCAAATGAATTGCTGTATACCCGGTATAGAATGAAAACCAACTGCAGGGTGCAGCTCATTTATTGGCTCTGGGTACCTAGGGTTCTTGATGAACCTACAAGCCCTATATATCCCCGCAACCAGAAGAGTCCAGCAGACATAACGGTATATTGCTTTAAAAAATCTGACATCGCGGGAAAAAGTTACAGAGTAAAACATAAAGAAAAATGGCTGTTGTTTTCAGCTCAATTTAAATATTTTTTTATTTAAGCTGTTATTTTCTGTAGGAAAACCTTGTAGGATCTACACAAATGACCCCTTGCTGAATTCAGAATTTTGTCTACTTTTCAGAAATGTTTAGCTGTCCCGGATCCAGCATTGTTTTCACACCCATTCCTGTCACTAACTGGAAGGAGGCTGAAAGCACCAAAAATAGTAAAAATGGGTATGGCCCTCGAAAATGCCAAATTTGTGTTTAAAAATGTGGTTTTCTGATTCAAGTCTGCCCGTTCCTGAAAGGTGGGAAGATGGTGATTTTAGCACCAGAAACCCTTTGTTGATGCCATTTTCAGGGAAAAAACCACAAGCCTTTTTCGGCAGCCCTTTTTTCCCATTTTTTTGGAAAAAACAAAATTTTCACTGTATTTTGGATAATTTCTTGGTCTCCTCCAGGGGAAACCACAAACTCTGGGTACCATTAGAATCCCTAGGATGTTGGAAAAAAGGGCGCAAATTTGGCGTGGATAGCTTATGTGGACAAACAGTTATGAAGGCCTAAGCGCGAACTACCCCAAATAGCCAAAAAAGGGCTCAGCACGGGAGGGGAACTGCCCAGCAGCTAAGGGGTTAAGCAGGGTCTTTAAAAAAAAAAAAAAAAGCATGGTCTCCTGAGTTTGTTGAGTATAGCCCCTGGTTGGGCAGGTCCCAGTGGCATTCGCTAATATTTTTTTTAAAAAGGGGGGCACAGAGGCCCCCCTCCTAAGGCTCTATTAAAGCCCGGAGACCACCACCTCCCCGCGGCTTGATTTTTTTATTAGATTTTTTAAAATGGAAGGGGGCGCCGCGTGTACCACTCTCCTGGGACTGTTTGAAGCTCCGGGGACCATCACCTCCCCGAGGCTACATTATAAACATTAGAGAGGGGCTGTGTGGACCCATCTAAGCACGGTGCGTATACAAAAAGTAAATCTGAGGGGGGTGCGCGGCTCCCCTCCACGTGCCGATTTTGGCCCTGGGGACCCCATCCCCTGGGGCCTGGCCATTATTGATAAAGGGAGGGGGGTCACTTGCCCCCACCCAGCAAATTTCGGCACCAGGGACCCCATCCCCAGGGCCCAGCCATGTCTATTTGGGTGCCCTGGCCTTAACCAGGCCACCCAGTATGTAATAATGGGGATGCTGGGGGAGCCAGAAGGCCCCAGTGTTCCCAGTCAGCTCCCTGCCTCCTGCAGGAGCTGGCATTGCTCCCATATGTGGGGAGCTGCAAGGAGCACTCATTCATCTGTTTCCCTGCCCACTTGACAGGGGACAGGGAAACAGATGAAAACTCCACTCCCAGCAAGTGGGAGCAGTTTTACATCTGTCGCTTGCTGGGAGCAGAGTTAGGGGGTCATTACAACCCTGGCGGACGGTGTTAAAGCTGCGGTAAGACCGCCAACAGGCCTGCGGTAAAAAAATTGGAATTACAACCGTGGCGGAAACCGCCAGCAAAGACAGCCACTTTAACACTCCAACCGCCACGGCGGTAGAAACAGTGCGGCGGTCACCGCCAACAGACAGGCGGGAGACAAAGTACCGCCCACTGTATCACAACCTACCAATCCACCACCTTTTCCGGGGCGGATTCACGCGGACAAAAACACAGCGGAAACAGGTCTTCAAAGGGAAAACGCTCACCTCTACACACTACATGAGGAACGCGGACGCCATGGAACCAGAGCTGCAGAACCTGCCAGCCCTTATCTTCTTGCTCCTCTACCAGGAGCACGAACGCTGGCGGCGAGGACAACGGTGAGTACTGCACCTACGACACAGGGTAGGGGGGAGGGAACAAACAGACACACACACACGCAACACCCCCACCCTCACCCACTACAACACACACACCAATACAGCATGATACATTACAGTTACACTCCCCAACCCCCCCGACCCCCGGAAGAATGCAAAGACAAAAGGAAATGAGTGTAACCATTGTAATGTATTAAAATCAAGTACGCAAAAAAATATATATACACTATAAACAACATATACACCAAGCTTAGTAGTCCAGGCAGTGCTCCAATGAAGACCGTGGAACACTGGGCCCACAGGGTATGGGCGAGGCCCACACAAGATCCCCGACCATGACGGGGAGAACACTGCAGGGGCATCAGAGAGCAAGAAAACAGGCACCTCAGGGGGAGGGAAAGGGGGGGCACCTCAGCCGGTTGAGTGCACAACGCCAAATCCACGAGAGGGCCACATGCCCACTGTTCCATCCTGGGGAGTGCAAAGCCACAGTCTCTCTAATCTCTCCAGTGGGTGGGTTGCCCACTGTTCTATCCTGGGGAGTGCAAAGCTATAGACTCTCAAGTCTCTACAGTGGGTGGGTTGCCCACTGTTCCATCCTGGGGAGTGCAAAGCCACAGTCTCTCAAGTCTCTACAGTGGGTGGGTTGCCCACTGTTCCATCCTGGGGAGTGCAAAGCCACAGTCTCTCAAGTGTCTACAGTGGGTGGGTTGCCCACTGTTCCATCATGGGGAGTGCAAAGCCACAGTCTCTCAAGTCTATACAGTGGGTGGGTTGCCCACTGTTCCATCCTGGGGAGTGCAAAGCCACAGTCTCTCAAGTGGATAAAGGTCTCCACTGGTTCTGGAGGGGGCATGGTGCCCAGAGTGCTTCATCCTGCTAAGGACAGAGGTAGTGGATGGATCTCTCCACTGGTTCTGGAGGGGGCATGGTGCCCAGAGTGCTTCATCCTGCTAAGGACAGAGGTAGTGGATGACAGTCTCCACTGGTTCAGGAGGGGGGATGGTGCCCAGAGTGCTTCATTCTGCCTGTGACAGACTCAGTAGCGTCAGTGCCCTTGGCGCTCATGGGCCAGCGGTGCATGAGACGGCGGTGCCCTGTTCAGCGGTGCTTGAGGCGGCGGTGCCCTGTTCAGCGGTGCTTGAGGCGGCGGTGCCCTGTTCATCGTTGCTTGAGACGGCGGTGCCCTGTTCAGCGGTGCTTGAGGCGGCGGTCTCCATTGCAGTGACTCAGCTGCAGGCGGACCTTCATGGCCCAGCGGGGCTTTTGCTGGCGGTCCTTCATGGCCCAGCGGGCTTGTGCTGGCGGTGGCCTCCTGGGCAGCTGGGCTGGTGCTGGCGGTGGCCTCCTGGGCAGCTGGGCTGGTGCTGGCGGTGGCCTCCTGGGCAGCTGGGCTTGTGCTGGCGGTGGCCTCCTGGGCAGCTGGGCTGGTGTTGGCCTCCTGGGCAGCTGGGCTTGTGCTGGCGGTGACCTCCTGGGCAGCTGGGCTGGTGCTGGCGGGGGCCTCCTGGGCAGCTGGGCTGGTGCTGGTGGGGGCCTCCTGGGCAGCTGGGCTGGTGCTGGCGGGGGCCTCCTGGGCAGCTGGGCTGGTGCTGGCGGTGGCCTCTTGGGCAGCTGGGCTGGTGCTGGCGGTGGCCTCCTGGGCAGCTGGGCATGTGCTGGCGGTGGCCTCCTGGGCAGCTGGGCATGTGCTGGCGGTGGCCTCCTGGGCAGCTGGGCATGTGCTGGCGGTGGCCTCCTGGGCAGCTGGGCTTGTGCTGGCGGTGGCCTCCTGGGCAGCTGGGATGATGGCGGTCTTCTCTGCCGTGCTACTCTTCCCAGTATTGCTGACCTTCTTGTGCCCCTTCCCCACCTTGGAAGGAGTCGCAGCTGACTCCACACTCCCACCTGTACCCCTTGGAGCGGCTTTGGTGGCTGGAGTCTCCCCCCTCTCCCGCCGGGCACTGGCCAACCTTTGATGCTTCACAGGTGGGGGACTGTCTGTGCTGTGGCTCCGTGACACACTGGCTGCCCTGGTGGCCGGTGCACTCCACATTCCGGTGACTACAGGCACCACTGGTCCCGGAGATGTTGTGGCTGAGGTACTAGTTCGGGACCTAGGAGACGGATGGGGTGGGGGAGGTGTGGGAAAGAGGTCAAGGTTGGACAGGAAATGTTTTTTGGACACACTGGGACGGGTAGCTGGAGGGGGTTTGGGATTGGAGGAAGAGGTTGTAGTTGTAGAAGGTGTTCGTTTGCTGACTTTGGGTGAAGTTGCATGCGCTGGAGGCTGTTGTGAGGTGGATGGCTGTTGGGTGGGTGTGTGCCTGCGTTTGTGTATCTTCGGAGGGGGTGTCACAGACGCACTGGAAGAGGACACAGGGGACGTGTGAATGGTAGTGGGGGTGGTGACTGCATGTGAGCGGGGTGTGGTGGTGGGTGTGCTGGAGAGGGACGTAGTGGCTGTAGAGGTAGTGCATGCAGGTGTGAGTGTATACGAGACAGGGAGGGAGGAGTGAGACGAGGAGGAGGGGGACACAGTGGAGGCAGTGGATGTTGCTATGTCTGCATGTGTGTGATGCTTGCGTGAGTGCCTGTGGGATGTGTGGTGCTTATTTTTGCCAGAACTTCCCTTGTGTGTTGACGTGTGTGCATGCTGGTCTGTAGGTGTGCTTGGGATAGGCTGAGGTACAGGGGATTGGGTCGGGGTGGAGGAAGTTGGAGGGGGGAGGCTAGACACAGGGACAATGGCTGCCATCAGTGCTGAGGCCAGAGTCTGAAAAGCTCGCTGAAGGGCCGCATGACCAGAATGAATGCCCTCCAGGAATGCATTTGTTTGTTGCAACTGCCTTTCTACACCCTAGATGGCATTCAAAATGGTAGACTGCCCAACAGTGAGGGACCTGAGGAGGTCAATGGCCTCCTCACTGAGGGAAGCAGGGGTGACTGGGGCAGGGCCTGAGGTGCCTGGGGCGAAGGTGATGCCCACCCTCCCGGGTGAGCGGCACGGGGCAATGGCTGAGGGGCTACTGGGAGGGCGGTGCTGGTAGGGGGGTTGGTGGCTGTACCTGTAGATGGGGGGGGGGGGCACAGATGTTGCCACCACCACATGGGAGCTCCCATCAGAGGACGAGTTTGTGTCACTGGTCTCAGCTCCTGTCCCCACCGTGGAGCTCCCCTCGCCCTCCGTCCCATTGGTGAAGTCCGACTCCGTTGTGTGGCCCTCCATGGCCATGTGGGATGCAGCCCCCTGGTGCTCCGGTGCCACTGCTCCTCCACCTGATGATGCTAATGCACACAAGAACAGGGAGACCACAAAAAGGGGGGGACGACAGAAGAAAGACATGTTGAGTGCATGCATTACCGCTACCGTTGCCGGACACGACAGACACAGAAGCCCCCTGCACTATGCCATGCTCTTGGGCTCCACTGTTCAATTCCTGGGAAATGGCCTAAAAGGCTATGGACGACATCTGCACACATAGACGACACAGGGGCATGACTAGGTGTACTTGGCACTCTACAGAGGTGGGCTGGGGTGCCACATGGCCTGCTTTACGGAGGGACCTTGCCTACTAAACTCACCCTGGCCTAGGGAAACCCACAGCCCACCTCCCCCACCCAGACCCCTCCACTGCCCGCAAAGTCAGCAGAATGCAAGTGTACTCACCCCCTTGTGGCTGCTATGATGCCCTCAAGCGCCCATCCAACTCGGGGTACGCCACCGCCAGGATCCTGAACATCAGGGGGGTCATGGTGTGACGGGCACCCCTCCCACGTTGGGAGGCCATCCCCAGCTGAGCCTCCGCCGTCTTCTTGCTCCAGCGGCGAATGTCCTCCCATTTTTTCCGGCAGTGGGTGCTCCGTCTGTGGTAGACCCCAAGGGTCCGGACGTCCTTGGAGATGGCACGCCAAATATATTTTTTCTGGTGGGCGCTGACCTACATGATTTGTACAGGGGGAAGAGAAAGGTATTATCAACTGCACCGTCAAAGTGTTTGGCCCCCATCCCTACCCTTCCCATGTGGCACACGCACTCACTGTTGTTTCATGCACGCCGCACTCTCCTCCCTTCCTTCTTACATCCACCCCTCTCCACACAGGCATAGCCCATAGATCATGCTCCCAGTGTACTTACCTGTTGGTCTGGAGGACCGTAGAGTAGCGTGTACTGGGGGAGGACCCCATCCATAAGTTTCTCCAACTCCTCCGATGTGAAGGCAGGGGCCCTTTCCCCAGACACTCGAGCCATTGTCTCTTCCAGACCGAGGTCACAGCAGCACTTGCAGTGTAGGTCCTCTCCTGTCAAAGATCAGGTATCAAGTGAATAAACTGATAGAAAATGGCGGTCACGTCCGCGGCGGTGCATACCGTCACCACCGGCGTACATCGTCATTGGCTCCTGGGACCCATAGGGTCCAATGTTAACCAGTGCAGCATTGCGCCGCGGTCTTTGACCGCCTACCGCCTACAACACCAGCGCAGTTACCTCACATCCCATTGTCCCACTTTACAGGGCAGGTAGCCACCATTTCAGGGGCCCACATGGCTTCATTTTCAACTGTGTCACACATACCTAGGCCTAGACTCAACACACATACAGGCCACTTTTTGATTATGAATGGTGTTCTGTGTAAGCTTTTGGTACGTACCTCTGAGTTGTTTGACTCTGTGCTCGCAGTTGTCCTTCATAGGCACCGTCCGCTGGGACATGTGAGGAGATGGCGGCATCCTCCGGTGTACCGACCGTTGGTGGACCTGTTGACAATGGAGGAAAGACATGTGATAATCACATACAGGCTTGACCGTGACACAATCCAGGAACTGTGTACCCAGTTGGAGCCAGACCTGATGTCAGCTATCCGCCATCCCACAGAAATCCCCCCTCAAGTGCTGTCAGTACTCCATTTCCTTGCAAGTGGGTCATTTCAAACAACAGTGGCCATATCATCAGGGATGTCCCAGCCTGTGTTTTCCAATGTGTTGTCCAGTGTGTTGTCTGCCCTGCTGAAACACATGCAGAGCTACATCGTTTTCCCTCAGGTGGAGGATTTGCCTACAGTGAAAGATGATTTCTATGCCCTGGGACATATCCCCAACATCATAGGTGCCATTGATGGGACACATGTGGCTTTGGTACCCCCCCCACAGGAGTGAATAGGTGTACAGAAACCGGAAGAGTTATCATTCGATGAATGTACAGATGGTATGTTTGGCAGACCAGTACATCTCCCATGTGAATGCCATGTTCCCTGGCTCAGTGCATGACGCTTACATCCTGCGGAATAGCAGCATCCCTTATGTGATGGGTCAACTCCAGAAGCACCGTGTGTGGTATTAGGTGAGCACCTGGAAGCAAGACAGTGAGAATGGTTGTCTGGGTCTGGGGATATCCCTCCAGGTTAGTGTGTGTCTAACAGTTGTTCCTCGCCATTTGCAGGTGTCTCTGGTTACCCCAACCTGTCAAGGCTACTGACCCCAGTGAGGAATCCCAGGACAAGTGCAGAGGAACGCTACAATGAGGCCCATGGGTGAACTAGGAGGGTGATCGAGCAGACCTTCAGCCTCCTGAAGGCCAGGTTGAGGTGCCTCCATATTCTACTCACCAAAGAAGGTGTGCCAGATCATCGTGGCCTGCTGTATGCTTCACAACTTGGCTTTGCGACGACAGGTGCCTTTTCTGCAGGAGGATGGTCCAGATGGCGGTGTTGTTGCAGCTGTGGAGCCTGTGGATAGTGAAGACGAGAAAGCAGAGGAAGAAGACATGGACAACAGGGACTCAGTGATCCTGAAATATTTCCAGTGAGACACAGGTAAGGCTACAAACCTGCCTACTACATGTACTTAAACACTACTACCTCTCTACTGTCTGTCGTTTTCACCCAGTGTATGGTCACTGAGTTGTCACTTTCCCTTACGGTTTCACAGATGTGGGTCCCACTGTGTGACATCTGCTTTGATTCCTCATGGACTAGAGCTGGGTGACATAAGTATGTTGACATTACCAATGAAAAAGCTTTTTGCCACAGTTATTGCTAATACAGTATTCCGAAATCACAGACAGACTCCAGATTGTTTTGTGCTTTAAGGGTGTTTATTTAAGTGCTCAATATTGGAGGGGGTTCTAAAATGGTGAGGGGTGATGGCGGAGGAATGTCCATGCAGAGTCCAGTCTATTAGTCTCACAGGTGCATTGCCCAAATGGGCATAGGAAGTGGAGCTAGGGCAGTTTGAGGATGGACTGGGTGACAAGGTGGGACAAAAGGATGACATTCAGGGTGGTCTCATTTCTTGGTGGGGGTCTTGGCATCGTTCTCTGTCTTTGTCCTGGATCTCAGGGACCGTTTGCGGGGTGGTTCTCCCTCTGCAGGGGGTGGGGTGCTGGTGTGGTGGTCCTGTGGCAGTGCCTCCTGTCCACTAGCGCCAGCAGAGGTGGTGGGCAGTTCATCGTCCATGCTAGTGTCAGGGGCCTCTTGTAGTGCCACAGTGTCCCTCCTGGTGTTGAGTACTTCCTTCAGCACCCCTACGATGGTGCCCAGGGTGGAATTGATGGTTCTGAGTTCTTCCCTGAAGCCCAAATACTGTTCCTCCTGCAGGCGCTGGGTCTCCTGAAACTTGGCCAGCACCGTTGCCATCGTCTTCTGGGAGTGGTGGTAGGCTCCCATGATGGAGGAGAGGGCCTTGTGGAGAGTGGGTTCCCTGGGCCTGTCCGCCCCCTGTAGCACAGCAGCCCTCCCAGTTCCCCTGTGTTCCTGGGCCTCCGTCCCCTAGACCG
This sequence comes from Pleurodeles waltl, assembly GCF_031143425.1. Classification (NCBI taxonomy): domain Eukaryota; kingdom Metazoa; phylum Chordata; class Amphibia; order Caudata; family Salamandridae; genus Pleurodeles; species Pleurodeles waltl. Next base: position 714,312,789 of record NC_090448.1, read on the forward strand.
TGTGCCCACTACCACTGCCCCCACGTCCCTGTTGTTGTTGGGGTGGTGGGTTAGCCTGGGTTCCCTGTAGTGGTGGACACACTGCTGATTGACGTGTCCTGGGGACGGAGGTATGGGCCCGCTGGGTGGGTGCTGTGCTGGTGTTTCCAGAGGGGGGAAGCTCTGTAGTGGGCTGTGACTGGGTGTGGGGAACCGACTGTCCCGAGGTCCCCGAAGGGCCGGGCTGGTCATCTAGATCCAGTTGGACAGAGGTGTTGTCATCACTGTGGGCCTCTTCTGTTGGTGGTGTGGACATGTGTGGACTCTCCTGTCCGGTGACATTGGGTAGTGGTCCTGCAGGGGTATAAAAGCATGATTATTGCATCTGTGTGTGTCAAGGTGTGCAATGGGTGGGTGACCGTGTACCCCAGTGCTAGGATTCCTGTGTGAGACCTTGTGTGATGATGGTTTAGGGGGGTGTATGGGTATGTGCAGTGGGCATGCTTTGTTGTTGCATGCAGGGCTTGGTGTTGGGATGGGTGGGTTGTGATAGTGGGACATTTGTGAGGAGTAGGAGTGATGGTGTGAGGGTGAGGGTGGGGGTATGTGATGGCATGCAGGTTGGGTGGAGGATGTAATAGTTAAGATTTGACTTACCAGAGTCCATTCCTCCACCTACTCCTGCAAGGCCCTCAGGATGCAGAATCGCCAAGACCTGCTCCTCCCATATTGCTAGTTGTGGGGGAGGAGATGGGGGTCCGCCGCCAGTCCGCTGAACTGCCAGGTCGTGTCTGGAGACCACGGAACGCACCTTCCCCCGTAGGTCATTTCTCCTCTTCCTGATGTCCTCCCGATTTCTTGGGTGCTGTCCCACTGCGTTGACCCTGTCCACTATTCTTCGCCATAGCTCCATCTTCCTTGCAATTGAGGTGTGCTGCACCTGTGATCCAAACGATTTCCTCCACCATGACCCTGAGCTCCTCCTCCGAGAACCTGGGGTGTCTTTGCCGTGCCATGGGGTCGTGTAGGTGATGTGTGGGGTGGTAAGTGTGCTGATATGTAGTGGTGTGTTGTGTGAGGTGCGTGGAAGTTATGTGGGTGATGGTGTTGTGTGCCTGTGGATGCTAGTGTTGTTGATGGTGGTGTCTCTCTCTGGCTTTCTTTATTGATCTGTGGTCGTAAGGGTTTGTGGGTGATGTGGGTGTGTGTTTTATATTGTATTGACTGTGTGGGAGTGGTGTGTGTATGTGTATCAGGTGTGTGTATTTCGAATTGTCCAATTTGGCTGTGTTTTGGAGATGTGTCTATATTTTGAGCGCGGCTGTGTGTACCGCCAATGGAATACCGCAGTTGATAGACCGCCGCGTGGATTCGTGGGTCGTGATAGTGTGGGCGCATTTCTGTTGGCGTGACGGTGGAGGTTTTGTTTTCACCAGTTTATCACTGACCTTTGTTGTGGCGGACTTCTGTGGGTGTCTGAATTTTGGCGGATTCCGAGCAGTGGGTCATAATGACCGTAGCGTAATTCTGCTGCTGCGGCGGTGTGTTGGCGGTCTTCTGCACGGCGGTAAGCGGCTTTTACCGCCAATGTTGTAATGAGGGCCTAAGTCTACAAAGAACAACTGCTGGATTCCTGGAAATGAAGACCTGCCAAGGAAGGGGACCAAGTCCAGAAGTCAAAGGAAGTTCCAGGAAGGAAAGGAGCCCCTGCCAACCCAGAAGAGGGTGCAAAAGAAGAGTCCCCGGTTAGTCGAAGACTGCAGGAATGCATCCTAGGAAGATGCTAGCGGGTTCCTGCATGATGCAAAGGATGTCCCACGACGTGAAGATCGTTGCAGATGTGATTTCGTGTTGGAAGTCACCAACAAAACTTGGCTACGACAAAAGTGCGTTTTGCGTCAAAATGGCACTGGATGGACCCAGGAGGGACCTGGGGCCCTCAACTCTTGAGGAAGAGGAGGGGGCTCTCAGCACTTTAAAGAGCCCTTGGGATGCCAGCCAGCACCCCATGGAGTCGCAGGAGTCGCAGGATCTGGTAACAAAGGAGGTGCAAAACGCGGCTGATGCAGCACAACAAAAGAAAGTCCCACGCCGCCGGAGAACAACTCAGCGAGTTAAGTGTCGCAGGATGGAATGCTGGGGACCTGGGCCAGGCTGTGCACGAAGGAATTTTGCAAATAGTGCACAGATGCCTCAGGAGGTGAAAAAGTTGCAGTACACAGGGGTACCGTCGCTCTGGGGGAAGGTAAGGTCTTACCTCCTCTAAATTGTGTCCTCAGGACAGTCTATGTCAATGATGTCCACCCTCTCTGTCCTTAGGAGCACTCTTGTCACTGTGAGAGGAGTCCAAGGGTACTAGTCATCGTCTTGGAAGGTGCCTGCTCAAGCAGGGGAGTGGCTCTGTCACTCCACGGGAGATTTCTTCGGCCCTTCTGGTGCAGGATGAAGACAGGAAGTCCTCAGAGCGTGCACACCATGGAAACTGTTGCAGTTGCTGACTTGGAGCTGAGGTTGCAGAACAAAAGTATCTCTTGTGGATACTTTGTTGCAGTTACAGCGTTTCTTGGAGCAGGCTGCGGTTGATCCGAGGTCAGAGGATGCTGAAGTAGTTGCAGAGGATTCCTAAAGGAAACTTGCAAGCAGAATCTAAGGAGAACCCACAGGAGAGACCTTAAATAGCCCTGAGAGGGGGATTGGCTACCCTATCAGGTAAGGACCTATCAGGAGGGGTCTCTGACGTCACCTGCTGGCACTGGCCACTCAGAGCCTTCCAGAGTGCCCCCACATTTTGCAAAGCAAGATGGCTGAAGTCTGGAACACACTGGAGGAGCTCTGGGCACCACCCCAAGGGTGGTGGTGGACAGGGGAGTGGCCACTCCCCTTTCCTTTGTCCAGTTTCGCATCAGAGCAGACGACAAGGGATCCCTGAACTGGTCTAGACTGGCTTATGCAAGGAGGGCACCATCTGTGTCTTTCAAAGCATTTCCAGAGGCTGGAGGAGGGCAGACCCTGTATGTGAGGTGGCAGCAGCTGTAGCTGCAGTGCAAGCCTCAGAGAGCTGTTTTGGCAGTACTGGGGGTCCATGGTGGAGCCCCCAGGATTCATGGGATTGACTCCCCCAATACCAGATTTGGAATGGGGGGACAATTCCGTGATCTTAGACACCTTGCATGGCCATATTCGGAGTTACCATTGTGAAGCTACATATAGGTATTGACCTAAATGTAGTGCACGCGTGTAATGGCGTCCCCACACTCACAAAGTCCCAGGAAATGGCCCTGAACTCTGTGGGGGCACCTTTGCTAGTGCAAGGGTGCCCTCACACTTAGTAAATTTGCACCTAACCTTCAGCAAGTGGAGGTTAGACATATAGGTTACTGAAAATGGCTGTGAAATAGTGTGTGCCCTATTTCACGCAGGCTGCAATGGCAGGACTGTGGAAAAGTTTGTCAAAGCTTCTTCTGGGTGGCAAAAAAAATGCTGCAGCTAATAAGGATCTCCTGGAAACCCAATGCCCTAGGTACCTAGGTACCATATACTAGAGACATATAAGGGAGGTCCAGTGTGCCAAATGAAATTGGTAAATTAAGTCACTAACTTACAGTGACAAATTTAAAAGCACAGAGAGCATAAGCACTGAGGTTCTGGTTAGCAGAGCCTCAGTGACACAGTCAAGCACTACGGACAACACATACATTAGGCAATAAACTATGAGCACCGGGGTCCTAGCTAGCAGGATCCCAGTGAGACAGACAAAACACACTGACATATAGGTTTTTATCTATGAGCACTGGGGCCCTGGCTAGCAGGATACCAGTGACACAGTAAAAACACACTGACACACAGTCACAAACAGGTCAAAAGTGGGGGTAACCGTGCTAGAAAGATGCTACTTTCTCACAGTACTGTTGCCCACCCGTAAACCCTAAAAAGCACACTTACCACCGAATACCCCTTTCCACCCTAAACCCTAAAAAATACCCTTACCACCCAATATCTTTACTACCCTTAAGTCCTAAAAACACCCTTATCACTCAGTACCCTTACCCACCCCTAAACCCTAAATACCTGTACATACCTCTAAACCCTAACAAAGCTCTTACCACCCAATACCTTTACCCACCCTAAGCCCTAAAAATACCATTACCACCCTATACCCCTACCCATCAATAAACCCCAAAGTACATTTACCCACCTGTACCCCTGCCCAACCCTAAACCTACAACACATACCTAACCCTAAACCTTAAATTAAAATATATATATATAAATGTATATATGTATGTAGACACACAGACAAACATTCATACTTACCTTAAATGTGTAGTAAAGTCATGTGTGGTAAAGGCATATGCATGGTAAAAAAGTGTGTGGTAAAAAAATGCTTGGTAAAGGCACTCCATTTTAAAATCTGCTGCATTGTAAAAGGCTGTTTTCGTTCCTCAAGGATTGCCCAGAGATGAATTATAGTCTTGCCCGGTCTACATCAACACCGAAGGACAAGACGACCTATGTCATTGTAACTGTAAACAGGTGGTAGGAATGGTCACCTGTTCAAAGGACTAGAAGCGGAAATTCTCAGGAAAGAGGCATGAGCCAAGCTACAGGGACTCCAGCACAATCAAATCCCTAAGATTCCCCTTCAAGGGACACAGACGAAGCAGCATTACAGTTTAAGATTTGTTTATTGTGAGTTGTTCAGACTGGTCCACAGATCACAGGAGCACTAAATTACCAGTTGTAGATCCATTTCAATGCCCTCTAATGTTTACATACAGTGATTGTATTGTGTTAATATTAAAGTACTTTTCTTTTCCAAACCAAACTACTGGCTAGAGAGTGGTTTCTTAATTCTATGAGTGTAAAGTCTTTAACCCCAAACCACCTCTCCGAGGAAGCCATTGACTACTCTACTTTGCTGCAGGGTAAAGTGTTAAAGGGGTATCAGATTTGGGTCCAATAATAGGGTTCGGCCACAGGACCTCCAGTGGTACACAGCCAGGTTGACACAATCCTAACTCAATACTCCCTGATTGCCTTGGAACTCCTACTTAAGTTAAGTTGCCACGTTGGTGGCAAGTAGTAAAGATCATTCAATTCTATTTCCAATAGATGTTCATAGCGGATATTAACTCCAGCTTTTTCACATGCAACTTGCACATAAGAATGGCAGATGGGAAATGGAAATAAGCAAGCTTGCAAAACCTGTACCTAAATTAGTTGAAGGAGATTTGTTAGAATTGGGGGGGCAGCTAGATCAAGAGATCTTTATAAATTTCATGCTGGATCAATGGAAAAAAATGCTCTTGCGGACTAGCAGAAGCTTGCTGTAAACTCAGTTGAGGGTTCAGTAGAGCATACCATAGAGAGTGTAGTGCCCCACAGTGTCTGCTAGATTGATGTCTAGAATTTTCCAGATAGTCTCCTCCATTGATCTGTTGTGTATCCATGCAACCTGCCCAGCGATTGCATCCTTTAATAGACCAGATTTTGCTGAGACCCTAAAATTTCAGCTAGCACTCCAGAAAGCTAATGAGGAGTCAGAGGTTAGGGCTAGGGAGTTCAAGACAAAGGAACTCGAGTGAGCCCACTTGGATGCACAGGGGCAGAGAGGGAATAGACTGGACCTTCAGAAAGAAAAGAAAAGGGGGCAGTGTAGGAATGCTAGCCCAGGTGCTGGGGTCCCTAAGGGATCCCGTCAGGGCGAAAAAGCTTTTTTTTTTTTAAAAAGATTAAAAAAATTACTGCCAAAATTTGTCCATGAATTCAGCAGGGTCTTTTAAAAAAAAAAAGCATGGTCTCCTGAGTTTGTTGAGTATAGCCCCTGGTTGGGCAGGTCCCAGGGGCATTCGCTATTATAAAAAAAAAGGGGGGCACAGAGGCCCCCCTCCTAAGGCTCTATTAAGGCCCAGAGACCACCACCTCCCTGCGGCTTGATTTTTTTATTTGATTTTTAAAAATGGAAGGGGGCGCCGCGTGAACCACTCACCTGGGACTGTTTGAAGCTCCGGGGACCATCACCTCCCCGGGGCTACATTATAAACATTAGAGAGGGGCTGTATGGACCCACCAAAGCACGGTGCGTATACAAAAAGTAAATCTGAGGGGGGTGCGCGGCTCCCCTCCCCGTGCTGATTTTGGCCCTGGGGCCCCCATCCCCTGGGGCCTGGCCATTATTAATAAAGGGAGGGGGTCACTTGTCCCCACCCAGCCGACATCCCCAGGGCCCAGCCATGTCTCTCCGGGTGCCCTGGCCTTAACCAGGCCACCCAGCAATAATGGGGACGCTGGGGGAGCCAGAAGGCACCAGTGTTACCGCCAGATCCCTGCCTCCTGCAGGAGCTGGTATTGCTCCCATATATGAGGAGCTGCAAGGAGCACTCATTCATCCGTTTCCCTGCCCACCTGACAGGGGGCAGGGAAACAGATGAAAACTCCACTCCCAGCAAGTGGGAGCAGTTTTACATCTGTCGTTTGCTGGGAGCAGAATTAGTGTTTGCTCTCACTTGCGGGAGCTGTCACATCGCATGCCAAGCAAAAGCAAACGGTTATCTCGCAAGGATGGCACCTTGGGAGATAACAGGACCCGGCCCAGGGGGTGGCAGACCTAAGGTTATTGATGGCTTCAGAAGGGGGGTGGCCACATGGCCCCCCTCCTTTAATTTACATGGGCCGGCGAGGTGGTTGTCCCTGGGGCCATATGGCCCGGAAGGGGGGCCACGTGGCCCCCTCCCAGTTTAAAATATGTTACTGGCCCCAGGGAGGTTGTGGTCCTGGGGGGGGGGGGGTCTGAGCAGCCCCCCTCAATAAATAATAATTTAGCCCCAGGAAGGTGGTGATTTGTGGGGCATTTGCAAGCCCCAGGAGGTGGGTCCTCGCGGCTCCCCTCCGTATTATTATTAAAGCCCCGGGGAGGTTGTGGTTCCTGGGGCTTATAAGAGCCCAATGGAGGGGGGGTCCATGAGGCCCCACTCCAAGATTATAAGAAAAGCCCATCTTGTGCTAAGATCTGATTGGCTGCCAACACTCCAACAAGGAAGTGTTGGCAGCCATGTTGGGACTCGGCTTCAGTGAAGAGAGTCCGTTTCAAGTCCTGGGGACCACCACCTCCCCGGGGCAATGTCATTGGAGGGGGGGCCACATGGCCCCCCTCGTGGAGCCTACAATGGCCCTGGGAACTGCCACAGGGCCAGCTCCTGATATGTCCCAGCGTGCCCACCCTCAGGACATTGCTGTTTGCTGTGGCTTGGCGGCAGCTTTGACAGCTGCCGCCAAGTCACAGCAAACATTCTGCTTGCAGCGAGGGAGGGCTGCCAAACAGCTCTTTCTCACTGTGAGCAGAGTTGTTTCCTGTTTCTCTGCCTGCAAAGATGCAGGGGAAACAGAGGAGACTGCTCACACACAGAGGGAGCTGTTATAGCAGCTCCCTCTCTGTGACAGCAATGCCGGCTCCCACAGGAGTTAGGCTCCCCATACAGACTCCAACAATGTGACTAGGTGCCCTGGGTGACACCCAGGTCACATGGCCAGTTCCCTCCCCACCCCTCCAAAAAAACAAAAAGTCATAGTTACCTTAGGGCATGAGTTATAGTTACTTGAGATAACTCCAACTATAACAGGTGAATTTCTGTGGTTTGGTAAAATGTGAGCCTAACTATAACATTTCTGTAACCTTTGTTTTTTTTCCAATGAATTTCAATGTTTTTTTACCGTATAGTAATTTTAATTGCTATACGTGAATCCAACCACTGCTGCACATTGTCCTTTGGCTGTGTGCAGCAGCTGTTGGTCACAGAGCCTGGCTTGTGGAGTTGCCCTGAAGATAACCCCCTGTAAGCACCCAACCTTGCACCGTGCACTTCCTTCTCCCATGTGCAGTAGGGTTTGCCTGCAAGGGCTGGCCTGCAGCCAGTCCGTGCAGCCAATCCCCAACCACTCAACCCAATTTTGTGCATGGCCCTTTGCACATGCATGGCAGAAGTAAGACGTGGCTTCTGTGGGTGTTTAAATAGGTGTGAGAGGCTTGTATCTGGGAGTAAGAGTGTCTCTCTGGGTGTGAGAGTGCATACATCAGTGTTTTAGTGGGTGCATCAGTACGTGCACGGGTCTGTGAGTGGGGGCATCAGGGTGTCAGTGGGGGTGTGAGTGGCTCTGTGAGTGTCTGAGTGGGTATGTGAGTGGATGTGTAAGTGTCTGAGTGGGTGTGTGAATGGGAGAATTGATTGAAAGAGAAGGAAAGTGAGGAGAGAGATAGTTATTTAGTGTTCGATGTCTGATATACTTAGAATTATTTATCTCAAACTTAAAATTAAAAAAAAAGTATTTCTTTTTTTTAAATTTAAATATCATTTTTTTTTAATAAAAAAAATGGAAATGAGTCCAGATGGACTTGAACTCCCATGGCCCAGTGTGAAAGTCTACGACCATCACACTGAACTATGGGGGTTTATTTTTTTCTTTATTTTTTTCTCCAGCCCTTTATGGGCTTTCATATTATTTTTTTTTAAATTAAAAAATAAAATAAAGAAAAGCCCTATATGAGCTATCTGGCACAGCGGGGGAAACCTAAGGGCTCCCTCGCAGTCCCTATATATATTTTAATTATTATAATTTTTTGCTTTTTTTTTTAATGTATAAGAAATAAAACGCCTATTAGGGGCTACCGGGCATTGCGGGGGAAGCCTTAAGGCTTCCCTTGCAGTGCCATTGCTTCAGCAGGCATGAAGCTGCTTTGACAACAGCTCTGTGCTTGCTGAAGCATTTCATCTCTGTCCCCTGCACGACAGAAGAAATTTCAGATTTTGACACTGGGACCTGCTTTAAAGGTCCCGCTGTCAAAACTCAAAGTGTTTGCTGTGGCTTGGCTGCAGCCAAGCCACAGCAAACAGCTATTTCTTGGGGGTGGGCACCCCGGACATAGCAGGAGCCAGCCCTGGGGCGTGGTGGTCCCCAGGACCATCTGTGGCTCCACGAATGTCTCCAACAGGACATAGCTCCGGGGTTGGTGATCCCCTGGGTGCAGGATCCCATAGGGACCCCCTTTCTTTTTTTTTTTTACACTTCTCCCCGGGGGATGGTGGTCCCTCGGGTGAGGGGTGTGCGAGCCCCCCAAAAGTATTTAATTAGAAGACCCGGAGGGTAGTGGTCCCCTGGCAATGAGGGGGCTGCAGGCCACCCTCACATATAAATAAGGCAGCCTTGAGGAGTTGGCAGTGCAGGGCAGTAGGGGAGAGCCGTGGGCCCCCCACATATTAAAAAAATGAAAGCTCTGGGGAGGTGATGGTCCCAGGAGCTAAGGGGGCTGGGAGGCCCCCCCACACAAACTTTTGAATGCCCCCGGGCCCTGGCCCACCCAGGGGCCTATATATAAAAAAAAAAAGCTTCAGAGCCCGTACTTGTTTTTTCTTTCATTTCTTTCAAATCCGTGAATCTTACAAACTTGCAGCAAAAAAATAATTTTTTTAATGCTTTTTTGCTCTGAGGGGAAGCGCATTGTTGCCGGGACACCAGGAGCTTGTTAGAGGGCAGAAGCCCTTTAAATTTCACTCGCGCTCCCGCCGTCGCGGGAAGCGCATTGTTGCCGGGACACCAGGAGCTTGTTAGAGGGCAGGAGCCCTTTAAATTTCACTCGCGTTCCCGCCGTCGCGGGAAGCGCATTGTTGCCGGGACACCAGGAGCTTGTTAGAGGGCAGGAGCCCTTTAAATTTCACTCGCGCTCCCGCTGCGCGGGACGCGCGCGGGCGAAGCCCGGGCCAAGGGCGGGCCCGTCATTGCCAGGAAGAGCCAGGGCAGGGCCACCCCCCTAACATTTCGAACTAGGTAGGATCAAATGTGATGCCCCTTAAAGGCATTGCGTCAGGGTTCATTAAAGTATAAACAGCCTCACCCATATCGCACTACTTTTCAATCAGGGCCTATCGGCTTCTGGAATATATTAGTCAAGGTATTTATAATTTCCCCTTCTTGCTTTAGTTATAACGTCTTTGAGGTTAATATCTTATCAAGATGGGGAAAAGGAAAGCTACCAGTAATCCTACTGAGCAGGGAAGGGCAAAAAGAGCACCTCGACACGCGGCTGAAAATTGCACGCTCACCCAAATTGATGATCTTATAGAGGAAGTGGAGAGTTTGTTAGCCACTAAGCCCTCAAAATCTCGTAGGAAAGATGCTCCTTCCACCTCTAATGATATAAAATCTTTCTTCGCTCCTGCGCACAGAGACCCGCAGATATCTATACCCCAGGGCACCAGCACAGAACTTAGGAAGTTAGAAATTCTTAAGAATCCAACAGAGAGCCCTAAATCAAACCTGCCTAATCAGCAAGATGGTGCATCCCCCCTGCCAAACTGCAATAACCGCTTCTTACCCCTTGTTTTACCATCGCCAGTTGAATTAGAGAGAACTACCATAAGGGGAATTGAGGAGCCAGTTCCAGTCATACCCACCCAGGAAGAACATCTAGCTGACTTCCAGTTAGCACAGATAAGAGATGACATTTTAAGTCTTAGAGAGCATCTTACATCTTTTACCCACATGATATATGAGAAGCTGGACGGTATATCTGAAGTAATTGGGGACATAAGGAAGACATCACAAAAATCAGACCCTAACCCCTTGCCAAAGTCAGTTGTAATACCGGAAACATCCATCCCACAGAGGTGTAGGGGTCAAAGGGTCGAAATGGTAACACAGATTACTCAGGGGGGCAATAGCGCACTTCCTGTAGCGTGTGTTCATAATAAATACAATCCACTCTTGGACACAGGGACTAACTGGAAGATGCACAGAGAAGGACACTTAGATAAAAGCTCCAAACGCTTCTCGGGAAATAACCCCCAAAGTCAGATTAGACATAACGACTATGATATTTACATAACAAACGTTCCTAAGCTAAGCAAAGGCCAATTTGAGCAAGAGGAATCTCTTAAAAATAAAGTCACACATTGGATAAGAAGGACAAAGAAGTGTAGGTCCATTATAAGGGACGATATAGTCATTGCGCAGAGACTCACAAATATAGGTTCAACATCAGATCTTATAGGGATAAAATTGACCAGTCAGAATCTAGTCAAGGGCCTTTTGGCACTTGAGGAAAGAATGAGACCGGGTACCTCCTCTCAAATGACACTTGTTCATAAACTTCCCCAATCAGTGACAAACCGGTTCCCACAAGAGAGAAACAACACTATAATGGCCCAGTATCCTTGTCCGCAGAGAAGGGATCGAAAGCATAGCCACACTTCAGACATAGATTGACGTGAAGCCCCCGCCGCTGAAGTTGGGAGTGATGGCATACCCAACCCCTACTCTTATATCACAAAAAATGACCTATCTGATATCCTGGGAGCAGAGCCTAATACATACTGTATTGTAGTGGCTCGCCAAAGGAGAAGTCCCAGCAAGAAATACCTCGCTTACATGAGACTAGGGAAAATCGACCAGAAAATGGGTATGACCATGACTTACCGATTAAGATCCTATCTTGGAATGTGGCAAGCCTGACTCAGAAAACAGCTAACCCTGACTGGTGCAGACTTATAGATCAACACCACATTATTTTATTACAGGAGACATGGGCGCCATCTGTATTAAATAGAGAAGGCTATTGGACCTTCCAGAAGGCTGCACTTCCATCACCATCAGGTAGGGCTTCAGGCGGCCTGATAATTTGGTTAAAACACGACCTGTTCCCAAAAGTAAAAGAGATAGTATCCCCTACGAGGGATTCACTAGCCGTTGCGGTTGAAATCAGTACCGTTAAAGGTCTTGTTAACATAATAATTGTAAACTTATATATTAGACCTGGCACCCAAAGGACCCAGACCGTTCAGATGAGTACATTAGGGGCTTAATTGTTGCGGGCGACTTCAATATGCAATTGAATCGCAGAGATGGCAATCAGCAAGAGGGATCTCAGCTTACAGACTCATGGGATAAATCAGGGCCGGTGCAAGTTACATCCAAGAAAGAAGGAGGAGCCTTAGAACTACTAGAAGACTTAATAAAAATAAAGGGATTAAGAATAGTAAATGGGAATACCAGATCAGATAACCCGGCGTCACATACATATAGGAGAGGCGTATACACTAGCCACCTGGACTATGTTTTAGTAAATGACGCCCTCTGGAAATCCCTAACTGACATGATAGTTCTCCCTCGTACTGACAGTGACCATCTAGCCTTAAGCACCTCTTTCTCCACTATCTTATTCAGTTCTAAGACACTGCCAACGTGGACTTTAAATAGTGCCCTCACTAGGACCAATGATCGTAAAAATGTGAAATGGGATTGGGTTGAAAGTGATGTAAATTTCCAGCTAGCGATCTATAGATCAGTTGCAACAACACTTTCCCCCCTGAAACATACAAATATCAAATTGGTAGATTTGGTCTATCTCCACAACACCCTGGTCACCCGATTAAAACCACACTTCCAGACGGTAAGGAGGCGGACAGAGACTGTGATTAACACCTCAAGGTGGTTCTCCAACTCCTGCCGTCAAGCTAAAATACAGTTACTGGGAGCACTTAAGGAAGGGAATTATAGAGAGATAAGGAAGAACAGGACTATATATAAAGACGTACTTAAAAACGCAAAAAAAGAATGGGCGAATAGGAATTGGAATAGGATGGTTGTGGCGCTCCAGGAGAAGGATTTCAATCTATTCTGGAAATTAGTGTCAGATAAGAGTAGCCCCCAAGAAATGGAAAGCTACCCTGTTATCCAGCCAGAAACGTGGATGACGCACTTTTCAAATATATATAGAAAACCACATATCAGTAGTACTATTACATCCCTTCTAAAACCTAACGATCCTGTTGGCAATACCTTAACGTAGGGGAGTACGACACCACCCAAATTTGATCTGGACCTTTTTTCCTTAAAAGAAACAACAGAGGCTCTCCAATCCACACGCAAGGGAAAGGCCCCTGGTCTTGATGGCATTCCAGGAGATCTATATCTCTCCCGTCCGACAACGTGGTCATTGTATCTAAATGCACTTAGTAATGAGATACTGAGGGGGGGAGGACTCCCTACTACATGGCAAGGAGCAGTTATAGTCCCTATTTACAAGAAAGGACCAAGGGAACAACCTAACAACTATAGGCCTATCAGTCTTATTGATGTTAGCCAAAAGATTTTCGCTAAGCAAGTGCTGAACAGACTACAGACATGGATAGAGGATTTCCAAATTCTCTCCGAATCTCAGGGAGGCTTCAGAAGAGGGGTGAGCACAATAGACCAAGCATTTAGGTTTAACCTCCTTTGCTGGAAATACCTGTCACTCAGTAAAAGCCAATTGTATGTAGCTTTTATCGATTTAAAAGCGGCTTTTGACATGGTACCTCGGGATACATTATGGGAAGTTATGGAGAGTTATCAACCCAATAGCGAACTACTAAGACTGATTAGATATCTCCATGAAGGGACTTATGCTCACGTACGCTTGTCAGATAGTGGCGACCTAACGGAAGCCATACCCGTCAATAGAGGGGTTAGGCAGGGTTGCATCTTGGCACCAACACTGTTTAATCTCTACATAAACGGTGCTGCGTACCAATTGCTACACTGTAATCATGATGCCCCAAGATTAGCTGGAACCCCGGTCCCTATTTTAATGTTCGCCGATGACACCTTACTAATTTCAAGAACACCTATGGGCTTGAAAAATGAATTGGACACCTTTTATAATTTTTGCTTCAACAGAGGACTTGAAATTAATCCAACAAAATCTAAGTTCATGGCCTTCAACCCGCATAAACTATTTAGGGGAAAAATGACGATAGCAGGCCAACCAGTGGAGAGAGTCAGACAATTTGATTACTTGGGGATTAGGTTAAGTGACGACCAACGCTGGTCGTCACAGATCAGGAAGAGTCTGACAGCACTTAGGCAAAGGTCAACAGTGATAGCAAGGAAAATAGCTAATACCTGTGAAGGGGAGATAACACCTGCCATCACCGTCTACAAAGCAGTGGCAGTAGCAGCCTCAATTTATGGTGCTGAGCTTTGGGGACATACCAACTCTAGGTGTCTGACCACAGTAGAAAACCGGTTTATTCGAAACTTCCTGAAGTTGCCGATAAGCACCCCTCTCACTCCGCTCAGATTTGACTTAGCCCTAAACGAAATACACAATGAAATTGCATTAAGACCTCTAATGTATTGGATTCGTCTTTGGACCTCAGAAGATCGGTCCACTCTCCATACAGCATTAGATGAATTTCTTGTAAATAACAGCGTACTAAAGATCCCTTGGTTCAGACACATCAGAGATACGTATAAATTTCTCAAAATGGAGGAGGTGTGGAGTGCTCCCCATAATTTGGCTAAGGAAATAAAGGAACGTGTAAAAAGGTGCTACTGGGAGAACATTTTGGCCCAAATTTGGTTAAAAAATCATGGTAGTCTGACTTCACAGTTCCTAGACCACAAATGCAGCCCCAAGTTTGAGGCCTACATGGATAATGTAAATCCTCCCTATACCAAAACACTATTCATCAAGTTTAGACTAGGGACCCTTCCGCTCAAGACATTTACAGCACATTGGAGACCGGAGGACTGTAATTCAATATACTGCCATCATTGTCAAAAGACAAAAGAGTCACTCGCGCACTTTATGTTTTTCTGCCCTAGATATCTGGTACCTAGGAAAAAGTGGATTGCTCCATTATGTAGGGCAGTTGGGATAAGAGAATGGAACACGGCATTACGACTCCTAACAACTGACACAAACGATAAAATCGTTTTTTCTGTTGTGGGATACCTGCGAAGTGCATGGACAATAAGAACAAAAGAACTATTATAAACGTGTAATTTTAACGCATTGGTTTTAGACTGTATTCATTTAATATATCAGTTTTTAACTGGATGAAGCTAAAGCCTCAATGGTTTGGATTTTAAGACTTAAAGAATAATGATGAACTGCATGTTTTTATAAATCTGTGACCTCACTATTCATCTAGGGTTCTTAAAAAAAAAGTAAATTATGTAATTTTCTCCCTTTATATCAGACAACTGAGATAAACGATAAAATTGGTCCCCCAGTGGTGAGGTTCTTGTAAAACACAGAGGAGACACAAACTAGAATGCTTATAATCACGTGTTTTTAATAATTTGGTTTTAGAATATATTTATTTAGTTTGATAAGTTTTAAATGATTGGAGCCAAATTTTAACAACCTAATATTTTTATACCCCTTGAGATTTTGTCAAAACAAAAATGTTTAAAAAATAATGCTGTCTATATATTCTTATAATTGTTAAATTGTCATGTCCCCTAATCATGTTATGTTTTGTATTGTCTACTTTTATGGCTTATAGCCGAAATAAAGTTATATACTACTACTACAAACTTGCAGCAAAAAAATAATTTTTTTTATGCTTTTTTGCTCTGAGGGGTCCCTCTCCCCACAAGTGCTAAGGGGGTCAGGGGGTCGTGTCCCTACTCTGGCCCCTTTTATAAGCTGAGTCCCAAGATGGCTGCTAACACTTCCTGGTTTGAAATGTTTGCAGCCAATCGGAGCTGTGCATTTCCCTGCACAAGCTCATCTTTGTTCACAAATACTTTGGGCCTCATTATGACCCTGGCGGGCGGCGGAGGCCGCCCGCCAGGATCCCGCCCTCCAAATTACCGCACCGCGGTCAAAAGACCGCGGCGGGTATTACGAGTTTTCCCCTGGGCTGGCGGGCGGTTCCAGTAAAACCGCCAGCCAGCCCAGGGGAAAACGACCTTCCCACGAGGATGCCGGCTCGTAATCGAGCCGGCGGAGTGGGAAGGTGCGACGGGTGCAGTGGCACCCGTCGCGTATTTCAGTGTCTGCAAGGCAGACACTGAAATACTTTTCGGGGCCCTCTTACGGGGGCCCCTGCCGTGCCCATGCCATTGGCATGGGCACAGCAGGGGCCCCCAGGGGCCCCGCGACCCCCCCTACCGCCATCCTGTTCATGGCGGCTTTCCCGCCATGAACTGGATGGCGGTAGGGGGGGTCAGAATCCTCATGGCTGCGGAGCGCGCTCCGCAGCCATGGAGGATTCCAAAGAGCAGCGGAAAGTCAGCGGGAGACCGCTGACTTTCCGCTTCTGACCGCGGCTGAACCGCCGCGGTCAGAATGCTCATTGGAGCACCGCCAGCCTGTTGGCGGTGCTCCCGTGGTCGGTGGCCCTGGCGGCCACCGGCCGCCAGGGTCAGAATGACCCTCTTTGTGGCCAGAGATATACAAATTTTAATTTTCCTATGTTTCTCAAAAACTACTGAACAGATTTACTTCAAATAATCGAATGTGTAATCTGCGTACCGGCAGCTAGTTTTCTGCCAAATTTGGTGTAATTCCGTCCAGTGGTTCGGTCTGTAGTCGTGTCTATAAAATCCTATGGAAATTAATAAGGGAAATGCAATGTTTTTTTAGCCCCCTTTTTCCTCGGCCCCTGCTTGATGGATCACCTCGAAACTTTCCATGCGCATCAAGAGTCACTGCAACACTTTTTTGGGGGAAATTCCGTGAAGATTTGTCAAACGGTGCCAAAGATATAGGCAAGTCAAAAAACGCCTTTCCTATGAAAACATGGTCCTAACTATAACTACCTACTGGTGACCGCCAGTAGGGTATATTTATTTTTATATATATATATATATATATATATATATATATATATATATATATATATATTTCAGAAGGCAAAATATATAATTCTTTGGGGGGAGGCCCCCAAAACTCCCTATTTTAATTACCCTTTAACCTAATACCCCTACCTACCCCTAAACCCTAAAAATATGCTGCCATCCAAAACAAAATCCCTAAACCCTAAAAACACACACCCTTACCACCCAATACCCATACCCACCCCTAAACCCTAAAAACAATTGCCACCAAATACCTTAACCTACCCCTAACCCCTAAAAATGCTCTTACCACCCAGTACCTGTAGGAGGCTGGCCTGGTTTGTAGTGGGTACCTTGGGTACTTACACCTTATACCAGGTCCAGTTATCCCTTATTAGTGAAATGTAGTTGTGTTCGAGCACCTTAGGCTGATAGAGGTAGCTATAGCAGAGCAGCTTAGCCTGAATTAGGAGGCATGCAAAGCTCATGCAATACCACTTATAGTTACACAGTAATTATATACAAGTAAAGACAATACTCAGTGTTACCAAACATAAAGATATTAAATTATCTTAGAGACAATACTCCTTCTGGAGGTAAGTATTATACACAATATATACACTAGACATCAAAATTAGACAAGTAAATAGCCATAGAACAATGCAAACAATAGGAAATGCTATAGAATGCAATGGGAGAAAATAGGTCTAGGGGCAACACAAACCATATACTAAGAAAGCGGAATGCGAAGCACGAATTCCCCCCTAGACAAGTGTAGTGTGTGCATAATCGTTGGGAGAGTACGAATACAGTAAAGGTAAGTAAATTACCCCACCCCAGAGCCCAGAAAAGCAGGAGTAAAATACTGCAAGTTTCCTTAGGACACACTACACCTTGTGATAGGGATTTTGTAGCAACCAACTATGTCTGCAAAGAACAACTGCTGGATTCCTGGACCTGAAGACCAGCCAAGAAAGGGGACCAAGTCCAGAAGTCAAAAGAAGTTCCAGGAAGGACAGGAGCCCCTGCCAACCCAGAAGAGGGTGCAAAAGAAGAGTCCCCGGTTAGTCGAAGACTTCAGAAATGCACCCTAGGAAGATGCCAGCGGGTTTCTGCATGATGCAAAGGATGTGCCACGACGTGAAGATCGTTGCAGATGTGACTTTGTGTTGGAAGTCGCCAACAAACCTTGGCTACGACAAAAGTGCGTTTTGCATCAAAATGGCGCTGGGTGGAACCAGGAGGGACCTGGGGGCCTCAACTCTGTGTGAGGAGGAGGAGGGGGCTCTCAGCACTTTAAAGAGCCCTCAGGATGGCAGCCAGCACCCCCTGGAGTCGCAGGATCTGGTAACAAAGGAGGTGCAAAATGGGGCTGATGCAGCACACCAAAAGAAGGTCCCACTCTGCCGGAGAACAACTCAGCGAGTTGAGTGTCGCAGGATGGAGTGCTGGGGACCTGGCCAGGCTGTGCACGACGGAATTTTGCAAATAGTGCACAGAGGCCTCAGGCAGTGAAGAAGTTGCAGTACACAGGGGCACCGTCGATCTTGGGTAAGGTATGGTCTTACCTCCTCCAAATTACGTCAGCAGGACCTCAGGACAGTCTATGTCGATGATGTCCACTCTCTGTGTCCTTAGGAGCACGCTCGTCACTGTGAGAGGAGTCCAAGGGTACCAGTCGTCGTCTTGGAAGGTGCCTGCTCGAGCAGGGGAGTGGCTCTGTCACTTCACTGGAGATTTCTTCGGCCCTTCTGGTGCAGGATGAAGACAGGAAGTCCTCAGAGTGTGCACACCATGGAAACTGTTGCAGTTGCTGACTTGGAGCTGAGGTTGCAGAAGAAAAGTATCTCTTGTGGATACTTTGTTGCAGTTACAGCATTTCTTGGAGCAGGCTGCGGTTGATCCGAGTTCAGAGGATGCTGAAGTAGTTGCAGAGGATTCCAGAAGGAAACGTGCAAGCAGAATCTGAGGAGAACCCACAGGAGAGACCCTAAATAGCCCTGAGAGGGGGATTGGCTACCTTATCAGGTAAGGACCTATCAGGAGGGGTCTCTGACGTCACCTGCTGGCACTGGCCACTCAGAGCCTTCCAGAGTGCCCCCACATTTTGCAAAGCAAGATGGCTGAAGTCTGGGACACACTGTTGGTCACTCCCCTTTCCTTTGTCCAGTTTCGCGTCAGAGCAGGGGACAAGGGGTCCCTGAACCAGTCTAGACTGGCTTATGCAAGGAGGGCACCATCTTTGTCTTTCAAAGCATTTCCAGAGGCTGGAGGAGGGCAGACCCTGTCTGTGAGGTGGCAGCAGCTGCAGTGCAAGCCTCAGAGAGATGTTTTGGCAGTACTGGGGGTCCATGGCTCCCCCAATACCAGATTTGGAATGGGTGGACAATTCCAAGATCTTAGACACCTTGCGTGGCCATATTCGGAGTTACCATTGTGAAGCTACATATAGGTATTGGCATAAATGTAGTGCACGCGTGTAATGGGGTCCCCACACTCACAAAGTCCCAGGAAATGGCCCTGAACTCTGTGGGGGCACCTTTGGTATTGCAAGGGTGCCCTCACACTTAGTAACTTTGCACCTAACCTTCAGCAAGTGGAGGTTAGACATATAGGTGACTTATAAGTTACATAAGTGCAGTGAAAATGGCTGTGAAATAGTGTGTGCACTATTTCACGCAGGCTGCAATGGCAGGACTGTGGAAGGGTTTGTCTGAGCTCCTTATGGGTGGCAAAAGAAATGCTGCAGCCAATAAGGATCTCCTGGAACCCCAATGCCCTGGGTACCTAGGTACCATATACTAGAGACGTATAAGGGAGGTCCAGTGTGCCAATTGAAATTGGTAAATGAAGTCACTAACCTACAGTGACAAATTAAAAAAGCACAGAGAGCATAAGCACTGAGGTTCTGGTTAGCAGAGCCTCAGCGACACAGTCAAGCTCTACTGACAACACATACATTAGGCAATAAACTATGAGCACTGGGGTCCTGGCTAGCAGGATCCCAGTGAGAAAGGCAAAACACACTGACATATAGGTTTTTATCTATGAGCCCTGGGGTCCTGGCTATCAGGATACCAGTGACACAGTAAAAACACACTGACACACAGTCACAAACAGGTCAAAAGTGGGCGTAACCGTGCTAGAAAGATGCTACTTTCTCACAGTACTCTTGCCTACCCGTAAACCCTAAAAAGCACACTTACCACCCAATACCCCTTTCCACCCTAAACCCTAAAAATACCCTTACCACCCAATATCTTTACTACCCTTAAATCCTAAAAACACCCTTATCACTCAGTACCCTTACCCACCCCTAAACCCTAAATACCTGTACATACCTCTAAACCCTAACAAAGCTCTTACCACCCAATACCTCTACCCACCCTAAACCATAAAAATACCATTACCACCCTATACCCCTACACATCAATAAACCCCAAAGTACATTTACCCACCTATACCCCTGCCCAACCCTAAACCTACAACCCATACCTAAACCTAAACCTTAAAAAACAAACAAACAAAAAAACAAAAACAAAAAATGTATATATATATATATATATATATATATATGTATGTAGACACACAGACTAACATTCATACTTACCTTAAATGTAAAGCCATGTGTGGTAAAGGCATATGCATGGTAAAAACGTATGTGGTAAAAAAATGCTTGGTAAAGGCACTCCATTTTAAAATCTGCTGCATTGTAAAAGGCTGTTTTCCTTCCTCAAGGATGGCCCAGCGATGAACTATAGTCTTGCCCGGTGTACACCAACACCGAAGGAAGAGGCATGAGCCAAGCTACAGGGACTCCAGCACAATCAAATCCCTAAGATTCCCCTTCAAGGGACACAGACGAAGCAGCATTACAGTTTAAGATTTGTTTATTGTGAGTTGTTCAGACTGGTTCACAGATCACAGGAGCACTAAATTACCAGTTGTAGATCCATTGCAATGCCCTCTAATGTTTACATACAGTGATTGTTTTGTGTTAATATTAAAGTACTTTTCTTTTCCAAACCAAACTACTGGCTAGAGAGTGGTTTCTTAATTCTATGAGTGTATAGTCTTTAACCCCAAACCACCTCTCTGAGGAAGCCATTGACTACTCTACTTTGCTTCAGGGTAAAGTGCTAAAGGGGTATCAGAATTGGATCAAATAATAGGGTTAGGCCACAGGACCTCCAGTGGTATACAGCCGGGTTGACACAATCCTAACCCAGTACACCCTGATTGCCCTGGAACTCCTACTTAAGTTGCCACGTTGGTGGCAAGTAGTAAAGATCATTCAATACTATTTCCAATAGATGTTCATAGCAGATATTAACTCCAGCATTTTCACATGCAACTTGCACATAAAAATGGCAGATGGGAAATGGAAAGAAGCAAGCTTGCAAAACCTGTACCTAAATTAGTTGAAGGAGATTTGTTAGAATTGGGGGGGCAGCTAGATCAAGAGATCTTTATAAATTTCATGCTGGATCAATGGAAAAAAATGCTCTTGCGGACTAGCAGAAGCTCGCTGGAAACTCAGTTGAGGGTTCAGTAGAGCATACCATAGAGAGTGTAGTGCCCCACAGTGTCTACTAGATTGATGTCTAGAATTTTCCGGATAGTCTCCTCCATCGATCCGTTGTGTATCCATGCACCCAGCCCGGCGATCGAATCCTTTAATAGACCAGATTTTGCTGAGACCCTAAAATTTCAGCTAGCACTCCAGAAAGCTAATGAAGAGTCAGAGGTTAAGGCTAGGGAGTTCAAGACAAAGGAACTCATGTGAGCCCACTTGGATGCACAGGGGCAAAGAGGGAACAGACTGGATGAGTGCGCCCGGGGAGTAGAAGAATAGGGAACAGAAGACAGAGGGAAAAGACAAACAGGAAATTGGAAAACGAGAAAACAGACCTGGAAAGAAAAGCTCAAGTAAGCAGAAAAAAGGGGTTAGTTCAGGGTATAATCCATTCGTCTTCAAGTGCAAGGAATCCACCAGCAAGGTATCAAGGGGATTGATATTCATATATGTGCCAGGCATTGACTTTAAACGATCGATCAGCTCTTCTGGGATTGCATGTAAGGTTCAAAGCCTAAATGGTCATTGGAAGGATGCATGAAGATAAATGAGTAATGAGTGTTTGAAGTATGATAGACTTAGGCAGTTTGGGTTGAAATCGACCCAGTACATACAGAGATACCATGAGAGCAAATAGGCAGTTGGAGTTCAATTTGAGAAATTACTAGACCCTAAATCAGTTAATGACAGCAGATCCATTCAGGAAAGAGGTCTCTAATCCATTTGCTGTACTTGTCTGAACTTACTGAGATGGATCCAGAAGAGCTTGCTTTGTTGCCTGACCAGTGATTAGTTGACCAGGTGAACAAAGGCCCTACAAGCCAAAAGGGAGAAGAGCTCATAAGAGAAAGGTTCCAGGTCAGAAGGAAATAGCCAGAATGGTTCCCAAGGGTCCGAGCTGGGCCAGAGACACAGTGAACTACGTTCCTAGTCAAAATGAAGGTGCAGGGTGTTAAAAAGACACCTCCTCAACTTAGGTAGTAAGCTGTTCTAGGTGTCAAAAGGAAGGGCATTGCAAGCAGGATTCTGCAGATTAGGGCCCTATACTAGACAAACATCTGATTGGCTGTATGATATGAGTACAGATGGGTACCAGTGGGGGCTCAGCTAGCAACCAACCCAATTGCTGTGGACATGTAGAAAGAAATCCAGATGCCTTTAAGCAAATTCACCCAAACACCAATGGTGTGAGTAAATATCAATTGGGGGTTGGCGTGGTAGGTATTCTTGCCCCAAGGGATAGTGATAGCTTTAGCACTTTGATTAGGAGGAAGTAGCTCAAACCTGAGGAAATCCTTTGTGGTACAGTTTTCAACAGCCTGTGGGTGAGTGGAGACAACATGGAGTACCATCTTGCAAGGATTGAGGTCGAAGTCCATGTAAGGACTTCCATGGTCGACAGGGTGTTGGGTGGCTGCTAGTTAATGACGTGATAGTGTCTAGTCTAGTGCTAGGGACAGAGGCCTACATGAAATGGACATTTGCTCGGCTGGTTCAGAGCACAGGCTGCATGTCAGCCTAAGATGGAGGTTGTGGTCACTTCTAGACATAATTTCCATGCTCCATAGCTGTAGGTGTTATCTGCTATGAGACCATCAAGGGAAAAATTTCTCCAAGTACAAGAAGAGTAACATGCTCTAGGGAGCCTACACAAGGTGGCTCAGGAACAATTTGCAACAGTAGTGGTTGATAAACACTTTGTGGTCTGGCAGAGCAGGTTGCTGTATAATTAACTTGTGTATCCAGAACCCAGAGCCAGCAAGAAGCTGGTAATTTCATAAGCACATATAAAGTTTGTAGATACTAGCCTATAATGTATTTTTATCAGGGCACTTGGGCATCAACAAGAACAACTACAGGTTAGAATGTTTGTTCTACTGGCCAGGTATGGGTCAGGATGTAAAGACGTTTTGTAGAACTCTGCTAGAATTGTCAAGTGAGTAGCGAGTCTTGGTGGTCAAATCAAGGCACTGTTTGTACGTTTACTAGTAAATAGTGTGACATTTAAGATGGGAGGATGGATATATTTGGTACATAGGTTCACTTCTCTGCTTCACACAATAAAAGTATTTCTGCTGTAGTGGACCATGCCACCCTTTATCCTGAAGTGGTTCCCCTCAGAAGCACAACTGCCAAGGTGGTAGCAAGGGCCTTCTTACAATATGTGACAGAGGTACAAATTTCATCTCCTCATACATGAGTGTGATGTGGGAGCAACATCATGTAAGTTACCATGTATATTAATTGGTAGTTAATTCAAAACCATACAATAAAATGTGGTAAACAGATTATCCATGTATCCTTTAAAAATATGTTAAAATGAGCACACAATATTTTGTTCTATAAACTTGATATTCAGTCTTTAACCTGTTGGGTGCCGTGCCTATCCAGGACATCAACCACATATTTCACAAAGTTATTCATGAAAATGTCATCCATGCTATTTATTTAAAAAAACAATGGTCCCAAATTAAGAGTTGAAAAAAAAATATGTACGCATACAAGAAAATAATCATACCCATATGCGCAGTCCAATCAACACAAGATATTTTTTTAGCAACTGAAATACACAAGAGAAATGTAAGTGGGAAAACATGTTCGATAAGAACAGACTCAGGCCAATTTGTGACAAAAATAAATAACATCTGGTAAATGACAATTCAACAAAGACACAACATAGCCCTTATGCATGTAATGAGACATTCACATGGGGTCAAGGTGTCATAGTCTCGATCCTTTTAGCAATGCTAGGGTCATCATCAGGACTAAAATAAAAATAAGCCTGAGGGCACTATACTTAAAAATGAAATAAAGGTAGGGAAAAAAGGAGGGAGAGAAATAAGGAAAAGGAAAAAGAGGAGGGAAAAAAGAAGAAAAGAAAAATAAATTAAATTAGTTAGGCTAAATGGGCAAAAATCATTAAAATAAAAGTGCAAAAAGTGTTTTAAAAAATAAGTGGAAAAAACATAAAAACCACAATGACCAAATTGTGCACAACAACATGTGTGAAGTTGTGTTTTAAAAATATAATGAAAAAGTATATACTTGAACATGTAAGGGTAACTACATTAATACAGACTAACAATGATCAGTAAAAAGCTCAAAAAGCACTACTACCTGTAACACAAAATGTGAGTGAAAAAATAATTAGGTATGACTAATTGCCATAAAAAAGTGGAGGTACTCCCACCAATTGTGGTCCCGCACTCACCATAATAGTAAGACACGACCAATAAACTTAATAGAAGGACAGAGGTGAAAATAACACCTTCATGGCAAACCACGAGCTAGGGGAATAAAGGATCAAAAATACTGGTGAACAACCTTATGACATTAAGAAACCAAGAAAGTTGAAAGGAATTAGGAAGTGCACTTAGGCGAATCAGGATAGGTCAATGCCGATGTTAACAAGCCGGGTGTTTAGAGAAAATGCTGGCTGCAAGTGTTCTCCATAAATATATTATGGAAAGCAAAAAGGGACTACAAAAAAAAGAGAGGGGGTTGAGAGGAGTTGCTGCAGAGGCCATACTGGAAGGAACTTTAATCTATGCTGATTGAACAGAAAAGGAGGAAAAGGAACATGAAACAAGAAAGGGGGAGGGAAAAGGGGGTGGAGGAGAAGTTCCCCAACCCGTAATTCTTTCAAACATCAAGGACAGTTGGACATCCAAACAATAACACAATATTACCTGAAAATGAAGAAGAATATAACTTAAAGCAAAATAATATTATTATATATATATATATATATATATATATATATATATATATATATATATATATAAAAAAATATATATGTAATCCCTCAAAAGAATGTGAAAAAAAGAATTCAAATCACACGTATATGTTATGAGGACATAAATTCCCAGCAAACCAAAGAACATAAAAGGAAGACCCATTGCTAAGCACTTGGCAAGTCTATACATACTCGTATTGGAGGCAGCACAACAGAAACAATGATTTTATAATAAATTCGTCCAGTCCTCCATTCTGTTCAGACCCATGTGTAAACTTTTTGTGCAAAGAATCCATTTCAGTTCTTTGCTAAGAATGTTTGAAATGTCACCTCCTCTTGTTGGTGGTTTCACAACCGAGATAACTTGTCAGCGAAGATTGTTTTCACTGTTCCAAATTCAGAAAGGTGTTCAACAAGGGGGTGTGTGGGGGCGGGGGGTACTGGTAACCTTACATTGCAGTCAGCTTCTGTGTTGACCAATCCGGATGTGGACTTTTTTGTTGTTTAGCCAGTATAAACATGGTTGCAAGGGCAAAAATAGCATAAATCAAATTGCTAGTGTTATAGTTTGAAAATTGTTCTAAGGTAATCTTTACATCATTGTAAACAAATACTTTGGTATAAAAAATCTAATCACAAACACTGCGATTACCACATTTAAAATGACCAGTCAAAGGGGCAGGTGCCCAAAGATCAAAAGTTTTTTTTGGGACATAATGGGAGAAATACCAGCCCTGACTAGGTGATCCTTAAGGCTTCAACTTTTACGAAATGCAAAAAAGTGGTCATTCAAGAGTGACCTCTCCTGAATTTAAATCACCCCAGTGTTTCAGGGTACTTTTTTTTTTTTAACCAAGTTAGAGATGGGGGAGAAAGTGGTGAAACAAACTAATCTGTCACTATTAGTTTTTTCTTTTGGTGTCAAAAGAACCTTCCTGGGGCAATACCAGCTTTCTTTATTGATCTTCTTACTAATGTATGACAATAGGTCTATTTATTAACGTGGCAGCCTCAAAAGTAATCTTCCTTGAAGAGACAATTCCTCCTAATCCTTCAAAACTGAGAATAGGGAAGTAAATCTCGACGTGCTCTTGGATGATGACTTGTGTAAGCCAGTAATGTGCTTCTTTCTGTGGGCTTCCTGAATAATGATGTATACATTTCTCCATCCTTGATTCTGATCATAACATTGAGGAAAGGCATCTCCTTTGTATATGTGAGAGTGAACCTGAGGCCCTTACCACTGACAGTAAGCCACCCTTGGAATTCCAGCAGGTTGCCAATAGATCCACACCAAATCAAAACTATGTTATCAATAAACCCCTTCCATATAACAATATGGTTGCAGAACGAATTGATGTTAGAAAGAATAACTGCATTCTCAAGATCATCCATAAACAGTATAGCAAATTGGGAGCAAAAACTGCTTCCATAGATGTACCTTTGATTTGCTGATAAAAATTGCCATTAAACTCAAAGAAATTGCTGGTTAGTGCTAGTCAGCAATTATATAAGGAATGATGTTAGTACGCAATGAGGGTGTGCTCCTTCTTTAAGAATTTTCTGTATAACTAAATACCATCTTGCTGCAGGATGTTGGGATATAGGGACTCAATGTCCATAGTGCATAAAAACAATCACTTGAGTCAAAGGGTCAAAGGGAAAATGCTCAACCTGATTTATTAAGTCCATATTATCCCTTAAATAGCATGTAGTAAGGTGAACAATGTTCTTAATGTAAAAAACCTTTCTAAAGTTTCAAAAATAGACCCACAGCCAGATCAAATTTGTCTTCCGGGGGGTGTTCTTGTTTCTAATGTATTTTGGGAAGTTTATAAATGAGGCTTATTTTTATTTTAGTCCTGAGGATGATCCTAGTATTGCTAAAAGGAGTGAAACGTCGACTGCGACACCTTGACCCCAAGGTGAATTGCTCATTACATTTATAAGGGCAATATTGTCTTTCTTGAATTGTGACTCATCAGATGTATTTATTTGTGTCACAAATTTGCTTGTCTGTTCTTATTGAACATGTTTTCCCCCTTAAATTTCTTTGTGTAATTCAATTGCTATTAAAAGATATCTTGTGTTGATTGGAATGTGCATATGGGTATGATTGTTCTCCCGTATGCGTATTTTTTTTTTCATCTTTTAATTAGGGACCATTGTTTCTTTAATAATTATATGTGAACCCTTGGTCACTTATTATCCATGGGTTTCCCTTGTTGTTTATAACAATCTGTGCTAATAAAGCAAAACAAAACTGCTTCTTTATAGGATCTTTTACCTATTTTATTAAAAATGGTACTAAAACATTTTGGGGGTCATTCTGACCTCGGCGGTAAAAGGCTCTTACCGCCGGTCAGAAGACCGCCATTCTACCGCCGCGGCCGCGGTAACCCGCCACGGTCATTCTGACCAACAACTGCCAAGCCGCCAAAAACCCGACATCCACGGAAGGCCGGCTCATCAGCGGGCAGCGATAAACTGGAGATGACCAAACCTCCACCGCCACGCCAACACAAACACGCCCATGCCATTACGACCCACCAATCCACGCGGCGGTCTTTCAACCGCGGTATTCCATTGGCGGTACACACCGCCGCGGTCAAAATACACACCCAGGCTCCAAAACCCAGCCGCATTGGACAATTTGAAATACACACACCTGATACACATACAAACACCACCCCCACACATCCAAGCAACTATAAAACACACACCCACATCACCCACAAACCCCCACTAGTTGGAAATCGGAGAGAAGGCGAGAGAGAGAGAGCGAGCGAGCACAGCAATCGAAAACCCCAACACACACAGGAACCCAACATCATCAACCACACCACATCTACGCACACATCACCACACACCACCACTCACATCACCACAAACACCACCCCACACCTCATCCACACCACCCCATGGCACCCCAAAGACACCCCAGGTTTTCGGACCAAGAACTCCGGGTCATGGTGGAGGAAATCATAAGGGTAGAGCCCCAGCTCTTCGGCACACAAGTGCAACACACCACAATAGCCAGGAAGGCAGAGCTATGGCAGAGGATTGTCGACAGGGTCAACGCTGTGGGACAGCATCCCAGAAACCGGGAAGACATCAGAAAGCACTGGAACAACCTACGGGGGAAGGTACGGTCAATGGTCTCCAGACACAACATCGCTGTGCACAGGACTGGCGGCGGACCACCACCCACCCCTCCCGAATTCACAGCATGGGAGCAAGAGGTCCTTAATATCCTGCATCCTGCGGGCCTCGCTGGAGTAGGCGGAGGAATGGACTCTGGTAAGTCTAGTCTCAACTACTCCCCCCCCCCCCAACCACCAGCATGCCAACCCACACCCCCACCCTCACCCCCAACCCCCCAGCACACATCCCCCCTGCCAATGTCTCACCAGCACAACCCACCCAACCCAAAACCAAACCCTGAATGCCAACACAAACCATGGACACCCATCACCTATGCATGACCACTGCACATACCCATCCCCCCCACAAACCACCCTCACAACTCCTGCCACAAGGGGATGCCAGCACTGGGGGACAAGGGCACCCACAAATCGCACACCATGGAACACACAGAAGCAATAACCATACTCTTTCACCAATGCAGGGCCCGAACGCCAACACACCGGCCAGGAGGGTCCAGATATGTCCATCCCACCCCCAGAACAGGCCCGCAGTGAGGACAGCAGCTCTGTCGACCTGGAACCTGACGACCAGCCCGGACCATCGGGGACCTC
The DNA here is from genome assembly GCF_031143425.1 of Pleurodeles waltl. NCBI lineage: Eukaryota > Metazoa > Chordata > Amphibia > Caudata > Salamandridae > Pleurodeles > Pleurodeles waltl. The sequence goes on from NC_090448.1 coordinate 714,341,439, forward strand.
TGGACAGTCGGTTCCCCACACACAGACACAGGCCACAGCAGACCTAACCCCCTCTGGGAATATCACCACCGCTCCCACCCAGCGGGCCCATGCCTCTGTCTCCAGGACAGGTCAATCAGCGGTGTGTCTGCCACTACAGGGCACCCAGGCTGACCCAACACCCCAACAACAACAGGGACCTGGAGGCAGTGGTAGTGGGCACACCGTCCAGGGGACAGAGTCCCGGGGAAACAGGGCAACTGGGAGGGCTGCAGTGCGACAGGGGGGGGAGGACAGGCCCAGGGAACCGACTCTCCAAGAGGCCCTCACCACCATCATGGGAGCATACCACCGCTCCTAGGAGACGATGGCGACGGTAATGGCCAGGTTCCAGGAGATCCAGGCACAGCAGGAGGAACGGTACATGGGGTACAGAGAGGAGCTCAGGAACATCGTCCAGGCCCTGAACCTAATAGTCACCACATTGCGGGACCATGTGGCACCCCAAAGGGCCCCTGTCACCAGCCCGGACCAGGAACAGCCTACCGCCTCCGCCGGCGCTAGTGGACAGGAGGCCCCCACACAACGACGGGCCACCAGAACCCCACCTCCTGCTGAAGATCAACCACCCCGCAAGAGGAGCCTGAGATCACAAAGGAAGACAGAGTAGGATGCCAAGACCCCCGCCAGCCTAAGATCCCCCCGGATGTCATTCCACTGTCCCACATCGTCACCCTGTCCAACCTTGAACTGCCCCTGCTCCATCCTTCCACAGGCATATGGACAATGCACCTGTGCGACCGAGAACTGGACTCTGCCATGGACATCACTCCACCCCCACCCATCACCGTTTTACTATCATGGACCTATATGTAGCACTTTAAATAAATCACTTATTGCACTTAAAACACTCAGGAGTCTGCTTGTATTCTTAACAAATGTATTACACATAACGGGTCAAAAATGTACAGTTACATTGTGATGACAACATACCAATGTCAATTTGCTTTACTCCATGGCCGAACAAACCAGAAGTCACGCAGTGGGTCATACAGCTCTGAAAAGGCAAGGGAAAGTCACAATTCAGTTGAAAGGAACTGGGGGGGAAACACAGAAAGTAGAGATGCAGGAGGCCAGAAGTAAATGTAAAATGACGTGGGGGATTCTTACCTGGGTGCTACTGAAAATACTGTTGTATGACCGTGTCCCTGTTGTCCGTGTCGTCCCCGTCGTCTTCCTCCTCTTCACTCTCCACAGGCTCCACAGCTGCTACAACACCACCATCTGGACCATCCTCCTGCAGAAAAGGCACCTGGCGTCGCAATGCAAGATTGTGAAGCATACAGCAGGCCACGATGATCTGGCACACCTTCTTGGGTGAGTACATTAGGGATCCCCCTGTCATATACAGGCACCTAAACCTGGCCTTCAGGAGGCCGAAGGTCCTTTCTATGATCCTCCTAGATCGCCCATGGGCCTCATTGTACCGTTCCTCTGCCCTGGTCTGGGGATTCCTCACTGGGGTCAGTAGCCACGGCAGGTTGGGGTAACCAGAGTCACCTATTAGCCACACACGGTGTCTCTGTAGCTGTTCCATCACATAGGGGATGCTGCTTTTTCGCATAACATACGCGTCATGCACTGACCCCGGGAACTTGGCATTTACATGGGAGATGTACTGGTCAGCCAAACAGACCACCTGGACATTCATCGAATGGTAACTTTTCCTGTTTCTGTACACCTGCTCATCGTCTTTTGGAGGTACTAAGGCCACATGGGTCCCATCAATGGCACCAATGATGTTGGGGATATGTCCAAGGGCATAGAAGTCAGCCTTCACAGTGGCCAAATCACCCTCCTCAGGGAAAATAATGTAGCTCCGCATGTATTTCGTCAGGGCAGACAACACTCTGGACAAAACCTTAGAAAACATAGGCTGAGACATCCCTGATGACATGGCCACTGTTGTCTGAAAAGACCCACTTGCCAAGAAATGGAGTACTGACAGAACCTTCACCAGAGGGGGAATTCCTGTGGGTTGACGGATGGGGGACATCAGTGCTGGCTCCAGCTGGGCACACAGTTCATGTATAGTGGCTCGGTCAAGTCGGTAGCGAAGTATTATATGACGTTCCTCCATTGTCGACAGGTCCACCAGCGGTCGGTACACAGGAGGATTCATCCTCCTCCTCGCAAGTCCCAGCGGACGGTGCCTAGGAAGGACAACATGGAGCACAGAGTCAAACAACCCACAGGTACGTAACTACAGCTTGCACAGTACACGATTCTCAATGCATTGAATGGCTTGTATGAGTGGAAATGCAAGGCCTAGGCCTGTGTGACGCAGTAGAAATAAGCCATGTGGGCCCTTGAAATGGCGGCTGCCTGACCTGAGAAGTGTGACAGTGGGATGTGAGGTCAATGCGCTGGCGTGACACACCGTGGCGGTAGGCGGTCGAAGACCGCGGCGCAAAGCCGCATTGGTTAACATAGAACCCTATGGGTTTCACGAGCCAATGACTAGCTGCGCCGGCGGTCGCGCCGCCGCGGGCGTGACCGCCATTTTCTATCTGATTAATCACTCGAGACCTGATCATCCACAGGAGAGGACCTATACTGCAAGTGCTGCTGTGAGCTCGGTCTGGGAGATACAATGGCTGCTGCGACTGGGGAAAGGGCCCCTGCCTTCACTACAGAAGAGTTGGAGAAACTTGTGGATGGGGTCCTGCCCCAGTATGCGCGACTCTACGGTCCTCCAGACCAACAGGTAAGTACACAGTGTGCACGTTGAATGGGCTATGCCTGGGTTGTGTATGGTGGATGTAAGATGGTGGGGTGGGGGGACAAAGACGAGTGCAAGGCACGACAGATGAGAGCATGTGCCACATGGCAAGGTTGGGGAGGGGGGACTAATCGCATCTATCATGCGGAATATTGATGATATTTAAATTTCCACCCTGTACATGTCAAATAGGTCAGCGCCCATCAGAAGATCGACATTTGGCGTGCCATCGCCAAGGAAGTCCGGAACCTGGGGGTCACCCACTGCCGCAAGAGGTGGGAGGACATCCGCCGCGGGACCAGGAAGACCGCCGAGTCACTGCTGGGGATGGCCTCCCAACCTAGGAGGGGTGCCAGTCGTACCCTGACCCCCCTGATGTCCCGGATCCTGGCGGTGGCCTACCCCGATTTGGATGGGCGCGTGACGACATCACAGCAGACACAAGGGGGTGAGTACCAGCACATTCAGCTATCTTTACGCGCAGTGGAGGTGCCTGGGTGGGGGAGGAGGGCTGTGGGTGACATTAGGCCAGGGCGCTTTCTGTATTGTATTCCTCTCCTTTAGCCATGTCCCTGTGCCCCCGCCCCCCACCTCTGTACGGTGCCAGGTACAGCTAGCCATGGTCCTGCATCACCCATGTGCGCGTTTGTTGTCCCTAGACCTGTTGGCCCAGTCACAAGTACTCAGTAGTGTATCCCGATTGCGCGACTTAGTGCATGAGGCTCCTGTGTCTGTCCTCTCCGCCAACGGTGTTGACAATGCATGTACTCAACCTTCTATTATGTCTCCCCCCACCCTTTTCTTTATCTTCTTGTGCATGTGTGCTTCAGCATCATCAGGCGGAGGAGACTTGGCACCGGAGCACAAGGGAGCTGCGACTCACAAGGCCCCGGTGGGCCATGGCACAGACACCGAGGCCACCAGTGATACGGAGGGCGAGGGGAGCTTCACAACGGGGAGCCGTGGTGAAACCAGCGACACCGACACGTCCTCGGAAGGGAGCTCCCTAGCGGTGGTGGCAACATCCATGCCTCTACAGGTACAGCCGCCACCCAGCGCACCAGCTCCGCCCTCCCAGCAGCCCCTCAGCCTGCGCTCCGTGCCCGCTCGCCCAAGAAGGCGAGCATCTCCTTCGCCCCAGGCACCTCAGCCCCTGCCCCTGTTACCCCTGCTGCCCTCAGTGAGGAGGTCATTGACCTCCTGAGGACCATCATTGTTGGGCAGACTACTCTTTTGAATGCCATCCAGGGGGTAAAGAGGGAGGTGCATCGTAGCAATGCATACCTGGAGGGCATTCATTCGGGTCAGTCTGCCCATCAACGATCGTTCAATTCTCTGGCCTCAGCACTGACGGCAGCCATTGTCCCTGTTTCCAGCCTCCCTCTTCTAACTGCCTCCACCCTGTCTCTGTCTCCTGTTCCTCTGCCTATCCCATCCACACCATCAGACCAGCCTGCACACACCTCAACACCCAAGGGCAGCTCATCCAGACATAAGCACCACAGATCACACAAACATTCACCCAAGCAACACCCAGATGCAGACATGCCAACAGCCACTACCACCTCTGTGTCCCCCACCTCCTCGTCTCCCTCCTCCCTCCCTGTGACGTCTACACTCACACCTGCATGCACACCACCAACAGCCAGTACACCCATCACCAGCACACCCACCAGTACAGTCCGCACACGTGCAGTCACCACCCCCACTGCCGTTTACACGTCCCCTGTGTCCTCTCCCACTGTCTGTCACCCCCTCTTCCAAGACACACAAACGCAGGCAGCCACTCACCCAACAGCCAACCACCTCACGACAGCCTGCAGCCCATGCACCTTCACCCAAGGACAGCACACCTGACTCTCCTACAACCACCTCCTCTTCCTCCACTCCCATAACCACTGCACCTACCTTTTACCTTGGTCCTAAAAAGTGTTACCTCTCCAATCTTGACCTCTTTCCCTCACCTGACCCACCCCCTCCATCTGCTAAGAGTCCCAAGAGCACCTCAGCCACCACCAGCCCGGGTTCACGTGTCAGCGTAGTCCATGGATTTTGGAGTCCCCCCTTTGCCAGCAGTGAGACATCGGTCAGCAGCAAGGGGACAGCCAGCCCCCCCCCCCCCTGGAAAGAGGACCCGGAAAGTGAGGGGCCGCCGCGGGAGGAGTGCCACGGCTGCCCCCAAGGACCAAAGTTCGGACACTTCACCTGCCACAACATCCAGGGGAGGCAAGGCCCAGAGAGCCACAGCGAAGGAGGGCAAGGGCAGCAGGGCGGAGAAGTCAAGCAGCAGGAGCGCGGACCAGGAGGGCCCCACAAGCCCCATCCCGGGTGTGAGGGAGGACACCCAAGGGCCCAGGACACGTCACCGAAGGGTCCAGCAACTGCACGGTCGGAGGGCGACTGAGCAGGGAGTCCTGCCCAGGTCTGACTCCCTGGAATTACAGGACAAACACCGCTGAAGAGGGCCCCGCCGTCCAGAAAGGCACCGCTGAAGAGGGCCCCGCCGTGCAGGAAGGCACCGCTGAAGAGGGCCCTGCCGTCCAGAAAGGCACCGCTGAAGAGGGCCCCGCCAAGACAGGCCCCGCTCCGCTGGGCCCTTCCTGTCAAGCACCGCTCCGCTGGGCCCGCCGTCTCAAGCACCGCTCCGCTGGGCCCTTCCTGTCAAGCACCGCTCCGCTGGGCCCTTCCTGTCAAGCACCGCTCCGCTGGGCCCCGCCGTCTCAAGCACCGCTCCGCTGGGCCCTTCATCTCAGGCACCGCTCCGCTGGGCCCTTCCTGTCAAGCACCGCTCCGCTGGGCCCCGCCGTCTCAAGCACCGCTCCGCTGGGCCCTTCCTGTCAAGCACCGCTCCGCTGGGCCCTTCATCTCAGGCACCGCTCCGCTGGGCCCTTCCTGTCAAGCACCGCTCCGCTGGGCCCCGCCGTCTCAAGCACCGCTCCGCTGGGCCCTTCCTGTCAAGCACCGCTCCGCTGGGCCCTTCATCTCAGGCACCGCTCCGCTGGGCCCTCCCTGTCAAGCACCGCTCCGCTGGGCCCTTCATCTCAGGCACCGCTCCGCTGGGCCCCGCCGTCTCAAGCACCGCTCCGCTGGGCCCTTCCTGTCAGTTACCGCTCCGCTGGGCCCTTCCTGTCAAGCACCGCTCCGCTGGGCCCCGCCGTCTCAAGCACCGCTCCGCTGGGCCCTTCCTGTCAAGCACCGCTCCGCTGGGCCCTTCCTGTCAAGCACCGCTCCGCTTGGCCCCGCCGTCTCAAGCACCGCTCCGCTGGGCCCTTCATCTCAGGCACCGCTCCGCTGGGCCCTTCCTGTCAAGCACCGCTCCGCTGGGCCCCGCCGTCTCAAGCACCGCTCCGCTGGGCCCTTCCTGTCAAGCACCGCTCCGCTGGGCCCTTCATCTCAGGCACCGCTCCGCTGGGCCCTTCCTGTCAAGCACCGCTCCGCTGGGCCCCGCCGTCTCAAGCACCGCTCCGCTGGGCCCTTCCTGTCAAGCACCGCTCCGCTGGGCCCTTCCTGTCAAGCACCGCTCCGCTGGGCCCTTCATCTCAGGCACCGCTCCGCTGGGCCCTTCCTGTCAAGCACCGCTCCGCTGGGCCCCGCTGTCTCAAGCACCGCTCCGCTGGGCCCTTCCTGTCAGGCACCACTCCGCTGGGCCCTTCCTGTCAGGCACCGCTCCGCTGGGCCCCGCCGTCTCAAGCACCGCTCCGCTGGGCCCTTCATCTCAGGCACCGCTCCGCTGGGCCCTTCCTGTCAAGCACCGCTCCGCTGGGCCCCGCCGTCTCAAGCACCGCTCCGCTGGGCCCTTCCTGTCAAGCACCGCTCCGCTGTGCCCCGCCGTCTCAAGCACCGCTCCGCTGGGCCCTTCATCTCAGGCACCGCTCCACTGGGCCCTTCATCTCAGGCACCGCTCCGCTGGGCCCTTCCTGTCAAGCACCGCTCCGCTGGGCCCTTCATCTCAGGCACCGCTCCGCTGGGCCCCGCCGTCTCAAGCACCGCTCCGCTGGACCCTTCCTGTCAGGCACCGCTCCGCTGGGCCCTTCCTGTCAAGCACCGCTCCGCTGGGCCCCGCCGTCTCAAGCACCGCTCCGCTGGGCCCTTCCTGTCAGGCACCGCTCCGCTGGGCCCTTCCTGTCAAGCACCGCTCCGCTGGGCCCTTCATCTCAGGCACCGCTCCGCTGGGCCCTTCATCTCAGGCACCGCTCCGCTGGGCCCTTCCTGTCAAGCACCGCTCCGCTGTGCCCCGCCGTCTCAAGCACCGCTCCGCTGGGCCCTTCCTGTCCAGCACCGCTCCGTTGGGCCCTTCCTGTCAAGCACCGCTCCGCTGGGCCCCGCCGTCTCAAGCACCGCTCCGCTGGGCCCTTCATCTCAGGCACCTCTCCGCTGGGCCCTTCATCTCAGGCACCGCTCCGCTGGGCCCTTCCTGTCAAGCACCGCTCCGCTGGGCCCCGCCGTCTCAAGCACCGCTCCGCTGGGCCCTTCCTGTCAAGCACCGCTCCGCTGGGCCCTTCATCTCAGGCACCGCTCCGCTGGGCCCTTCCTGTCAAGCACCGCTCCGCTGGGCCCCGCCGTCTCAAGCACCGCTCCGCTGGGCCCTTCCTGTCAAGCACCGCTCCGCTGGGCCCCGCCGTCTCAAGCACCGCTCCGCTGGGCCCTTCTTGTCAAGCACCTCTCCGCTGGGTCCTTCATCTCAGGCACCGCTCCGCTGGGCCCTTCCTGTCAAGCACCGCTCCGCTGGGCCCCGCCGTCTCAAGCACCGCTGGGCCAATGACTGTGCCAGTTCTGTGTTGTGCTAATGTTCACGCTGCACTCGGCCCACCCTGCCTCCTCCATTGCCTGTGGAGACTGTTATCCACTTGATGGACTGTGACTTTGCACTCCCCAGGATATAACAGTGGGCAAGCCACCCACTGTTGAGACTTGAGAGACTGTGGCTTTGCACTCCCCAGGATTGGACAGTGGGCATGGTGGCCCCTTCTTGGATCTGGCGTCGTGGACTCATGTGGCTGTGGTGCCCCCCCTTCCCTTCCCCCTGAGGTGCCTGTAGTTTTGTCATCTGATGCCCCTGCAGTGTTCTCTCCAACGGACTCAGGGCTCCTGTGTGGGCTTTGCCCAAGTGTTGATACACTTCGGCCCACGGACATTTGCAATTTCTGTGACTGTGCGGGACTTTCTGCCTCTATTTCTCGGTCACGCTATGTTTACATTTGAAATCTTTTCCATCATTTACCTATTTTGCCATGTCTTCGATGAACCTATTTTGTACATAAATGTTGTTTCTCACTTGAATCATATCTTTTCGTTATTCCGGGGGGTTTGGGTGGGGTCACTTTGACTTGGTGCTCTGCATTGGTGTGTAGATAGTTGGGGGGTGGGTGTGATGTGTATGTGTGTGCCCGTAACCCTTCCTCCTCCGCCCTCTCCCCTGTGTCGTAGGTGCGGTACTCACCGTTGTCGTCTGCGCCGGAGTTCGTACTCGTGGTAGATGAGCAGGTAGACGAGAGCGGGTAGGATGTGTAATTCGGGCTCCATGCTGTCCTCCGTCCTCGTGGAGTGTATAGAGGTGAGCGTTTTCCCGTTCGTAGTCTGTTTCCGCCGTGTTTTTATCGGCGGGGCTCCCGCCCCGTATGAGGTGGCGGATCGGTGAGTTGTGATATGGTGGGCGGTACATTGTCTGCCGCCTGCCTGTTGGCGGTGATCGCCGCGCTGTTTGTCTGTCCCGCCGTGGCGGTCGGAATGGTAAAGTGGCGGGCTCTGTTGGCGGTTCCCGCCAGGGTCAGAATTCCATTTTTTGAACCGCCAGCCTGTTGGCGGGTTGGCCGCCGCTTTATCACCGACCGCCAGGGTCAGAATGACTCCCTTTGTGTTGTGATAAAAATATAGGACAGCGCTTTAATGACATGGGTAAAGTCTCCTTGTGATATGTGCACAATCTGCAGGCTGGTTTCTGTTTTTTCAGCATCCAAGATTGTTCCAATGCTCCTGTGTTGAAAAACTAAAAATGTAGTTGAAGGAAGATATTTAAGTCGAAGGTTTGATGAAAGGGATACAGCATGGTGTCTTTGATTTTTCATTCCTTGCAAAATTGGTCCTGGTTAAATTATAACGGAATCAGTTTCAAATTTGTGAAGGTCTTTTTCACTGGACTTCTTGGTGAGGCATTGCTTTAATAGACATTTACATTTTTTTGTATGACGCTCTGCAAAAGTATCAGAAATTGCAATATGCCATTTGCCATTTGTTACAAAAATTGTTTTTTAAATGATTAATCTTGGCTTGTCATTTTAAACCAGTTTCTTATAAGATCACCATTTGTTCTGATCTGTTGGTCAATCATGTTGAATTCTAAAAAAAATTGGGCTTGACTTGATGATTGAAAAAGATGAAAAATAGTTCTAGATAGCTTTCTTTGCTACACAAAACCTTCCAGCCAAATAGCTTAATGATATTAGGTGCTTGGCTTTTGTGGCCTTAAGGAGTGGTGTTTATGTGGGCTATCTAAATTCGTGGTTAACGTTGAGAGAGTAAAATGTAAGGATGGTGGTTTGTTTTCCATTACTTGCAAATGGGCTTTATGGTAGCCTCTTTTGAGTAGATGACTCCCAGATGTGTACAACGTTGAGTGTTTATGGTTTGCCAGACTATGTTCTTGGTTAGGCTGGCATTCTTTTTTTGTGCTGGAATTAAGAGCCTTTGTTTTTTTGTTATTGATCTCAAGTTAGGTTCAAGCAGTAAAGATTGAGCCTGTTTAGTATGTGTTATCGGCTGATTTGAGTACAGTCTAATAAGAAGTATCAGTTGCCAACTGATTTATGGTCACAACATGCCACACAAATTTGGTTGATATACTCCTGGAATTATTTGTGTGTCCTCAATACTGGCTACACACAGATTAAAAAGAAGAGGGCCTAGTGGGTATCCCTATTTCAGCCCTCTGTTTATAGAATTTTTTATTCCGTCAATTAAATATTGTCTCTTAATTTAATCTGTATCCAACTGTCTGAGTATAAAGTCTTAATGGCCAAAACATTAAACTAGATTTCCCCTTTTGATGAGTTTTGCCTATAGAGGTTCCCTATTTATTGAATTAACAGCTTTTTTTTACATCTACAAAGCAAGCAAATAAATGGGTGTAGTTGGATAATGATTTGTGAGCAAGGAGACTAACTGCTGTCTCTTGTGCTTCTAGGCTGATCTAAATCTGTCTAAAACCAGGGAAGTAATCCCTTCTCTTCTACCCAATTCCTCGGATCATCTGAGAGAAAGAAGGCAAAGAATTTTGAGTCTACACACAAAAGAGCAACCAAACTATAATTGTCAGGATCTTGTCTGTTGCCTTCTTTATAAACTGGATGAAGATGTGGACCTTGGCAAGAATGAGGAACTGTGCCATACTATAAAATGTCTTAAAGAGATTTTCAAAGGTTCCTAGACAATATTTAGGATTCCTCTACAAGACACCTGTCATTGTCCCATTTAGGCTTACAGATGCATGTCTTGCTTCTATTGGTTAACTGCAACATCCAATCGGCGGATGCCTAGTAGGCTAGAATTTGATCTTTCATAGGAGTTGTAGTTCTTGTAAGTTGTGATTATTTTCAGAAGTTGTTATAATTTAATGCCAGTTCTTTGTTTTGGTCACCTTGTATGTATGGCTATTTTACAAAAGCAGCGCATGTTATGCTGTCGTGGGAATTCTGCCTATACCTGATGTTCTGATGACATAACTACATAACACGGTAAGGTTGGTAGATTGGCATGTGTTAATAGAGATCTACCCGCTGTTGTGCTGTACATGAACGTTTTGCATCCCAAATATCTGTTTTTTTAATTGTTGATGGAGATTTGAGCTCTGAAACAAGTTTGGCATTGTTGTTTACCTATTTTATCCTTTTGGTTTTTTTTGTAAATTCTCTCTTCCTATTGCAAAGTTCCATTGTGTAGCACACATTTTTTTTTTCTTCTAGTGTGTCACTTAGGGCCTCATTCCGAGTGTCGCGGTACAAGGACCGCCACAATCTCGGTGACAGTTGGTACTCCGCAACTGCGGTGGTCCACCCACCACATTAAGACCCTGGCGTTCAGACCATGATTCCCGTTGGGAACATTGTTCCCAATGGTGTGATGGCGGTCTGAGTTGTACTCAACTAGGGCGGCGCTGAACTCAGCACAGGCTGGCTGATTAAACTCACCTAACCGACAGCTTTTCCATGGCTGTCACCCCTGCCCTGCACCGTCGGAATGCACACTGTCCACTTTGCAGACAGTGCGTATTCCTAGGGTGCTGGATGGCCCCCCTGTGCGTCAGCATTGGACCCGGCTCAATGTGGAGCCGAGTCCAATGACGGCACAGTTTCCACTGGGCTGACCGGCGGAAACCTCCTGATATGGAGGTTCACGCCGGTCAACCCAGTGGAAATATTGTAATGGGCCGGGTGGGGAGACCATGGTAGTTTCCTCACCGCAAGTCTGGCTGCTGGGTTTTCCGAACACCAGACTCATAATCAGGCCCTTAATTTATTGGTTGTTTGATAGATTACATTTTAAGTGGTCTGTAAATTTATTCCATAACGTAGAATTCTATGGCCCTGCTTCCTCTGTTCTGGGATTGAAAAAAAATTCAAAATCTGGAGCTGTCTATTTTTCTAATTTTGTCTCCGTGCATGATGACCATTTAATTTGTGTTAATTTATCTGCACCTTCAGTATTACCAAAGGATTTCATATATGGAATTGAGTATTTTCCTACGGCAGACACATCATTTGTGAAAAATGGTCACTGTCTCTGCGGTTTTTCTAACTAACATTAAACAATTTACAAGTTCAATTGAAGAAATGGTGTCATTTAACAAGGTCTTTCTTTTCTTAGCAATGTGCAAGTATGTCATTGAGAAATCCTTGTCTAAGCAGCCATTAATTACTCTTATGTTCTTATTTGACAGTAATTCGAGTAGCAGTTTGCCCAATGGGTCTCGTCTCTGAGGTGGAGTTGTTTGCTCCAGGATATTCCAGAGGAGATTTTGTTCATGATGTTCATCTTCCTATGGGCATGGTGACATAATAAGAATTAAATTACCTTTTAGTATTATGATACTTGAATTGCTTGCTGGTAATAAATTCCATAGCAGATGACTTACGTCAGTTATTTTTTGTTTCTTGTTCCCTCCTACCGGGTGTATATGTAGATTTATTACTATTAGAGATTGGTTATGGAGCAATTTTTAGTAGCTTTATTTTTGTCAATACTATCCATGGAAGTCGGTATACATTTTCTCGGGTTTTAGTTGGAGTGTTGTTGCTACCAGAATGGCAAGGTCCCTTTCCGGTCTTTCCAGTGCTGTTCTTAATGCTGGGTTGTCAAGTGTTTCAAAGACTAAAAGGTTTGATGTAACTGTTTTCCAGGTTTCTTGCAGCCATACAGTATCAAACGTTGATATAAACATGATCACACCCTCGTGGCTATGGACTTGTGCCCTCCTTGCTAAGTTCCAGGAGCATATGTTTAATTATGTAATTAGTTCAAAATCTTTGCTACATGATTGTGTCAGTTTAATATTATTAGGAATATTTGTGTTGGTGGATGCAGCACCACCTGCTAAGTGGCCTTTGTTTTATAATTCCAACCATGTCCAGTGTTTATTTAGCTGTTTTGTTTGTTTTACAGTACAATTACGTACTCAGAAGTTATCTGTTGTTGTGGGCGTGGCCAATATGGCGGCCGGAGCGGTCGCATAAATCGCAGCTCCGCTCCCGGCCCACGGCAAAATCCTGCACAAGTCGCCTCCATCTCCCTAAAACGGAAGGCGCCGCTTGCACAGCCATCGGGACCCCTCTGGCGGCACACGACATGCTCCGGGCGCTCCCGGGATCGCTGGAACGCGATAACGAGGAAGGACGCCCGGAAATCCGACCGCACGCAATGAAGGATCCAAAGGCCTCCGTGCATCAACCGGAGGAGGAGCCGAGGCGTGGCCGAGGACCGCTCGCACACTCTCGGACCTGAGGTGGAGGAGTCGGGCTCGCGACTCGTAAAACAGGTGAGGGCCCGGCAGAGGGAAACGGTCTTGGAGGCCTCCCCGGCTGCTGAGCCTCCGATAAATATAGCGGGCGCGGACTGCGGAGTGAGGAAATCCGTCTGCACGCGATGACGGACCCAAAGGCCTCCGTGCATCAACCGGAGGAGAAGCAGAGGCGCGGCTGAGGACCACGCGCACACTCTCGGACCTGAGGCTGAGGAGTCGGGCTCGCGGCCCGTAAAACAGGTGAGGGCCCGGCAGAGGGAAGCGGCCTTAGAGGCCTCCCCGGCTGCTGGGCCTCCGATAAATATAGCAGGCGCGGACTGCGGCGCCGTATCGGCAGGCTTCTTGATACCGGTCCCTTGGGCCTAAGGAACCCCACCGTATGGACATGCGCGACCCCAAACGGCAAGTACGCCGTTCTGATATGCCATTTAACTGCCATAGCTCCTAATGGGGAGCCCTGCCCATAGTAACCAATAGGAATATCAGCCCACTCAAGCCACGGACCGGGGTGATCCTACAGCTCACACAGAGTGGCATATCAGCTGCCCAACGCTTGGAAACACCTTACTCTTCACAGAGAGATGCTCCGTGCCCCTCCAGCGACATAGATCGGGTCGCGGGCCCCTCAGAGTGGTCCAGGCCCCACATAAGCATCTGGAAAACACAACAGCTGCTCCTCAACATCGCACTCCCTGTACCTCAACCGGCCACGCTCTACAATTACAGCCTGCTACAAAATAAAGCAAAATGACCCAACCGAACAAGTATCGCTCAACTACTTCAGGTCAACATCGCTGGTGCCAGACCTGGCTACTGCACACGTCGTACTCTTATATATAAGGCACAAGGGAATTAATTAGTATAAATTGTAAATCATCGTCCGAAAACACCATTTTTTGCCTTGCGCTCAATCTCCTGTAAACTGAGACACTGCCCTCACTCTTGCAAAACTAACATCCCGCAGATTTATATTAACCACATATTATAACCTCTGATCGTCGCCCCCAGAGCGCAACTGAGCCAGATACTACTGGTAAACATAAATAATAAAGTCCCCAGATTGACCAGCAGACAATACGATAGCCTCACTTAACTAATTCGACCCAAATTAGGACCGTGAATGGGCAAGCCAAAGACTCCACGGGCACCACCAGGAAACATGAACTTAGACAAACCGGCTCCACCTCCGGAACCCTCGGTTACTTATCAAGCGCTACAGAAGCTGGAGGCAACCTTACAAACCCATACAACGCAATTCGAGAAAATACTGCAAGCCATCCTAGACACCAGAACCAAAAATAGGATTGGTCACCGAAGATGTCAATCTCCTCCGCATGGACCAACATGCCCTCGCGGAAAGAGTAACAACGCTTACTCAAGAAGATGTGTCACGGACAGCACCATTGATAAAAGACCTCCAATTGCAATTAACGACAGTAACAACCGAGGTCGAAGCCCTGAAGCACAGGGCTGAGGACGCCGAGGGCAGATCACGACGGAATAACATTCTCTTCGTGGGATTTCCGGAATGGGCTGAAGGCCCTAGCACAGAACTATTCATTGAACAATGGCTAATGGGTACAATACTACAAAATGAGATCCTGAAATTCTTCTCTGTGGAGCATGCACACAGAGTGCCCGGAAGACCACCCCCCCTAGGCGCACCACCCCGCCCACTCATTGCAAGACTCCTTAACTACCGCGATAAGAGACCTCATCTTGCAATTGTTCCGAAAATCTGGCCCTGTAAGGTACGAAAATGCAGAGATCACGGCTTACCCAGACTTCACCGCGGAAGTACAAAAGAAATGTAACTCCTTCTTCAGGGTAAAAGAAAGACTGCGAGAACACAACATTAAGTACGCTCTGATGTTCCCTGCAAAACTGCGTATACAGGACGAAATCCGCACTCTCTTCTTCACTGCCCCAGAGAATGCTTGGACCTGGCTGCATGCCAAAGGCCTTGCCGACCAGACAACTCAAAGAAACTCAGCGGAAAAATGGTCATCCCCAAAGCCTAGACGCAAACCCCGCAGAAAACAAGACACTAAACCTTCACCCGAAAAGGCTCAAGCAGAGCGCTCCTCACTACTGCAGGCCACAACGCGTTTTGTAAACACATCCCCAACCTCTCTATCTACCCAAAACGAAGCAGAGCACGATCTTGACGCACAATATGACTCCCCAGACTCCCACCGACCGCGGCCCTAACCTCACGCCGCGCACAGCAGATGACATTCGCTAATAACGCAGGCCTAGAATACCTTCACAACCTGGGACATGCTCCTTCTCCGTGAAATCTGACTATCCTGCTTGGTTGCTCGGACCCGAGTGGCGTACAACCAAGCCTTAACACTAACCCAAACTATAGCCCTGCAGCCACCGGAGACCCCCATGCGGACGCATCAGGAACGAGAGTGCCACGGACCGGGAAATCCATCGACTCAAGCACATGCACCTGAAGCACCCCCCGCTCCATACGGACTGGTTCTCCAAGATGGCAGACATTGGCCCTCTATTGGCCGTGTTGTATGCACAGTTCATGTTTTGTATAGTTAACGTTTTTTATGTCACCAATCGAGATCCACCTCGACCACGAAATGTAGTTCATGATCACAGTAACTGGCGTTACAATTGCACTCCCAATGCATACATAGTAGGCGGTACCGTAGCCGGTAATTGCCTATTCATAAAGTACAGTGAGGAAATCACGGGTATGCACAGCACATGGGCAGTACATCTACCAAGTTCAATAAAACAGCGTACACACCATGACCCCTCAATCTCAACATAACACCCCACAATACCACATAATCACATGGAACATCAGGGGCATGGCTTCCACACGCAAACGGCAACGGATCCATGCGTACCTCAGATACACATTACCATGCTACAGGAGACTCACCTTAATGGGTCCTCATTGGAAAGCTTACGTGCAAAATGGCGGGGACAATTGTATGGCACTACCTATTCGACATTTGCATGCGGGGTGGTGATCTGGGTAGTACCAGGGATTCCATTTGTGATATCCCGAATGCAAAAGGACCCACACGGATGATATGTGATACTAGAAGGGGCCTTAGACGGTTATCCCTTAGCATTAATCGCCTTATATACCCCTAACACAGGGCAACGAGAGTTTTTGTGGGCGCTTAACAACAGCAAACTCAGAGACCCATCCGAGGCTAGCATATGGGGCGGTGACTTCAACTCAGTACTAGATATACATATGGACCGCTCAACTCCCCCAATATCCTCTGCCCCAGCCAGACGTACATCCACCGATCTAGTAGAATGGGCCTCTAATAACGGCCTGAAAGAAATCTGGAGAGCGGGACACCCCACGCACCGCGAATATTCCTATTATTCATCAGTACATAAACTCCACACCAGAATAGATATGTTATTCGCTACGCCTGACATAATTCATAAAATAAACACGTCAAAATATCTTGCCCGCACCATCTCGAACCATTATCCATTACACGCCACATTATTATGGGGACGCATCTATGCTCGCATCCCAAGCTGGCGCCTACAACCAGAAGCCCTCACAGATCCCCCTTCCAAGAAGAGATATCCAAATGCTTATCAAACTACTTTACGTCAAATAAAGATACCGCCACAACACGTGCTATCGAATGGGATGCCCACAAAGCTGTGATTCGTGGCCACTGTCTGACGGCCACTGTGGGAGTCAAAAGGGTACTTACTAAAGAGCTACAAGAGCTAGAAATCAAGCTATGTAAGACTGAAGTGGAGGTCTCCATGAACATATCCTCCCTGGAAACACTGAGTGCTCTTAGAGCCAACTACAGGGACGCAGACACCAGACTATGTAAACACGATTACAGACACTATCAGGCACGACAACACGCAGAAGGGGACGATCTCGGAAAATGTTAGCCTGGCTGGTCCGCCAACCTATGCAGTCATCACCCATAGGCGCGATTAAACTACACACAGGCCTTGTCATTAACACGCAGGTCGAAATTAATACAGCCTTTCATATGTATTATCGTGCTTTATATCAACCCTCCACTACTCCTACTGAACAACAACTGTCTGCATTATTAACAATGATCCCCCAAAATCCGCACATAATAAACAACTCAGAAATGCTAGATGGCCCTGTCACAATAGAAGAACTACGATTGGCTCTTTCTCAAATGGCACGCAAATGGCACGCAACAAAGCCCCAGGCCCGGACGGTCTGCCAGCTGAATATTTTAACTCAGTGCGAGTTCCGTAGGCTAGGCCCCTCCGTAATGCAGGCCATGTGCCACTCCACCCCACCTCTGTAGAGTGCCAAGTACAGCTATTCATGCACCTGTGTCATCTATGTGGGCAGATGACACTCATAGCCATGTAGGCCATATCCCAGGTACTGCATCTGTAGAGGCCAAGAGCACGGCGTAGTGCAGGGGGCTGCTGTGTCTGTATTGTTTGCCAACGGTAGCGGTGAGCCATGCACTCAACCTGTCTTTCTTCTGTTTCCCCACCCCTTTTTGTGGTCTCCCTGTTCTTTTGTGCATCAGCATCATCAGGCGGAGGTACATGGGCACCGGAGCACGAGGGGGCTGCGTCCCACATGGCCATGGAGGGCCACCCCACGGACTCGGAATACACCAGTGGGACTGAGGGAGAGGGGAGCTTCACGGCGGTCAGCGGATCAGCAAACAGCGACACGGACTCGTCCTCCGATGGGAGCTCCCTTGTGGTGGCGGCACCATCTGTGCCCCCCACTTCTACAGGTACAGCCGCCACCCCCCCCCACCAGCACCGCCCTCCCAGCAGCCCCTCAGCCTTCGCCCCGTGTCCGCTCATCCAGGAGGGTGGGCATCACCTTCGCCCCAGGCACCTCAGCCCCTGCCCCTGTCACCCCTGCTGCCGTCAGTGAGGAGGCCATTGACCTCCTCAGGTCACTCACTGTTGGGCAGTCTACCATTGTGAATGCCATCCAGGGTGTAGAGAGGGAGTTGCAACACACTAATGCATTCCTGGAGGGCATTCATTCAGGTCAGGCTGCCCATCATCGAACCCTGCAGTCTCTGGCCACAGCACTGATGGCAGCCATTGTCCCTGTGTCTAGCCTCCCCCCTCCAACTTCCTCCACCCAGGCCCTGTACCTCTGCCTATCCCAAGCACACCATCAGACCAGCCTGCACACACGTCAACACACAAGGGCAGCTCAGGCAAACATAGGCACCACACATCCCACAGGCACTCACACAAGCATCACATCCCCTGCCTCCACTGTGTCCCTCTCCTCGTCGTCTCCCTCCTCCCTCCCAGTGTCGTCTACACTCTCACCTGCATGCACTACCACTACAGCCACTAGGACTCGCACCAGAACACCCACCACCACACCCCGCTCACCTGCACTCACCACCCCCTCTACCATTTACACGTCCCCTGTGTCCTCCCCCAGTGTGTCTGTGACGCCCCCTCCCAAAGTACACAAACGCGGGCACTCACACACCCAACATCCATCCACCTCACGACAGCCTCCAGAACATGCACCTGCACCCAAAGCATCAAAAGTTACACCTCCTACAACCACTTCCTCTTCCTCCACTCCCAGACCCCCTCCAGCTACCGGTCCCAGTGTTCGTCAGAAACTTTCCCTGAGCAACCTTGACCTCTGTCCCATCACCCCCCCTCCAATTCATAGGTCCCGTAGTACCACCTCAGCCAAAAAGATTCCGGTACCAGTGGTGCCTGTTAGTATGTGGAGTGCACCGGGCACCAGGGCAGCCAGTGTGACACGGAGCCAAAGCACTGCCAGCCCACCCCCTGTGAAGCACCAGAAGTTGGACAGTGCCCAACAGGAGAGGGGGAAGACACTTGCCGGCAAAGCCGCCCACAAGGGTCCTGGGGGCAGTGTTGAGTCAGCTGTGACTCCTCCCAAGGCGGTGAAGGGGCAGAAGAAGTCTCCAAAGTCTGGGAAGAGCAGAACGGCGGAGAAGGCCGCCATCCTCCCCGCTGCCCAAGACACCACCGCCAGCCCCATCGTCACTGGTCAGGAGACCACCGCCAGAGTCAGTGCCCAGGAGGGCAGCACAATCGTCCCTGGTCAGGAGACCACCGCCGGAGTCAGTACCCAGGAGGGCCCCGGCAGCCACAGCCCCGCTGGGCAATGAGGGACCGCCATGGCACACACCGCTGCACAGGTCAGAGACAGCAAAGTCAAGCACCGCTGAACTGGGCATGCACCGCTGAACAGGCCTGAGACCGCCCTGGAAAAGCACCGCTGAACAATCCAGAGACCGCCATGGCAAAGCACCGCTGAACAGGGCATGCACCGCTGAACATGGCAAAGCACCGCTGAACAGGGCATGCACCGCTGAACAGGCCTGAGACCGCCATGGCAAAGCACCGCTGAACAGGGCAAAGACCGCCATGGAAAGCACTGCTGAACAGGGCAAGCACCGCTGAACAAATCAAATCATTAACATTTATAAAACGCGCCACTCACCCGTGCAGGTCTCAAGGCGCTAGGGGGCAGGGGGGGTTACTGCTGCTCGAAAAGCCAGGTCTTGAGGAGTCTCCGGAATGCGGAGTGGTCCTGGGTGGTCCTGAGGCTGGTGGGGAGGGTGTTCCAGGTCTTGGCTGCCAGGTAGGAGAAGGACCTCCCACCCGCCGTGGAGCGGCGGATGCGGGGGACGGCAGCGAGCGCGAGGCCAGAGGAACGGAGGAGACAGGTGGGGGCGTAGAAGCTGAGGCGATGGTTGAGGTATTCAGGTCCCTTGTTGTGGAGGGCTTTGTGTGCGTGGGTGAGAAGTCAGAAGGTGATCCTTTTGCTGACTGGGAGCCAATGCAGGTGTCTCAGGTGTGCGGAGATGTGGCTGTTGCGGGGTACGTCGAGGATGAGGCGGGCCGAGGCGTTTTAAATACGTTGCAGGCATTTTTGGAGTTTAGCGGTGGTCCGAGCATAGAGAGTGTTGCCGTAGTCCAGGCGGCTCGTGACGAGGGCGTGGGTCACGGTTTTTCTGGTGCCGGCGGGGATCCAGCGGAAGATCATGCGGAGGGTGAGGAAGCAGGCGGAGGACACGGCATTGACTTGTTTGGTCATGGTGAGAAGAGGGTCCAAGATGAAGCCGAGGTTGCATGCGTGGTCTTAGGGGGTCGGTGCGGTGCCAAGGGCCGTGGGCCACCAGGAGTCGTCCCATGCGGTCGGGGTATTGCCGAGGATGAGGACTTCCGTTTTGTCAGAGTTCAGCTTTAGGCGGCTGAGTCTCATCCAATCGGCGACGTCCTTCATGCCATCTTGTAGGTTGGTCTTAGCGCTGGCGGGGTCCTTGGTGAGGGAGAGTATAAGTTGGGTGTCGTCGGCGTAGGAGGTGATGATGATGTTGTGCTTGCGTACGATGTCGGCGAGGGGGCTCATGTAGACATTGAAGAGTGTCGGGCTGAGCGAGGAGCCTTGAGGTACGCCGCAGATGATCTCGGTGGGGTCTGAGCGAAAAGGAGGGAGGTAAACTCTTTGAGAGCAGTTGGAGAGGAAGGAGGCGATCCAGTCTAGGGCCTGGCCTTGGATCCCGGCGGAGCGGAGGCGGGTTATTAGGGTGCAGTGACAGATGGTGTCGAAGGCAGCCGAGAGGTCGAGGAGGATGAGGACAACTGTTTCACCGTTGTCCATCAGGGTTCTGATGTCGTCTGTGACTGAGATGAGGGCGGTTTCAGTGCTGTGGTTGGTTCGGAATCCGGATTGTAAAGGGTCGAGCAGGTTGTTGTCTTCCAGGAACAGGGCAAAGACCGCCATGGACAGCACTGCTGAACAGGGCAAAGACCGCTGAACAGGGCAAAGAACGCCATGGACAGCACCGCTGAACAGGGCAAGCACCACTGAACAGGGCAAAGACCGCTGAACAGGGCAAAGACTGCCATGGACAGCACCGCTGAACAGGGCAAAGACCGCTGAACAGGGCAAGCACCGCTGAACGGGGCAAAGACCGCCATGGAAAGCACCGCTGAACAGGGCAAAGACCGCCATGGACAGCACCGCTGAACAGGGCAAAGACCGCTGAACAGGGCAAAGACGCATGGACAGCACAGCTGAACAGGGCAAGCACAGCTGAACAGGGCAAGCACCACTGAACAGGGCAAAGACCGCTAAACAGGGCAAAGACCGCCATGGACAGCACCGCTGAACAGGGCAAAGACCGCTGAACAGGGCAAGCACCGCTGAACAGGGCAAAGACTGCCATGGAAAGCACCGCTGAACAGGGCAAGCACCGCTGAACAGGGCAAAGACCGCCATGGAATGCACCGCTGAACAGAAAAAGCACCGCCAGCTCAAGCATCGTTTGCCCGTGACCGGCAGGGGCAGTGACGGAACTGGGACTGTCACGGGGAACGTGATGCACTCTGGGCACCAGTCCCCCTCCAGAACCAGTGGAGACTGTTATCCACTTGAGAGACTGTGGCTTTGCACTCCCCAGGATGGTACAGTGGGCAAACCACCCACTGAAAAGACTTGAGAGACTGTGGCTTTGCACTCCCCAGGATACATCAATGGGCATGGAGCCCCGTCGTGGATCTGGTGTGGTGCTGTCATCCGGCTGAGGTGCCCCCCTTCCCCCTGAGGTGCCTGTTGTATTTCTATCTGATGCCCCTGCAGTGTTCTCTCCGTTTCAGGACAGGTATAATGTTGGGCCTCGCCCATGCATTTTGGGCCCAGTGGTACAAGGACATTGAAATGTGCATACCTGCACTACTAATCGTGATGTATATATTTGGAATGTGTATATATTTATGTATATATGAGCTTACTGTATTTTGATACATTACAATGGTTGCACTCATTTCCTTTTGTCTTTGCATTCTTCCGGGGGGGTTGGGGGTTGTTACTGTGATGTTTTGAAATGCATTGGTGTGTGTGTTGTAGTGGGTGAGGGTCGGGTTGGGGGTGGGGGTGTTGCGTGTGTGTGTCCGTGACTTTTGCCTCCCCCCTCCCCTATGTCGTAGGTGCAGTACTCACCGTTGTCATCGCCGCCGCCGTTGCTGATGTTCGTAGAGGAGCAAGAAGACGAACGCAGGGAGTATTTGGAGTTCCGGCTCCATGGTGCCCTCCTTCCTCGTGCAGTGTGTTAAGGTGAGCGTTTTCCCTTTGAAATGGCTGTTTCCGCCGTGTTTTTATCCATGTGTATCCGCCCCGGAAAAGGTGGCGGATTGGCCTGTTGTAATACTGTGGGTGGTACTTTGTCTTCCGCCTGTCTGTTGGCGGTGACCGCCGTGCTGTTTGTCTGTACCGCCGTGGCGGTCGGAGTGTTAAAGTGGCTGTCTATGTTGCCGGTTTCCGCCACGGTCATAATTCCCTTTTTTTGCCGCTGGCCTGTTTGCGGTATTACCGCCACTTTAACACCGTCCGCCAGGGTTGTAATGACCCCCTAAATCACAAACCCATAGCCCTAGTTAAATCTGGACAAATTATCTCTGAAGAATTCCCCATAGGTAGGGGTACCCGGCAGGGCTGCCCGCTCTCTCCCCTATTATTTGCTATAGCAATGGAACCATTAGCAATTAAACTCCGAAGTAATGCCCATAAATGGGGCATTCCAGAATTTGACTTATACCACATTGTGTCTTTATATGCTGATGACGCCCTAATCTACCTACATAAACACTCTACATCTGTCGCAGAGATACTGCAAATATTAGATAGCTTACCATTCTATGACAGACCTAAAGGAGGGTAATCTGGACCGAGTGTTTAGATCCACCCGTGGCTCCCTGTCATTCTGGAGTTCGCTCCCACTATCCCCGATGGGCTAGACCGCCATAGCTAAAATGCTAATCCTGCTGCACTTCCTATACTATTTCACGGCCCTTCTGCTGTCATTGTCTCGCACACTCTTCCAAAAATTACACTCCCTCCTGACTGATTTATTATGGGGCAGAGATAGACGAAGGGTTGCGCTATCTATCACACAACACCCACAAGTAGAGGGTGGACTAGGTATGCCAAACCTGGAACTATATTATGCAGCTGCTCAGCTGCAGTGGATAGCTTCATGGCTCAACAATCCAACCTCCCCAGAATACGTAGCTCTGAACGCACACACAACACCACAAACAATCCTAACGACATTATTGGCTGGCTCCTCCTAACCCCTAAATAGATCTCCAATACTAGCCGCAGCTAAATTCTGCTGGAAAAGATACATCCAGGGCAATCTCCCCCCTTATTCTCCTTTAATACCCCTATCCCAAATTCCGAAGGTACAGGACCTATCACTTCATCACGACATACGAGTAACTAAAACGTTAAACGTGGGAGACTTATACTCTAACTCCCATACAACCACTTTCACAGAACAGGTGGCTGCTGGGAAGATGCAAGCCGGGGCATTTCTAATACACGGCGCCATCATCAAACTTTTACGTAATCTCTGGGGTAGCAATCATATCGAACCCAACGAATCCCTTTTACTTACAATACTCCTAACAATAGGTAACGCCAAAGGCACTATCTCAATAATATATAAAGCACTATCAGCAAACGCCCGCATAAACTTGTCCCCAGCTAAATCGTGCTGGGATACCGCCCTCGCTGCACCAATCTCCCCAAAAACTTGGGAAGCTGCCCTTGCCACGATCAAAACGGTATCTCGCAACACCAGACTAAGATACACTCAATTCAATTATATTCATCAAACCTACTTATCCCCAGCCCGCATTAACAGAATCTATCCTAGCGCTAAATCAGAATGCCCTAGATGCGCAACACACTCAGCTAACTTTTTTCAAATGGTTTCGGAATGTCACTCAATACATGCAAGCTGGCAGAGAATCACAAAAACTACATCAGAAATCGCTGACTATACACTCACTCCTTCCCCGGAATAGTGCTTATTGGGAATACGCCAACGCCCCAAAAGTGACAAACATCTACACAGATTTATAGACCTAGCATTTGTGGTATACAAGCGCTTGATCGCCATACACTGGAAGGCCCCTTAAACCCCCCCCCCACTCCGCTTGGCTCCGCGACTTATACAGTCGCACACAAGCAGAAGCATATACATTAAGACTACTACAACACAGGGGCCAGCCACAGGAGGGAGTTGAAATATGGGACAACTATGTAGTAAAAATAGAAACCAGAGACAACTTATTCCCCCCATGACCCACTATTACTTCCACGCCAAAAGCGTTGAGCCTCTCCCAATTAATTAATATATAAACCAAGCAAAAAATATCACGGCCTTCAATGTGCTCACTGAGCACTGCTCTAAGCTAACACGAACAAGCCGGACCCACTTAAATCTCGCTCCTGCTGTTAACGTTCGGACCCACACCAGACGTACATCTCCTCCCGAATGCGCTTTAACGCTACCCTCATTATCTATAACGTTGCTACGTATGCATACATTAAAACTACAATCAGAGTGACTATAGTTATATATCTCACGGTTTTCTCTTTTCTTTATTTCTCCCTTTTTTTTTTTTTCCTTTCCTTTTTGATGCATGTTAGTAAAGTTATTATTGATTACACAGCCTAGAGCTCAAACATACTGGTGAATATACACAAGCAAAGATGCTGCATATTCTTCTGTAATAATTGTAATGCGTTACGAGTTTTTGCACCTTGTTCAATAAACAGATTTAAAAAAAAAAAAAAAAAGAGTTATCTGTTGTAACTTCAGCATCTATGTGAGTTGATAATGTAGGCCATTTTGCTATCATAAGAACATAAGCTATTTTATATTGCTTGTCAGATAAAGATGTTCTATATTCTTCAAGTGTTTCGTTTTTCACTTTCAGTTAACTGCATTCAAATAATGCAAAAAAACGTAAATGAAAAATAATGCAAGTTGATCTAATCAGAAAGAGATACATTCTTTTACGTTATGAACCACTGCAGATGTAAGGAATAGTGACTTGTATTTATAGTGCTACAGGCTCAAAGCCCGGAGCAGAAAGCACTGTGAAAATGCAAGTCATTATTTTAAATTTATATTATACACAATATAATGTAGACTGTTCCACAGTGATTTGGTGTTTTAAGATAAACATATGCTTTCAGCATATATATTTTATGGAGCAATTCCGGTTATTAAACCCACTGCAAATCAGGACCATACATAGCGATGTGCCTACAACCCAGGGGGCCGGCAGTGTCATGAAAACAGTCAAATTGCAAATTGAACACAGCTGTATGCCTACAACCCTGGGGCCAGTAGCTTTGGTGGTAGAATTAAGTTGAACAATTCAATTACCCCAAAACGTCTTCAATTAGGAAAACAAACATTTCCCCCCCACCCTCCCCTCCTCCTAGAAGTATAAGTGATTAGTGGATTGCTGCAGGCTCGATGTACAGTGGCCTATCGGGATAGAGGTTAGTCAAGCGCAACATGATAGAGTG
This sequence comes from Pleurodeles waltl, assembly GCF_031143425.1. NCBI lineage: Eukaryota > Metazoa > Chordata > Amphibia > Caudata > Salamandridae > Pleurodeles > Pleurodeles waltl. The sequence goes on from NC_090448.1 coordinate 714,366,585, forward strand.
TGTGTTAGTGGTCCAGCTTTGGGAACAAACATAATAGTTTGAGGTAGGAAGGGCAATTTAGACTCCCTAAACTCGGTTGATGGAATATGTATGAAGGGGTCCCAGTCCGAGGCGTAGTCGTCAAGTCGTTGGTCCAGGGCCATGTTTGACTGCTCCATGTCTAGTATATGCCACAAGTTGTACTGCCAAGTGGTACACTGAGGAGATCGATCAGTGCCCCAGAGGATGAGTATCACCTGGTGTGCTGCACCCAAAGCTAGGGACATCGTAGAGGGAATGTCTGAGGTTTGGGTAGCCCTAAGATAGTGTAGGTAGAGGAGCGTGTGATAGAGTTGCTAATGGCATCCTCAATGTCATCTAGCACTTGGGTCCAGAAGTGTGTGAGTTTGGGGCAGTGCCAAAGCAAGTGGAGGAGGGTGCCAAAGGCCCCGCAGCCTGCCCAGCATTCTTTGGAGCGTTGGGATGCTAAGCAGTGAGTCAGGCTGGAGTTAGATACCAGTATGAAAGAATCTTATATGCCGTCTCCGTGTTGGAAGTGTTACGGGCTGAGTGTCGCGCTCTGTAGAAGATGTTGGCTCAATCTTTGTCTGGTAAGCCCCAGCCTAGCTCTGTCTCCCAATGTTTCTGCCCTGGAGCAGAGGCGGAAGCTTTTACACTGGAAAGGAAAGTGTACAGCTCAGAGATTAGGTGCCTATCTGACATCTCTTGGATTAGCTTTTTCTCAAATGGTGTCAAGTCTCTCACCACAAAGGGTCACGTGGAGGAATGGAGCACCCAGTGGCGGACCTGGAGGTACTGAACCCTATCTGCTTCTCCCTAACCATATTCTTCCTTGATTTGTTAAATGGGGATTATCCCCTGGGGGTCGAAGAGGCAACTGTCAAACTTGCAACCGCCCTCCTGCCATTTTGTGAATTGGTCCATGTCCAGGTGAGGGGTGAACTCCGGGTTACCCATGATTGGAGTCATTGGGGATGGGAAGGTCGTTAGACCCACCACCACATCCCACACTCAGAAGATTATACTTGTTACTGGGGAAAAATAAAGTCCCCACTCCCTATGCTTTTTGGGGAGCCAAGGCTTCTTTCAAATGTGGGAACCAGCCACCAACTAATCCATGAAGCACCAATGTTTCTCTGAGGGGTCTGCTCCATATGACCAGAAACCGGAGTTGAAAACCCTAGTAGTAATGCAAGAGGGAAGGCATGGCAAGGCCTCCATCTCGTGGAGGTCAATAGATTAACTGCTGCTGGAAGCGGGCCTCCATTCCCCCCTTATGAATTGTTTGATTTCCGTTTGCATGGACTGAAGAACCTTTTTAGGTGGGGCTTGAGGCATGGCTTGGAAGATGTAAAGGATGTGCAACAGGGTGGTCAACTTAATGGCCACAATCCGACCAAACCAAGAGATGCCCAACCACTCCCAGGAGTTGACGTACACCCTACGTTGCTGAGTCAGGGAGCAGTAGTTAAGTGAAATGGATTTGGGGAGTGAGCTAGCCAGCTGAATCCCTAAGTAGGGTATGTGTAAGGGGACCCAGCCAAATGGGAAGAGGGACCATATCTGGGCATACACAGACAGGTTCAAAATAAGGGATTTTAGCATATTGACTCTAAAGCCTGAATGAGTGGCGAAGATTTGGAGTTCTGAGACCAGTGCAGGCATGGAGGTCAGTGGATTTGAGATAGCTAATATGACATCATCAATGTAGAGGCTGATTAAGTGTTGTTCGCCTCCGAAAGAGATTCCTGTGATGTTGGGGTGTGTGCGAATGTGTTGGACCATAGGCTCAACGTAAAGGGCGAAGAGGAGAGGGGACAGGGGGCAGCCTTGACGTGTACCCCTGCTGATGGGGAAGGGTGAGGAGGAGAGCCCATTTACCCTCACAGTAGCCCATGGAGTGCTGTAAATGCTATGTATCCAGCCCCGAAATCGGGGGCTGAAGCCAAAAAACTCCAGGGTCTGGTGCAGATAGATCCATTGAACCCTTTGAAGGCCGTCTTCACGTCTATCGAGAGGAGAAGGGCTTCTTTTAGGGATCGTGTTATCTATCAGGTGGAAAATGCTTCTGGTATTGTAGGTATTGTAGGTATGAAGCCAGCTTGATCAGGTGATATTAGACCTAGGGGTGACGGTACAAGACAGTACAAGAAGATAAGTAGTCTGATGAGTCCAAAGGGGCACCAGGGGTCTTGGAATAGAGGGATTTATAAAAGTGTTGGAAAGCTTTGGCTATTTGCGAATCGGAGTGCACTTCTGTTTGGAGTGTATAGCGCAAATAGGCCACAACTATATTTTAGTGCACAGGCGGTGAGGTAGAAATTTGCCGCTTTGGTTGCCTCCCAAGTAGTACTTGTGTTTGAGGCGGACATGGGCATATTCTGCTCTATCTCAATCTAGGCTCCTGAAGAGAGCACGGGTGCATTTGAGCTCTCTTCATATACGGGGTGCCCCAGTGCACTTATAGATCATTTCGAGCTCCGTGACTTTCAATTTGAGCTCTTTTTGCTTTTCCTTCCAAAGTTGATTTTCATGAGCAAAGAGAGCGATGAGCTCTTCTCCGACCACTAGCTTCAGAGCCTCCCATAGAGACTTCAGGGCAACCTGCCCAGAGTCATTGATCTGCAGGTAGTCAGTGATGGTTTTCTAAATAGTGGATAGTGTCGTAGGTTGCTGCAGCAGGGAACCTCTGAGACACCAGGAGGAAGAGATAGGTTGGAAGCATGTTAACTGCAGGGTGAGACTAATGGTATGATCCAAGAGGGATCTGGGCTCGATAGTGGTGTTGTTAATGAGTTGGTGTAAGGCGGGTTTTGTGAGGAAGTAGTTGATGCGGACATGTTTTGAGAGCCTCCGAATAGCGTGTGTAATTTCTGGCGGTTGGGTTGAAAGTACGCCAGACATCTGTAAGGTCACAATCTGAGCGTCATTGTACCCCCTGAGGGGACAAAGCTCCTATTTGGTCTGACCGTTGGACTGAGCGGTCTGACATGTTATTAAGCACTAAGTTGAGATCCCCACCAGTGAGGATGTCCGCGTCGGGTGTCTGTAGAAGGGGCACAAGCACACTCAGGATGAATGGTTCCTGTCTTTCATTAGGGGCATAGATACAGGCTAATGTGAACCGAAAAGGCCCCACTCAAAGGCAGTAGGCTAGGAATCGCCCTTTGATCTCAACAAGCTTAGAGACAATGGCGGTCATTCTGACCCTGGCGGTTGAAAACCGCCAGGGCAGAGTGCTGCGGAAGCACCGCCAACAGGCTGGCGGTGCTTCTGGGGCAATTCTGACCGCGACGGTAAGGCCGCGGTCAGAAAAGGGAAACCGGCGGTTTCCCGCCGGTTTCCCGCTGCCCCAGGGAATCCTCCACGGCGGCGATGCTTGCAGCGCCGCCATGGGGATTCCGACCCCCTTCCCGCCATCCTGTTTCTGGTGGTTTTCACCACCAGAAACAGGATGGCGGGAACGGGTGTCGAGGGGCCCCCTAACAGGGCCCCATTGAGATTTTCAGTGTCTGCTTGGCAGACACTGAAAATCGCGACGGGTGCAACTGCACCCGTCGCACACCAGCAACTCCGCCGGCTCCATTAGGAGCCGGCTTCCTCGTTGCTGGTGCTTTCCCGCTGGGCGGGCGGGTGGCCTTTTGGCGGTCGCCCGCCAGCCCAGCGGGAAAGTCAGAATGACCGCCGCGGTCTTTTGACCGCGGTACGGTCTTCTGGCGGTTCCCGCCAGGCCGGCGGCTTCCACCGCCGGCGGGGGTCAGAATGACCCCCAATGTCCTCCCTGAATCGTGAAGAAAGTAGTCAGGCCACCCCACCTTTCTTAGAAGGACATGAGGACTACAATTGTCTGGGGAACCAGGAGGAGGGCATGTAGGGAGTGTACTAGGCCATCAAGTGGGTTTCCTGGAAGAGTCAGATGTCGCCACTGGAGCGCTCTAACAGGGATAGGCTGGACTGTCGCTTGGCTGGGTTGTTAAGGCCCCTAGCATTGAGTTTCAGGATTTTGCGATCAGAGGTCATGACTCAGTGGTGGTTATAAAAGTGTGTCCGGAGCTGTCCCAGGGATGAGCGTGTTTGAGGCAACAAGGTCCACTTGCTAACCCTCCTCCCTCAAAGTCCATGGAGTGAAGATTGTCCCCATGTGAGGTGAAGAAATAGTACCCATTAAACATTGAAAAATAAGTAACATCAAACCTGCAATAACATTGTAAGAAGAGTCCATCAAGGATGGGTGTTATCTGGTGTGGTTGAGGTGACAGGGACAAGGCGGCAGGTGCGCTGTCACTGCAGCCTGAGGGTATGTCCTGTTCTTAGTACTCAAGACCCTCCCTCCTCACCTGCCGTGTGCCCCTAAGCCCAAGGGAGCAGTGATACGGGGAGGTGGGGATGATCCTCTACCCTTTGGGCCCTTGTTCATTCAGCGTCCGCTGCTAGGATTTGAAGCAATGATTGACGCTCTTTAGCCATTGCCGTGGGGACTGGTTTGGAGCTGGCTAGTGACCCCCTAACTCTGCGCCAGTGTGTTGGCTTTTGCTTCTTCTGGGCTGTCACCTCTTCTGAGCTGTCTCTTGGTGCAGTGTTTGTTATGCCTAAAAGGCTGCAGGCCTCAGTAAGGGAATGCAGTTGAAGGAGCTTGCCATTGTGTCAAAACATAAGTAGGAAAACAGGGGCCCCAGGAATACGAGACTGTGACAGGGCAGAACTCCCACTTTTTTTGAAGGGTTATAGCCACCAGATCTTGGAACAACAAGGGGGATTGACCCCTGAATTGTAGTGGGTGAGCCTCCCTGGCTTTGCGGAGGATCATTTCTTTCAATTAGAAATCATGCACACACGTCACGATATGAGCAAGCAGGGAGTTGTCCGGTCTGGAGGGACCCACTCAATGCACATAGTTTAGTTGGATAGACATATCCTCCGGGGAGCTCAGAATGGCGGAACAGGGCTCTTACATATTCTCGGAGGTCTGTTCCTTCGGCGTGTGAAGCGATGCCCCTAATTCTCACATTGTTTCACCGTGAGCGGTTCTTTAGGTCCTCGGTGTGGGCCTGAAGTTCAACATGTTGTTCCTTTAAACGGAGGACTTCCTGATGCAGCCGCTCCACCTCCTCACACCCAGATTTGCGGTCCTTCATAGGGAGACCCTGTCGCCTATTTCTTCCAGGTTGCACCTGACAGATCCCTCTTCACCATTTGGATGTTGTCACAAATGGAGGAAAAGATGGTCTCCATGAAAGACCTAATCAGCGGTCCCTCCTGTTCCTCGTCTGCTGGAGGAAGATCGGAGCAGGAGAGAGAAGGTTTATCTTAACTCAAGGGCCCTCTGGGCTTCGTAAGTATGTCTTTCAGGGGGAGGGAACCATCCTTCTTGGGCCTGGCAACAGCCATATTGAAGAGTTCCAGAGGGCCATGCTCGTGTTACCAGTAGGGTTCCCAGGTGCGGTCTCAACTGCAGGTGAGGCACAGGGAACGGGCGATCGTCTCCTGGATGTGTGGAGAAGCAAGACCGTGGAGCTTGTGGAGCAGGGTTCCTACTCCGCCTCTGGGCCTCATCAGAAGTAAGAGGGCAAAGATGTCTGAGGACAACCCGGGTGGCAGATGCATCGGCAAGGCTGTCCACACCCTCCTCGTGCAGACCCAGGGTCGTGCAGTCCATCTATAATGCTCAGGCAGGCCTTGCCCATGGTTGGCCCAGGCAAAGGTGGTGGGGCCCACTGTGGTTGTCCTATGATAGGAGGTTCATTATAGTTGTGGTCCAATTAGGGGTTCTGCTCTTCCTGCTGTTGCCGTGAAGGGGCCTTTGACTACTGGGGGCCAACAGGGGGCTGTGACCACCCCAGACACTCTGTGCCAGTGAGCTCGTGCAGTATGGGGAGGGGGGTCCATGTAGCTCCTCAGGGCCTCTGCGCATTGTCTCATCAGCAGCACGGCGACCTCTTTACTCCGAAGCGGTACTGCATGCTAAGTTTTTATCGGGCGCCCCTTCCAATCAGAACATTAGGAGAGGGCACACTGAGAAGGAGGGAACCTAGGGGCCCACGTTAAGCGTGGGGACCACCTCCTGAGGCAAATAGTTTGGCAGGGTGAGGAGGTATTGGCGGGCATGGACCTGCGTGGGGAGCACCAGGTCTCCCACCTGAGCCACGCAGCAGCTGGAGCGGCGGTGCAATGAGAAGGGGCCCTGATGGTAACCGCCATTGAAGAGCTGTGGAGGCCCCCTCCGCAACGGGGCCCAGCAGGTGGTGGTCTGTGTCTTAGTGATGCACCCTGTCAGGATGCAGGCATATTACTGAGGCAGGGACACACCAGCTTCACCCGCCTCCTACCACTGAGCCATAGCACCAGGTTCCTGGGCGCACGGATCACCCCCCGCAGCACCGGCGTGATGGTGGTCGGAGTGGAGTAGTCCGATCTGCCCACTGATGGCAAAAAAAAAGAAAAGAAGGGAGCCATGTCGGGCTGTTGGGAGCAACTCAGTGGCCACTGCCCTCACCCCCAGACAGGGATTGTGTCTACCGCTTCCCGCTTGACAGGCAGCATCCACCATGTTAGATGGCCACTGGGCAGAGGAGAGCCTCTGCTCTGAGCGATGGCATCTATGGGCCACAGCAAGCCGGCAGATCACACAAGATGGAGACAAGTCACCCTGGCCCTGGGTATTCATGGGCGAGCGAGGTGGCTGGGCTTTGGAGCACTGTGGGTCTCTTTGGTTGCGGTGAGGTTGGAGAGGTCGAGTGGGACGTCCTACTCAGCCGCTATCTTAGCCCTGCCCAACATACATATTTTAGTAATAGCTAACCTATACCTAGTACAAACATTTGTCTATTAAAAGTACACATTCTAAAACTCAGCTTTTAACACCCTTACATTAAGTATCAAAAAGACTAACTAATTGTCCCCATGAAGTCCCAGGTGTCTCCATCAATTAAAGCATAAACTGATTTCCAAACAGCCTTTACATTTGGTGATTAACCAATTGCTCACGTGCATTCTTTCAGGTACCAGGCACCCTGGTGAGAATGCCTGCTTTGTCCTTAGCTTTGTCTCCCTCCCTGACTTTTACAGCACATGAAAACTCCACCCCACCCCCCTTCACTTTCATTCAGAGGCACTTCAAGGGCCACAACAACTGTTCAGCGATGGTTGTTTTTTAACGAAAAGTATGGGAACTGCTTTTGTAAAATTAAATAGCATGGGGCACGTGAGTCTCCATAGATCCTGTCCACTTCGACCTGTGTTTACAGGCACATAGCCTTCAAGGTGAGTCATGTGGGTGACAGGGAGGAGACTGGCAGGGTTACATTCAGATGGAGCTCTCTGATCGTCCAGGCAACTTGGGCTTCAGAGTAATGGTCCAGGAGAAAGAGGAAAGTAGTGAGATCCTTGGATAGCATCAAAGAGATATCCCAGAGGAAGTGGCCCTACATGGGGAAGCGAGTCTTTTTGATTACAAATGATAGAGACAGCTTCTTCAGAGGGATGCCTTAAGAAAGGTGGGGAGTTTTTGGGGCTTTTTTAAAGTGGTTTTTTTACTGCAGCATGTGTGCTGCATTGGGGCCCAGGCACACAACACCCCAATTTTGGGGCCTAGTGTTTTTGGTCAATTTCTGTTTTGGTTTGATATATTTGTACGTTTAGATTATGAGCTCCAGAAAATGCCCCCTGAAATGATCTCATAAGTTCTGTGCCAGAGCTCACCCCTACCCCGTCCCACTCTCCCTATTCTTACCACACATTTTTGGAGGGGAGCCCGACTTCAAAACACTTGCTTAAGGGGAGCTCAGAGTGAAAAAGTTTGAAGACCTCTGACGTACAGATTTAAAAAAAAGATCCAACAGCATTTCAAACGGATCCTGATGATATCTGTAAAAATCACAATGCAGGTCTATATTTAAGCAGGGGGAATAAAATCTTTTAGTATGTATATGATAAAACTTGCAAAGACAACGTGCAGATGCTTCTGGTCTGAATAACCATCACAGGGACAAATACAAACACTATTGCTACTGTATTGACCCAGTGGAAAGGATAACCATGTGCGGATAGAACAAATTCTAAATCTAAATAATAAAGCCCTTACCCAATTTCTGCTTGCACATAATACATTGGGTTCAAGACCAGCTATTGTCTGCAGAACAGCATATTACCTAATTGTAGGTTTCATCAATTCATTGACATTTCCATCTAGGTGTGTTTTCTAAATTAAAAAAGTACAGACTTAACATAGGACGCTGACAGGATCTAAACCAATGTCACAGTTAAGTCATTCCACAATGATGTTTCGGTTGGGAGTAGCATGTGGGTTATTTCAGACTGAAGACTATAACAAGAGAGGAGCAAGCTTGGTGTGGTTCATCAATGTAATGAAGACCCAGGTCCTCATGACAAATAAAATTCTGCCTACTTGGTGGAAAAGAGAGGCAACAGCAAAATAGGTTTTCTTCTCTCTGTAGGCAGTTAGATTTATTGTAATCCCAATCTCCAGCACCATATGCTATTAGGACACATTGGGGGTCATTACAACATTGGCGGTAAAAGGCACATATCGCCATGCAGAAGACCGCCAATACACCGCCGCGGCCGTGGAATTCCGCCACAGCTATTATGACACACATCTCGGAATCCGCCAAAATTCAGACACCCACACAAGTCCGCCACACCAAAGGTCAGTGTTAAACTGCCGAAAACAAAACCTCCACCTCCACGCCAACAGAAACACGCCCATGCTATTACAACCCACGAATCCATGCAGCGGTCTTTCAACCGCGGTATTCCATTGGCGGTACACACCGCCGCGCTCAAAATACACACACATCTCCAAAACACTGCCACATTGGACAATTCAAAATACACACACCTGATACACATACACACACCACTCCCACACACCCAATGCAATATAAAACACAACCCCACATCGCCCACAAACCTCTACGACCACAATTCACGACCGAAGGCCAGAGAGACAGAGAGCACAGCAACTAAGAACCCCACCACACAGAGGCACACAACACCATCACCCATACAACATTACACTCACAATACACCACACACCACTACACATCACCACACACATCAACACTGACACCACCCCACACATCACCCACACCACCCCATGTCACGCCAAAGACACCCCCGGTTTTCCGAGGAGGAGCTCTGGGTCATGGTGGAGGAAATCCTACGGGTAGAGCCACAGCTATTTGGCTCACAGGTGCAGCACACATCCATAGCCAGGAAGATGGAGCTATGGCGCATAATAGTGGACAGGGTCAATGCTGTGGGACAGCATCCAAGAAATCGGGAGGACATCAGTAAGAGGTGGAACGACCTACGGGGGAAGGTGCGTTCAGCGGTCTCCAGGCATAACATTGCGGTTCAGCGGACTGGCGGCGGACCCCCAGCTCCTCCCCCACAACTAACAACCTGGGAGGAGCAAGTCTTGACCATCATGCATCCAGAGGGCCTCGGAGTAGTCGGTGGTGGAATGGACACTGGTAAGTCAAATCTTAACTATCATATCCCCCACCCTACCTGCATGCTATCACCCACCCCCACCCACGCCCCCTCCCCTATCACTCAAACTCCTCACTAATGTACTAATAACACAAACCACCCATCCCAACACCAAGCCCTGCATGACACAACTAAGCATGGTCACCCCTCACTAAAGCATGCTCACTGCACATACCCATAACAACCCCCTAACCATCATCACACAAACCCACACACATGAATGCTTGCACTGGGGTACACGGTGAGCCACCCATTGCACACCATGACACACACACATGCAATAATCATGCTCTTATGCCCCTGCAGGATCACGAAGGACTGTCACCACACCGGAGGGTCCAGACAACTCCACTGCAGTCAGGGACAGTCGGTTCCCCTTGCACAGGCACAGCCCAACACTGACCTTCCACCCTCTGGTAACACCAGCACAGCACCCACCCAGCGGGCCCATACCTCCGTACCCAGGACACATCAATCAGCGGTGTGTCCACCACTAGAGGGGACCCAGGAGAACCCATCACCCCACGAAAATCAGGGACCTGGGGGCAGTAGTAGTGGGCACACGGTCGGGGGGACGGAGGCACAGGAACACAGGGGAACTGGGAGGTCTGCTGTGCGACAGGGGGCGGACAGGCCAAGGGAACCTATCCTCCATCATGGGAGCATACCACCACTCCCAGGAGATGATGGCGACGGACCTGGCCAAGTTTCAGGAGACCCAGCGCCTGCAGGAGGAGCAGTATTTGGGGTTCAGGGAGGAGCTCAGGACCATCAGCTCCGCCCTGGGCACCATCGTAGGGGTGCTGAAGGACATACAGCAGACCTTTAGGGACACCGTGGCACTCCCAGGAGATGATGGCGACAGACCTGGCCAAGTTTCAGGAGACCCAGCGCCTGCAGGAGGAGCAGTATTTGGGGTTCAGGGAGGAGCTCAGGACCATCAGCTCCGCCCTGGGCACCATCGTAGGGGTGCTGAAGGACATACAGCAGACCTCTAGGGACACCGTGGCACTCCAAGGGGCCCCTGACACTAGCCTGGACGATGAACTGCCCACCACCTCCGCCGGTGCTAGTGGACAGGACGCCCCGCCACGGACCACCACACCAGCACCCCACCCCCTGCAGACGGACAACCACCACGCAAGCGGTCCCTGAGATCCAGGAACAGGACAGAGCAAGATGGCAAGACCCCCACCAGGAAATGAGACCAAACTGATTGTCCTCCCACTGTCCCACTTTGTTACCCTGTCCATACTTTAACTGCCCCAGCTCCACTTCCTATGCCCATATGGGCAGTGCACCTGTGTGACCAATGGACTGGACTCTGCCATGGACATTCCTCCACCGTCCCCCATCACCATATTACAACCTCCCTCCATTTTTGAACACTTCAATAAACACCCTTGAACCACAAAACAATCTGGAGTCAGTCTGTGATTTGGTAAATATGTATTATCAATGACAGTGTCATAATGCGTTTCCAATAGTAAAGCCAACATACCTATGTCACACATCACAAGTCCCTGAAGGATGCAAGCAGATGACACACGTTGGTAACCACACCTGTGAAACCGTAATAGAAAGGTACAACTCAGTGACCAAATACTGCTATGAAATGGCACACAGGATAGAGGAAGACGTGTGAAAGTGAATGTAATGGTAAAAATGAAAATGTTCTCACCTGTGTGTCACTGGAAATATTGCTGTATGACCGACTCCCTGTTGTCTATGTCTTCTGTCCACAGGGTCCACAGGCTCCACAGCTGCCACAACACCGTCATCTGGACCATCCTCCTGCAGAAAAGGCACCTGGTGTCGCAAAGCAAGATTGTGAAGCATCGAGCAGGCGATGATGATCTGGCACACCTTCTTCGGTGAGTAGAATAGGGAACCACCTGTCATATGGAGGCACCTGAACCTGGCCTTCAGGAGGCCGAAGGTGCGTTCGATCACCCTCCTAGTCCGCCCATGGGCCTCATTGTAGCGTTCCTCTGCCCTGGTCCTGGGATTCCTCACTGGGGTCAATAGCCAGGACAGGTTGGGGTAACCAGAGTCCCCTAATAGCCACACGCGGTGCCTCTGGAGTTGACCCATCATATAAGGGATGCTGCTATTCCGCAGGATGTAGGCGTCATGCACTGAGCCAGGGAACATAGCATTTACCTGGGATATGTACTGGTCTGCAAACATACCATCTGTACATTCATGGAACGATAACTCTTCCGGTTCCTGTACACCTGTTCACTCCTGTGGGGGGGGACCAGAGCTACATGGGTCCCATCAATAGCACCTATGATGTTGGGGATATGTCCAAGGACATAGAAGTCACCTTTAACTGTAGCCTAATCCTCCACCTCAGGGAAAATGATGGATCTCCTTACGTGTTTCAGCAGGGCAGCCAACACTCTGAACAACACGTTGGAAAACATAGGCTGGGACATCCCTGATGCCATGGCCACTGTTGTCTGAAAAGACCCACTAGCAAGGAAATGGAGCACTGACAGCACCTGCACGTCAGGGGGGATTCCAGTGGGATGGCGGATTGGTGACATCAGGTCTGGCTCCAACTGGGTACATAGTTCCTGGATAGTGGCACGGTCAAACCTGTAGGTGATGATTAAATGTCACTCCTCCATTGTCAAGCGGTCGGTACACCGGAGGATTCCGCCATCTTCTCTATTGTCCCAGCTGACGGTGCCTAGGAAGGACAACAGCGACCACAGAGTCAACTAATTTCCAGGTATGTACCCACAGATACACAGAACACGACACCAAACACAAAACCCTTCCTGTATGTGTGTTGAGTGTAGGCCTAGCTATGTGTGACGCACTAGTAAATGAAGCCATGTATGCCCCTGAAATGGTGGCTGCCTGACCTCTAAACTGGGACAATGGGAATGTGAGGTCACTGCGCTGGCATTGTACCCCGTCGCGGTAGGCGGTCGTAGACCGCAGCGCAATGCTGCATTGGTTAACATTGGACCCTATGGGTCCCAGGAGCCAACGAAAAAGTGCGCCGGCGGTGATGATACGCACCGCCGCGGACGTCACCGCCATTTTCTATCTGTTCAATCACTCGATACCTGATCTTCGACAGGAGAGGATCTACACTGTAAGTGCTGCTGTGACCTCGGTCTGGAAGCGACGATGGCTGCTGCGTCTGGGGAAATGGCCCCTACCTTCACTGCTCAGGAGTTGGAGAAACTAGTAGACGGGGTCCTCCCCCAGTACACGCTACTCTACGGTCCTCCAGACCAACAGGTAAGTACACAGGGAGCACGCTGTATGGGCTATGCCTGGGTGGAGAGGGCTGGTTGTAAGAGGGAAGGGGGAAAAGTTCAGGGTACATGAATGCATGTGAATGCATGGGCCACATGGCAAGGGTAGGGATGGGGGCCACTCACATCGACAGTGCAGTTGGTAATGACTTCTCTTTTTCCCTTGTGCATGTCATGTAGGTCAGCGCCCACCAGAAGAAGGACATTTGGCGTGCCATCGCCAAGGAAGTCCGGACCCTGGGGGTCCACCAGAGACGGGGCTCCCACTGCCGGAAAAGATGGGAGGACATTCGCCGCTGGAGCAAGAAGACGGCGGAGGCTCAGCTGGGGATGGCCTCCCAACGTGGGAGGGGTGCCCGTCGCACCATGACGCCCCTGATGTTCCGGATCCTGGCGGTGGCCTACCCGGAGTTGGATGGGCGCTTGAGGGCATCACAGCAGACACAAGGGGGTGAGTACAACCTCATTCTGGGTACTTGGCGCGCAGTTGAGGGGTCTGGCTGGGGGAGGAGGGCTGTGGGTGTACCTAGGCCAGGCAGAAATACGTAGGCTAGGCCCCTCCGTAATGCAGGGCATGTGGCACTCCACCCCAACTCAGTAGTGGGCCAAGTACAGGTATAGATGCCCCTGTGGCATCCATGTGTGCAGATGTCCACCATAGGCATGTAGGCCATATCCCAGCGATTGCATCTGTAGAGGCCAAGAGCACGGCGTAGTGCAGGGGGCTGCTGTGTCTGTATTGTCCGCCAACGGTAGCGGTAAGCCATGCACTCAACCTGTCTTTCTTCTGTCGTCCCCTCCCCCTTTTTCTGCTCTCCCTGTCCTTTTGTGCATCAGCATCATCAGGCGGAGGTACAGTGGCACCGGGGCACGAGGGAGCTGCATCCCCCATGGCGATGGAGGGCCACACCATGGACTCAGAATGCACCAGTGGGACGGAGGGCGAGGAGAGCTACACGTCGGTCACCGGATCACCAACCAGCGACACAGACTCATCCGCCGATGGGAGCTCCCTTGTGGTGGCGGCACTTCTACAGGTACAGCCGCCACCTTCCCTACCAGCACTGCCCTCCCAGCAGCCCCTCAGCATTCGCCCCGTGTCCGCTCACCCAGGAGGGTGGGCATCACCTTCACCCCAGCCACCTCAGGCCCTGCCCCAGTCACCCTTACTGCCCTCAGTGAGGAGGCCATTGACCTCCTCAGGTCACTCACTGTTGGGCAGTCTACCATTGTGAATGCCATCCAGGGTGTAGAAAGGGAGTTGCAACACACTAATGCATTCCTGGAGGGCATTCATTCTGGTCAGGCTGCCCAGCACTGATGGCAGCCATTGTCCCTGTCTCTAGCCTCCCCCTTCCAACTTCCTCCACCCAGACCCAATCCCCTGTACCCCACCCTGTCCCAAGCACACCATCAGTCAAGCATGCATACACCTCAACACCCAAAAGTAGCTCAGGCAAACATAGGCACCACACAACCCACAGGCACTCACACAAGCATCACCCACATGCAGACACAGCAACATCCACTGCCTCCACTGTGTCCCCCTCCTCGTCGTCTCCCTCCTCCCTCCCAGTCTCGTCTACACTCTCACCTGCATGCACTACATCTACAGGCACCAGGACTCGCACGAGAACACCCAGCACCACACCCCGCTCACCTGCACTCATCACCCCCACTCCCATTTACACGTCCCCTGTGTCCTCTCCCAGTGTGTCTGTGACGTCCTCTCCCAAAGTACACAAACGCGGGCACCCACACACCCAACACCCATCCACCTCCCGACAGCCTCCAGTACCTGCACCTGCACCCAAAACACCTAAAGTGACACCTCCTACAACCACCTCCTCTTCCTCCACTCCCAGACCCCCTCCAGCTACCCATCCCAGTGTTCATCAGAAACTGTCCCTCTGCAACGTTGACCTCTTTGCCCCCACCCCCACCCCTCCAATTCATCAGTCCCGTCGTAGCGCCTCAGCCAAAAAGACTCCAGTACCAGTGGTGCGTGTTACAGGTGTGTGGAGTGCACCGGGGCCACCAGGGCGGGCAGTGTGACATGGAGCCAAGGCACTGCCAGTCCACCCCCTGTAAAGCATCTGAAGTTGGAAAGTGGCCAACGGGACCGGGTGAAGACTCCTGGAGGCAAAACAACTCACAGGGGTCCCAGGGGGATTGCAGAGTCAGCTGTGACTCCTCCAAAGGAGGTGAAGGGCCAGAAGAAGTCTGCACAGCCTGGTGTGAGCAGCACGGCGGAGAAGGACAGCATCGTTCCCGGCGTCCGGGACGCCACCGCCAGCACCGTCGTCACTGGTCAGGAGACCACCGCCGGAGTCATTGCCCAGGACGGCAGAAGTATCGTCACTGGTCAGGAGACCACCGCCGGAGTCATTGCCCAGGAGGGCACAAGTATCGTCACTGGTCAGGAGACCACCGCCACCGCCGGAGTCATTGCCCAGGAGGGCACGAGTATCGTTACTGGTCAGGAGACCACTGCCACCGCTGGAGTCATTGCCCAGGAGGGCACGAGTATCGTCACTGGTCAGGAGACCACCGCCACCGCCGGAGTCATTGCCCAGGAGGGCACAAGTATTGTCACTGGTCAGGAGACCACCGCCAGAGTCAGTGCCCAGGAGGGCACAAGTATCATCACTGGTTTGGAGACCACCGCCAGAGTCAGTGCCCAGGAGGGCACAACTATCATCACTGGTCAGGAGACCACCGCCAGAGTCAGTGCCCAGGAGGGCCCCGGCAGCCACAGCCCCGGTGGGCAATGAGGGACCGTCATGCCACACACCAATGCACAGGTCAGAGACCGCCATGGCAAAGCACCGCTGAACATGGCAAAGCACCGCTGAACAGGGCATGTACCGCTGAACATGGCAAAGCACCGCTGAACAGGGCATGCACCGCTGAACATGGCAAAGCACCGCTGAACAGGCAAAGCACCGCTGAACAGGCCTGAGACCGCCATGGCAAAGCACCGCTGAACAGTCCAGAGACCGCCATCGCAAAGCACTGCTGAACAGGGCATGCACCGCTGAACATGGCAAAGCACCGCTGAACAGGGCATGCACCGCTGAACAGGCCTGAGACCGCCATGGAAAAGCACAGCTGAACAATCCAGAGACCGCCATGGCAAAGCACCGCTGAACAGGGCATGCACCGCTGAACATGGCAAAGCACCGCTGAACAGGGCATGCATCGCTGAACAGGCCTGAGACCGCCATGGCAAAGCACCGCTGAACAGTCCAGAGACCGCCATGGCAAAGCACCGCTGAACAGGGCATGAACCGATGAACATGGCAAAGCACCGCTGAACAGGGCATTCACCGCTGAACAGGCCTGAGACCGCCATTGCAAAGCACCGCTGAACAGTCCAGAGACTGCCATGGCAAAGCACCGCTGAACAGTCCAGAGACTGCAATGGCAAAGCACCACTGAACAGTCCAGAGACCGCCATGGCAAAGCACCACTGAACAGGGCATGCACCGCTGAACATGGCAATGCACCGCTGAACAGGGCATGCACCACTGAACATGGCAAAGCACCGCTGAACAGGGCAGAGCACAGCTGCAGAAGGAAAAGGCCGCCACATCAAGCATCGTTATCCCATGTGCAGCTGGGATAGTGATGGGACAGGAACTGTCACGGGGAGCCTAATCCAGTCTAGGCACCATTCCCCCTCCAGAACCAGTGGAGTGATCCATCCACTACCTCTGTCCTTCACAGGATGAAGCACTCTGGGCACCAGTCCCCCTCCAGAACCAGTGGAGGCTGTTATCTACTTGAGAGACTGTGGCTTTGCACTCCCCAGGATATGGCAGTGGGCAAGCCACCCACTGTAGAGACTTGTGAGACTGTGGCTTTGCACTCCCCAGGATTGAACAGTGGGCAACCCACCCACTGTAGAGACTGTGGCTTTGCACTCCCCAGGATATGGCAGTGGGCAAGCCACCCACTATAGAGACTTGTGAGACTGAGGCTTTGCACTCCCCATTATATGGCAGTGGGCAAGCCACCCACTGTAGAGACTTGGGAGACTGTGGCTTTGCACTCCCCAGGATACATCAATGGGCATGGAGCCCCGTCGTGGATGTGGCGTGGTGCTGTAATCCGGCTGAGGTGCCCCCCCCCCTTCCCTTCCCTCTGAGGTGCCTGTTGTATTTCTCTCTGATGCCCCGGCAGTGTTCTCTCCGTTTGTGGACAGGTATCTTGTGTGGGCCTCGCTCATGCATTTTTGGCCCAGTGGTGCACGGACATTGAGATGTGCATATCTGCACTACTTCTCATAATGTATATACTTTTGAATGAGTTTATATATATCTGTATATATTTGGTAAATGTATTTTGATTCATTACAATGTTTGAACTGATTTCGTTTTGTCTTTGCATTCTTCCGGGGGGGGGGGGTTTGTGGGTTGTTACTGTGATGTTTGGAAATGCATTGGTGTGTGTGTTGTAATGTGGGAGGGTGGGGGTGTTTCATGTGTGTCCCCCTGACTTTTGCCTCCCCCCTCCCCTATGTCGTAGGTGCAGTACTCACCGTTGTCTTCGCCGCCGCCGGCGCTGGTCTTCGTAGATGAGTAGGAAGACAAGGGCAGGTAGGATTTGTAATTCCGGCTCCATGGTGGCCTCCTTCCTCGTGGGATGTGTAGAGGTGAGCGTTTTCCCTTCGGAATCCTGTTTCCGCTGTGTTTTTATCCACGGTGAAACCGCCCCGGAAAAGGTGGCGGATTGGCGGGTTGTAATACTGTGGGCGGTACATTGTCTTCCGCCTGCCTGTTGGCGGTGACCGGCGCGCTGCTTGTCTGTACCGCCGTGGCAGTCGGAGTGTTAAAGTGGCTGTCTATGTTGGCGGTTTCCGCCACAATCATAATTCCCTTTTTTGTCCGCCGGCCTGTTTGCGGTATTACCGCACCTTTAACACCGTCCGCCAGGGTTGTAATGACGACCCTTGTGTTTCTGTATATTTCAAGCAGGGGTGTGATGGGTTTGCCTCCTAGATTGGAAGTGAGATTAAACAGCTCATCAACTCACAAACCTAATTTTTGCCATCTAACTGTTAGGTTAGATCACCATGAATTTGGTAGAATCAAAAACTACTCTGAAATACAGTAAATAACACACCTTCTCAAGATTGTTACCTTTAATATAGAAGTTTTGTATACTCATACTATTGGAGCTACATGTCATGATTTGGGATTTTGCTAAATTCGTCTCTAAGTCCAGGTCCAACATAAAAGGGTGAAATTGAGAGGAACATAGGCTGTTATGCTCATTCGCCCAATTCATCATTCAATTATATAAAATTCTCCCAATTACTTTGACTGTGGAATCAATAAGAGAGATTGGTCTGTAGCAGAGTAGTTCAAGTTGGTAGACTACTTCAAAGAAGGGAACAAATATACAGGCAGACCAATAATTTGGTAATTGGGAGTTGCATATGCTATTAAAGACATTAATGAAAAGTGGCGCCTAAAGATTGATGTCATACGTAAATAATACCATGAGCACCCACTCCAGCCCTGGAGCCTTACCCAATGGGCTCTCCCTTAAAGCAGAGATTACTTCTCGGTAATCAAAAATTAAACTTTTACTTTCAAGAGAGTGATTAAAGTGACAATTTGCAGTTCATGGTTATACATTTCCACCAATTTAGGCAAGACGTCATTAGTTTATGTTCATTTGTGTGGATGATGGATTCTAATTAGTCTACTTTGATATTTGACACAGCTTGGCTCTATGTGTGCCTTGTAATGAGTTTAATAATCTAGTTCATCTGTTAATTGCTAATGTTTGATTGATTGTTTTGCTGGCACTCTAGTATTTTCCCTTTCAGCTAAACCCAACCCAGTGACCTTTGGATTTAGATTAGCAGGTTCCAAGAGTGGGTTGTTGATCTATCATATGAATTGTTTGGTTTCTCTTCAGTTGGATGTTTGTAACTGCCTTGCTATATCTTTTTAAGGTATTTCATGGATCTTTGTTCACTATGCTTTAAGACAATGTTGGTAGAGTTTGTAAATCAGCATCCAATGTGTTCCTTGATTTTTGCTGCTCTAAAATGTTGATATCTTTTGAGAATTGTGCTGGAAGTTCCCTTTTTAGTGGATTGTTCCCATAAAGTTTCATGCAAAATATGTATATCGGATATTAGCAGTTCTCACTCCTCAATCATTTTTCCTGGGTGGGCCTGCTCCCTTGGTCTAGTGCCAGATGACTTTTTTTGTAAAATGTATTGCTTTGTGGCAAGAAAATTTCTAAGTGCGTATTTTATTATTTGCTGTAGATCGAAAAAAAAATTTGCACATCAGCACTTTGTTATTAAGGCAGTCATTACAACATTGGCGGTAAAAGCCGCTTACCGCCGTGCAGAAGACCGCCAACATACAGCCGCGGAAATCCACCACAGCTATTATGACCCACAACACAGAATCTGCCAATATTCAGACACCCACACAAGTCCGCCACACCAAAGGTCAGTGATAAACTGGCGAAAACAAAACCTCCACCGTCACACCCACATCACCCACAAACCCCTACGACCACAATTACTGAGAGAAGGCCAGAGAGAGACACCACCATCAACAATACTAGCATCCACAGGCACACAACACCATCACCCACATAACTTCTACGCACCTCACACTACACACCACTACATATCAGCACACTTATCACCCCACACACCACCCCACACATCACCTACACCACCGCATGGCACGGCAAAGACACCCGAGGTTCTCGGAGGAGGAGCTCAGGGTCATGGTGGAGGAAATCATCCGGGTAGAGCCACAGCTATTCGGAGCACAGGTGCAGCACACCTCCATTGCAAGGAAGATGGAGCTATGGCGAAGAATAGTGGACAAGGTCAACGCAGTGGGACAGCACCCAAGAAATCGGGAGGACATCAGGAAGAGGTGGAACGACCTACGGGGGAAGGTGCGTTCCGTGGTCTCAAGACACCCCCTTGCGGTTCAGCAGACTGGCGGCGGACCCCCACCTCCTCCCCCACAACTAACAACATGGGAGGAGCAGGTCTTGGCGATTCTGCATCCTGAGGGCCTCGCAGGAGTAGGTGGAGGAATGGACTCTGGTAAGTAAAATCTTAACTATTACATCCCCCACCCTACCTGCATGCCAGCACATACCCCCACCCTCACCCCCATCACTCTAACTCCTCACAAATGTCCCAACATCACAAACCACACATCCTAACACCAAGCCCTGCATGCAACAACAAAGCATGGACACCCATCACTAAAGCATGGCTACTGCACATACCCATACACCCCCCTAAACCATCATCACACAAGGTCCCACACAGGAATGCTAGCACTGGGGTACACGGTCACCCACCCATTGCACACCATGCCACACACAGATGTAATAAACATCCTTTTATACCCCTGCAGGACCCCTACCCAACGTCACCTGACAGGAGGGTCCACACATGTCCACACCACCAACAGAAGAGGCCCACAGTGATGACAACACCTCTGTCCAACTGGATCTAGATGACCAGCCCGGCCCATCGGGGACCTCGGGACAGTCGGTTCCCCTCACACTGGCACAGGCCACCACAGAGCTTCCCCCTCTGGAAACACCAGCACAGCACCCACCGAGCAGGCCCATACCTCCGTCCCCAGCACACGTCAATCAGCAGTGTGTCCACCACTACAGAGAACCCAGGCTAACCCACCACCCCAACAACAACAGGGACCTGGGGGCAGTGGTAGTGGGCACACGGTCCAGGGGACGGAGGCCCAGGAACACAAGGGAACTGGGAGGGCTGCTGTGCGACAGGGGGAGGTCAGGCCAAGAGAACCCACTCTCCACGAGGCCCTCTCCAACATCATGGGAGCCTACCACCACTCCCAGGAGACGATGGCAACGGTACTGGCCAAGTTTCAGGAGACCCAGCGCCTGCAGGAGGAACAGTATTTGGGCTTCAGAGAGGAACTCAGAGCCATCAATTCCACCCTGGGCACCATCGTAGGGGTGCTGAAGGAAGTACTGAACACCAGGAGGGACACTGTGGCACTACAAGGGGCCCCTGACACTAGCCTGGACGATGAACTGCCCACCACCTCCGCCGGCGCTAGTGGACAGGAGGCACCGCCATAGGACCATCACACCAGCACCCCACCCCCTGCAGAGGGAGAACCACCTCGCAAACGGTCACTGAGATCCAGGACAAAGACAGAGAACGATGCCAAGACCCCCGCCAAGAAATGAGACCACCCTGAATGTCATCCTTCTGTCCCACTTTGTCACCCTGTCCATCCTTAAACTGCCCCAGCTCCACTTCCTATGCCCATTTGGGCAATGCACCTGTGAAACAAATAGACTGGACTCTGCATGGACATTCGTCCGCCATCACCCCTCACGATTTTGCTACCCCCTCCAATATTGAGCACTAAAATAAACACCCTTAAAGCACAAAACAATCTGGAGTCAGTCTGGTAGTTCGAAATAGTGTATTAGCAATTACCTCTTTCATTTGTAATGTCAACATACCTATATTACACAGCTGTAGTCCATGATGAATCAAAGCAGAAGTCACACTGTGGGACACACATCTGTGAAATCGTAAGGGAGAGTGACAACTCAGTGACCATACACTGGGTGAAAACGACAGACAGTAGAGAGGTAGTAGTGTTAAAGTACATGTAGTAGGCAGGTTTGTATTCTTACCTGCGTTTCACTGGAAATATTGCTGGATCACTGAGTCCCTGTTGTCCATGTCATCTTCTTCTGCTTCCTCGTCTTCACTGTCCACAGGCTCCACAGCCTTCTGGACCATCCTCCTGCAGAAAAGGCACCTGTCGTCGCAAAGCCAAGTTGTGAAGCATACAGCAGGCCACGATGATCTGGCACACCTTCTTTGGTGAGTAGAATAGGGATCCACCTGTCATATGGAGGCACCTGAACTGGGCCTTCAGGAGGCCGAAGGTCCGTTCGATCACCCTCCTAATTCGCCCATGGGCCTCATTGTAGCGTTCCTCTGCCCTTGTCCTGGGATTTCTCACTGGGGCAGTAGCCATGACAGGTTGGGGTAACCAGAGTCACCTGCAAATGGCGAGAAACAACTGTTAGACACACACTAACCTGGAGGGATATCCCCAGACCCAGACAACCATTCCCACTGTCTTGCTTCCAGGTGCTCACCTAATAGCCACACACGGTGCCTCTGGAGTTGACCCATCACATAAGGGATGCTGCTATTCCGCAGGATGTAGGCATCATGCACTGAGCCAGGGAACTTGGCATTCACATGGGAGATTTACTGGTCGGCCAAACATACCATCTATACATTCATCGAATGATAACTCTTCCAGTTTCTGTACACCTGTTCACTCCTGTGGGGGGGGGGGGGCAAAGCCACATGGGTCCCATCAATGGCAACTATGATGTTTGGGATATGTCCCAGGGCATAGAAGTCACCTTTCACTGTAGGCAAGTCCTCCACCTGAGGGAAAACGATGTAGCTGCGCATGTGTTTCAGCAGGGCAGACAACACTCTGGACAACACGTTGGAGAACATAGGCTGGGACATCCCTGATGCTATGGCCACTGTCGTCTGAAAAGACCCACTTGCCAGGAAATGGAGTACTGACAGCACTTGCACTAGAGGGGGGATACCTGTGGGAAGGCGGATAGCTGACATCAGGCCCGGCTCCAACTGGGCACACAGTTCATGGATTGTGGCACGGTCCAGTCTTTAGGTGACAATCACATGCCGCTCTTCCATTGTCGACAGGTCCACCAGCGGCCTGTACACCGGAGGATGACACCATCTCCTCACATGTCCCAGCGGACGGTGCCTACGAAGGACAACAGCGAGCACAGAGTCAAACAACTCAGAGGTACCTACCCACAGCTTACACAGAACACAAATCATAATCCAAAAAGTGGCCTGTATGTGTGTTGGGTCTAGGCCTAGGTATGTGTGACGCAGTTAAAAATGAAGCCATGTGGGCCCCTGAAATGGCAGCTGCCTGACCTGTAAAGTGGGACAATAGGATGTGAGGTAACTGCGCTGGCGTTGTACACTGTCGCGGTAGGCGGTCGAAGACCGCGGCCCAATGCTGCATTGGTTAACATTGGATCCTATGGGTCCCAGGAGCCAATGACTATGTACGCCGGCGGTGACGGTACGCACCGCCGCGGACATGACCGCCATTTTCTATCTGTGCAATCACTCGATACCTGATCTTCGACAGGAGAGGACCTACACTGCAAGTGCTGCTGTGACCTCGGTCTGGAAGAGACAATGGCTCAAGTGTCTGGGGAAAGGGCCCCTGCCTTCACATCGGAGGAGTTGGAGAAACTCGTGGATCGGGTCCTCCCCCAGTACATGCTACTCTACGGTCCTCCAGACAAACAGGTAAGTACTCTGGGAGCATGCTGTATGGGCTATGCCTGTGTGCAGAGGGGTGGATGTAAGAAGGAAGGGGGTAGAGTGCAGCGTGCATGAAACGACAGTGAGTGCATGTGCCACATGCCAAGGGTAGGGTAGCCTAGTAGGCCATTTCCCTGGAATTGAACAGTGGAGCCCAAGAGCGCGGTGTAGTGCAGGGGGCTTCTGTGTCTTTCGTGTCCGCCAACGGTAGTGGTAATGCTTTCACTCAACATGTCTTTCTTCTTTCGTCCCCCCCCTTTTTGTGGTCTCCCTGTTCTTGTGTGCATTAGCATCATCAGGCGTAGGAGCAGTGGCACCGGAGCACGAAGGAGCTGCATCCCACAGGGCCCTGGAGGGCGAAACTATGGACTCGGCGTTCACCAGTGGGACGGAGGGCGAGGGGAGCTCCACGGCGGGGACAGGCGCTGACACCAGCGACACAGACTCGTCCTCTGATGGGAGCTCCCTTGTGGTGGCGGCAACATCTGTGCCCCCCGCATCTACAGGTACAGCCGCCACACCCCTACCAGCACCGCCATCCCAGCAGCCCCTCAGCCTTTGCCCCGTGCCCGCTCACCCAGGAGGGTGGGCATCACCTTCGCCCCAGGCACCTCAGGGCCTGCCCCAGTCACCCCTGCCGCCCTCAGTGAGGAGGCCATTGACCTCCTCAGGGCCCCCACTGTTGGGCAGTCTACCATTTTGAACGCCATCCAGGGTGTAGAAAGGCAGTTGCAACAAACAAATGCATTCCTGGAGGGCATTCATTCTGGTCAGGCGGCCCTTCAGCAAGCTTTTCAGACTCTGGCCTCAGCACTGATGGCAGCCATTGTCCCTGCCTCTAGCCTCCCCCCTCCAACTTCCTCCACCCAGACCAAATCCCCTGTACCCCAGCCTATCCCAAGCACACCTTCAGACCAGCATGCACACACGTCAACATACAAGGGAAGCTCAGGCAGACATAAGCACCGCATATCCCACAGGCACTCACGCAAGCATCACACATATGCAGACACACCAACATCCACTGCCTCCACTGTGTCCCCCTCCTCCTCGTCTCCCTCCTCCCTCCCAGTCTCGTCTCCACTCACACCTGCATGCACTACATCAACAGCCACTACTGCCATCACCAGCACACACACCACCACACTCCACTCACGTGCAGTCACCACCCCCACTACCATTCACACGTCCCCTGTGTCTGCTCCCAGTGTGTCTGTGACGCCCCCTCCCAAGATACACAAACGCAGGCACACACCCACCCAACAGCCATCCACCTCACGACAGCCTCCAGCGCATTCACCTTCACCCAAAGTCAGCAAATGAACACCTCCTACAACCACAACCACAACCTCTTCCTCCACTCCCAAACCCCCTCCATCTACCCGTCCCAGTGTCTCCAAAAAACGTTTCCTGTCCAACCTTGACGTCTTTCCCACACCTCCCCCACCCCGTCCGTCTCCTAGGTCCCGAACTAGCACCTCAGCCACAACATCTCCGGGACCAGTGGTGCCTGTAGTCACCGGAATCTGGAGTGCACCGGCCACCAGGGCAGCCAGTGTGACAGAGAGCCACAGCACAGACAGTCCCCCACCTGTGAAGCATCAAAGGTTGGCCAGTGCCCGGCGGGCGGGGGGAAGACTCCAGCCACCAAAGCCGCTCCCAGGGTTCCCGGTGGGAGTGTGGAGTCAGCTGCAACACCTTCCATGGTGGGGAAGGGACACAAGAAACCAAGAAAGTCTGGGAAGAGCAGCACAGCGGAGGAGACCGCCATCATCCCCACTGCCCAGGAGGTCACAGCCATCATCCCCGCTGGCCAGGAGGCCACAGCCATTATTCCCGCTGCCCAGGAGGCCACAGCCAGCACCATCCCCGCTGGGCCATGAAGGACCGCCAGCACAAGCCCCACTGGGCCATGAAGGACCGCCAGCACAAGCCCCGCTGGGCCAGAGAGGACCGCCAGCACGAGCCCCGCTGGGCTAGAGAGGACCGCCAGCAAGAGCCCCACTGGGCGAGAGAGGACTGCCAGCAAGAGCCCCACTGGGCCAGAGAGGACCGCCAGCACAAGCCCTGCTGGGCTAGAGAGGACTGCCAGCACAAGCCCCGCTGGGCCAGAGAGGACCGTCAGCAGAAGCCCCGCTGGGCCAGAGAGGACCGCCAGGCCAAGCCACGCTGGGAGAGAGAGGACCGCCAGCACAAGCCCCGCTGGGTCAGAGAGGACCGCCAGCAGCTGAGTCACTGCAAAGGAGCCCGGCGCTCCAAGCACCGCTGAACAGGGCACCGCCACTCCAAGCACCACTGAACAGGGCACCGCCGCCTCAAGCACCGCTGAACAGGGCACCGCCGCCTCAAGCACCACTGGCCCATGAGCGCCAAGGGCACTGACGCTACTGAGTCCGTCACGGGCAGGATGAAGCACTCTGGGGACAAAGCCCCCTCCAGAACCAGTGGAGAGATACATCCACTACCTCTGTCCTTAGCAGGATGAAGCACTCTGGGCACAAAGCCCCCTCCAGAACCAGTGGAGAGATACATCCACTACTTCTGTCCTTAGCAGGATGAAGCACTCTGGGCACAAAGCCCCCTCCAGAACCAGTGGAGAGATACATCCACGACCTCTGTCCTTAGCAGGATGAAGTACTCTGGGCACAATGCCTCCTCCAGAACCAGTGGAGACTGTTATCCACTTGAGAGACTGTGCTTTGCACTCCCAGGATTGAACAGGGGGCAACGCACCCACTGTAGAGACTTGAGAGACTGTGGCTTTGCACTCCCCAGGATGGAACAGTGGGCAACCCACCCACTGTAGAGACTTGAGAGACTGTGGCTTTGCACTCCCCAGGATTGAACAGTGGGCATGTGGCCCTCTCGTGGATTTGTCGTTGTGCACTCAACCGGCTGAGGTGCCCCCCCTTTCCCTCCCCCTGAGGTGCCTGTTTTCTTGCTCTCTGATGCCCTTGCAGTGTTCTCTCCATCATGGTTGGGGATCTTGTGTGGGCCTCGCCCATACCGTTTGGGTGGCGGATTGGCCTGTTGTGATACTGTGGGCGGTACTTTGTCTTCCGTCTGTCTGTTGGCGGTGACCACCAAGCTGTTTGTTTGTACCGCCATGGCGGTCGGAGTGTTAAAGTGGCTGTCTTTGTTGGCGGTTTCCGCCACTGTCGTAATTGCTAATTTTTTACTGCCGGCCTGTTGGCGGTCTTACCGCCGCTTTAACACCGACCGCCAGGGTTGTAATGACCACCTAAATGTCTTGATTTTTTTCTAATTTTTCTTAGAAATATAAGGAACAACATTGGACTTGTCCTTCAAAATTTCTACACCCTCACTGATCAATATACCTTTTGATGTAGCTATTTCAGTTTTCTGCAACGTACAGATGCGTAGGGAATGTTTTAGCTGATACTGAAGGATCTGTTGAGTCACAGCACTCATTACCCTCTATGTAAATTACTGCAATTATAGTAATTTCATTAGTTTGCATTAATTTAACAGGGACTCCTCACCTCTGCTTTGAAGAGTTCTGTTATTAGCTGTTTTTTAAATCCTCCACCATTGACTGCAAAAAGATGGGCACATTCATTTAATAATGTGCCTGTTGTGGGGGGCAGGAGCATTAAGCTTTGTTGTGTTTTGCCTCTTCCTGTGTCCACCTTACTACCATGTTCCATTTACACATTTTGTCATCAATTTCTTTTAATGAATTATGGATTTTATCCATTAGATTAGCTTATCTTTCTTGAATTTGAGTCTGTTTTGACACTTTTGTTGGCATGACATCTAGGGCTGTTGACATTTCATATCAGTTGATTGTTTAACCAATTTGTTAAAGGGGATGATTTATCATAGTTCATGGAATTGTATGATTCCTTTTTCTTCCAGGACTCTGATTATTGGTTGCTAGTAAATAGTCATCTGGGATACGGTATAGAATTCATTCTTGTGATCTGTTTTTGCAATCTGCTTCAATACAATATGGCTCATCATGAAATGTTCTTATTTGTCTTAAGTCATACTCAATTGTTGAAGTCATTAATGGTGGAGTGGGGATAGAAAGTAACTCCAATATTAGTCCAAAACACTTTGCAGGATTATTTGAGTTTTGTTGAGATGTTACATGTTGGTTTGTAGGATATATCTTTCAATATGTCACAACCTTTGGTTTTAATTTATGTTTATTGTTTGCCGCCCAGCAATTGTTTGTCGGTTTTGTTAATTTTATCATGTTTGCAAGGCTTATTTTCCATTGATAGACGCAGCTATATCTGCATTTAGGGTTGTCTAGCTTACACCTTTTATAGAAATTCGTAATAAGCAGACTCACAGATATCAGAGGCGTTAATAGTTCTATCCAACTAAATATATAATTCTAAAATCAAGTACTCTAATGTGTGTTGCATTGATGTTGGTTCTGTAATATTGTCACTATATTAATGGCCTGAGTTGTCTTTACTTTGCATAAATACTTTCGTAACAGGGGCTAAATATTATAAGGTCTGAGGTCAGTCTGAGCTAAGCCATGATTAATTATATATGATTGTTTCCCTCCTCCCCCTCTTTGCTTTCCCACTACCTATTCCTGTTGGGAGCTGACTTTTAGTTAAGGGATTGACTGCAGTCTACTCCAGTCTTTTTCAATTTCTCTCTTCAGCAGGCTCTTTATAGTCCTCCACTAATGCAGGTAGTGAGCCAGCAGCAAGCGGTGACAACAATACGGTGGCCCTTGAGGGCCATCAGCTTCTCCACAAGCACCAATCTTAGCATCACAGCTGAAAGACTGTAGGTGGAGTTCCAGATCCACTGCAGTCCTCGTCACACCAGAGCCAACTTCGCTGTCTGCCTTTCCCAGGGACAAAGAGATCAGACCACTTTTTTATTTGCGGATCCCCATTTTCCTCCACCCTCATACCACAGCAGTGGCCGACTTCTCAGCTGAGTCAAGGGGTGAGGAGTTTGGATGAAGAGGACATGAAGGAGCACAGCCCAAGATGGCAAAGTGGTCCTCGGATCTTAGGTCCTGGCATTTGAGGTAACAGGTTCAGAGCTGAAGGGGCATGAGCATGCCCATCTGCTTCTATAGCTCCCTACACAATGTGAATCACAAGATCACGTTACGCTGGTCCTTCTCTGACTCAGTAAGCACTTCAGTCTTACCCCTTCTCCAATGCATACAAACTGCAGATCAATGGATTGGTGTGAGAGTTAAAATATTCCATAAAGAGAATGAAGGAAACTCTACCTGAGAATGACTGGAGGGAATGGGATATCCTCGTGTGATGTATTTTATTCACTTTAAGGTAAATTTTACAGAAGGTGGTAAGATTTAGCACCTTTGAGCTTCTGTTTGGGCATCCTGCTTGCGTTTCTCTGAATTTGGTCATAGAGGACTAGGAAAGTCTCTCTGAGTCCACAAGCCATGTTGTGGTGGACTAAGGTCTGGGCCTCAGAAAGCTGAAGGCTAACCTGATGAACAAGGCAATGAAGATCCTTCAGACTAGCCAAGAGCTGAGGAAGTGATATCTCTAGAAGCCAATGCTGACTGGGTATCAAGAGATCTAGGAGGACTTTGTGCTCAAACTAACTTGCCCTTGAACTTTGGACACATGGAAGAGCCCTTCAACGTGCTAAGGGCGATTTCTTATATTAACTATCTAGTTGACACAGGTGCCACTTGAGAACTCAAGAGGATGTTATACATTATCCAGCTGAAGACATAACACTGAGGAAAACCTACATTGTTATAATGGCAATGGCAACTGGTCAATGAGGAGATTTGGCCCCTCACAGAACTGTTGCACAGTGATGAGGAAGGAGTACATTATGGTAATAGCAGAAGTGTTGAGGAGGATAGTGGGCCCTTCACAGACCTGTTGCTCAGTAATTAGGAAGACTGCTAAGTAACTAGCTTGCCTCCTGAACAAAATATGAAATTCAGAGAGGTTTTAGGTCAGTTTTCCCACTTCTTCTTGCTCATCCTAGGATTAACTCCAGTCTCTGTCTGGCATGGACAGTTAGTGTAGTTTACCTGTGATAAGCAAACTATATAGGTTATTAGACCAGGTCCAATAACTCATCAAGGGAGAAATGGCCAAGATGTTGGACCTGGATGGAGTGTCCCCAATGTCCATGGGCTCGCTTCTGATACTAATTCCCAAGCAAGGGTCAACAAACTTGTGCTTTTGCATTAACTGTCAATCCCTGAACACCATCAAAAAGAAGGATGCCCATCCTTCCCCATTATGAAAGACTGGGTGCAGACAAGTACTGTTGTGCCTTTGACCTTAGCAGAAGATGCTGTCAAATTGCACTAGCATCTGATGCCAAGGAGAAGACTGATTCTCCACCCCAGAAGACATCTATCAGTCTAAGATTATCCCCTTTGGGTTAAAGGATGTTCTAGACACTTTTCATTGCTTAGTCTACTATGAGTTGCTCTCTTTGGCAATTAATGGGCGAACCATCTGAAGAACATGAAGCGGATGTTGGTGAAGATAAAGGGAGACATACTGACCATAAATGCTAAACAGTGTCAGGTGAGGTCAGTCCTTGGTAGTCTATCTTGAGCATCAGGAGGGAAACGGAAAGATTAATCCTTTCATGGGGAACAAACAAGCTGTAATGGATTGTGAGGTTTCCATAACTCAGACTTAAGGGACAGCTTACTTAGGCCTCACTGATTACTCCACGACCTTTGCAGCTACTATGGACTATAGTTGCCCCTTTGACTGCCCTAATATCCAGGAAACAGCCCTGGAAAGTGATGTAGGTGAAGTGCCAGAAGGCCTTTAATGACTGGAATGCCGCACTGTGCAATGCACTATTCTTGAAGGCCCTCGACTGTAGTCAGCCTCTCAATGTTTGGATCAATGTTTCTGACAAGCAAAGGGGATGGAGAGGGTGCTTGCCCAGCTCAGTGTGAAGAGTAAGGATCATCAAATTGCCCTTTTCAGGCAAAGATCATGGTCTTGGGTATTACTGGCATGCCACTAAAAAGCTCTACTTAACCATAGTGTGGGCCCTCCAAAGGTTCAGCTTTTTTTTTACTTGTTTGGCCCCAGGTTTGTGGTATAAATGTATCACAAGGCACTCAAGTGGTTAATGGCTATGAATGGAAAGAAACATAAGTTGCTGTGTTGGTCAATCTCATTGCAGGAATTGGACTTTACTGTGGAGCACAAGGCATGGTTAGACAGACTTTCCCACCAGTATACCCACTCTGATGACCAATCTTCTCCCACAGCATAAGTACTGTAGCATTCAGCTATGGGTGAGTTGTTTGTTGAGAGGCATAAAGGTTTCTGCATGGTTCTGGGTTGAGTGTGCCACAGGCTTGAATTCACCATGGCAAGCTGTAGCTTTTTGGCCCATACCTCAACAAATGTGTCAACAATATGTTTGAGCTGGGGCTAATTTTCTGACAAAGACTGAGTCCAAGAGCCAGGCTTTGTGGTCAGAGGGGCACACCTTATGACCCCTCCTTTAATGAGCATGACTATTGTTGAATTATTGAGCTGTAGAGGACTGGCCGCAGTGACCTGTTTCTCCTGTTTCTCCATCAGGCATGCCAGTCTCACCTTTGTTTCTTGGTCTGTCAGTCCCCCTGACAGAGTCCTTCGTCTATCCATGTGAAACATGGAATTTGCATGTGTGTTTTAAATGACCATAGGCCCTTTCTTTCTTTTTTTTTTTTTACTTCTGTAAGGGTTTATGGAGTAACATGAATAGCAGTATCATGGATACTGTAATTGGAGATGTCATCAGTGGTCATTTACCATGTCATGAGTGATTTAATATGTAAGATCATCAGCAGTGTCTCATGGGAGTGCAAGTTTTAGTTAGTTCACCAAACTAGCTGGCAAATTTCAGTGAATTTTCAGCTTTTGAACATCAATTCTTTTCTCATTTCAATACTTAACTATAACATCACTTTAAGCCTATTTTTAATATATACATGTATATAATCAATGTAAAATATAATTCAATAGAGACAAGGTGGACTACTCCACTGGTAGAGTGTATATCTTCACAAGATGGGTTGACTCCTTGTATAGCAGACAAACAATGGATAAAGCGCTTGAAAAGGAAACATTTTTGTCTAGTTTAGAGAGCTTGTAGATCAGTTCAAGGGATGGGGCCCCACAACATCTATACCCAAATTAGGCTTGTCAGTAGAAATGCAACTCTTTCAGATGAACACGAGAAGAGGAGGCAGGGGAATGTCAAACAGAATGAATATTAATTCGAAAGAACAAGGAGAGGAATTGGAAGAGTTAAAAGAGGGAGAGGGAAGAAGAAGGACTAAGAACATGCAAGACTGACAAAGATCTAGTCGTCAACCTCTCCTCAAAGAAACTAGAGGATAAACACATCAATTTATTAAAGAAAGGTTTAACATTCTGCCCTGACACTCAAATGGATCTTGCAACAGCAACTGACATATAAATTATCTAGGAAACTCAAACTAAAAATGTTTTTTTGCACAAAAAGGAAGAACAAAAAGTGTGGATTATCAAAGTACCTCTACCATTACAACCAAGAATGTCATCTACTTAAAATCCCTGTATGACCTAAAAGCTGAATTGGAAGGGACTATAGATTCAACAAATATGGAGAGTCTTAAAAATCTGGAATATTGTGAATTAATGGAGATTCACACGGATGTCGCTACTTCAAGCAAAGGCAAACCCAAATCAAAAAGCTATCCACAAATGCAAACTGGAAATAACATTGATCTGTTCCAGGAAGTCATGATAGAAGGGCCAAATAGAATATCGCAAAAGGAACAGAAAAGAATCCTAAAGTTACAGAACTAATGTGACAAAAGATGTTTGGATAGCTTTAAAGGATCTCCAAGAATATCACACAATAATAATAAAAGCATCAGACAAGGGAGGTAGTATTGTCATCATGGATTGGGAGAAACACATTAAAGAAACAAAAAAGACAGATCAATGATAAAGGACATTATGAAAAACTGACTAACATTCCTACAGAAGAATACACCATGATCTATCATCAGAAACTGAAAAATTGGCATGAGAGAGGTCTGTTAGATGTTGAAGAATATAGTTATCTCAAAAAGGACCATCCGATTAGACCCACAATATATTTCCTTTCTAAAGTACACAAGGACAGCTCAAACCGGCCAGGATGACCAACAGTAAGCCCTATAGGCTCACTTCTAGAAAATACCTTCAGGTTTGTGGACAATTTTTTATTTCCTTATGTGCCCACCCTCCCATTGTATCTGAGGGATTCAATGGATTTCCTTAATAGAATCACGGGAATCCCATGGAAAGTGAATTATCTCAAAGCAACTATAGATGTTGAATCATTATATATACCACACAGATGGATTAAGCGCATGTAGGTACTTCCTCAGATCGAGATCAATCAGTTTGTTAGAACAGTCCAAGATGTTGATGGAAAATGTTGGACTTCTGCCTCAGACATAATGTATTTCTCTTTGATAGCAACTATTATTTACAGAAGCAAGCGACCGCAATTGGTACGTCTTTCGCAGCAACATATGCACACTGAACAATGGGGTGGTAGGACGCAGAGACCGTATGGACTGAACAATATTGGAAAGTCTTGGAGCAAGTGATTGTATAGGTATGATACAGAGACAATCTGTTTTTAATATGGGAAGGAAATGAGAAAGACCTTGAGGATTTTATTAAAACACTGGATAATTAACCACAGAAACTGAAGTTAACGTATGAAATCAGTGCAAATGAAATAAATTATTTGGCTATAAGAATCTATATACAGAATGGAAAAGTCTGCACTAGAATTCACAGAAACCCAACACTTAAATGGAGTGTGCCATACAGGGAATTCCTCAGAGCAAGACACAATTGCTCTGAAGATATGGAATTTGAATACCAAGCTAAAGGCATGCATATGAGATTTTTGAATAGATGTTACCCAAGAACAGTGTTGGATGATGCCTTAAAAAGAGCCAGTAAAAGAAAAAAAAAGATTTGTAACCTTTAGAAATAAGGAGTTGCCAAATGAAATAAGATACTTCATGGAGTTTAATGCTTCAAATCATGAAATTAAAGAACTTTTAAAAGAGAACTAGAATTTGCTCAAAATGGATGATACCTTAAGAGGGATATTGCCTGATCATTCCAAAATCACATCTAAAAAAACAGCATAAGTGGGTGATCGTTTGATAAAGAGATTTATGATGAGCAACAAATCTGACATGTCAAATAGGCTCACAATAAGGAAGAAGGGTTTTTGGTGATGCCTGAAATGCAAAGCGTGGTTGTACGGTCAGAATAAAACAGCATTTGAACATCCAACATGGAAGGACAAGAGAGATCAAGGAGTGGATTAGCTGTAAGACAACACGCTATTTATGTACTTGAATGTGGATGTGGGAAGAGATCCGTAGGAAGTACTGTGAACCAATTGAAATTATGTATCCTACAACATCTAAGTGCTATTACAAATAATGACTTCACATATGCAATGCCCAAGGAGATATGGGATAAACATAATGGAAATAAGTCAGAGTTACATTTGTATGACATACAACATGCTACAGAGAAACCAAGGGGGGTGATCTAAAGTTGGCCCTTAGGAGATCAGAATCAAGGTGTATAATCTTGATGGGAACGGTGATGCCATGGGGACTGAACGCAGATGCTGACTTACATGTCCACTTGCAGCTCTTATTCTAGGTACATAAGGATATAAATGGGAGATACCTCATTCCCTTTCCTCTATATGCTGTATCATGAGAAAGCTACTGGGTGATGTCACACTTCTTAGGAAGGAATCTATATGTAATGTGTCAGCAGGTCAGAAATAACAATAATAAGTTTTCCTTTGTAAATACGGTTACATGTTTAAGTTAACTAGAACGGCAGAAGGTAGGTCTAAAAACCACTCATATAACTATTGGACAACTTTGTTAGATCAGGCATGTAAGAAAGTCTCTAGCATTGGGCGATACCCTTGTGATATACATTTTAAAACACATATCAGGATTGCATATGGCACTTTATGGATTTGGGGATTTAAGAGTAGTAAGGTTGGATAAGTGGAAGAGGACAAGAAGCAATAAGAAGATGTCCTGTCCAGACAATATCTGTTTTTAGAATAACTATACAGTAGCCCTGTATATAAAATAATAATTTGAACAACTGCCAAGTATATAAATGCACATGACACCTTAAATATATATGGGAGATCTATTAGACAGGGCACTGCTGAGACTATTGAAAAGGAACTGTCAAACACCTATTCCCCTGTCCACTTTTTGCACATTACACTTTTGAAAAACAAAAGGTAATCTCTTAGTAAGATAGAGCGGGAGGAGTTGGGTACCCACATTGCAGAGAGAATGGTTAGATAGAGCTCCTCTTGGTATTCTGCCATACTCATTGTTTGCACATTGCACTTTATAGAATCAAGGGAACCTCCAAGTATGGGAGAATGACAAGAGTAGGAACTGTGCACTGCAGCCGGAGAAATCAGACGTATTTAATCTAGGCATAGACTGAAGATAGGATATCTTAATGTGATTTGAAAAAGACATCCTATGATGCAGATTTCTTGAAGATATTTCTTCTATAAAATAGGATGTAAGACATCTGCTTCTTATGGATTGAGTGTAGAGAATTGTTGTTAATGCACTTAGCGCCTTACAGAGCAAAACAAACCAGTTGAATTATCATGTAGATTACAGAGATTGATTCAATGTTTTGTTCTTGATGCACAATAGTATTTATGGTGATGAAGAAGCTCTACTAGGATGTTACTGGATGAAATTAAGTTTATGGAAGTGATTGAAGATAGGTGGAATCACTTATAAGAAGGGATTTGATAAAACTGATTTGTGGTGTAAGATCTGTTAAATTTGATAAGTAAACTGTATCAAGTTATTTCAAGGAAGATTATTAGTGCTAACTTATCTTGTGGTCATATCATACATGTCTGAATTAAATCAGATGCATGTGAAAAAACATGTAACTGCAAGAAATGGAAGGACGAGAAAATAGAAAAAGAAAAAGTTGTCAAATCAAATAAGCTGTGTATAAATGTGTTTGATAAATAGGTTCATGTTTGAAATATGGGGTACTTTTACAGTGTAAAAAATTAAGGGGGTTATTACAACTTTGGAGGAGGTGTAAATCCGTCCCAAATGTGACGGCTATACCACCAGCCGTATTACGAGTTCCATAGGATATAATGGACTCGTAATATGGCTGGTGGTATATCCGTCACTTTACTGTCACTTTTGGGACGGATTAACACCTCCTTCAAAGTTGTAATAACCCCCTAAATGTTTGTACATGTATCACTCCCTTTTCAATTCTGTGATAATGACAAGACTAGGATGGCGGAGGGGAAGGGAGTATACCTAAAAGAAACATGTAGCAGTCTTGTCTAGTGTTTTTGAATGGTGGTGGGAATTGGGAACTGTCCCTACAAAAAGGCACTCTAAACTGAGTAACTATATAGCCAGCGGAAGGCTGAGGCCGAAATGCATCGCCATGACCGTACTGTTGCACTTGAGATGTGAAAAATGAAAGAATTGTGAGGATTCACCTTGTTGTGCCACCTGCTTATTTGGTTGTTTCATACAACACAGCCGATTGGAGGCATGAGTGTCAGCATGGAGGAGTATCTGGATGAGAATATATATATATTCTCATCCATATATATATATTTATACACACAAGCAGCTCCCTTAGTCAGAAGTGTGGCACAGTGGTTGGAGCCGCAGACCCTGATGCAGAGATCTGTCCCGGGACGAGGGTTTAATTCCTGCCTCGGTGGGTCTTGCTCTCAATTCCCATGGACCAGATAATTCTCACCTCGGTGCCTAATCTAATTAATGGGTCCCACTCTGTAACTCTGGGCAATAGCTTGCTTAATCTCCACAATGGCCCTGACAGCGCTTGGATGCCTGGTTTCACCCTGGGGCTGTCCAGGAGTGGGCGCCTCACAGGGAAAAGCCAGGAGGGGTTCCACAGCGGTAATCATACAGCGCCTTGAGACCCTAACAGGTGAGTAGTGCGTTATACAAGTGCAAGGTTTACAGTTTTTTACAGTCACAGAAGGATATATATATTTTAGCAGCTCACTTAGTCACAGAAGGACCTCACTCTATTGCAGTGAAAGGTGCTTTATTTCTCCGTATGCAGCAGTAACAGCATCAACGTTTTGCAGCTGGTAACCAGCCTTGCGGACGGTGCAAAATTACATTTTGTGCACACATACAGTATATAGTCACTTGAAGAAAATTGCTCAATAAACATAAAGGCATACTCAATCCATCAGTACAGAAATCAGCAGAGAATGTGTACATTTACATCTGATTTATAATGTTAATTTAGGATGTAACAGTCTGTTGTCATGAAAAGAAAATATCCACAAAGTGTACACTAAATTAAATATTTACAGTACTTATGCTCCCCAGGACAATTTCAAAAGCAGTCTTATATAATACAAATTAAGCTCAAGTGGGCATTTTAATGCAAACCTCGATAGTGTACACCATAATGTC
The DNA here is from genome assembly GCF_031143425.1 of Pleurodeles waltl. Classification (NCBI taxonomy): domain Eukaryota; kingdom Metazoa; phylum Chordata; class Amphibia; order Caudata; family Salamandridae; genus Pleurodeles; species Pleurodeles waltl. The sequence goes on from NC_090448.1 coordinate 714,403,306, forward strand.
ACCAATACAAAACTACAATGCTGGATGCGCCCAGGTGGGCATTACCCCAAATACATGAGCTCTTTTCCTTTTCTTTATGTTCTCAACATCTGTGCTTGATATAGATGTTTGTGATCTGAAAATTCTAAAAACAAATGACATGTTAAAATATTACTACACAACACAGCAGACAAACAACAACAACCAAACAAACATATGCTCATGAATCCTCATACTACGATAAAGTAGTATAAATAAAGTTAAAGTTGCACTAAAATTCCAGTCCCATGCAGGATCATCCCATTTTCTGACAGATGGAGATATAATTCTTTATCACAGTTCAGTCCTGTAGGTTTTTTGTTATCAAATGCAAAGATGGATGTACCTTGACTCCAAAATCCTCAGCTTTTTTACTCTATTGCCTCCTTTTGCATCCTTAAAGATCTCATCAATTATGCTGGATATCAATTCCTTTATGCCCCCTCTATGCATTTCATTGAAGTGTCTTCCTACCGGATGAGTTGGGTCATGATATATTATTCTAAGATGCTGTAGAATTCTTTTATGCTCAGGTAAGGTAGTGCTCCTACATAAAGTTTAGGACATGTACATTTCAAAATATAGATCACATGGTCACTTTTATTGGCGTAATGTCCTCTCATCTTTTAGATGTTTTTACCTTGTACTCTCTGTGCATGTTTTGCACATACTACACCTCTTAAATCCATCTTTGGGTTTTAACCAGGATTGTTTTTCAGTTCTCACATCACTTCTCACCAAAATGTCCCTTACAGATTTTGCTCTCCTGAAAGTGATTAGTGGTCTGCTTGATATGCCATACCAAGATCACTCCTAAGGAGATGCCATTGTTTATTAAGTGTAGATCTAACAGTACCATGTTCAATGTGGAATATAGTAATAAATCTACACATACCCCTCTTAGGTTCTAGGGTTCTTGAATAATACCTCTTCCATTCTAACCATTCAAACCCTACCTTTAGCAGCCTGAAATGTTTTGGTACTATAACCCTTCCCCTCATATCTCTTAATTGTATCCTCTTATGTTTTCTCAAATTCCTCTGCAGTACTGCAAATTCTTTTGGCTATTAAATGTTCCCCAGATGGTATACTGTCTTTGCGGTGAGTAGGGTGAAAGCTATCAGCATGCAAAGTTCTATTGCCTGCACCTGGTTTTCTGAAAAATGTAGAGGTCAACATACTCATCCAAAAATTCCACTTCCTTATCACTAATTGTACTGGCGAACTTCAAGTTTAGATCCTTCTCATTAACTTTTAACACAAAATGGTTGGCTGATATTTGATCTCCTATCCAAATAACAAAAATATCATCTATAAAGCGGACCCATAGTATGATGTTGTCCCTCCGTTTGTCAAGAGGTGGGCTATTGAGAACTCGCTCCTCCCAGCATCCTATATGCAAATTAGCCTAACATATACGCACACACACACACACTTGTCAAATTAATTTTTCATTTGTTACATTTATAATTTAAACTTAGTTAAGTTAATGTACTTGTGTTTTTGGTTTGATTCTCGTTTTCCTAATTTTATGATTTTTATTCAATTCATAAATATGTTTTCATTAATATACTAACATGCATTTGTAAAATAATGTTGCTTATTTTTCAATTTCACATATATATTTATATAAACATATTATTTTACATTATATATATATATATATATATATATATATATATACACACACACACACACACACAAAAACACCCCAACCCACTGAGCTCCCACACACCCAGTTTTTTAATCATTCTATCTTTTTTGCGGGTGTAACCCCCCAACTCCCCTATTTTCTTCAGTTTGTTTTAATTTTTAGTTACTATAATCTTTGTACAGTCTTACATATTAATTTAGAGCAGTAAACCCCCAACCCTACACACACACACAGTTCATGAACAAACAAAGGTTACAACTTAGTTATAGTTAGGAAACAATATTTTCTCTATAACTATAACTCACTCCTTCTCCATGGATTGATTATACCCTTTTATACCATAATACCATATGAAATCATACCATTTATAACAAAACATATAACATCTCAAATTACATCATTAGTGAGAACACATTGCATGGCAGAATTGTGAATTATAGTTATAGTTGTGCTGTTAGCGAGCTGAAAACAGTGTATATGGAGGTACCCCAGTAATAATAATGTTATGGTTGTGAATAAATTTAAAATATAACTGTAACTTTACAAGTTAAGTTTTTGACATTTACGTTTGGTTTATTTAGAAAGAAGAAACAAAGTTATAGTAATTTAAATTTGGTGCATAAATTATAAATGTAAGGTATAACTATAACTTTAGAATTTCTAATGGTTGTATAGTTTAAGTTTGGTTTGTATAGAAGAATAGATACATTTTTCTTAACCATCAGTAAGTTGTAACCTTTGGTTCCTTCATTAAAAAAAAATATATATAGATATATATGTGTGTGTGTATATATATATATATATATATATATATATATGATATATTTTTACTCGGGCAGAAACAGGAGACAGCACAATCCGGTACAAACTCAGTGCTTCTTTTTTCTTAAATTGTTACTGTTCATTTGCATCAAAAAAGTGCATGCAAAGTGCTACAAATGAACTCGCCTACACGTTTTGGCAGAAAGCCTTTGACTGGGCCATCACATGGTAACATGTCAAATGACTTTTAAAGAGGCACAGCCCCACTCCCACCACCAGGTTTAAATACAGTACAGTACTGGAGTATTAATAAATATAAAGGATGAAAGTGAAAAACACAAGGAAATTTCATTGCATATATGTGTTTCCCCAAAAACCCCATAGGCATTAAAGTGCTGGATGCATATTGATAAAAAGAGCAGTAAAGTACTGGATGCATATTGATAATATAGAAATGTAAATCTGAGGTCAACTTTCATCTGTCCCTCAGTCCCACTACACGCCCAGATTAATCTCCATAATTCACACAGTAGAGTACAAAAAACTCCTTTTGGTCTGTTGCTTTATGATATAGTACAAATTAGAAACATGTTTTGGAGATTAAAAACAGATCTAATTAATTAGAACCCTTAACTTTATATTTCTCATTATAGACAAAGAAAGGGGGGAGGCTTCACCTAAGTCTACAAGTTTCCTACTGAGTATTTCATCAAGAGATAAGGGACAAAAAGGGAGAAAGAAGAACAGAAAAGAGGAAATAAGAAAGGGGAAAGAGGGAGAGAAGGAGAGAAAGAAAGACAGAACAGAGATAGGGTTAGAAAGTTTTCACTTACTCTAACATTATAACCACTGATATTATATATGTCAGACTCAAACTTCGCAAAGCCTATACTCAAAGATGTACATAGAGTACATAGAGGATCTGTATTCAGCCCCCATGGTATTTGTGTTCCAATCATAATGATCCATTTAAACTCTGATCTTCTCAGAGCGGTCTCCCGATCTCCACCTCACATTGGCTCTAACATGGTAGCTCCCATAATAACTCAGCCCATTGTGTTCTCCATCGTGTTGTTCCCAAAAGTGTCTTGCTACCACATAGGAATAGTGTCTAGTCGACATTGCTCTTAGATATTGAAGTATGGATAATTTAAGTTTGTTCACAGTTCTCCCAATGTATGTTTTTGCCACAACTACATTCAAGAACATAAACCACAAATTAGGTCTCACACAGTATCCGTTCTATTCTCCTCATGGACCCATCAAAACATTCAAACTCTGTCATGTTTTTACCATACTGACAGGCCTTGCATTTTAGGCACTTAAAAAAAAACTCTTGAGCCAATTTTATGTACCCATCTCCCATGCAGGTAGATAACATTTCACCAAAATGTCACTCAATGAAAATGTCTTTCTGTATGTGACATTCGGATGTTCCGCTTCTCAGTTCTTTAAATCCTAATCCTATCTAATGATGCTTAAATTTTTCCTCAGAGCTTTTTTAGTTTCCTTATTAGAGCAACTGTAGTCCATAATATATCTAATAGGATTGTCTTGGTCTTTTCTTTGCCCCCTTTAGGTGTTTGGTACTGATAAGTCCTCTTTATTTTTCTCCACTGCACTTTTCATGGCATCCTTCAACACCAATACTGGATAGCCTTTTTTCATAAATCTGTGGAACATTTCTTCCCCTTGCATTTTAATGTCATTTGGTTCAGAGAAGTTCCTCTTTACCCTTAGAAATTCTCCATAGGGCACAATCCACTTTAGTGATTTCGATGTGCACTTTTTGCGAACAGAATGCTATTACAGTTCTTAGGCTTTTGATACAGCTTTGTACTTTTCCTTGTCAATATAAACCTCAGTATCCAAATAAGTTATAGTTTTTTGCTCTTTTCATAAGTGAACTGTAGCCCTAATTGATTATAATTCAAAGAGCTTAAGAATGTCTCCAGTTCATCTTGCTCTTCCTCCCAAATTAGGAACAAGTTTTCAATAAAAACAGATCCACAGGACAACCTTTTTGAGGATCTCACTGTTCTCATCCGTCCACACATGTTCAGCCTCCCAATGCCCCATTGTTAAGTTGGCATAAGTTGGGACAAAAGATGAGCCCATAGCTGTACCCTTCTTCTGAATAAAATATTTTTCCTCAAAAATTAAGGTATTATTTGTGAGGCAAAATTTGGCAATCTACAGCAGCATATGTGTGTGTGTTCCATTAAACTCTATGATCTACTTCTTAAGAAATATTCACATGCCTTTAATCCATCCTCATGTTTTATTGAAGTGTAAAAGATACAACATCTACTGTTGCCATTATGTAGTCTCTATTCTATGATATGCCATTTATTCTACTTACAAAATCCATGGAATCTCTAATATAGGATATAAGTGCCACTACATATGGGAATGAGAAGATATCTACAAATCTTGAAGCATTCTCTAGCAGGGAGTCACAAGAGCTCACTATTGGGCATCCAGGGGGATTGCTCATGTTTTTATGTACTTTTGGTAACACATATATGGTTGGTGTTATTGGATGGGTCTTCTTCAAATATAACAACTCCTCATCCTCCAACAACCTCTTTCATGCCATCTGTTTAATGTATCATGGAACTCCTCCATAATTTTCCTTGTAGGATCCTCTTTCAGTCTCTCATAATTTTCTAAATCCATTAACTGCCTCATGATTTCTTGACAATATTTACTCCGATCCATCACAACTATGTTGCCCTCTTTATCAGATAGTTTGATGATGACACTGCTATCTTCCTGCAAATCTCTCAATGCCCAACAGTCATTTTTCGTCATAATGTTTGACTGAAAAGAGAGTTCTGGTTTTCCTTTTTAATATTAGATCTTCCGTCATTAATTCCTGAAACAAATCCAACTTGTTTCCTGTTGGTAATTGTAAGCAGCGTTTAGATCTTGGTTTGCAGCCACTTATCACTGATTTATCAGTCTCCACTCCTACTTCTCTTCAGAATTGCAAGTCGGAAATATCAGCTTTGTTTACTGTAGAAGATGGATTTGATTCCTTTTCCAGACTGGACAAAACCTGCATTGGGGCAATATCTTCCATTGTAAAATTAGGTATGGCTTGGGGACATATAGGGCCTCATTGCGAATGTGGCGGTCTTTTGGCAAGATCGCCACGGTGGCGGCGGCCAAAAAAACGCCATATTAAGAGTCACACTGTGAAGTCTGCCAAAAAACTGCCAAATTTCCGAAACCACCAGGTCACTGGAAGACCGAAAAGAGGTGGTCCCAGCACCACAAACCTGACACAAAATACTCCCATCAGATTGTGATTATGATGTTGGACAAATCACAACAGCAGTTCTACCATGGCGGAAAACCACTGGCAGTGCAAACTGCAGCAGTCTCAACTTACTTCTGTCGAAATACTACACCACATTGGATAGTTTGAATATCCCACACCTGATACGCATCCACACATCCGACACACCTACTCACTGCACTATATAACACACCCCAACACAACTCACAATCCCTTGCAATCAAAATGCCACACAACTACAGACAATCAACATCCCAGAGAGTTCAGTATATAACAAGAATAGGCACCCATTTACACTTCACTACGCACACATCACATACCTGCACAACATACCAAACACACACATTAGTACACACATAATACACAACACCCATCACACACTCACATCACAGCACTTACACCTCATGATTTTCCTAACTCTGTACCCATTCACTTTGCACACAACCACACCGTCTTTACATACACTACCATGTCCCCTCAAAAACACCCACATTTCAATGATGAGGAGTTGAGGGTCATGGTGGATGAAATTGTAAGGGTAGAGCCACACCTGTTCGGAGCACACGTCCAACATACATCTTTTGCCAGGAAAATTGAGTTGTGGCAATGGGTATTCAATAGGGTAAATTCTGTAGGCAGTTATCAACGCACAAGAGAGGACATCAGGAAGAGGTGGAATGACCTTAAGGGGAAGATCCGTTCCATGGCATCCAGGCACCAGCTAGCGGTACAGAAGACTGGTGTGGGTCCCCACCTCCTCCCCCTACGTTCACATCTTGGAAGGAGAAGGTCTTAAACATCCTGCATCCTGAGGGCCTGACAGGAATATCTGGGGAAGTGGAGTCTGATAAGAACCAACAACATTCATGTCACACAATTGTCTTGTCTTGCATGTTCCCTCACCACCTATACCCACTCCTGTTTACACACCACCCACTACAACTCTCTCCTAATCACCTAATACCCCTCCCTGGCATGCCACATGTCCACTAAAGACATCTAATACCATAGCCCTTGGAAGTGGCACGTGAAGCACTGGCTAATCATAGTGCTACAACTCCCAGAATGCAAAATCCCAACATATCCAACACCAGTACACTGCACCAAATATTACTTGTCATGCATGTCAAACCAATATCTGATATAACCCATCATGATTGTTCCACTGTGAAACAGTACATAGCAATGCAATGGCTCACTCACACTAACATCCCAAGCAAAACACAGCTATAGCTGAGTGCTCAATATAATGGCCACAGATGAAAGATCCCAGGCTAAAACTATACTCACCTGGTTTGGAAAGTCAGATAGCTGAGTGGATGCACATACAGTCCATCCAGGGAGAGGATACCAGAGACTGCCACAGTGAGGACAACAGAGAAGGCCCCAGTGAGGACAACACCACTGGATGTCTGGACACTGAGGAAGAACCTGGCTCATCTGGGACACCTGGTCAGTCAACAGATGTCAGCCTCACCCTGCCAACATCAACTCTTCCAAGCCTTGTTGCATCAACATCACAGACAACCATTCGCCCAAAACTGTGTACCAAGAACTGTTTTATCCATTGTGTGCCCCCACAGTAGGAGTACCTGAGTCTCACCTTGCCACCCCTGACAATGTTAGACCTGCCACCATTGGGAGTAGACAAACTGTGCCAGCTGCACAGGCATGTGGGGGCAGTGTGTGTGGAAAGGATGCTGTGGGCCAGAGGATGGGGTCTCAAAGAGATACTACTGACCAGGAAACCATTTCCCAAGTCTTGGCCCATCATGCCTTGGGAAGTTTGGTAGGCTCCCAAGTTATCACCATATTGGGGGAAATCCAAAAGCTGCAGAGGGACAACCACCAGAAAGTCATGCAGCATGGCAGGCACAACATGCCCACTTGGCATCCGTTCCAAGGGTGCTGAGAGACTTGAATACTACACTGAGTAGGTTTTGTACCCAACATCTGACCCCTTCCACTAGCAATAATACATCAGGCCCTTCTACATCTGCGGCTGCTAGTGGAATGGAGGCCCTGCCAGGGGAAGGACATACCTCACCCTCTGTAGATGAAGAACCCCACCCCGCAAACGTGGACATCCATCCAGACCATCCAGCAGGATCAGATGCCAAGACCAAACCCACTGCCAGGAAGTAAACCTCTCCTGACCTGTTCCCCTTGTGGGCCACAGATACACCCTGTTGACTCTTCTGTAACCAATCTCCATTTTCCTATGGTGCAAGATCACTGGACGTGCGTTCCCAAATGGTGCAGCAGCTACCCTGATGCTGTCATCCACCATGACTAAACCTATCACTATTTTTTTGTGTGTTTTACATTAATAGTCACATATGTTTTTTGTATTTCCGCAATAAATCATACTTAAACACAAGTCCTGTGTATGTCTCATTTATCAACCATGTACAATAGCTAAGCATGCCAACTCCAGTCTGATGATGTCCTTCTGTATTGTACACCCATTTTTATGGACCTCATACGTGGATTCCATCAGCAGGAGAGTCATTACAATAGGATTGTAACAGGACAGATTCCAAATGAGAAGTAAAGTACAGCTACAAACAGTCACTGAAAGATATGCTAACAGCATAAAGAGCGTGAATGAGAGTAGCATCATGATGTCTGCTAAAGTGTAACACAATGTAAACTACACAATACAGAAGTTAGGGTCATGTCAATCTACTAACAAGGCAGGAGGCATACAGATTGGTTCTTTGTATCACCTTGCAAAGTCTTATCACATACTCATACCATAGCTTCCAAATATACATTTCCCATGATACAGACAGAGATCAGTACTGAAACTTTAACTTACATTGGTCACATACCTGTAGGCTTGTCACTCACCTATGTCAGTCCACAGTGACATGCACATTGGTCTGCAAAGTAGGTACACAGTGACAGCAAGAATCAAGGTAGAATACATACAACTGCTACCATTGTGTAGGGAGAGGCTATGGTCCTACATTTACACATGAGCCAGACACATATTCAGACACAAATGACAGCATTTGACAACCTCATGTACCCCACAGGTGACCTTGTCGGGAAAACACTTCTCCACCCCAGTGTCCTGACAGTCTAACAATGTCAGTCACACTCCACATAATCAAGAGTCATAGTACTTGAGATCAGCCATGTCCACTTCTCATGTCTGTCTGCAGTTCCCATCTGCTTCTGACACTGTCTTTCATTTGCCAAGGTTGATGAGCCAAACAGAATCTAGGCAAATCTGTGTTTGTAAAAGAAGAGGGTTGGGACATAGCAGACTACACTCCTCAAATCAGAGAAGTCATGTCCAGAAGTGTAACTTTGCATCTGCTATAACAATACATGATACTGTAGACCACTCTGTTCTGTACACAATACAATTTTCAGTTTGCATGCACAACTCACTCATAGACATTGGATCTATCTACAACCCCACAGATGATGCAGGAAAGGAGGTGACATGCTACCCATCTACTTCAGGTTGCAAATTGAAACCACATCATTACTTAACATAGCGTTTAGTCAGTTAAAGTACTGATTGATGAGATCTGCCCTAGAGTCTTCTGCTACATCTTCCTCTGGCTCTTCATACCTTGGCAAATCTGCATTTCAACCCACAGGTTCTGCTGGCTCCTCCTCATCTGGCATAAATTGTATCTGTTGTCTCAGGGCAAGATTGTGGAGTAAGCAGCAGGCAACTATTATTTGACATACCTTGTTGGATGAGTAGAGGAGGGCTACTCCTGATCTGTCCAAGCATCTAAATCTTGCCTTCAGGAGCCCAAACGTCCGCTCAACAACATGGCTTGTCCTCCTGTGAGCCTCATTGTAGAAGACTTCCCCTAATGTGGTTGGGTACCTCACTCGTGTCAACAACCAAGGATGGGTTGGATAGCCAGAGTCACCTGTGAGCAAATTGGTAGAACAACACACACATGTAGGACATGCAACATTGTGATGGCAGGAGACATACATTGTAAACACACATTTCAGTTGTAACCGACCAACCAGCCAGGCCCTCTCTGTGTGGAGTCATGTCATCAGCAGTGGGACATTGCTGTTTCGCATGATGAAGGAATCATGGCCTGTCCTGAATACTAAGCACTGACTTGTGAAATGTACTGGTCTCCCAGACACACCACCTGAACATTTATGGAGTGGTAGTTTTTCCTGTTCCTATACACCTGTTCATTGGAACTGGGGGGAACTAAGGCTACATGTGTGCCATCTATGGCTCCAACCACATGTGGAATGTGTCCCATAGCATAAAACTCTGCCTTCACAAAGGCCAAATCTGCACGTTGGGGAAACCTGATGTAGCTGTCCAGGTGTTTCAGCAATGCACACAGAACATCCCTCATAACCAGACTGAACATGGGCTGAGACAGGGCCACTGTATTCTGAAAGTACCTAGTGGCCAGGAAGTGTAGCAGTTACAAGACTTGAAAGATGGGAGGTATGCTATAGAGATTACTAATTACAGGCATCAGATCTGGCTCCAATTGATCACAAAGATCCATGATAGTATGACGATTCAGGGGTTATGTCTGGATACAATGTCTCTCCTCCATGGTGTGCAGGTCTACTAATGGAGGGTACACTGCTGGTTGTCGTCCTCTCCTCATGGCAGGAATGCTATGTGAAAAAATGTCAACATAGTATGTGACATGCAGCATGCAGACATCTTGTAAAGTCAGATACACAACTCGCACATATCTGCTGTTGAGGTTGGTTGCAAACTCTGATATCTACAATACAGCACATAGGTCTGAACCTGATGGCACCCTCCTTGGTGCACATTCCCCGAAATAACTATTGAACTACACATACAGATTCATTTGTTACTGTACATGGTTGTAATTCCAACCGATTTGACAGGTCTTACACATATTGTTGCACATTATCAACGTTTGCAAAGCACATGGGAACATCCGAGTAGTTGTACATTGCTATCACCACATGTCCTCCAGTAACACAGTATTTGCTGCACAGGTGCACTAATTGACAACTAAACATGAAGGCAGTACTTGCAATTGTACTGCACGATATGGGGTATAGTTAATGACGCAGATAATAAAACTTTTCCATACATGTAATGTGCTTAACTTAAAATGGCAGCCACCTGACCTACTATACTAGACACAGGGAAGTGACTTAAGTCCACCGGTGGAAGTCTTCATGGCGGTCACAACCACAGTGGAAATTGCCATTGGAAGACATTGCTGCCTTTGGTGGACTTGAGCCAATGGTGATGTCCGCCAGCAATGAAGGTCATGTACGTGGCGGACGTGACCACCATCTTCTGCAGTATTGCTCACTTGACTCCTGACACTGCTGCCAGCAAGACCTTCACTACCTGAGCTGCTGTGTACTGCCTCTGGGAGCTATCATGCCACGTTATGCAGGTGATAGGGCCTCAGATTTCACCCCTGAAGTGCTGGTGAAGGTCCTACCCCTGTATGAAGAGCTATATGGCACACCAGAGGAGCAGGTGAATCCAATACAATACCAATGTGTGATAGGTGTGGTGTATGATGGTGTGTCTGAAATGTACAGTAGTGAAGGTGTTGGTGCATGCAGATGATAATTTGTAAATTAGTGTGAGTTGGGAGGATGGGAATGTTTGCCTACTTGCTGTCACTGAAGTGTACTGTCCACTACAGTTGGTATGGTGCATGTGGACGTGACTTTTTCCTTTTGTCTGTGTCATCCATGCAGGTCAACACCCATCAGAAGAAGGGAATTTAGCATGCCATCGCCAAGCAAGTGTGGACCCTGGGGGTCCAGAGCCGGCAGAGCGCACCCACTGTAGGAAGCGGTGGGAGGACCTGAGACGCTGGGCCCGGAAGACCACAGAGGCCCAAATGGGGATGTCCTCCCAACAAGGGAGGGGTGCCCGTCGGACCTTGACCCCCCTATGGCATGTTGAGACCTCTTTTTTCCCAGACTTACCTTAGCAAATCTGAGGCTGTTTGGACAGCTTTAATTATGGCTCTGCTCATTTCTGCTTGACTTAATGGTGTAGCAGGTGTTACTTTTTACATACACCTGTTGTTGTGAGATATGTTGTCATTCAGTTTGCTTGACTCTAGGTGTATGTGCCATTCAACTAAAGGTAGTAGGAATTACACGTCTGGACAGTTGTTAGTGATGTAGGTGTTCAGATGTTGTCATGTAGAGGTTTATATTCAGCATGTATGGTGGAATGCTAAGTGCCCTTCAGGCACATTGTCCATTGTATTGCTGGTGCCACTATGCTCCCTATGGTTGCCTGTGGATGTGTCCTGTGTGCTAGGTAGGCCCCTATGCAGTATAGAGAATTTTTGTCTATGTGACAATGAATCCGACTAGTGGGTACAGCAACTCCCAATTAATATTTTCCTAGTATTTAGATAGATGTTTCAATGACATGCTATGTCACTTTGTGATGCACACTGTATGGGAATGTCACATGTAGTTTCTTCATCTGAGATGTTTGCCATTGTGTAAGTTGTGTACAGGATGGTCAGTTAGGCATGTGATTGGAAAGCAACATGCTGTGTCGTATTTAAAGTGAGAGGCGTTTACTTTCATGGAACATGACTACTGGTGATGGACTTGGCAGTTGTGGAGTACTGGGAGGCATGATATTATGTTATCAGTCAAATGCATTTACTTGGACTGATTTGATGATGTACAGTGATGATCTTTATGGGGATAACATTTTGATGTAGGCATTCCATCTTGTGCATTATGCTATTGAGTTACAGCTAAATTGATGGGATGGTGATGTAGTGATGGTTGGCTTAAGTTGTGGGTGGGACTGTAGTCATATGGGAAAGTTGGAAGTATCTTGTGGCATGATGTAGGCTCTGAATGGTTTCTAACTGGGGCTTATTTGACATAAATGTTTTGTTAGTGTTGTGCATGTTGTAATGTATGTGTGTGTGAAGAATGTGATGACACTCTCTCTCACTTTCTGTGCATCAGCATCAGCAGGTGAAGGAGACAAGGCACAGCCGAGTGATGAAACTGCCGGCCACGGGACCCAGAGTACTGAGACCACTGACACCGAAGGACCCAGTGGCCCGGAGGGCAAGGGGAGTGCCACGGGGGAGAAAGGATCCACGTCTTCATCGTTGGAATCCTCCTACACTGGACACTCCCTGTCAGTGGCAGAACCATCTGGGACCACCACAGCACCATCTCTGACTGCAACCCCCTTACTACCACCAACCTCCATGTAGCTTCCCACCCAGTTGGCCGTGCCTGCTCATCCAAGAGGGTAGGCATCTCCTTTGCCCTGTCACCTCTCCCCTGCCATCCCTCCTGCCCTCTGTGAGGAGGCTATTGACCTCCTGAGGTCGATCTCTGTGGGTCAGTTGGCCATTGTGAATGCCATCCAGGGACTGGCAACTCAAGTCCAACAGAGTAATGCGTTCCTGGAGGTTATTCACGGTGCACTGGCTGCCCTACAGAGATCCTTTCAGGCTCTGGCCTCCACACTGATGGCAGCCAGTCAAACTTTGACTTCCGCCCCCCCCCCACCTTCCTCTTCCCAATCCCCTCTTACCCAACCCAGTCAAAGCATACAGACAAGCATGCATCCACCTCAACATCCAAGGGTAGCTCAGACAAGCACAAGCACCACAAGACACACCACTGGCATGCACACAAGCAACATACAGTTGAACACACATCAGAAGTCACAACCTGCTCTGACAACCCACCACCCCAGCATCACAGTCACAACATCTGACACACCTGCAGACACCACACCAACCTTCACAGATCCAGTCACTACACCTATCTTACCCACAGACAGCACCACAGCAGACCCTCAGACATCCACCCCAGTCACCACACCTGCATCCATCACAACCAATGACATTCCTACATGTAGCACATCCACCATGCCTACAGCTACCCACCTACCACAGCATCCCCCAGCACCTCCACCCCACTCAGTCCCGTAAACTTAAATGCCCTCACTCACCTACCAGACACTCACAAACATACCTCCACACACACGCACCCACAACTACCACACCAACACGTCAGACAACCACTCCCTCACCCTCCACTCCCAACCCCCCTTCTGATGACCGTCCCTGTGTGTCTAAAAAAGTGTTGCATTAATGTTTTGACTTTTCCCCTACTCCTCTTCCCCCTGTGAGCCCCTTAAATGCTCTGTTTCCCTCCCCAGGTCCGACCCTTCCACCTCCAAGGCCTCCAAGGTTTAGGGCACCAAGATGTACATCAAGTACATGTTGCACTATTTCTAGTTGGACTGGCCTATGGCCTTGGACATTTCAATATTTGTTCAAAATTTAAATAGATAATTGGACCAACCAGTTGTTGGTTTCAATGTTACACATTTGTCCTGCATTTCTTTTCTTGGGGCATATTTGAAAATGGCTGACATTGTTTGTGTGTGAATATGTGTGTAAGTGGTGCTTGTGTTATCTGTTTTATCTGGGCAGCATGTGGGGTTGTGTGCAGTGCATTTGTCCCCCAGGGATGGGTTTGTGTTGTGTGATGGCCAGGTGTATGTTGGAGACATGCTGTTGTCATGGTATTGAGTGGTGTTTCTGTTGACATGTGTTTGTTGCAATATTGTGTGGCTTTGTGTTCTTTGACTGTGTGCATGTTGGGTGAACGGCATGTCAGATGCGTTGTGATGTGTGTTTGCTGGGTATGTCAAATGCTGCATTGTATGGTTGTTTGATTGTGTGTGTTCGTTCCCTGTAGGTAGTATGTTGTGTTGTATGTGTGATTTGTCAATGGGTAGTGTCTATTGTGGGTGCTTGGCAATGCATTGTTGGTGTTGCGATTGTGGTGCTGAAGTGTCGTTTTGTGGTGTTTGTTGTGTGTGACTGTGCTGGTGCTGTGTTTCTGATAGTAGGTGTGTGTTTTTTTGACGTGTGTGTTTAATGGTCATAGTATGTGTGCTGTGTATGTGCGTGTGTGTATATGTGGCTGTCTGTGAGTGTGCGTGTCAGTGTCAGGTTACATGTGTGCGTGTCACACTCGCCACCCATTCCCAATTGATGTGTTGTGTGGGAGTGCAAACTTTGACAGTTTACAACAGTGACAGGTAGGTGTGTGTACTCACGGATGCTCCTCTTAGATTCCAGAACATTTTGTCACCGAAATGTGAGGAAAAAGTGTTTTTTGGCCACATTTTGAGGTTTGCAAAGGATTCTTGGTAACAGAACCTGGTGAGTGCCCCACAAGTCCCCCCATCTTGGATTCCCCTAGGAGTCTAGTTTTAAAAATTGCACAGGTTTGGTAGGTTTCCTTAGATGCTAGCTGAGCTAGAGGCCAAAATCCACAGCTATACACTTTGTAAAAGACAGCTGTTTTCTTTGGGAAAATGTGATGTGTCCACGTTATGTTTTAGGGCATATCCTGTCGCGGGCGCTAGGCCTACCCACACAAGAGAGGTGCCATTTCTATCAGGAGACTTGGGGGAATGCTGGGTGGAAGGACATTTTTGGCTCCTCTCAGATTCCAGAACTTTCTGTCACCGAAATGTGAGGAAAAAAATATTTGGGGGCCAAATTTAGAGGTTTGCAAAGGATTCTGGGTAACAGAACCTGGTGAGAGCCCGACAAGTCACCGCATCTTGGATTCCCCTAGGTCTGTTGTCATCTTCGGCGTCCCTGGACGAGCAGCGGGAAGACTTGTAGTTCTGGTTCCATGGCGGCTCCGGATGAGTATGGCTTCCTGAAGGTGAGTGTCCCCTTTTATACAGTTAGGTTCTGCCTGAGTTTCCGTAGTGGTACAACAACGGTGGAAACCTTGGCGGTGTGCAACCTCGTAATCTGTCCAGCGAAAACATGGTCTCAGCATTCTGCAGGTGACTACCGTCGTCTGTGGTGGTTAAACCGCAGTAGCGGTGCCAGCGATGCTTTGGCTGTATTCTGTTGAGAATACCGCCATGGTCATAACATGGCAGTCTTCTCCGCCAGCCTGTTGGCAGTGCGACCGCCACTGCCAACATGGCGGTCTTGAGATCACCAAACTCGTAATGAGGTCCTTGATCTCTTGCTCATGGGTGTTTTAGCCACAAAATATTTCTTCAGTTTTAATTTCCTGCAATATTTATACAAGTTACCCCTTTGCTGTAGCTAGGGTCCATTCCCACACTTAGACAAAATGTCAGTCCTTTTTTCAAAAGATTCATATGTTTGTTGTTTAAAACCTTTGTGGATAAATGAATCACAAGATTATCCTAATAATTCAATATTATCTCTTTGTGCCCCTGCCTCCTCTTCCTTATCCAACTCCGCCTTATTCTTTTTGGCTTGTCTAGTTCGCTGGCTTTGTAATTTCTCTACCCCTCCTCCGATATTTGTAATGATCACATTTCCCTAGGTTTGCACCATTGTTTGCCCTTTGTCCCCCAAACTTACTTCGGAGCTTTCTACACTGGTTGGGAGTTCCTTTTGATCCTTAATCTGATCCATCATTTGTCTACTATGCATCGCATCAAAGCGTCTTGCAAACGTATAGATCCTCCTTGCAGCATAATCCATTTTGTCTCTATTGAACTTTTTTAACTTCTTTTGTTGGACTTCATCATCATATATACTTTATTCGACCATGGGTCATAAAAGTTACATATTAAATTGTACAAAAAAGGTACGTTTGCTTCATTATGCTTTTACACTGGCTAAAAATAATAAGGTTTAGAATAAGAAAAGCTTCTATAGGCAATGGCCTACTATAATCCACCATTATTCCCGATACATAGCTTAACATTTAGATACCAGGGTTTCTGAGACGTTTACTTCATAACGTTAAAATAGTACAAATATTTAAAAGCTCTTAAAACAATATGAGGTGGTTTCAAATACAAATTTCCCAGGTGGTATCATCATCAAGATAAATACAAACTATCCGACCCAAGATATAAAGATTTAAAGTGCTAATTTGATGTTACATAGTAATACAATTCCTTAATAATTTAGATGGCATACTTTAACAAAGAGAGCCTACTACCGGCACAACATTTGGCAGGTTTAAGCACTGTCAAGTCATTAAGACACAAGCACAGTGTGATAAAAAGCTTATATAATAACTTAAAATGGTTATCGGATTCATGTTAAAATGGCACGAGTACCAGACAGGTGCATAAAAAATAGCTCTTTGTGGCTAATACTAGTGTTAAAATGGCAGAAACACATGATGATTACCTACATAATGTCTAAAAAATCTATTCCAAGCCCTGTCCAAACCACATGGTCAATAATTCGTCATCATCTTCATCATCAACTTAGTTCATCAATGACCATAAAAGCACATAAAACAAAATATAATAATTCTTAAGTAAATAAATACATGTCTGTAAATAGGTGTAAAAACATTAAAACAATAACTTGAATTGCACATATGACTCTAAATCTTACCTATATAGAGATAAGACCTTAAATAACTTTTTGAAGATGGCAACGTATGCGCCAAGCTGTTGCTAAATACTTGCTTACTGAAAGAATTACGTCAGCTGAATTATGGCTTTTTAGAACCCGTAGAGCCAAAGAGCAATTCTTGAATCCGATGTCCCTGCAAATCTTGCGGATCCATTTTGTTCGCGGAATCGCATAGGCTGGGCAGAAGAACATGAAATGCTCAATGGTTTCAAAAATACTGCCACAGGCAGGGCATATATCGGGAAGATTAATCGACCCCCACCTATGAATCAATGACATCAGGGGCAGAGAGCCAAAACGAAACCTTGCATATAAGCTCTTGCCTTGCAAATCCGGTATAACATCCAAACAGAGTTCAAACTTTGGGGACCATTTAATATCAGTAAAGGAATTAGTTAAGCGACCATGGGATTTATGGGTTATGTAGTTGTCCTTAACGTAAGACCAATAGGTTAACTTTAAAACATTTTTGTGCCGTCTCTCTAATTTATGGGGATTTTCCCAATAGTCACCCAGACCCAAAAGCCGGAGCCAATGGGCCACATGGCGAATCCAGGGAAGAGTATTAGCATTTTGGCATTTCACTAAATCGAGTAATGCGGTCTTATATATATCTAGTTCGGGGGTTATCCATAACCTGATCCAATAAAGGAGAGGTCTTAGAGTAGCTAGATCTGCTACTCGGCTTAACCCCAGATCTAGAAATAATGGAAGCAAGGGTGTGGTGCGTGGACATGCAATTAAAGCCCTTGCAAAGTTGTTTTCCCCCACACTGATCTTATTGCAGTTAGCGTAACCCCATACCTCCGCTCCGTACAGGGCTGCACTTTGAGCCTTAGCTGTGTAAATTTTTATTGCTGGGGAAACAACCTTTGTAAAGGAGCTTTGATAGAAACGCAATATGGATGAGGCTCTATGTTGAAGGAGCCCTGCACTTTTTGTAATCTGCTCTTCCCATAGTAGTTTACTGGTTAACCTAACTCCCAAGTAATCTATAGAGCTTACTTCCTTCAACGGTACTCCCTCAATATGAATGAAACATCTTTTCCTAGGTCCCTTGGATAACACCATCAATTTGGTTTTGTTAATGTTAACCTCCAACCCATGATCGCTACAGAATTGGATAAACCGGTCAACAAGGGTTTGCAACCCCATTGGTGTCTTAGAAATGAGGAGTGAATCATCGGCAAAGAGCAAGATAGGGATTTTTTGTGTATTCAGGGAAGGGGCATCATTCTGGCCTATGGACACAGCCTTCACTACTTCGTTGATAAATATGGTAAACAGTAGGGGGGCTAACACGCAACCTTGGCGAACTCCTCTTCTGATTAGGATCCGTTCTGTCAGTTCGCCTTGTTCACCCCACCTCACTTGGGCATAAGTGTTCTCATGTAGTCGTTTTAACAGGAGTAATAGATCCTCTGGGATTCCCAATCTACCCAGCACTTCCCACAGTTTGGCTCTTGGGACCAAATCAAAAGCCGATCGTAGGTCTATAAATACCACATACAGGCATTGTTTGGCCACAAGTACATATTTCCAATGCAATATGGCCAATCGAAAGACCTGGTCTATCGTGCTTGTTTTTGCACGAAACCCTGCCTGTAAATGGGAAAGGATTTGGTACTCCTCAACCCAATTGATTAGCCTCTGCAAAATTTGTTTAGCAAAGATCTTTTGTAGGTTGTCTATAAGGCTAATTGGCCTATAGTTAGCTGGGAGATTAGCATTCCCTTTTGATCCTTAATCTGATCCATGATTTGTCTACTATGCATCGCATCAAAGCGTCTTGCAAACGTATAGATCCTCCTTGCAGCATAATCCATTTTGTCTCTATTGAACTTTTTTAACTTCTTTTGTTGGACTTCTTTTTCATGTTTTTCCAGATTTCTTTCTTTTAAGTTCCTCAAAACATTTTATCCCTTCCTCTGTCTCTTCGTATTTTTCCAGTGCTTTTTCTAAGACCTTCATTTTTTCTAGAGCTGTTGCAAGCCTCCTCTCAGCACGAATGATGAGGTTGTTCATTAGTTTATTAGAACAATCTGTTGTATCCATCCGCCATTGCCTTAATAAATCAGGATCCATATCGTTAGGTGTTGGTAAAACAAATATTCTCAATCCTTTTGGGATTCGGTTGCACTCGATGTATATTTTTAAGGTTACTCTTTCCCACCATGTGTTCATTTCCATTGTGTGTGCTTTCTCAAGGTTTTTAATACTATTCTGAAATCATTTCCTTTTATAATCCCTTGCGTTCACGTTTTTTTGCAATATTTCACTGTTCTCTGTCATACATCTCTGACACATTCCTCCCATTTCCTCCATCTCTCTGGCATTTTCGAAATTCAACTCAACTGTTAAGTTCCTATTTGTTAGAACGGAGCACAACTGTTAAGTTCTTGTTTGTTTAAACAGTTGTATATGATCCCCCTAAAAAAGCTGTAACAGTAATTCTGCTCGTTGTTATAGCACACACTAGTTTATCCGTTGCTGTTTTCTCCATCACTCTACCATTCACCAGTTGCGCTCTCGGCTGTCAAATTCCTGTTTGTTTAAACAATCATGTATAATGCCCCCAAAAGTATGGTCTCAATGATTCTGCTTGTTCTAGTAAGCACTAACTACTCCTTTGCTACCAACGGTACACACAAATAGTCAGTGACGGATCTCCCAAAAAGCCACTTGCCACCAGTGTGAATAACATTAAATCAGGTTCTTAGTTGAAACTCTCAATTCTTCCACGTTGGGGAACCAGACTATGGACAATAATCTTTATAATCATCTGCATGTTTATCGAACAGGAACCTGGATTTCGCGGTCCTGTTTATTAGAGTTGTGCTCAGGTGTTGAATTCCTATTTGTTTACCTCGTTTTATTGAATACCCCTAAAATGCGGTATCAGTGATTCTGCTTTTTGTTATACCACGCACTCATTTATCCGTTGCCGTTTCCTCCGTCACTCTGCCATTCACAAGTTGAGCTCTCGGTTGTCAAATTCCTATTTAAACACGCCTGTATGAGAATGCGGTCTCAGTGATTCTACTTATTATTGTAACACTCATTAATTACTCTGTTGCCTGCCAAAGTGCACACAAATAGTTACTTCTTTTCTTGCTTTAACCCTTTCGCTGCCAGGCCTTTCCCCCCTCAGGTGCTAAGCCTTTTTTTGGCTTTTTGGGGCAGTTCATGCTTAGGCCCTTATAATTTTTTGTCCACATAATTTACCCACGCCAAATTGACGTCCTTTTTCCCCAAAATCCTAGGGATGCTAGAGGTACCCAGACTCCCCTGAAGGAGACCAAGAAATTAGCCAAAATACAGTGAAAATTTCGTGTGTTTTTTTTAAAAAAATGGGAAAAAAGGGCTGCAGATTTTTTCCCTGAAAAAGGCATCAACAAAGGGTTTGTGGTGCTAAAATCACCATATTCCCAGCTTTCAGGAACAGGCAGACTTGAATCAGAAAACTACATTTTTCGACACAATTTTGGCATTTTACTGGGACATACCCAATTTTTATTATTTTTTGTGCTTTCAGCCTCCTTCCAGATGGTGACAGAAATGGGTGTGAAACTAATGCTTGATCCCAGAAAGCTAAACATTTCTGAAAAGAAGACAAATTTCTGAATGCAGCAAGGGGCAAATTGTGTAGATCCTAAAAGGGTTTCCTACAGAAAATAACAATGGAAATAAAAAGATATTGAATTTGAGGTGAAAAAAACAGCCATCTTCTCCACGTTTTACTCTGTAACTTTTACCAGCAATGACAGATTTTAAAAAGCAATACACTGGTACGTCTGCTGGACTCTTTTGGTTGCGGGGATATATAGGGCTTGTAGGTTCATCAAGAACCCTAGGTACCCAGAGCCAATAAATGAACTGCACCTTGCAATCGGTTTTCATTCTATACCGGGTATACAGCAATTCATTTGCTGAAATATAAAGAGTGAAAAATAGGTATCAAGAAAACCTTTGTATTTCCAAAATGGGCATGAGATAAGGTGTTGAGAAGCAGTGGTTATTTGCACATCTGTGAATTCTGGGGTGCCCATACTGTAGTGAATCCTAGTTCGTTTTAATGGGAAAGCAGGAGTTAGCTTAGCATCTGGCTTGTAGACTCGTGCCCCCGTCACCTAGTGACTTTTAACCTACCTAGCTTGCTCTGTCTTAGCCCATTTAATTATTTATTTCTTCTAAGATGGCTGCCTTGTTTATAGTTAGGCCACTTGTTATGAGTTACATTATCAGTGTCACCGCGCCAAGGGGTCAAGATCAAGCACCAAAGACAAAAAAACAGTAGGTGTTCACACTTAGGGATTTTCCCTCTCTATACTTTCGAGGGATTGTTGATATTACTTGCCGTCCCAAGCATGCCTGTTATCTAATACACCTACATCAGGGGACCTTGTAGATCTGTATAAATACATCACACTTTAGACAGACAATCAGAGGGATTTCGACCAGAGGGCATCGCCACCATCGTTGATACCGATGCTGTAGTCGTCTTGACGCTGACCCAGTCTTCGTGTCCCTGCGGAGTCTGAGATAGATACCTCATTCCAAGGTAACGAGAGTTGGGGGCTCCTCTCATGGACACGGCATTGGCAGATTAGGTTTAACAAACCCAACTCTCCTTTAGGTAGGAGGTTAGGCCTTTTTATTAGGATAGTAGGGCATCTTACATCTCATATATCTTTTCTATGTATTGCAAAATGGTGGGGGTCTTCGTAACAATGACTCTCGTCTTCACAATACTGTTACTTACTTTATTCATTATCCTAAGCATTGCAGTCCATGCAACTTATCGCAAATTGCAGTTATTTTAAATAAAAAGCTATTATAACGTTACTGCATCTGTGTCATTGCCTGTGTTTGTATGAGACATAATATATCTGTGAGAAAAGGGTAATCTCCGTTTAACCACGACACTCCCTGAGATATCTCAATTTTGAGTCCATGCAAAAACGACTGCCATAAATCACCTTTTACTATTGTGTTTCTGGTGAGGTGCTGCTAGTGAGCCGGTAAGGTTGGGATAACAGTTGCGACTTGTTGTAGGAAAGACAAAGTTGCCTACAAACAAAAGTACTGTCATCCTTAAACCAGCAGTCTTGCTCAGATCAAGAGTCCAAACTATGACATGGCGCCACCAACGATGGTGTTTAGGCACTAATTTACGGATACCCTGACTATCACTGTCTCACAGACAACAGATGCACTAAGTACACCTAATTAAGCTGTAGGTTGTTCGAGCTCGAACTCATAAAAGGAAAATACTTCCCCTTTGCATGGCCTTACAGATGAAGGCGGGGATGTTAATCTGATAATAGAAGCTACTGAAGCATACCAAACAGAAACAATTTACTGTTGGGTCACCTTTCCTGAGGTTGACCAAAGAACGCACACATATGAAGCTGCGAACGTACCTTTACGGTACCAAGCATACCAGTATCATGAAATATCGCTCACATACCAAGAGCATCAGAACTGGTTTGAAGGCGCCCTACCACATGTACTACGAAGAGTGAGGTTAGGTCCCTTAAGTAATGAGGGACCTACCTGGCCTATGTTCGCCACATATACACCTCACCCAGGCATACAGAAATATGCCGATAGCAGATTTACTAATTTTATATAATGAATTAGTGGCATTATATAGACGATTAGTCCAGTTCGTAATGCGAACATTGAACACAACACCAGCGCGTCCAGCACCGCCAGTGGCTGGTGGATATCAATTGGCTACTGGGATTAATCCACAAACAGTGCATACTATTATGGGTAAAGTGCCCACGGAACGGGAAAAAATACCGTTCTGGATTGCCCAGAAAACGAATCAGCTGGAAGCTGTGTTTCCCCATACGGGACCACAGGAGAAACATAGATTGCTCACTATGTGCTTGCCGTTTGGGATGGTTCCGTCGGTGAATGACTGTGCCACATGGGGTACAGTCTTCGCTGCCATATATACTAGCACAATTGGTACCCCGACACTTGCCAATTTACCGGAAGTGTTAAAACAAATACAAAATGAGCATGGGGCTGCACCAGCCCTGGATCTGGGGATGAAATTAATGCGTAACTTTGACGCCGTATCCTCAATAATACTGAGTAATATTAAAGGGGAAGCAGTAGCCCTGGCAATTCGCCAGCGTCTCCGGGAAACTCCAAACCAGGAACAGGAGAGACAGCTACTGAAAATAATTTCTGATACCTATACTAGTATAGTACGGGATAGTTTGGGAGCCAAACCTAAAAAATTGGAGTTACAAAGTACCACCCATAAGGAGGGTATGAAGCAGGCACAAGAGGGCTCTAAGAAGCGCTGGGACAAACAAAAAGATTTCAAAGAAAGAAGAAATAAGAGAGCTGATTCTCCACACCCGGAGAACTCCGAAAGGAGGTATAATCTCAGAAATAGGGAGAACATTAGAACTCCAGACAGATATACTGATTCACGTCCCTCTCGTTCCTTTCAGGACGCACTGGATAGACGTAGCGAGAGAGGGGGCCGTCAGGATCGACGTCCGGAATACGTGAAAGAAAAAAAAGACTCACCACAGTCTACCATTAAAAAAGAAGAAAAGCCTCCTCAGCAAAAGCCACAGTTTAAAAAGAAGAAGGTGGCAGCACTGACAGTTAAAAATGCCAGTAATGTTGAGAAAGCTTTTGAGGAACAAGAGGTGGGTAGTGACTCTGTTAGACAGCGCGGCAGAGGGCACGATATGTCGCCAGAGTCTGAAAGATCATCTGGATGCGACAGCAACTAGCAATTACATTGTGGTTGAAACAGCAGATGGCCGCGTTCTCCCCCCGATAGGGTTTATGATTTAACAATTCAGATAGAGGGAGACGTGAAGCGCTCTATTAGTGTAATATTTTGGGATGAACTTACTAGTGATATCCTATTGGCCGATAGAGACTGGCCACCTGAACACGTCCGCAACCTCCTGCATGGGGAAAATGTCATTTTGCCTTCTTTCTCCGATCTTGTTCCGGAATCAGCAAAAGGTACCTATGCTGCTGAATGGGCTTTAGTGCAGGCACCTGCACTATACCGCAATCATGTAGGTTGGGACAAGGAGTCTCCTTGTCATATTATTCCCGTTAGGTCTACACCCCAACCGCAGCCACAATACCCTGTTAAACATGAAGCGAAAGCTCCGGTAAAGGAGATCCTATCACAACTTGAGTACCAGGGAGTAATTGAGCCCTGTACGTCTGCAATGAATAATCCATTATTCCCCTGTGCAAAGCCAGATCATTCATATAGAATAGTAGTTGATTATAGGCACTTAAATAGTCATACACGCACATATGCTATACAAAATTCACACAGCACAGCACTGATAAACAATATAGTGCGTAAAAAATATAAAACTACATTAGATATATCTAATGGATTTTTTTGCCAGAATTTAGCACATGAAAGTAGGGACCTAAGTGCATTTTTTTTTGGCTCTCAGAAACGCTTTTGTCGTTTACCTCAAGGCTATAAAAATAGCCCAGGCCTGTTTTCAGCCCGTGGAACATCAATTTTGCATGAGATTGATTCCGATGCATTGTCCTATGTGGATGACATATATCTCACTGATGACGCCCTCGACATTTATCTTGCGAGGGTCGATCGGATCATTTTGGGATTTGCAGACCTCGGTTATAAATTTAATTTTATGAAAAGCAAGATAGCCTTTCTTAGTGTATTATTCCTGGGATATGAGCTATCAAACGAGGGGAAGAGCCTGGCCCCGCACTTTCTAGAGAAGTGTGCTCAACTACAGCCTCCAAATACACTTAAGAAACTGCAGTCATTACTGGGTTTCTTCAATTTTGGCAGAACATACATTCCAGATTATGCAGAACGCATCAAGCTGCTTTATGACTTAGTTCAGCCCAATTTTTCAAGCAGACGCTGGACGACTGAACACACACACATCCTTAGGGACATGCAACAGGACATGCTAGAAGCTAAACACTTACACACATGTGACAATAAAACAAACTTGGTCATCAGAATAATTGCTGGTGCCCTTGGATTTACTTATGTCACCTTTAATGAGGATGACATGGTACCGATAGCATATAAATCACATTTATATTCAAATGCTGAACAATGTTTTGCACCTACAGAAAAGATTATGACAGCAGTTCAGATGGCCGTCATAAAAGAGAGGCCACTTGCCCAGGGGAGACGCATTATTGTTGTCTCCCCGGTGCCGGCCTTAGAGGCTGTCACTAAAGCGAGCGTTCCGAACGCTAAGGCATTACATCCACGCTGGATTCAATGGGCAACGTCTCTGACCGCAACTGATGTAGATTATATATTCGATCCAAGACTTCAACACACAATAATTTCTCCAGTATGAACAAGAGTACCCCGCTCCTCTAAATATTTTGCCACTAGACAGTTATAATACTATCATATATACTGACGGGTCAGCACAACCGGCTGTAGGTACTAAACATCAATACTCGGCAGCTTGCGCAGCCGTGTGCGGAGTGATGGAAGATGGAGTTTTCCACCCTCACAATACCTACACGCCGACCTTAGGTGACTGCACAGCCCAGTTGGCTGAGCTTAAAGCTCTTATTCTAGCGCTTGAACATACTGAGACAGGAAGACAGACCTTGATAGTCTGTGATTCATATTACTGCGTCCAGTCATACAATGAATATCTCAATCATTGGAAGCTGAACGGGTTTAGGGATTCTAAAGGGAACACCATAAAACACAAAATATTGTGGGGGAGGGTGGCTGATCTTAAGGATAAGCTACCGTGTGTCCATGTAGTTCATACATTAGGACACCAACGTGTAGGAATACACGTTGCCGGTAATACATTGGCTGATGAAGCGGCCAAAGCATAGTAGCTACGGCTTCTGTGGCTGCAGTGACTTGTTCTCGGATGAGATTGGATAATGAAATACTGATTGCCGTTAAAGCTTCGGCTGCAGGGAAGCCCCTTCCGAAAGGATACCCTACAAACTATACTTACCATATCAGTGCACAGAATGTTGCTTACACAACGATTCCTGGGGTTGGAGATCGAGTGATCCCCAATGAAGACCAGCGATTAGAGCTGATTACAGCCGCACATGAGGGTGTCGCTTCTGCACATGCTGGTATACAGGCCACAATAACATTTCTACAGCAACGCTACTGGTGGCCTGGTCTATGCAGACGAACTAAGCACTATGGGGGTTATTTCAACTTTGGAGGAGGTGTTAATCCGTCCCAAAAGTGACGGTAAAGTGACGGATATACCACCAGCCGTATTACGAGTTCCATAGGATATAATGGACTCGTAATACGGCTGGTGGTATATC
Organism: Pleurodeles waltl; assembly: GCF_031143425.1. Taxonomy (NCBI): domain Eukaryota; kingdom Metazoa; phylum Chordata; class Amphibia; order Caudata; family Salamandridae; genus Pleurodeles; species Pleurodeles waltl. The sequence continues at coordinate 714,429,779 of NC_090448.1, forward strand.
CGCCACTTTACCGTCACTTTTGGGACGGATTAACACCTCCTCCAAAGTTGTAATAACCCCCTATGTCCTTTGCTGTGACATTTGCCAGCAGATTAAGGGCTCTAATATCAAACGCCCTCTGCAGACATCCCTCTTAGTGTCTGACAAGCCACTTCAGTGTGTGTACCTAGACCATTGTGGTCCCTTACAGCCTGATGGTGCATACAAATACATTTTAGTGGCTGTAGGTTCCTGTTCTAGATTCCTGTGGGTATGGCCACAGCGGTCGGCTGACACCCGGACTGTTATAAAAGATTTGCTGATCTTTAACGGCACATATGCGGTTGCAGGAGTCCATTCGAACCAGGGCCCTGGAATTGCCCTTTAAGGCATTCAGGGACACCATTGGGACATTGGGTGTTGAACTCCATTACTCCTCACCATACCATCCCGAGGGAAATTTGGTCGTGGAGAGGTGGAATCGTGATCTAAAGCAGTCCTTGACAGCTCAAGTATTAGGTTCAGGCCGCAGTTGGTTACACCACCTATATGGGGTCCAGAGAGCACTGAATAATCTGCCAAGACGGTCCTTGGGGGGACACTCTCCATATGAGGTTCTCTTTGGGATACCTATGTATGTCCCAGATCTTGATGCCCCTGGTATGGTGACAGCAGAAACACCATTTGACATAAAAGAACGTCTCACTGTTTTACAGGAGCTTCAACAATTTTGTGATGATAAATCATCTACCAGTGCTGCCACCTTAGGAATAAGGGAATTGGCGAAAACTTCGACTGGCTGGATTCCTAAAGTTGGGGATCTGGTTTGTGAGAAGATTGCTGTGAAGATGGAGTTTGGTCCATCAAACAGAGCATTGGTGCCAGTCTTGGGAATAAAAGGCACCAGGACTGTCATCTTACCACCACTGTCTGGATCTAAGAAGAACAGATTAATCTCCATTGATGACATCAAATTACACCATGTGGCCGATCCTTCACAGTAGACCAGGAGGTCCCTTGGGTGGTTCCCGATCCCCTCTCACTACCCAACAGGACATCCATCTACATAGTAGGATGAACATCACTACTACTGACTATGCAACTATGTCAACTGCTGTTCCAGACACTTCCTCGACCATGGGGAGGGCGGAAAATGAACTTTTGTTGGTTCCAGTCACATCTTCAGTGACCACTCCGCTCCAAGATTTGGCTGTATTTTACACAAACACTTAAACGACTAATGACGTTGTCTATCAAGAACCTCCACGTGCGGTGGATCAGAATACACCGGCTCCTGTGTTTGCAGAGACTACCTCTGGCTATTTCATTGACATTGATGATTTTTCTTCGGATTCATCCTCTACAGTGATTGACAATATTTCAAAAAGTAGTAAGCTGTATGGCTTAAAAAGAACTATTTGATTTACCCATGGAACTACCTGTGGTTCTGTTTGACATTTATTGCATTATTTTTATGGATTGGTTTTGTGACTGTTTTCTTTTTGCTCATAAATGGTCACTATATTCCTGATCACTCCTCAGTGGAGCCTGTTGATGAAATTTTAACACCACATCATTCTTCACATAAGGTCCGAAGAGATTTCTCCCCTGTAAATATTACAGCAATACCAATTACTGATGGGATTGTGTGGGACAAAGTTCCATTCGATATATACGGGCCTACAGAGATTATTCAAATACCATACGTGTTCAAAATTTCAATGACTGATGTAATTACACCTGATATTGTCTCTGATGATTGGAATGTCCGAACAGTTGATTCCATGCTAACTGAAATGAAGGACTATTCCGCTTTTGAAAGTGATGATGTATATGATTATACAATGAATTATGGGGAAATGTTCTGCTATAACAATTGGGGACATCACTACCTACACTGTGCCACTAGATATAGGCCTCTCTTGAACTACACGCAGTGGGAACACTGTTCGACACCACAGGTGGGAAGTCCAAAGTATTATAGCGATTAATTTACATACTTTTCTGGCCATGATACAAAAAAAGTTGTATTATTTTAAAATACCTCCGGCACAAATTAGGAACATTTTGCTAACAGATATAAAACTGATTTATTCAGATCCCTTTGTTTCCCGGCTCCCAATTGAGGGTTATGAATATTGTAAGAGCACTATTGAATTGAAAAGTGTATGGGGAACATAAGATTGGCAGATACAGGGTAGGGAGGCTTTGTTTCGAGCATGCCTGATTCCTGTGCAAATGATTTTCTTAAATGACACTAGTGAGCAGACATCCTGTCTGGGGTTAGCAAAAATTAAAGTTCTGAACACGCCCAGAATCCCTACTCTGGCAAAATTTAAGGATTGCAAACACTTTTTTAATGTTACAGAGGACAGGCTAGATGCAATGGTTAAGGCTGGTACCTATAATTCTTCACTTTCCAGTCCCGGCGGGTGATTGGTATGGCCCTCCGACACTAATGAGTGTCAAAGACGTTTCTTGAACCCTTCAGGGGTTTTTTCAATTAACAGGCCAGACCCTCGCTTTATATCGGGTCAACATACAGGTATAGTTACAACATACAGTGTGGGTAACCTGTGCCAGCAATGGGTGCAAACAAACATGTTAACAGCAGTTAAGAAACACCTGAACACTCTTTCTGACAGTATAGACTTGCAGGATTTTCTGCTGGGTCCTAGAAAACAGCGCTCAAAAAGGTTTTTATAGGTTGTACGACGGAACGCCAACTGCCAAAACAACGAGTGCCTAAACAAGGAGGTCGGAACACCGACCTCGTTGTTACTACTAATGCCTTTACCACGAATGCCTTAACAACGATATTTAGTTGTAAAGGCATTCCTGGTAAAGGCATTAGTAATAGGCATCCATTGATCCTGCATGCCTCACCCCAACCCCCCAACCCTACCCCAAAACCTAAAACCCCCTGACCCCCAACCCCCGCCCCAAAACCTAAAACGCCCCACCCCCCCAACCCCACCCCAAAACCTAAAACCCCCTGACCCCCCACCCCCTCCCCAAAATCTAAAACGCCCCGCCCCAAAACCTAAAACGCCCCACCCCCCAAACCCACCCCAAAACCCCCTGACCCCCCACCCCCTCTCCAAAACCTAAAACGCCCCGCCCCCAACCCCTGCCCCAAAACCCCCTAACCCCCACCCCCGCCCTATAACCTAAAACGCCCCACCCCCCAACCCTACCCCAAAACCTAAAATCCCCTAACCCCCACCCCCTCCCCAAAACCTAAAACGCCCCACCCCCCAACCCCACCCCAAAACCTAAAACCCCCTGACCCCCACCCCCTCCCCCCAACCCCCGCCCCAAAACCTAAAATCCCCGACCCCCCACCCCACCCCAAAACCTAAAACGCCCCGCCCCCCACCCCGCCCCAAACCTAATACCCCCTAACTCCCCACCCCGCCCCAAAACCTAACACGCCCCACCCCTCCAACCCCGCCCCAAAACCTAAAACCCCCTGACCCCCACCCCAAAACCTTAAACGCCCCGCCCCCCAACCCCGCTCCAAAACCTAAAACCCCTGACCCCCCCACCCCCGCCCCAAAACCTAAAACCCCCCACCCCCAACCCCGCCCTAAAACCTAAAAACCCCCACTTACCTGAGTCGTCGCCTCGTCATCTGCGTCGGCCTCCTCAGCCGACTCCCTTGTTTGTACCTTAACCACGCACGTTCGTTGTTCAGGACATGCATGGTTAAGGCACAAAATAACTAAGTCGTGGTTAAAGAAAGCGTTGTTCCGCTTTCGTTAACCAGGACTTTGTTATAAAAAAGTCGGCATAAAGGACGTTTCCCGTTTTTATATGCTATGTACAATGAAATTTGGAAACTTTCCCAGATTGAGGCTGCTGCGCGTTTAAGGCAACTAGATAAGGAAAATTTGGAAAAAACATTAGCTGTTGTCGACAATGGCATGAATACACTGTCCAACAGGATTTATTCACTATCAAATATAGGGCCTCATTCCGACTTTGGCTGGCGGCAAACGGGAACCGCCACTTGGCCGCTCCGCGGTCAAAAGACCGCTGAGGCCATTCTGGCTTTCCCGCTGGGCCGGCGGGCGCCCGCCAAAGGAGCACCCGCCGGCCAAGCGGGAAAGGCCCTGCAACAATGAAGCCGGCTCCGAATGGAGCCGGCGGAGTTGCAGGGGTGCGACGGGTGCAGTTGCACCCGTCGCGATTTTCACTGTCTGCTAAGCAGACAGTGAAAATCATGGTGGGGCCCTGTTAGGGTTGCACAGTTCATTTTAATGGGAAAGCAAGAGTTAGCTTAGCCTCTGGCTTGTAGACTTGTGCCCCCGTCACCTAGTGACTTTTAACCTACTTAGCTTGCTCTGTCTTAGCCCATTTAATTATTTATTTCTTCTAAGATGGCTGCCTTGTTTATAGTTAGGCCACTTGTTATGAGTTACATTCAGTCACTGCGCCAAGGCGTCAAGATCAAGCACCAAAGACAAACAAACAGTAGGTGTTCACACTTAGGGATTTTCCCTCTCTATACTTTCGAGGGATTGTTGATATTAATTGCCGTCCCAAGCATGCCTGTTATCTAATACACCTACGTCAGGGGACCTTGTAGATCTGTATAAATACATCACACTTTAGACAGATAATCAGAGGGATTCCGACCAGAGGGCATCGCCACCATCGATGATACCGATGCTGTAGTCGTCTTGACGCTGACCCAGTCTTTGTGTCCCTGCGGAGTCTGAGATAGAGACCTCATTCCAAGGTAACGAGGGTTGGGGGCTCCTCTCATGGACACTGCATTCGCAGATTAGCTTTAACAAACCCAGCTCTCCTTTAGGTAGGAGGTTAGGCCTTTTTATTAGGATAGTAGGGCATCTTACATCTCATATATCTTTTCTATGTATTCCAAAATGGTGGGGGTCTTCGTAACAATGACTCTCGTCTTCACAATACTGTTACTTACTTTATTCATTATCCTAATCATTGCAGTCCATGCAAGTTATCGCAAATTGCAGTTATGTTAAATAAAAAGCTATTATAACTTTACTGCATCTGTGTCATTGCCTGTGTTTATATGAGACATAATATATCTGTGAGAAAAGGGTAATCTCCGTTTAACCACGACACTCCCTGAGATATCTCAATTTTGAGTCCATGCGTAAACGACTGCCATAAATCACCTTTTACTATTGTGTTTCTGGTGAGGTGCTGCTAGTGAGCCGGTAAGGTTGGGATAACAGTTGCGACTTGTTGTTGGAAAGACAAAGTCGCCTACAAACAAAAGTACTTTCATCCTTAAACCAGCAGTCTTGCTTAGATCAGGAGTCCAAACTACGACAATACTAGCATGTGAATTACAGGGCATTTCTCAAATAGACGTCGCTTTAACACACTGTCTTACATTTGGAAGGAAAAAATGTAGAGAAAGACAAGGAGCAATCACACTTGTTTTGCTATTTTCTGTTCTCCGAAATCTCCTGATAAAAATGGTACCTCACTTGTGTGGGTAGGCATAATGCTTGCAACAGGAAACACAACATGGACACATCACATTTTTACATTGAAATCTGATGTGTTTTTTGCAAAGTGCCTAGCTGTTGATTTTGGCCTCTAGCTCAGCCGCCACCTAGGGAAACCCACCAAACATGGGCATTTTTTTAAACTAGACATTTAGGGGAATCCAGGATAGGGTGACTTTGTGGGGCTCTCACCAGGTTCTGTTACCCAGAATCGTTTGCAAACCTCAAAATTTGGCCAAAATAACACTTTTTCCTCACATTTCGGTGACAGAAAGTTCTGGAATCTGAGAGGAGCCACGAATTTCCTTCCACCCAGCGTTCCCCCAAGTCTCCCGATAAAAATGATACCTCACTTGTGTGGGTAGGCCTAGCGCCCGTGACAGGAAATGCCCCTAAACACAACGTGGACACATCACAATTTTTGACAGAAAACAGAGGTGTTTTTTGCAAAGTGCCTACCTGTAGATTTTGGCCTCTAGCTCAGCCGGCACCTAGGGAAACCTACCAAACCTGTGCATTTCTGAAAACTAGAGACCTAGGGGAATCCAAGATGGGGCGACTTGTGGGGCTCTGACCAGGTTCTGTTACCCAGAATCCTTTGCAAACCTCAAAATGTGGCTAAAAAAACACGTTTTCCTCACATTTCGGTGACAGAAAGTTCTGGAATCTGAGAGGAGTCACAAATTTCATTCCACCCAGCGTTCCCCCAAGTCTCCCGATAAAAATGATAACTCACTTGTGTGGGTAGGCCTAGCGCCCGTGACAGGAAATGCCCCAAAACACAACGTGGACAAATCAATTTTTTTAAAAGAAAACAGAGGTGTTTTTTGCAAAGTGCCTACCTGTAGCTTTTGGCCTCTAGCTCAGCCGGCACCTAGGGAAACCTACCAAACCTGTGCATTTTTGAAAACTAGAGACCTAGGGGAATCCAAGATTGGGTGACTTGTGGGGCTCTGACCAGGTTCTGTTACCCAGAATCCTTTGCAAACCTCATAATTTGGTTAAACAAACACTTTTTCCTCACATTTCGGTGACAGAAAGTTCTGGTATCTGAGAGGAGCCACAAATTTCCTTCCACCCAGCGTTTCCCCAAGTCTCCCGATAAAAATGATACCTCACTTGTGTGGGTAGGCCTAGCGCCCGCAACAGGAAATGCCCCTAAACACAACGTGGACACATCACAATTTTTGACAGAAAACAGAGGTGTTTTTTTGCAAAGTGCCTATCTGTAGATTTTGGCCTCTAGCTCAGCCGGCACCAAGGGAAACCTACCAATCCTGTGCAATTTTTAAAACTAGAGACCTAGGGGAATCCAAGATTGGGTGACTTGCGGGGCTCTGACCAGGTTCTGTTACCCAGAATCCTTTGCAAACCTCAAAATTTGGCTAAAAGAAAACACATTTTCCTCACATTTTGATGACAGAAAGATCTGGAATCTGAGAGGAGTCACAAATTTCCTTCCACCCAGCGTTCCCCCAAGTCTCCCGATAAAAATGATACCTCACTTGTGTGGGTAGGCCTAGCGCCCGTGACAGGAAATGCCCCTAAACACAACGTGGACACATCACAATTTTTGACAGAAAACAGAGGTGTTTTTTGCAAAGTGCCTGCCTGTAGCTTTTGGCCTCTAGCTCAGCCGGCACCTAGGGAAACCTACCAAACCTGTGCATTTTTGAAAACTAGAGACCTAGGGGAATCCAAGATTGGGTGACTTGTGGGGCTCTGACCAGGTTCTGTTACCCAGAATCCTTTGCGAACCTCATAATTTGGCTAAACAAACACTTTTTCCTCACATTTCGGTGACAGAAAGTTCTGGTATCTGAGAGGAGCCACAAATTTCCTTCCACCCAGCGTTCCCCCAAGTCTCCTGATAAAAATGATACATCACTTGTGTGGGTAGGCCTAGTGCCCGTGACAGGAAATGCCCCAAAACACAACGTGGACACATCACATTTTTTTAAAGAAAACAGGTGTTTTTTGAAAAGTGCCTACCTGTAGCTTTAGGCCTCTAGCTCAGCTGGCACCTAGGGAAACCTACCATACCTGTGCATTTTTTTAAACTAGAGACCTAGGGGAATCCAAGATGGGGTGACTTGTGGGGCTCTGACCAGATTCTGTTACCCAGAATCCTTTACAAACCTCAAAATTTGGCTAAAAAAACACTTTTTCCTCACATTTCGGTGACAGAAAGTTCTGGAATCTGAGAGGAGTCACAAATTTCCTTCCACCCAGCGTTCCCCCAAGTCTCCCGATAAAAATAATACCTCACTTGTGTGGGAAGGCCTAGCGCCTGCGACAGGAAATGCCCCAAAACACAACGTGGACACATCACATTTTGTCATAGAAAACAGTGCCTACCTGTGGATTTCGGCCTCTAGCTCAGCCGGCACCTGGGGAAACCTAGCAAACCAGCGCATTTTTTAAAACTAGAGACCTAGGGGAATCCAAGATGGGGTGACTTGCGGGGCTCTGACCAGGTTCTGTTACCCAGAATCCTTTGCAAACCTCAAAATGTGGCTAAAAAAACACGTTTTCCTCACATTTCGGTGACAGAAAGTTCTGGAATCTGAAAGGAGTCACAAATTTCATTCCACCCAGCGTTCCCCCAAGTCTCCCGATAAAAATGATACCTCACTTGTGTGGGTAGGCCTAGCGCCCGTGACAGGAAATGCCCCAAAACACAACTTGGACAAATCAAATTGTTTTAAAGAAAACAGAGGTGTTTTTTGCAAAGTGCCTACCTGTAGCTTTTGGCCTCTAGCTCAGCCGGCACCTAGGGAAACCTACCAAACCTGTGCATTTTTGAAAACTAGAGACCTAGGGGAATCCAGAATGGGGTGACTTGTGGGGCTCTCACCAGGTTCTGTTACCCAGAATCCTTTGCAAACCTCAAAATCTGGCTAAACAAACACTTTTTCCTCACATTTCGGTGACAGAAAGTTCTGGTATCTGAGAGGAGCCACAAATTTCCTTCCACCCAGCGTTCCCCCAAGTCTCCTGATAAAAATGATACATCACTTGTGTGGGTAGGCCTAGCGCCTGTGACAGGAAATGCCCCAAAACACAACGTGGACACATCACATTTTTTGAAAGAAAACAGGTGTTTTTTGCAAAGTGCCTACCTGTAGCTTTAGGCCACTAGCTCAGCCGGCACCTGGGGAAACCTACCAAACCTGTGCATTTTTTTAAACTAGAGACCTAGGGGAATCCAAGATGGGGTGACTTGTGGGGCTCTGACCAGATTCTGTTACCCAGAATCCTTTACAAACCTCAAAATTTGGCTAAAAAAACACTTTTTCCTCACATTTCGGTGACAGAAAGTTCTGGAATCTGAGAGGAGTCACGAATTTCCTTCCACCCAGCGTTCCCTCAAGTCTCCCGATAAAAATGATACCTCACTTGTGTGGGAAGGCCTAGCGCCTGCGACAGGAAATGCCCCAAAACACAACGTGGACACATCACATTTTGTCATAGAAAACAGTGCCTACCTGTGGATTTCGGCCTCTAGCTCAGCCGGCACCTGGGGAAACCTAGCAAACCAGCGCATTTTTGAAAACTAGAAACCCAGGGGAATCCAAGATGGGGTGACTTGTGGGGCTCTGACCAGGTTCTGTTACCCAGAATCCTTTGCAAACATCAAAATTTGGCCAAAAAAAAAACACTTTTTCCTCTCATTTCGGTGACAGAAAGTTCTGGAATCTGAGAGGAGCCACAAATGTCCTTCCACCCAGCGTTCTCCCAAGTCTCCCGATAAAAATGGTACCTCACTTGTGTGGGTAGGCCTAGCGCCCACGGAAGGAAATGGCCCAAAACACAACGTGGACACATCACATTTTTTCACAGAAAACAGAGGTGTTTTTTTGCAAAGTGCCTTCCTGTGGATTTTGGCCTCTAGCTCAGCCGGCCCCAGGGGGCAGAAATGGCCTAAAATAAATTTGCCCCCCCCCCCCCCCCGAAAATCGGCCAATCTGCCCCTAAGGAGGGCAGAAATTGTCTAAATACAATTTGCCCCCCAGGGGAGCGACCCTTGCCTAATGGGTCGCTCCCCATCTCTAAAAAACAAAACAAAAAAAAAACCGCACAAAAAAAATTGCCCTGCCGCCTAGAGGTTTCTACCCCCGCCCCGGGGGCAGGTCGGCCTAATAATAGGCCAATCTGCCCACAGGGGGGGCAGAAATGGGCTAAAATAAATTTGCCCCCCCCCACCGGGAGCGACCCTTGCCTACGGGGTCGCTCCCCCTGCGTGACATTGCCACCAAAAAAAATCCCCGGTGCCTAGTGGTTTCTGCCCCCTTGGGGGCAGATTGACCTAAAATCGTCCGATCTGCCCCCAAGGGTGGCAGAAATGGTCCAAATACAATGTGCCCCCCAGGGGAGCAACCCTTGCCTAATGGGTCACTCCCCATCTCTAAAAAAAAAACTTAAAAAAAAAAAATTGCCCTGGCGCCTAGAGGTTTCTGCCCCCCTGGGGGCAGATCGGCCTAATAATAGGCCAATCTGCCCCCAGGGAAGGCAGAAATGGCCTAAAATAAATTTTCTAGCCGCCCCCCCAACTCCCACCCGGGAGCGACCCTTGCCTACGGGGTCGCTCCCCTTGCGTGACATTGGCGCAAAAAAAAAATCCCCTGTGCCTAGTGGTTTCTGCCCCCTTGGGGGCAGATTGACCTAAAATCGGCCGATAATGGGTCGCTCCCCATCTCTAAAAAAAAAAAACAAACAAAAAAAAAAAACACAGAAAAAAAAATTGCCCTGGCGCCTAGAGGTTTCTGCCCCCCCCTGGGGGCAGATAGGCCTAACAATAGGCCGATCTGCCCCCAGGGGAGGCAGAAATGGCCTAAAATAAATTTTCTAGCCACCCCCCCCCAACCCCCACCCGGGAGCAACCCTTGCCTACGGGGTCGCTCCCCTTGCGTGACATTGGCGCAAAAAAAAATCCCCTGTGCCTAGTGGTTTCTGCCCCCTTGGGGGCAGATTGACCTAAAATCGGCCGATCTGGCCCCAAGGGGGGCAGAAATGGTCTAAATACAATTTGCTCCCCATCTCTAAAAAACAAACAAACAAAAAAACACAGAAAAAAAAATTGCCCTGGCGCCTAGAGGTTTCTGCCCCCCCCCCCGGGGCAGATCGGCCTAGTAATAGGCCGATCTGCCCTCCAGGGGGGCAGAAATGGCCTGAATATAAATATGCTCCCCTGTCCCCCCAGCCCCCCTCCCCCGGGGGCGACCCTTGCCTACGGGGTCGCTCCCCCTGCGTGACATTGGCGCAAAAAATAAAATCCACGGTGCCTAGTGGTTTGCAGATTGGCGTAACAAAAATCCGCCGATTTGCCCCCAAAGGGGGCAGAAATGGCCTAAATACAATTTTCCCCTCCAGGGGAACGACCCTTGTCCAAGGGGTCGCTCTCCATCTGTAAAACCAAAAAATCCCTAGTGCCTAGTGGTTTCTGTCCCCCTTGGGGGCAGATCGGCCTAATCAAAATAGGCTGATCTGCCCCCAAGGGGGGCAGAAAAGGCCTAAAATAAATTTTCCCCCCAGGGGAGCGACCCTTGCCTAAGGGGTCGCTCCCCTTGTGTGAAATTTACGTTAAAAAAAAAACTCCCTGGTGTCTAGTGGTTTCTGTCCCCCTTGGGGGCAGATTGGCCTCATCAAAATAGACCAATCTGCCCCCAAGGGGGGCAGAAAAGGCCTAAATAGAATGTGCCCCCTAGGGGAGCGACCCTTGCCTAAGGGGTCGCTCCCCACTTAAAAAAACCCAAAACAAAACAAAAAGAAAAGAAAAATGATCCCTGGTGCCTAGAGGTTTCTGCCCCCCAAAAAATGACCCCCCGGGAGCGACCCTTGCCCAAGGGGTCGCTCCCTTATGCCACTTACAACAACAACAAAAAATCCCTGGTGTCTAGTGGGCGTTTCAAAAGCCGGATTATAAGCAATCCGGCTTTTGAAACGCTCAGAGAGTCTTCAAAGGGAAGGAAATACATTTCCTTCCCTTTGAAGCCTCTCCGGGCCTCCCCCACGTGATCGAACGAGAAATGCAAAGCATTTCTCTTTCGATTGCGCTGGTAGCTGAGCTTCCAGCGCGATGGGGAGGCCCTTTGACAAATCAGCACGCACGGACGTCACGGGGGTGAGGGGGGTCGGGGTGGAAAGGGGAGGGCTTCCCCTTCCATCCCTGACTTGGGGGGGTGGGTGGGGAGCACAGGGGGGGAGCGCTAGCGCTCCCTCCTGTTCCCGGGTGTAGGACGAGGTGACCTCGTCCAAGGCATGCGAGAGGTTAACTTGGAATCAGTCTTTAACAACAGTTTTACGTCTCTCTTGGGAAAATGTAGGAGTTAGTATTTCCCAACACACATATTGCCCGTTGAGCCTAACTGAAGAGCATATCAGGATCCATTTCGACTCCTTCCATTCCTGCCTCCTCGGCCAAATCCAGAATTCTGGTCAAAGGACCGACCAAATCCAAAAGCCTGTCTTGGCAGTTCGACCAGGTTCTATCACTCCTTTTTTGGGATCCTTCCCAAATTTTGTGAAAAACAACGTATTGATATAAATAGAAGGGGTATCAGCCACCTTAGATGGGAGGGAAGGGCAAGGTCACTCAGATTTAAGTTTATTTCTAGTTGTTTTATCAAGGGGTTGCCTGAAAAAGAAATGTAATTTGAAACATGATCCAATGGAAACCATTCAGATGAATCAGGATGCTAAATCGACATGGGGTCAAACATTAATTCACCCTCATGGTCCACCAGGTCATAAGACACTGTCTGTGATGCAGTGTCCGAAGGAGAAATCTTACACCTTTTCTCCGAAGGCCCATTATCAAAAGAATCATCTTTATAAGACAAAAATGACCTGATGTCATCCAAAACATAATTCCCATCACTGTCAGTATCATGCAGGGAAACAATGTGAAAGGGGGAAGAAAGGAGCCCTGAAACATTCCCCACACGGGTGGGAGACCCAAATTTTACAGAAACACCTTTGGAAGGCCCAGAAATAGGTGCCGTACGTTTCCTTCCTTTTTTTTTTTTTAAAGGAACATCTTTAGAGCCTTGCAATAATTTAGATATGGAGGCTTCTAAATGTTTTAAATGGCTAACATGGAGATGGACACAGCATGTTGAACTAAATCGTTAATAAATGGTTTTAAACTATCCCTTGGAAGCTCTCATCGCTAAGGCAGAAGAATCTGGAGAGACCATCAGCATTGGCGTGGTCAGTCCCTGGGTGATGCTGCACTGTAAAGTCCATCCCCTGTAGAGACATGGACCCTCTCAAGAGTTTAGGATTTTCACCCCTCATCTGCATGAGCCATATGAGGGGCCTGTGGTCTGTCTGAACCTGGAAGTAAGTCCCAAACACGTATGGTCTCAGCTTCTTCAGTGCCCAGATCACAGCAAATGCTTCTCTTTCAATGGCACTCCACCTCTGTTCCCGTGTTAATAGCCTTCTGTTAATAAAGGCTACTGGTTGGTCTAGGCCCTCATCATTCAGCTGTGCTACAACCGGCCCTATGCCATGTTCTGAAGCGTCTGTCTGCACGATGAACTCCTTGGAGAAGTCAGGGGCCCTGAGCACTGGTGCCGTGCACATGGCATCCTTTAGAGAGTCAAAGGCTTTCTGAAAAGACTTTGTCCAATTCACCAACCTAGGTTGCTTTTTGGATGTTACTTCTCTTAAGGGGACCACTATGGTGCCATAACCCTTAACAAACCTATGGTAGTATCCAGTGAGACTTAAAAAGGCTCTCACTTCTGTTTGGGTTCTAGGTGGTTGCCCGGCCGTGATTGTCTCAATCTTGGCCTGGAGGGGCTGCACCTTGCCACCGCCTACTAGGTTTTCCCAAGTACACCACGGAACCCTAACCAATCTGGCACTCACTAGCCTGGATTGTCAGGCCTGCCCGTTGCAGGGCCTGGAGCACCTTTTGGAGGTGGAACAGGTGTTCCTCCCAGCTGGAGCTGTAGACTGCAATGTCATCTAGGTACGCAGCGCAGAACGCATCCTTACCAGTTAGGACCCCGATAACCAATCATTGGAAGGTAGCGGGCATTTTTCAATCCAAAGGGCATTATTGTGAACTGGTAATGTCCCTCAGGAGTAGAAAAAGTGGATCTCTCTTTTCCGCCCTCAGTCAAGGCGATCTGCCAGTACCCTGATGTGAGGTTTCAAATTTGGCAGCGCCCAACCTGTCTACGAGCTCATCAGCTCAGGGAATAGGGTGAGGGTCTGTCTTTGTGACAGAATTGAGACCCTGGTAGTCCACGCAGAACCTAAGTTCTAGGTTAGAGTAGTTTGTTGTGGGTTGGGATAGACTGGAGTTGTTTGTGTTGGAGAGGAATGGGGTGGATTGGAGTGATGTAGGATGTAGTGAAATAGGGTATTTTGGATCGTAGTAGAATCAATAGTAGCAGAATGGATTGTAGTGGTATAGATTGAATTTTAGTGCGTAAGATTGTGTTGGAGCGAGATAGACTTGTTTAGACAGGGGTGGCTCATTCGTTATGGCGAAGGAGCGTCGCACCCCTGGCCAAGAGCCAGGAGATGAAAAATAAAACGATAGTTGCACTATCGATTTATTTTTCATCTGCTGACCCAGACAGCAGCACAGGGAGGGGTGGGGCAAGGCAACAGGAGGTGGAGGGGAGAGGAGGAGAGAGTGTGCACCCAAATGCGCATGTGTGTCTGGCCAGCCATCTCAGGCCAGCCAAACACACATGCGCACTTAGGTTTCTCCAGCCCGGCTGTGTTTAACAGCCGAGCTGGAGAAACTGCACCGACCCCAGGACACTGTCTGAATGGGAGTGAATGCCGCTCAGACCAATCCTGACATGCTTTCATGCTATGTTCGGCATGAAAGCAGTGCCAGGATTGCTAGGGAGCCTGTGCTGGTGTCCCAGAAAATGCTGGGACACCACATACAGGGAAGAGGGGGGGGGGGGGCAGGGTGTCAGGAGACGGAGACTGCAGTAAGGTATGTTTATTTTATTTTTTATTTTCCCCCCTGTCTCTTCTGTCCCCTCCCCTAGAGATTTGTGGTAGCTGCCGCTGTGTTTAGAGTGGGTAAATTAGATTAGAGTAGGGTACATTGGGTTACATTGGTGTAGGCTCAGGTGGGATAAATTGGAGTGTTGTGGGGTTGATTGTGGTGGTGTGTTTAAATAGGTGAGGGTTAGATTGTAGTGGAGTGAGTTAGATTGGGTGGAGTTGAGCGGAATATAGTGGAGTGGAATATAGTGGAGTGGGGTAGAGTGGAGTGTGGTAAATAGTGTGGAGTTGAGGGGCATGAATTGGAGTGTTATGTTGTGTTGCGGAATGCTTGATGTAGATTGGAGTAGCGTGGAGTGGAGCAGTGTGGCCTGTTGTATAGTGTTTTAGAGTGGAGGGACGTAGAGTGGAGTAGAGAGATGTTTTGTAGACTTGAGTGGAATAGCATAAGGTGGAAGTCTGGAGTAGAGCAGATAGAATAGATTGGGTTGGGGTGGAGTGGGATAGATTGATGTAGCATGGAGTATGGGTAGAGTTTGGAAGTTTGGAGTGAGTGGATTGAGATAGATTGTAATGTGGTGGATTGTAGTGGAATGGTGTAGAGTGGAGTGGTGTGAAGTGTAATAGACTAGGGTAGATTGGAATGGAATGAAGTAGATTATAGTGCAGTACATAGTAGTATATTGGAGTGCGGTAGATTTGGTAGGAGCAGATTACAGTATGTTATATTATGGTAAACTGAGGTGGTGTAGTTTGGAGTAGGTTGGACTGGATTAGATTGGAGTAGAGTGCGGTAGTTTTGAGTGGAGTGTGTTATATGTGAGTGGAGTGTGGTACACTGATGTGAAGTAGAATGGGCTATATTTGGGTGGAGGGTAGTTGAGTGGAGTGTGGTAGAATGGAGCGAAGTATGGAAGAAGAGTGTATTGGTGTATATTGTACTGTAGTATATTGGGTGGAGTGGGGTATATTGGAGTGGAGATAAGTTAGATGGATTGCAGTGGAGTTTGGATTGGAGTGTAGGTAATTTTAATAGAATGGAGTAAATTGGATTGAGGTAGAGTGGAGTGGATTAAATTGTAGTAGATTTTGGTAGACTGTAATGGAGTGTTTTGGATTGGGGTAAATTTAAGTGGGTTATATTGAGATAATTTGGAGAGGGGTAGATAGGAGCAGAGTGGCGTAGATTTGAGTGGAGTGCAGTAGACTGTGGTTGAGTGGTTAACTTGGAGTGTGTTGGGGTTTATTGGCATTAGTTTGAGTGGAGTGGAGTAGATTGGATTGGAGTAGTTTGTTGTGGAGTGGGGTAGATTGGACTTGTTTATGGTAGAGTGGAATAGAGTAGATTGAAGTGATGTAGGTTGTAGTGAAATCAGGTATTTTGTATTGTGTTATGCAGTGTTTTAGAGTGGAGGGGCCTTAAGTGAAGTGGGTTGTACTGGAGTAGAGTCAAGTTTTGTAGAATTGAGTGGCACAGTATAGAGTGGAATAGGGTAGACTGGGATGGAGTGAGTTTGGATAGATTGACATGGAGTGTGGGTAGAGTGGGGTAGTTTGGAGTGGGTAGATTGGGATAGATTGAAATGTGGTAGATTGGAATGTTTTAGAAAGGAGTGGAATGGTGTAGATTGGAGCGTGTGGAGTGGTGTGAGGTATAGTAGATTGGAGCAGATTGGAATGGAGTGCAGTAGATAGTGGTATATTGGGGTGTGATAGATTGGGTAAGAGTATATTAGAGTATGGTATATTAGGGTGAAGAGGGATATTGTAGATTGTAGTAGGTTCAAGTGGATTAGATTGGAGTTGTGTGGCAGTTTTGAGTGGAATGTGCTAAATGTGAGTTGAGTGTGGTAGATTGGAGTGAAGTGGAGTGGGGTAGATTTAGGTAGAGTGGAATTGTCGTATGGACTCTCGCAAAGTAACAGGACTGCTGGATTTTGAGTGGCAGCACCTCTGTGTTGCAGGCAACTGAGTCACTCCTACACCAGATGGCAAATCTGGGCCCAACCCTTTCAGCTCACTGGCAGTACCCCACCAAAACTCAACCGGTAAAGGTGATATGTGGCAACCTTACATGGACTCTGAAAACTCCTCAGAGAAATCATGTTGGAAATAAGTCTTACCCTTTTCTCGCCACATACAAGTCTCTTACACACACATAGGCAAGAAAAGAGATGCAGGACAGTTTAATACATTTATTTAAAGGGCTGCAATCTATGATAAAATGCATGAGCTGCAATGATTGAGATAACGAGGAATAAAAAAAATCAGGATTGTGTAAATCAGAGATGTGAATATAAACAACCAACATTTTTGTCATAACATGAATACACAATTCCTACCTGAAAGCCTAATCTCTAGCCCTTAAGCGAGGGTATGGCGATGTAAGCCCAATCTGGCCGTACAGTGTCCATGAGAATCACACCTCAACCCCGCTACCTTAGTACAAGGTCAGGCCGCCAGTCTCCAGATAAGGATCTGTTGAGACACAATGGCCGAGGTCGGACAAAAAACAGCATGCAGCATAGATGGAAATTCTGGATGGAACTCCCTCTAATGCCCTTTTCCCTACAAAATGTTTTCATAAGGGACAGGTTTATGTTCATGCACAGAATCCTGACGCGGGTATGTACCTAAGCGCTGGACTGTTTACGCAGGCTTGGGGCCAGCAATACAAAATAATATTCTATGTACCTGGCATACTGTTCTTGTGATTCTGAGGAAAAGAACATGATGCAAAGTATGTCATCCATAGCACTGATAATGACGCTTTTGCAGAATAGCAGCTGATAATGGAATTAAAACAATACCACTAAAAGATTTAAGAAAATAAAATGTATAAAAACAACAGAGCATAATATCTGGGTAAAAGGGCATAAGCCACAAGCTGAGGTTAAGCTATCACTGTGCCCAATCGACTAACTAAAATGGACCCATGACAGAGTGTGGTAGAGTGAAGTGTTGTAGGTTAGAAAGAAATGTAGTATGGCAGATTGGAATGTAGTGGTGTAGATTGTAGTGTAGTATATTGGGGTGTAGTGGGGTATATTGGAGTAGAAGATTAGTTGGATGGATTACAATGGAGTTTGGATTGGAGTGTGGTTAATTTGAATAGAATAATGTAAATTGGAGTTGGATAGAGTGCAGTAGAGTAAATTGTAAAATATATTTGTGTGGACTGTAGTGGAGTGTTTTGGATTAGAGCATACTAGAATGAGATTGACTGTGGTAAACTAGAGTGGAGTGGAGTGTAGCGTGGTAGACTGAAATAGATAAGAGCAAATCAACAGAGCTGAGGAGGAGGGGCTTCCCAGAGAGCCCGGGAGCCCTTTAAATTCATCATTTGCGCTCTCGCTCCACGGGAGGCGCGAATCAACAGAGCTGAGGAGGAGGGGCTGCCCAGAGAGCCCGGGAGCCCTTTAAATTAATCATTTGCGCCCCCGCTCCACGGGAGGCGCGAATCAACAGAGCTGAGGAGGAGGGGCTGCCCAGAGAGCCCGGGAGCCCTTTAAATTCATCTTTTGTGCTCCCGCTCGCGGGACGCGCCCAGGCAAAGCCCGGGCCAAGGGCGGGCCCGTCCTTGCCCGTCATTGCCAGGAAGAAGCAGGGCTCGCCCCTGACATTTCTCCAAAGACTTCTGGATTTGGTGGCACACAGGCACGTGGCCGCCAGGAGGTACTCTCTTGGTGCTTTCCTCTTCTTTTTATGCTGCCCCATGACTGAGCCTAACTCCTAGCCTATGCAAAGTAAATTAAAATAGCAGCATTTAGTTATTGTTACTGGGGAAGGTTTAAATCTTCACATATTTGCTGCTGTGCCTACATTACAAAACGTTTGCTTTTGTTCACAATTGTCGGAGGTGGGACTAACTACCTACAAATTATATTTTGAGTATTTGAGAGGTCAGATTCTGCCCGTGGGGGTTGGGGGTGGGACTCACCCCCCATAAGTTTGTTCTCTACCCCCTTGGTTTTTTTTCTTCACGCCATCCAACCCAAGGAAGTTCAATAACTTATTGGGATGGGGAAAAGGAAAGCCAGTGGTAACCCCACTGGGCTGGGAGGGGCAAATAAAGTACCTCGACATGCCGCTGAAAACTGCACATTGACCCAAATCGATGATCTAATAGAGGAAGTAGAAGGTTTGTTAGCTACTAAGCCCTCTAAGCCCCTTAAGAAAGGGATTACTGCCGCCACTAATGATATAAAATCCTTTTTCGCCCCTGTGAATAGAGACTTCCCGTTGTGGTTGGTTTAAACAAATGTGATATAAACTGGAACAAAGGGGCTAATCACAAGGTGCATAGAAATGACAAACACATACAATGTTGCAACACCAAGTGAGCTAGCTTAGTGGGTAGAGCATCTGATACTCTGAGTTGGCTATAAGTTATAAAAGAAAATAGGACATATGCAATTGTAAACTCGGTGTAGATGTTCTACAGGTTGCTAGCTACCTGTAGTTTCAACTATGAATACAAATATTTATTAGTTATTAGATGGTATGGGATTGCAAACATTTTAGTTGTGTTTATATAGAAGGTTGTTAAGTGGCAAGCAAATAGTGCCTGTGTAAGCAGTTCACATTTGTGGTGCTTAGTTTGCACTGAATAAAAATAAAATCGGTGTGAAATGTT
Organism: Pleurodeles waltl; assembly: GCF_031143425.1. Classification (NCBI taxonomy): domain Eukaryota; kingdom Metazoa; phylum Chordata; class Amphibia; order Caudata; family Salamandridae; genus Pleurodeles; species Pleurodeles waltl. The sequence continues at coordinate 714,448,880 of NC_090448.1, forward strand.
GTTGTAAAAGATATATGTTGGACCTGGCCCTTTTTGCAGTGTCATCCCTAAACTTTATACCTTCTTCCTATGTTTTCTGACCAATTTTTGTTGGCTTTAGGACTCTGCACACTTTACCACTGCTAATCAGTGCTAAAGTGCATATGCTCTGTTTAAATTGTATTGGTGTTTGGTTTATCCATGATTGGCATATTTGATTTACTAGTAAGTCCTTCGCAAAGTGCACTAGAGCTGCCTAGGGCCTGTAAATCAAATCCTAATAGTGGGCCTACAGCACTGGTTGTGCCACCCACGAGTAGCCCTGTAAACATGGCTCAGACCTGCCACTGCAGTGTCTCTGTATGCAGTTTTAAACTGCCTATTTGACCTGGCAAGTGCATCCACTTGCCAGGCCTAAACCTTCCCTTTTTCTAGATGTAAGGCACCCCTAAGGTGGGCCCTAGGTAGCCCCATGGGCAGGGTTCAGTGTATGTTAAAGTTGGGATATGCATTGGTGTGTTTTACATGTCCTAACAGTGAAATACTGCCAAATTCAGTTTTCAATGTTGCAAGGCCTATATCTCTCATAGATTACCATGGGGGCTGCCTTTAAATAACTTTTAAGTACAGATTCCCTTTGGGAGCAGATAGAAATCTGGAGTTTGGCATCTCTGAACTCACAATTTAAAAATACATATTTTGGTAAAGTTAGATTTTAAATTCTCAGTTTGAAAATGCCACTTTAAGAAAGTGGGCATTTCCCTGCTTAACCAGTCTGTGACTCTACCTGTTGTGGATTCCCTGTCTGGCTCTGACTGACAGTTGGGAGGTTTGTGATTCCCTTCTAGACAGTGAGACAAAGGGAGCTGCGGAGTAGCCTGCATATCCTGATGGCTATCTGAGCTACAGTGGAGGGAGGAGTGGTCACTTACACCTGAATGGGCTGTGCCGGCCCTCACACAATGCAGTCTCAAACCTCCTGGTGTGAGACTGGAGCCTGGCCTGGGCAAGGCAGGATCTTGCAAACAAGAGAGACTTCCCTTTGAAATTTTCCAACTTCAAAGACAGAAAGGGGTATAATATTGGACCCAAAACCCCTGAAAATCAGATTTCTTCAAGGACTCAAGAGGAACCTCTGGCACGGAGAAGAGCTGAATTGGCGAGGAGAAGTGCTGCCCCTGTCTGTGACTGTGCTTTGTTGGGCTATCTTGCAGCTGCTGCTTCTGCCTGTGAAATGGGACAAAGACTGGACTTTGTTGTGCATTCCTGCTTGAGGAAGAATCTCCAAGGGCTCGAGTTGAGTTTGCCTCCTGTTGTTGAAGTCTCAGGGCCATCAAAGACTTCCTGTGTTAGCACCTGGACTCTCTGATGAGAGTCCTACTCTGCCAAGTGATGCTTCATCTCGTCCCTGGGCCCTTGAAAGGTGAAGCTGGTGGAAAAGGACAGAAATCCACGCACAAATTTTCGATGCACCATAGGCAACGCGGATGATAAGCGATGCGCCGCCGGCCTCGTGGTTGAAATCGATGCTCCATCTGCATCGTGGCTGGAAGATCGACGCATCGCAGCTGGAGAAACGATGCACAACACCCACTTGCGGCTGCTGATAATGAAGCCAACTCCATGCAGCGTGGTTTTCTGACACTGTGCGATCGGATTTCAAACGCAACATCGCTGGGCGTGAAAAATCAACGCAAAGCATGCCCAGACCTGAGGTGCCCGTCCGGAAATCGACACATCGCTCTCTTGCGAGTGAGAAAAACGTTGCATCGCTGACCCAACCGGAGAAGAAATGACGCACGGCCTCACTTGCGAGTATGGAACTGATGCATCACTGACTTTTCCGATGCACGCTCACCTGTGCTGCTTTATTTTTGACGCAAACCAGGTACTTTGTGTAAGAACGTTTCCATTGTTTTCTATGGAGTAAGACACTTAGGCTCTCATTATGACCTTGGCGGTAAATCCCACTTACCGCCATGCTGACTGCCGCCAACATACCGCCGCTGCAGCGGATTACCGCCACCCATATTGTGACCCACACATAGCAATCTGTCACTATACAGCCACATACACAAGTCCGCCAGCCGAAAGGTCGGTGATAAATTGGCGGTAGCAAAACCCACTGTTACGCCAACAAAACTACGCCCACAGCATTATGACGCACGAATCACTGCGGCGGACATTCAATGGCACTAAACCATGGGCGGTACATACCGCTGCACTCAAAATACACACACACATACAAAGCAACACCACATTGGACAATTTGAATAACACAAACCTAAAACATACACACACCACACCCATGCCACTATAAAACACACACACATTACCCACAACCCTTTACCATTACAAACAAGTGCCACAAGAGAGATAGCAAGACCACAGACACACACCACCATCACCTATACACCATCCACGCACCCCACATCACACACCCCAACACAGCACCCCACACACCCTCACCCACACCACTCACAATACACCCATAGCACCGCAACGACACCCCAGGTTCTCTGAGGAGGAGCTAAGGGTCATGGTGGAGGAAATCATCCAGGTAGAGCCACAACTATTTGGATCACAGGTGCAGTAGACGTCCATTGCAAGGAAGATGGAGCTATGGTGGAGAATCGTGGACAGGGTCAATGCCGTGGAACAGCTCCCCAGAGCAAGAGATGACATCAGGAAGAGGTGGAACGACCTACCGAGGAAGGTATGTTCCACAACAGCAAGTCACCAAATAGCTGTACAGAGGACTGGCGGTGGATCCCCCCCCCCCCCAGCTAAGAACACGGGAAGAACAAGACTTCGCGATCATGCATCCTGAAGGCCTGGCAGGAGGAGGTCTAGACTCTGGTAAGTCAAATCTCTATTACTATCACCCCCCCTACCTGCATGCTATCACAAACTCCCACCCCTACCCTCACTCCCATCACTTTACCACCTCCCACACACCCCACCATCACAACCCACTCATCCCAAGCCCTGCATGTAACACCAATGCATGGACACCACTCACAGACCTGCATGGACACCTGTCACCACTGCATGCACACTGGAGAGAATCACCTAGCCCACAAAATAGCTACTCACTCAAAGGCAAATCTGCCAGGGCAATAGTAACCATACAGGGCAACACACCCATGCACAAGATGACACACGCAGAAACAAAAACACTGCATTTACATCCCCACAGGTCCCCCGAGAGGAGGTGCCAGCAACTTCCAGTCCACCCCCAGAAGAGGCCCACAGTGATGACAGCAGCTCTGGGCGCCTAGATCTGGATGACCAACCTGGCCCATCAGGGATCTTCAGACAGTCGGTAACCCAGGCACAGTCCCATACCACCACAAAGCATGAGCCCTGGTTCTGGCAAAGGAAATGTGAAGAAATCAACTGACAGACAGCTTTCACAGTGCTTAGAAGCCATGACCCTGTGAAAGAAACTAAAAAGCGGTGTCCCCACTTTTCATAGCAAACATCTACAACTGAGAACTGAATGCTATTCAGAAGGGCATATTGCTGCATCATATATGAAGCCAGGGAAGACACACCACCCATACACCTAACCACAAAACACCAAGCCTGATAGAAAGTTTCCATGGTGACAGCCAGTATGATCGCATAAACATCAAAATGACAAAACCTGACAAACTATCCAGTGTTGAGTATTCATTCTAGCTAAAACTAGTCAATTCAAAGCACCACGGCTGCCATGAATGTGAGCACAAAGGAGAGACACAAAAGGAATAATGAAAAGTAAAACACTTGACATAAGCGAGCCGATTCAAAGCACCACAGCCACCGTGAGCGAGAAGGAGACAAAAGGAAAAAGAAATTCACTTGCAGTCAAACATATTGGCAAACGTGCAATTCGCCATGTAACGGGGTTGGTCCCAAAGTCGGTTGTAATGTTGCGCTATTCATTGAGCGTGCGCGCGCATTAAGAGACTGTACACCACCTTGATGGTTTTGGGGCAGTGACGGTCAGCGTGCTCTCTGCATATTAGTCGTGGTCCCAAGAGTCTGCACCCGCTTTCCACGCCCCTTTTATTTAGGCAACTCACATGACCCAAGGGTTACTTACACAAAGCAAAACATGGTAGGGGTGTATGCTTCTGAACTATCTATTAATTTAAGCCTCACTGGTAGTGCTTGCGCTTGTTGCGCCACAAGCGCGACACTACATCGGTAACAAAACCGCCCCAAGAAGGGACAAATGTGTGCTCAACCTAAAAAAGTAAGCAGCATTCTCCTCCAGGGTTTAATACTTGTAGAACACGTTTACCAGCGCAGAGCAGGGCACCCAATTTACAAACGAATTACGGGGCATTCTTAGGAGCTCACTGCAGGGCAGTCTCATGAGCTCAATGCGGACCATGCATTTTTTTTAGTGATAGCAGAGGGCAACCTGGATCCTCGTATGAGTCAGTAGCACCTGTGTTGCTAGAGTAGGATTTTATAAACAAACACTATGCTGTTTTGCTTTGTTGTAAAGGAAGCTTAACCAACACCAGCACTATTGTACTTTCCTAATGCTCGCCTCTGCTGTGGGACATTGCTTCAAGTTTCAAGGAAATAATCTGAAGTAGCATTTTTCATCCTTCACAGGAATCAAATGCTCACAAGGCCAATGGACCTTTGAACCTAGTAAGTAGTGTGGTAGAACCATCAACAAAATGTCAACACCACCCCAAACAATTTAGACACCGTGACCAATGTGGCCACAGAAGGAAAACCCTAATCAGAAATACAGTTAAACGGTTTATTACAAACACAAGCTCAAAGTCTTGAAGACAATGCATAAAGCCAAGTTATAAAGGTATATAATCACAAAGGGTTGCCCAAGGCGTCGAAATAAATTCAGGAGAAATAACATTACTAAAACTAAACATTCAAGTAAAATAAAACATATCAATAAGAATATCCGAGACACTGATATAACCCATTGCTCAGAATGTACAATCGTTAGTTAATTCAAATTGAGTCAATAATTTTTGGCTGGGCACAGGTCAACCTTACAGCTAAGCAAGTCAGGGAAATACATGTGTGGGGAAGAACACATGTGGGCAAAATACAAGAAGTACAAAAAGGGCAAAAATAATTTGTAAAAAGATAACCTCGGACAGCAGGTCACTAACTAAGTTTGGCAAGTAAAAAGAGAAAGAGTCAACTTATCAGAAGCTAGACCATGACTCTTCTGAATGGGAAAATAAAAGGATCACTAAATCTAAAAAAGGTCATTTCAAGAGTAAGGGCAAATGGCAGAGAGAAAAATACCTGTCAAAGGGATACAGTATTTGGGGAATCTTCATCAGAAAGACATCAAATTCAGTAAAGTATCTGCAAACGTCTGGGTCTGCATAGGTCTGCTCAGGAAATTTCTCAAGACTGACTAAAGTTCACAAGTCCATCACTATTTTAAACTTCACAAAATATTTTTACTTGCCATAAGTATGGCTGTCTGGTAAGCTTGGACCTAAAAAGTAGGAGGGATTGTTTTCCTCCAAGTAAAAAATATGGTATGGTGCGCCACTCATATTCTAAACACCACTCCGCTTATAGCCACGCTGCTGTACTACATGGCTAAAAGACATTAGAAAACCCAACATCTAACACACTGATGACACCTTTTGTGGTTGCCAGCGCTTGTTTGTGTCGCTTGCACTGTTGTTGCTTGCCTCTTAACTCTCGTCCTCACCCGTCGTCGTTGCCTGCCCCGCCCCGTTCCGCAAAAATGACCTATAAGAGGACCGTGTCAAAGTGCTTTTTTCTAACCTTTAACGCATGACTAAATTACATTGTTAAAGCCGATAGCTTGCACAAAGGCGAGACCTATTGGCATTGTTCAAACTTGTTGTAAGAATCAGCTGACCGTAAATCAGAGAAACCTGCATTTATGCTAAGTAAAAAGTTAACGCTAGGTGAGGCTAGAGTCGAAACAAGCGCCATCTTTTCCGTTATTGAACACCGCCCAACTTTCTTCGTTTGAGCGTCGAGGACGGATTAGCCAATCAACGATCACTTCTCAAAGGCATTGGCTGTGCCTAATTCGCCAACTAAGTTTATATTGGCTCGTTCATCACAGGACTTCCGTCCACAATTTTGATTGACATAAAAGACGATCCACTTAGAGTCAGCAAACAAAGAGCCCTTTGATTCCAGACCAATGAACTCCTACTGTGGGCGGACTTATGTGAGTGCTTGCTGTTCAGGGCGTTGGGAAAAGCACCATTTTCTTTCTTTCTCTGTTAGTCATTCGAGGAGGAGGACGTTTCCCTCACTGCTCAGGTGAGCTACATTTCGGACCTTAACACATTTAAAGTGGGTTTCTTATCTTAGCGTATTAAAGGGGAATTTTTGTGACGAGGGTTACCTTTCGGAAGTCGTTGGCTTTTATTTCCTTACACAGTCCCCACGACGCGCGCCATTTTAAGTCTGATAGATTCTAATTCTGCGTTGGTTAAATTTTGATTCAAACGTCTTGTGAGTTTACAAGACGTAATCTAACTATACTTATACACGCAGTTCTCTCTTTGCCTACCAACTGTATACACATGGACTTAACATGTTTTTATAAGTAAATCGATTCATTGGGCATGTCCGTTTAATAGTTGTCCGGGTGGTTTATGTAGGTGGCATTTAGTGATCGCAGTATCAATGATATCTGTAGGCTTTATTAAATGATCTTTTGGTGGGGGTTGTTGGTGTGCCAACTGTCTTCATTTTTTTTTTTAATTGGTTGTCATGGAGCTCCTCGTGCGGTTACGTGGTTTACCGGAAGAAAATGTTAGGTATGTTGTGCTTCCGAAAGGATGGGTATGACTACAGATCCGGTCACGTGCTCGAACTCGTTTCATCGCAGCCTAAGATGGCGCATTATGTTTTATACGGAATGGGGCTCCTTTTTCCCTATGGCAGGAAGTCATTTGATCAGCGAAGTGAAACTAACTAGTGGACTATCCGCTGAATTTCGAAGTTGAGTTCAAAGATTTACTGCTTTTCTCGTCTAGATCAAGTGTGTACGCTTGTGTAGTTTGTGGGGGGAGGGTTCTCCCAGCTCTACATCAAATAAGGTTGCATGACAGCGATAGGTACATTAAATAATTTATTTTTTCTTTTCAGAAATGGTTAAAGTGTTCGTTGGTAACCTGCCTCGTGAGGCAAAGGAAGAGGAAATAAGGGCCCTTTTTGAGGAATATGGAAAAGTGGTCGAATTCGATATCATAAAGAACTACGGATTTGTACACTTTGAAAAGAAAAGTGCTGCTGACGAGGCTGTCCGAAAACTCCACCACCACCGAATCCACGGTGTCACTATCAACGTAGAGCTCAGCAAAAGTAAAGCTAAGGCCTCCACCAAGCTCCATGTCAGCCATCTCAGTACCAGCTGCACCAACCAGGAATTGAGGGCGAAGTTCGAAGAATATGGATCTGTGCTCGAGTGTGATATTGTGAAGGATTACGCATTTGTGCACATGGAACGTGCCGAGGATGCTATTGAGGCAATCAAGGGTCTAGACAACACAGAGTTCAAAGGTGAAATTAATCTAGACAGTGAAGTGGTATTACGATTAGTTATGGTAGAGTTCTATTTTAGTCCTTCATTCGAAAGGTGTCACTCAGGTGATAGAATTTTTGAGCATTCGTTCTCGTGGAGTGCCATTTCTGCAGTGGGCGTATCTAAAGTTCCAACCTTTTTGACTAAGGTTATTTTGGACCAGCTTGTTACTAAGACCTTGCAAGAACTGTTAGAGTTCACCTGCTCTAGCCACTTCAAACGAGTTCTCTAGCCATCACTGGGTTTTCACTTGCACTTCTAGGTGGACTAACAGAATTAAAGGGCTTCAATAGCCAGTGGCGGGTCCACTCGTAGTCTAGCTTGTTACTCTGCAGTTACGGAGAATGCCTTTTTAATACACCTCTTGAACGTCGAATTTTGAACTTCTTTTAGGGAATTATTTGGGTCGGTAGATGGTGGTGGTGGATGGGATTTCCCACTCTTAGTGATTCAGAATTGGTTTCTCTTCTAAATACAAAACGGAACATTCCTTGTTTAGTTACGGTACACCGAATATTAGGGCGCAGTGCAGGTAATGTAGCGTTGCATGGTTTTCAGTACTGGAACCCGGTGTTACTACGTGACCTAGTAAAATGTTTAGAATTGCCTTATTCTGTCTCTCCGAATGTTGAACATGCACTTTGATAATGAAGTCTGAATTGTTTGTTTACATAAAGTGTTATAGCAACTATTCTTGCGTCTACTCTCTTAAAGGCAAACGAATGCATGTGCAGTTGTCCACAAGTCGACTTCGGAGTACGCCCGGGATGGGAGAAACTAGCGGCTGCTACCGGTGCGGGCGAGATGGACACTGGTCCAAAGAGTGTCCAATAGATCGCGCAGGACGTGCGCCTGAATTTCCTGACAACTTTGCTGAGCAGTTTGCGCCGTTGCGAGCCCCTGAGCCCTACCCGCCGGTACGAGCCCCCTCGTACCCTTCAGCCTATGCAGACCGTTTATACTACGATGATCGGGATCGGTATGGAGTGGTCGACTACTACCAGAGATATCGTGCAGGGGCTTACAGTGCTGCGGCCTTAGACCCCTTTGCAGATCGTCGGTTGCCCCCTCTTCCTCCAATGTCCTCTACAACCCTGAGAGATACTCTCTCCGCTTCCCTAGACCCTTATGATAGACGCCTGGTCTCGGTCCCAACATCTTCCTTTACAGCTTCCTACTTCGGGCGAGACCGCAGCCCCCTGCGCCGCTCTTCAGCCGTGTCTTCCACTCTCGGAAATGGATACGCATACGAGCGTACTCGGCTGTCTCCAGTTTCGTCGGTCTCTCGGAGTGCTCTCTACGACCTTCCTCGGTATGGGCGGGAAGCGTACACGGAGAGGTCGCGGTACAATGCATATTAAGCTGCAGGTGAGTCAAATTTAATTGGTTTCAGTATTGGAGGGATGCGGTTCTCTTGTATTGCTGCTGGTTGAATTTCGTTGTTACCAATACCACCAGCGACATCAGGGTTGCTTTGGTGCTGAGATGGAAACAAAACAGCTTACACGTTTGAGTGTAAAGTGGTTGTGGTGCTTCGGGTAAATCGGCTCAAGTCCCTAAATGCTCCACACTCATTAGGTATGGACCTAAATCAACTTTGTCGCGAGTGCGTATCCTGCTCGCATAATTACTACTTCGTAAGTCTGAATGGTGCGTTCCTTTCGTGCCCCCAACCCCCTTCAGAAATAAAGTAATTTTACCTGCATTTGATGTAGGTGGGGTTTCTTTTTTGCAATGGGTACGTCCGGTGATGTTGCCTTAGCCAAGGGTGCCAATCTTTACCTTGGCTACGTTGCCCCTTTTATATGTAGAGTAACAACTCGTGGTAGAGGGCGGTCACACCATGGGGCATTCTTGCTTTATTCATAACTTGGAGTTGTGTATTGATTTTTTTTTTTTTTTCCTTTCCCTCGGGTACACTATGAATACACAGTTCCAATACGCTCAACGAGAAAATGGTCACATTTTATGTCCGTGTGTATAGGTTACTCAATTGCTCGCTTGAGTTGAAGTACATTTAAGACTACTTAATGGTTGACCGTTCTTGGATGTTTTATGGTGGGCGGTGGGATGCGTACAATTGGGGCAAGTATGTTTGTGTGCATAATTGCTGTGCTATGACAATTTCTGGTTTGCCCAGTCAAGCCAAAGTACAGATTAGTAAACATGCATATATGTGCCTTGGTGTCAAGCCCGCCCCACCAGCGCTTTTCACAACAAACATCCAGTCACATTGTGGCGAAAGCTGTTAATGTTTGACTTGAAAAAAGATGGACGCTAGTGACCGGGCGTTTTAGCGAACTCCAAAAATAAAATGGGGGTTTTCGGAAAGTTCTGTGGTACTTCCTTTGGAAGAGTTCAGCAGTTGGATAGTCGTTTCCCGTGCCTTTTTTTTTTTCCCCCCTTTTTTTGAGGAAATGGGCTGAATACAATATACACGTGAATTTTCAATCACCTATGCTTTTTTTTTTTTCCAGGTAGGATAAACGCAGGCTGAATCGCGGGTTGCTGTCGCGTTCGAAAGTTCGCATCTTCATAGATTGGGGAGACGGCAAAGTTGAATCAAACGAGTCTGCTTTTGTTTTTTTACGGATTTTTATCGGATCATCTAACACCACGCATCTTTGTCAATTCTCGTTGAGAATTTTTCTCGTCAACAGCAAGGATCCACTGTTTTTTCTCGCTTCTTGTTGCTATTAAGTGTTTTATTTTGATAGCTGAAGTTTCGAATACATGTTCGAGTTATGTTTATAAAGTGAATCGGGACTGCGTTGCTCTAATTCTATAGAGACAAAAGTCGGCATCCGTAGTTTTAATTTGTTCTTCTCGGAGGGCGGAACAATGTTTCGGAAATGGAGGTCTGCTCACCAGGACTCTTGTGTAACTTGTCTTAACGTGATTGTTATGCCACGTTGTTCAAAGTCTATTTTGCTCAGAAAATAAACCTCTGTGAACATGGACTAATTGTCTATTTCCTCTATCCCTTTTTTAATCTGGTGTCCGTTTTCACGTATCTGTCAAAGTCAAAAGGTTGGGAACCACTGGCTAGGGTGCTGCAACCACAAGCTGTGTGACCGGCAAAGACTTGCCCAGCAGAACAAATAAAATTGTAAAGCTTAATTTTTATGGTTAACCATAGCCAAGCCTTGTCTCACTCCCAAACTATCTGATCCAGTCCACTAGAATGTGCCCCATTCCAAATCTGAACATTGTGCCCCTATGCAAAACAATCTGCCCTGCTCACCACCACTGAACTATTCTTCTACACAACTCTGCAACATTGTACTACAACAAATTCACTGACTCCAGGCCAATAACTTAGTCATGCTGAACAGCAGCAACACTGGTGTACAACACTGCGGGGGGGGGGGGGGGGAGACATTGCCAAGCCAACCGCTCTTGTGTTTGTGACCTATTAGCAATGCTTTTTTTTTTTTTTGGTCGTTTTATTTATTTTAAATATAGCCTGCAATACCGTGTTACCCTATCCAGCCACATTGCTTCAAGTTTGCTTAGTAAGCACATGCACTCAAGGTCTACTTGATTCAGGCTACATATGATGCTCATTTCTTTAAAATTCCTGGTCCCCGTTCTTGCCTCTCCACTTCACATATATCCTGGCCGTTCAAGTGTTGGGATTTTCCATCACCTAAAAACTGTCTGTCTGCATATGAGTTAACACTGAACACATGTCTAGGAAGATAGCTGCTTCAACTAGCCTGAAGGGGGTGATTATTCCCACAATCTTTAACCCGTACATAGCTGACTTGTGGTAGGAATGCCACAGTATTTCTCCCCAAATTAGGCAGTGTTACAATATCCAATTTACTCTGCAGATCTAATGTGTTGCGGGGGGTTGTCTCAACCTTTTATGTAATAAGAGCTACTGGAGTTCAATGAAAATCATCCTGAGCTACTAATAGTGCTGACTACATCAGGCAAGAGTTTTAGTGGCAGCAAAGGTATTGTCAATGTGCTATGCCTCTACAAGGATAATAGGTTAACCTGACACCAAGGTGATTAAGTTAGTAGTGAGTCTCCCAAAGGCAGCATGAATTCTCACTGATTTGAGCTTTAATATATTTTGCAAATTCAGCTCGAAATGTAGTACGAGTTCTGGCGGGGGGGGGGGGGGGGGATATTTAATGCACCCCTTTCAGTATACATGTATTTGTTTATTCAAACAAAACTTCTAATTTAATAGGTTGGGCTGCACACGGAAGAGCTGCTTGTAAGTAGCTGGAGAGCTACCAGTAGTTCACAGTATTCTCATAGGTGAAGCCTACTTAATCTCGAGAGTAAATTAAACCAAAATAACGGTATTGACAGGTAAATAAATCTGAATTGTGGTGCTTAAGTGGCAGCAATATGCTGAGAACAGGATTGCAAATATCTTGCCTTACGAAATGACTTGAGGCACTTCCAGCATGTAGAATACATTAAAGTCCTTGCTCTAACTACAACCTTATGCAAAGTGTCAAAGCTGGGGCCCCAGCCTGGGTCTTCTGCTCCAAGTAAGGAAGCTAAACTGATTCCAACGACCACATATGGCAGTGAAATATTACTTGGCAGGGTTTTAAGATTGCTGGTTAGTTTGCTAAAATCTTCAATCTGTTGGTTACTTAAAATGGTGTGTCTTTAAAATGGCCTGGTAAAACAAAAGGTGGCAAGGCAGGGGAGATTGCTTAAATTGTACCACAAGCTGTCACAGCAGACCATTGAAATGCCCTATCCTGGTGAGAAATTAACACTGCGCTCAATAAATCCACTCGTATGTATTGGCAAGAGAAATTTAGAATCTTGCCACAGTCTTAAGAAAAAGTTCCCGACTTGGTTAGGTGACAAAAGCACACTGGCCAGGTGATTCCCACACCTGCATTGGCAGAACAGAGTTATTAGTTTTTACAATGTGTTTTATCTATGTTGTTCACCAGTGTGGCTGCTTTTCAGCATGGCTAAATGTATGTGGCATGAACTGTTGTGCGGCAAATAGCATGAACTGGCTAGAGTGTTGTTGCATGGATTGAAGTATGCATGGTGTGGTATTACGCTCCTTAAGAAGACCGAGCATGGGATTTGACCTCTGTATTTCAATGCTCAGCAAATGTGACAGAAAGTGAGCATTTTTGGAAGAATAGGACAATGGAGAACAAGCTATGATCCACAGGAGGGATAGCCTAAAAAACGTAAAGGTAATGAACAGCTGGCAAATCTGGTTTAAAAACCACAAAGCACTTGGTGGAATGTATTCTCAGGGAAGCTTTTAGAATGTTCCCAGGATGTCTTTGCAAACTTACACTGCAACAAAAAAAAATATATAAAAATGTGCACCAATGTGCTTGTCCTAATAGCTACTTGGTGTGTAGTTTAGTATGATTCAGGCACAAAAGATTAGCCTTTGTATGACAGGAGCTCGGGAGGCATGATCAATTTGATGTTTATACACAAGTAGAATATGTCCACCAAAGTGATTACAGCAGTTGTACTGTAATTCAGATAAAAGCTAGTTCAAGTTTCTAGACATTGCCAGGGTCTAGCAGCTGGGATACTGATGTCTGGGTGATTTGTCTTGTGAAATGGAGTAGTCTATCACATTGATCCTTGATGTTAGTAAAACGAAGTTTGTTGCAAAAACGACTAACCTCTGTCCAAGGACTTAGAGACTGCTTCACATGATGAATTGGTAGAGAAGAAAATGCATGTCCCAAGCACCTGAGCGTGCTGGATTGCAATTGATGCCTGCCTTCAGTGTGATGCAGAAAATATGTTATACTGCGGTCTCCAGCTAAGATGAGCGTGCAACTCTTTGCTTCCTAACCGGCACTTCTGTATGTTTTTTATTGTGTTTCGGAGCTGCCCTTATGTTGCATTTAAGTGAAACCATAGAGCTTCATCTGAAGTGGGCAATTTCACATTTCATCAGTCTAGAGCAAGATTTCAGGGATGTCTGTAGATGGAGTCAGGGCTGAGGTTAAATAAAGTCAAGGGCCTTTCATTGCATTTCCTTATAATGGAGAGGGGGATAAGCTTCGTTAAATGAACCAACATAAATGTATGCATTGCGTATGTACCAGCTCCACTTTATAGATTTATACCCTATTATACAGAGCACACTCACTGGATTGGGCACTGTGTATATTTACACAATTACTTGTCATGTGGTAACACTACCAAGAGTGCTAACTCCTACCTCGGGGGTGGGGGGGGAGGGAGAGTACAAGGTTGGTTATTGCAGGAGTTTCGCAACCTGATGTAACCACACAGCGACCAAGGTAGCTGTTGTCCATGAAATTAAAAGGTCACTAAGACTAAGTTTGTGAAAAATAAGAACATTGTTATACTCCATCCTTTGCTTAACATGAATAATGGTGTGTTTATTTAAATTTAGGCGTCCGTGCTATCTTTTGTCTAAAAACAAAAGCTGTACTTGACACATTGTTTGCTCCCAGTACTTCAATAGTTGTTTATTGTAAAACCTATGCTTTCTTTATAATCACCCTCTCTAAATCCTTTGATTCTCGGCAAGTCACTTATCTTTTAGTGCCTAAAAAAAAACTAAACTACATTCCTCTTTACAATAAATGGTCTAACTTTGAAGTCAGTTGAAAGCAACACCCAGCTCACTGGAAGACAGCTTGTCTTTGAAAGCACAGCGAATGTGAGGAGATGAGAACAAGATTTACAGGCCTGTTTACAGAAAGGGATGCCTCAGAATGATACTGGTAAATAAGGTTTTGGATTGGGAGAGGGAGGAAGTGGACCTGGAGAGCCTAAGCCAGCAAAGGAAGAGCAAGAAAACATGAGTTACAAATCACAAAGTCAATGGCAAGCAACAGGCTGAATGCATTCCCAGTCCAACTTTCTGAAACCTCAATATGTCTTTAGCATATCAGACAGCTGCGACCTAAGGCTTATCTAGAAAGTGCTTTCTCAAGATATAGGAAGAGCAGGGTCATAGCACTAGTGTTAGGGGATTTACCCACACAGGAATACACAACCAAGTGGTTGAGAACAAATGAAGGCAACATATGCTGAATTTGGAGGAGCCAAGAATAAGTCACATTTCATATGCCCTGTCTTATTGAAGGGAAGAGGCTCCCTTCCGCAGACAGCTGGATATCAAGAGGCGTGATAAATTGAGCATACATTTATCAGCTTCCTTTGAAATAGTAGTTGACCCAAAAGGATATCCTGCCAATAACTGGGTTGATTCGCATGGCCAGAAATTACTCACTTCATCTGCCTACTTGTGGATTTGATGATATGCTGAAGCCTCCATTGCGGAGTGTTAACAGGGACACCGGATTGCTTAATCATGTCTTGGTTTATAAGAATTGTCAGGACATTAGTTAAGCATGATAAAGGGAACGTTGGTCGCTATGAGATTTTTATTTATAAGTCATTTTAATCTTGCACACTTTTTGGGGCCTTTTTTGAGAGCAGTGGGTCTCTGATTTTGGATCTAAATAAGATCCTCTTCTACCAAACTTTGTTCAGTTCACTCCGATTAAAAGGGATAGAGGTGAGATGCTGTGTCTTTTCAGTCACCACTCTTTCTCTACAGGGTATTGGTGGAAATATAATTGAAAGGGTAAAAGTAATTCTGATTGCTCCATGCTGTCCCTGACTTGTCTTCAGCCAAGTCTAAAAAAAAAAAATACATATTTTTTTAAAAAAAAGAAAAGGGGCCAGGGTATGGACACTGACCCCTTAGGCCCTCCCCCTGCCCAAGAGCACAAAAGCATAAATAAATAAAATGTCGGGAGATGCAGTGGATCTGCCAATTTTTTTTTTTTTAAACAAGCCTGTGCTTTAAATGTAGCACCTGGGTGGGCCAGATCCCCCGGGGCATAGAAATTCTGAATCTGGGACCCCCCTGCAGCCGTGGGGGGCCCTACCTTTCTGGGGCTAATGTTTTTTTAAAATGCAGGATGGCACCTTTCACCCCTGGAGACTGCCACCTCTCCGGAGCACAATTTTATATTATTTATATCCATATACCACTGGAAGTGTGGGGTGGTCAGAGATGAGGGTGCAACTGGATTAGTGCATCCTCAGCTAATAGTGCCAATTAGGCGTAGATTGGTTCTAAGTGGAGGTGTGTGTAGAAACTAACTGTGGAGATGGCTATGTTTTACAAGAGGGAGTTCCTTTTACGGACTAGGTGGTCTCACACACATAATAGTGTCTTTGCTTCATCATTTGACCACCTAGCCCCACCCAGGTAAGATAGTACTACCTGGGTGGTCTCAACCTCGTTGTTAAATGAACAACAGAGGGAGTGCTGAAATAAATCTTACTGGATAATTATCAGGGATCCAGATGAGGTGAGAATAAAATTACCATACACGTCACCTATCCCGATTGGGTTCTTTTAATAAAGGTGAACGCAGGTGAGGCTAAAAAGGAATTGGGACTCAGTTGAGTGCTAATGTCTCATAGAGTCTAAAAAGCAATTATAAATGAGATGCCCCCTGCACCATCAGGGACCACCACCTCCCTGGGGGCACAATTGGTAGAAATTAAATGGGGGGGCTGCTGCTCCGAACCCTGGAGACCACCACCTCCACGGCGCAGTTTTAAGTTGCAGGGAGGCCGTTCAGCCCCCTTGTGGAGCCAATAATGGCCCTGGGCACCGCCACACCATGCCACAGGGCCATCTCCTGATATGTCCTAGGGTGCCCACTCTTGGAACATAGCTGTTTGCTCTGACTTGGTGGGAAGTGACAGCTCCAGCCAAGTTGGAGCAAAGTCTTAAGTTCCAGCAAGTCAAGTGAGTGCTGTAAAACAGCTCTCACTTGCTGGAAATGGAGAAACACTTGCTCTCGCAGAGAGGGAGGTGCATGTTTAGCAGGTCCCTTTACATGACAGCAATACTAGCTCCAGAAGGAGGTGGGGAGCCAGCTGGGCTCGGGGGCCCTTCAGGCTCTCCTCACGTTTCCCAACAGTAGTGACTGGGTGGTGTCTTTATGGTCAAGATCGGCCTCAGGAGGCGGCTGTGCAGTCCCCCCCGCTTAAAAAAATATATATATATATATGTTCGATGGCATGTGTAGCTGCAGATACACTTGCTATGCACAGGTACTGCCATCTAGTGTTGGGCTCGGAGTGTTACAAGTTGTTTTTCTTCGAAGAAGTCTGGGCGTGGGGTCCCTGTAGCCGAGATAGGCCTGGGGAGGGGAGCAACGCGGGCCACCCCCCCCCCCCAAAAAATATTTTAGAATGCCAGGACCCAGGGGATGGGGTCCAAGGGGTAGAAATCAGCTCTGAGTTGGGAGCAAAAAATATCTTATAAGGCCAGATCCTGTGAGAAGGGTTTCCTCAGGCTGAAATCAGCCAGGGGATGGTGTCCATGTGGCTATCCTCCATTTATTGAAGGCCAGGCCCCATGGGATGTGGTCCCCGGGGCCGAGATGGCCCCAGGTAGGGCGGCCATGCGCACCTACAGCCAACTCCCACTGTGCATGGCCAAAGGTTGTGCACAGTGTGGGGTTGGGTGGTTAGAGGGCTGCCTGCAGGGACTGACTGCAGACCCTACAGCCAACTCCACACTGGCGCAAGATTGGGTGGTTATAGGGAGTTTGCCGATGGCTGTGGTTGGATTAGCATATAGTAATTACCTAAAAAAAAAAACATAGAAATTCACTGAAAAAGGTTACATGAACATTCTAGTTAGGAAATAGAATTTAAAAAAATAGAAATTTACTTGGAAACACAAAGGTTACAGGGACATTGTAGTTAGGCTCACATTTTTAAACATACAAAACCATAGAAATTCACCTGAGTTGTTTCAAGTGACTATAACTCGTACCCTCGCCATGCACTGCTAATTACTCCACAAATTATGGCACTTAAGAGATCTTTGATAACATCAATGATAATATCAATGTAATATTTGCAATAAAATCTTGGGCAAAAAACAGTGCATAGCTGGGGCGGGAGTTATAGTTTACCCTAGGGCACATGTTATAGTTTACCCTAGGGCACATGTTATAGTTTCTCGAGATAACTCCATAACAGATAATTCTGTGAAAAAGTGCATTGCACAAATGCATATACAGAAAACCCCACCTCAGACACTACACAGCCCTTGCGGCACTCACAATCTTAGCCTTACAATTAACAAACCTCAAACATTTTGCACTGATATAATCATGAAGTTGAAAGACCACCGACAGTACAATAGTGAATGCATTGAAAACCTTAAAACCTGATTAGGACAAGGCATACATCTTCCTAATTTTTATAGCCCAACTGTAGCAAGCTGGCTCTCTGTGTAGTGCACTAAAATGAACACAGCAGAGAGTCCTGTGGATCCCCAGTTGGTATCACAGAGGCAAAAGTAGATAGGACTAACACTCTCTTTGTGGTAGCGTGTGCAAGCATTTAGGCTTATCAGAGGGTAGTGCTAAACAATTGTACTCACAGAGGCAATAAATGAGACACCCACTCAAAGAATATTCCAAGGCCAATTTAGAAAAATAACAATATTTTTTATATATGTTTCAAACCCAATAACTTTGTAATCAGGTAAGTAGACTTAAGCATAAATACTTTGCAGTTTCAAAAAATTGTGCAATTTTCAGAGTTCTATCCTATGGAGGAAAACAATGTTCAGCAAACACAGGGTTAACAATGACTTACAAATCAATTCTCAGGGAATTAAGGTAAGTACTGGGCACTGATCAGAACCATACCAACAGGTCACACTGAACGGCACTGGGGTGGCTGGGTGCAGAGCTACAGTAAGGCGTTGGGTGCCCAATGGTTTCCTACAGGAGTTTGACCCCATGACAAACAGGCAGTAGGCTGTCTCTGGAAAGCCATTTGGGGACAACTAACAGGTAGGTAGTAGACTTAGGGTGCTCAGGAATGTAGGTGAACATATGATCCTCTTCTCCTGTGCCCAGGGGTGACAGGTGCAGGGGTCTCTTTTGGTGTTGTGTTTTCTCATCCAGGAGCACTCATGGTCAGTGGGGTCCTGTGAATTTAGGCTGCAGGTGTTGTGGGGGGTCTGGCAGGGGTGGACCCAGGGCGGACTGGAACTCTCAAGAGCCAGTGGATGTTAATGCCACTGATGGCTCACCTCAGCTTGGGGTCAGGGGCCACGGGCGCAGCGGTTGCTGTAGGTGTTTCACTTTCTCTCACCACCAGGCTGGAGGAGAGGAGGCCTGCATGCAGGGGCTGCAGGCGACTTGAATTAGTCCAGGAGGGGTGACACTTGGGGGGACTCAGGCTCAGGGCAGCTGGGGAGCCTTGCTGGCACTGTTGGTGGGCTTCTCATGGGGTTGAGGTCATCGGGTGCCATGGTCACTTCAGGTGTCGGTTTTCCAGGCTTCAGAGTCCTTGTTGAATACTTTGTTGCTGAGCATGTCTGCTGCTCATTAGTCTGAGCCTTTTTAGAAGGCAGTCAGGCTTCTTGGGTTTCTTCAAGCTATAGCTCCAGGACCAGTCTTTTTGCGCAGAGTCCGTTGAGGTTAGCAGGTAGGCCGAAAGGGCTGGTACCGGGTCAGCTGCTTCTTCCTCTTCTGCAGGATTGACTCTTCCTTATCCTCCTTCGTAGGTAGTCAGGAGCTGAGTTTCAGGATACAGGGGTGCCACCTCAACATTCAATTTAGGGGCATTACAGGGAGTGCCGGGCAGTAGCCAATGGGCTTGACCACCTTTAGTGTGATTACATCCTTGTTATGACTACTATGGCTGGGAATGGCCATAACTCTATCCCTCGTGGCTTGATTCCTGCCAAGTGAGATGGAGGAATTTGAAAAGTAGTGTACAATTCCGCTTGTCCACCTTAGGAGTTGGAATGGCATGAAGTGGGCCTTCCTCCTAATTTAACTAATTTTCCCACCTGTGCTGCTGCCAACAGTGGGGTCAGTCTTCTCCGCCATCTGGAGAGACCTGGGTTGCATTTCAAAGGCGGCAAGGCCTTTGAAGCTCTCCTCCCTGGAATGTCCATCCTGCTTTGGACGAAGTGTTATCACCCCCGCCCAGAGCATGCTTTTGTTCTAGGCCTTCAAGAGCATTGGCCCTCACCTCAGGGGGCCAGAACTCCTTCTAGGCTAGCCTCATTGGTTTGTACCAGTCAGTGAACTCACCAGTAGCTGGGTGGGTAAAGTGCCCTCTGTGTGCCTTTATTAATAAATTAATCACTGGCGTCAGTGAGGGTTTATTATTCTAAGCTGTTTGATGCCACACATCTCAGGATTCAGAGAAGCCATCATGTAACTGGTGAACTCCTAAGGACCAGTGTCCAGCACAGGCATTTAAAATGGCTTCCCTGTGTACTTACTATGTCTCAGATTCGACAGAGACAGAGCAGGGGCATATTTGCTGTTGCATATTTACCCTCATGTGCCTGGATGCACCCTGCTTTAAATGTGACTTAGACAAGGCACATGCAGTGATGGGGGACCTGGCACACGGGTGTGTGACAGGTCATGTTTTCAACTTAACCTGCACAAACACAAGCAGTCTGCAATGGCATCATTGTTTAGGTTAGGTGAGGGGACCCTGAGGGTGGCACAATTGGTGCTGCAGCCTTTAGAGACCTTCCTTACTACTCCAGGGCCTAGGTACCGGGGGTACCACTTACTAGGGACTTAAAGTGGTAGGGGAAGAGTTTGTAAGTTATACAACACAACTATGCAGATTTGGGGAAAGATATCTGGCACTGGGGAACTGTTTAACAAGGACTCAGTGCACTAACAGTTAAAGCCCCATCAGAAACCAGGCAAAAAGTGGGGGCTAACCATGTCAAAAACTGTGCTTTCCTACACCAACGGATATAACTGATCACTGAATGACAAGTGGATTCCAAGTCTAGACGCTATTAAAAATGATAGCCATCATTTTAAGATACAAAACCATCTGCACACAAAATTGAACACAGGAATCGTAATCTCGGGGCACCATACAATTTTCAAAAAAGCATAAAATGAATAGTTGATTTTAATGAATTTGAATCACATGGATAGCAGGGTGGAGGACCACCAACCTGATAACAGAAAGGCGGCTAAAAAGTGCAAGGTGCAATGTAATTCTAAATTTGGGGTGTGAAATCCATATTAAATAAGGCTCCAGCAAGTCTGGGGTCGAGATAGGTAAATAGTGAAGGACTGAATCCATGGTACACAATCTGGCCCTTCCGGCTACCCCACAGGACTGATAAAAGAACAACTTTACTGTACCTTTGGTTTCAGAGTTAATACTGGCAATAACTTCAAATAATTAGACCTGCCAATATCTTGAAAGGCCGGCTTAACATAAGTAAGCCAGGGAATTAGGGCCAGGTTATCTGACCTCATGCAGTTGTCCATGACCAAACGGGAAAAGCCGGACTCGGGGAAAGGACCGTTTTTTTGCTCTACAAAAGCAAGGGAGCTATTTTCACCAGGTCCTCCAAAAAGGGGATTCACAATTCTGCATGTACGAAATAACTTGCAGTGTATTTGGTAACAGCTAAAAGACTACACAGGAATTTGTTTTCTTCAGAATGAAGACACCATAAGCTAGCATGACCCCAAACTCCTGCATCATATATCCCCATTGGGAGGGATTTGCTTTTGTACAGCGAAACAAACTGTTTAACCCCTTAGCTACTGCCCCCTCAACCCCTCTTCACCCCCCGGCATCAAGTGCGGAGACCATTTTTGTCTATTTGGGGTAGTTCGTGCTTAAGCTTTCACATAAGCTATCCACGCCAAATTTGCGTCTTTTTTTTTTTTCCTCAACATCCTTGGGATTCTAAAAGTACCCAGAGTTTGTGGGTACCCCTCGAGGTGCCAAGAAATTAGCCAAAATACAGCTAAAATGTAATTTTTTCCAGAAAAATAGGAAAAAGGGCTTCAGAAGAAATCATGTCTTTTTTCCCTGAAAATGGCATTAACAAAGGGTTTGCGGTGCTAACATCGCCATCTTTCCAGCTTTCAGGAACAGACTTGAATCAGAAAAACACGTTTTTCAACACAATTTTTGGCATTTTACTGGGACATACCGCATTTTTACTATTCTTGGTGCTTTCAGTCTCCTTCCAGATAGTGACAGAAATGGGTGTGAAACCAATGCTGGATCCCGGACAGCTAAACATTTCTGAAACGTAGACAAAACATTTGAAATAGAGGTGAAAAAAGAGCCATTTCTGTCCAAGTTTTCTTCTATAACTTTTTCCAGCTATGGCATATTTTTTGTAAACAATGTACCGCTACGTCTGCTGGAGTCTTCTGGTTGCGGAGATATAAAGGGCATGTAGGTTCATCAAGAACCCTAGGTATCCAGAGCACATAAATGAGCTGCACCTTGTAATGGGTATTCATTGTATACCGGGTATACAGAAATTCATTTGGTGAAATATGAAGAGTGAAAAATATGTATCAAGGAAACCTTCGTATTTCAAAAATGGGCACAAGATAAAGTGTTCAGAAGCAGTGGTTATTTGCATCTCTCTAAATTATGGGGTCTCCATAATAGCATGTACATTGCAGGGCATTTCTAAAATAGACTTCTTTTTTTACACACTGTCTTACATTTGGAAGGAAAAAATTTAGCAAGAGACAATAACACTTGTTCTTCTATTGTGTGTTCCCCCAAGTCTCCCGATAAAAATGGTACCTCACTTGTGTGGATAGGCCTAGTGGCCGCGACAGGAAACACAACATGGACACATCACCTTTTTACATTGACATCTGATGTGTTTTTTGGACTCAAGCTCAGCCGGCACCTAGGGAAACCTACCAAACCTGTGCATTTTTTAAAACTAGACACATAGGGGAATCCTGTGTGGGGTGACTTGTGGGGCTTTCGCCAAGTTCTGTTACCCAGAATCCTTTGCAAACCTCTAAAGTTTGAAAAAAAACACTTTTCCCTCATATTTCGGTGATAGAAAGTTCTGGAATCTGAGAGGAGCCGCAAACTTCCTTCCACCCAGCATACTCCCAAGTCTCCTGATAAAAATGGTACCTCACTTGTGTGGGTAGGCCTAGTGCCCGCGACATAAAATTATACAAAACACAACGTGGACACATCACATTCTCCCAAAGAAAACTGATGTGTTTTTTGCAAAGTGCCTAGCTGTAGATTTTGGCCTCTAGCTCAGTCGGCAGCTAGGGAAACATAGCAAACCTATATGTTTTTAGAAACTAGACACCTTGGGGAACCCAGGAGGGGGTAACTTGTGGCGCTCTCACCAGGTTCTGTTACTCCGAATCATTTGCAAACTGCAACATTTGGCAAAAAAACACTTTTTCCTCAAATTTCAGTGATCGAAAGTCTGAGAAAATCTGAGAGGAGCCACAAATTTCCTTCCACCCAGCATTCCCCCAAGTCTCCCAATAAAAATGGTACCTCAGTTGTGTGGCTAGGCCTAGTGCCCATGTCAGGAATGGATCACACAGTGGTCAATGTTAGTCGTTACATGAGGGTAACTTGACCCTGGGGTGATCCATTCCTGACGCAGGCATTAGGTACAAGCACTCAAGTGGGGTAGCATTTTCATCAGGACAGTTGGGAAAACACTGGGTGGTAGAAATGTTGTGGCTCCCAGCATATTCCTGTAGTTTGTGTGATAGAAATGCAAGAAAAAAATGAGTTTTTATTCAACATTTTACCTTTCCAGGGTACTCTGGGTAAAAAAAACTTTGGGGAATCCACACAGGTCACACATCAGTGGACTCTCCCGGGTGTCTAGTTTCCAGAAATGTCTGGGTTTGGTAGATTTCCTTATATGGACGCCGAGCCCAGGGCCAAAAACGCAAGTGCCTGCCTTACAAAACCAGGTTATTTTGTGATAGATAATTTTGATGTCTCCACAATACGATTTGGGTGGTGGAATTTGGGGCTGAATTAAATTGGGGAGCTCCCAAGAGAGCACTGTCTCTGTGCTTGCAGCCACATGCATCTGCTCTCTCTGTTGGGCTAACCCGCTAACGTCCCGCTGCACAAACTGTGCTTGCGAAGGGACAGCACGACTGAACTCATCACCTCCCTCAGAATCACTGGAAGAGGTGTTGTCGGAAAAAATCGCTCCTAGAGTCTGCGCCATTGTCCGATCCCTCAGATGCTGTCTCAGTACTTGCTGTCTCAGTCTCCGATCCTATGTCAGAGGTGTCCTCTATAACCCGATTTAGGGCTGGACCAGCAGTCATCCAACAAGATGCCATCCCTGCCACTGGCTAATCTCTCGCTCTAAAACACTACCTACGTAGACAGTCACAAAATTGCTGATGTTTTTTTTGTGTGATGCATGCAACAGTAAAGGTCAGTCACCTTACCGTCACTTCTTCCCTCAATCAGCACATTCTTTCAAGACACTCAAAAAACAAAAAAGACACACTGTAACTTCACCTTGTCATATACCAATCGTCACTGTCTTTAGCGCCTCTGACGCCCAGTCCAACAATCATTATTGGTACTCCCATGACCTCCTCCTTGGATTCCCTCACTACCACTAAGCAAAAATGCCCTTACATTTGTATTATAGCGCAGGTAATGGCTGGCTTTACTAATCCACTCAGCTATTTACATAAAATACAAATTTGATCTTTGCAGTAGGCATGTAATCCTTCTGCGCTACTTTATGGCCTCAAAACTGCCACTAGACAAAAGTCAGATCCTTTTGTATCAGAAACATAATCACAAGAGTTACTTGACTTTTTGATTGCTGCCTAAAAGCTACAGTTAAAACTCGTCAGATGAAGTATGTGCATTGCTTTGAAGACGCAAGCTGCAACTGCAAGAGAACTGGTGGTGAATATATATATATATATATATATATATATATATATATATATATATATATATATATATATTCAATGGCATGTGTAGCTGCAGATACATTATCCTGCCATCTAGTTTCTGATGGATACAACTACCTGTGGATTCCTCACCTCATGAATACTCCCATGGCGCCAGCATTCGACGGAAATCTTCTTACTAGTCTCTGCACGTCGACGAGGACGTCACTGTCGCCTACGCGACGCCGTCTGACGTCATACAGGCAATAAGAGGTCCTCGACGACGTGCGGACGTCAGTTCCCTTTTTTCCGTGCATTCGAAACGGTTATCTTCGAGGGAGCAACTGTTACTCTTGCGGTTACAGTGTATATCTTGCTGCGTACTCTTTCTCTGTGGAAATAATGTCGCAGAGAAAGTCTGGATTTAAGCCTTGTCGTGAGTGTGGAGGCAAGATGTCGGTGACGGATCCTCATTCCTATTGCCTTTGGTGTTTGAGCTCCGACCACGACGTCTCGACTTGTGATTCATGTCAGCACATGAATCCGAAGGCCCTTAAAGAACGTGAGGCGAAGCTGTTTATGGCCAAGTCAAAGGAGAAGCATCACAAGAAGTCTTCTCCAAGACATCGGCGTCATCGAGACTCCCGGCGCCGTAGAGAATCTCGGCGTCATTCAAGGGAGGCTCGTTCCAGGTCTCCGGATCGGCCCGAAAGACATGGGAGGTCAGCCCCACGGTGACGCCGCATCCTTCGACGCCGTTGCCCTCTCCGGCGTCACCAACTTCGCCTGGACAGGCGTCGGTGATTGAGGTATTGGAGCCTCAAGTGTTTTCTCCGGCGCAGACGCCGAGGCCGGCGTCGGGGTCGCCTCCGAGACAGGCACCCCAGTATCCGGCTTTTCCCACCCCTGGAGCCGATAGTTCCGCATTCTTGAATGCGATGTATGCCATCTTCCAACAGATGGCTCCAGGGGGTGCTCCGGCTGGGCCTTTGGCCTTTTCTTTGGATGATCCTGCGCCTCTTCGGCCGGCACCCTTTATGCCCTTTCTCCCGTTTGGGAACGTGGGCTCGGCGCCAGTGTCGGCGCCGGTGGCCGCTCCGGTGGCTTCGGAGGGATTGGCCCCAGGGATTTCCATCCCGTCGACGTCGAGATTTCGGCCTGTGACTCCGGTGGGTCCATCTGTTTCAGCTGCTCTTCAGTCGGCGCCGAAGTTACCTGTGGCGCCGGATGCGCTGTCGGTGGCTTCGGAAGATCGGCGCCGATCTCCGACTTCGGCGGAGGCATTGTCGACTCCGCGGATTGAGCAACGACTGCATTCAAGGAGGCGTGCTCTCCGGGTACTAGAAGAGCAGGAGTACCAACGAGCCCTAGAGGAAGGACACTTCCCCTGAGTGGGACCTTTCGTCCCCGGGGGAATATACTGAGGAAGCTGCTTCCTTTCATACAGTGGTACGGAAGGCAGCTAGTTTTTTGGACCTGCCTTTGCCGGTGGTGGAGGCGAAACAAAACCTTTTGACGGAGGTGTTGCATCCGGCCTCAGCCGCGGCGGAGCCTCTGTTACCTTTTAATGACGCTCTGCTGGATCCGGTTTTAGAGGTGTGGAAGAGGCCGGCATCTTCCCCAGCAGTTCACAGAGCCGTGGCCAGGAGGTATCGGACGGCTCCAACTGATCCTGGTTTCCTATCTAGGCACCCTACGCCGGAGAGCTTGGTAGTGCAGGCCTCCTGTTCGTCCAAGTCAGCGCCTGGTTCTTTCCCGACGGTGCCTGGGGACAGAGACTCAAAAAAGCTAGAGGCGCAGTCGAAGAAGATTTTTTCGTCCTGCAGTCTGGCGTTAAAAGCCACTAATGCGACCTGTATCCTGGGGAGGTATATTCATGCTCTGATGGATGACATCTCCTCTTCGTTTACAGAGCTTCCCCAGGGTCTTTTGGATCTTGTCTCTGATGCCCAGGCTGCTGCGACCCAAATTATCCAGACGGGACTGGATACCACCGACTCGGTAGCCAGAGCAATGGGCACAACTGTGGTGGAAAGGAGACAGGCCTGGCTCTGTAACTCGGGCTTTTCGGCAGATGTACAGTCCACATTGTTGGATCTCCCGTTTGATGGGGACAAACTGTTTGGGGCTAAGGCTGATTCGGCCTCGGAACGTTTTAAGGAGAGCAGGGCCACGGCTAAGTCGTTGGGACTCCTAGCTCCTTCTTCCACGGCCTCTTCCAGATTCTTCAGGAGGTTTCGTGGATTTGGGCGTGGCTCTTCCTCCTCTTCCTTTCGGGGAAGATATCAGCAACCTGCCTCTTCCCATCCCTATAGATCTTTTAGGGGGAGGGGTAGGGTCCGCACCAGGGGAGCTTCTCAGCAGCACTCTGCCTCTTCCTCATCCTCTGGCGGGGTGCAGCAGGGGAAGCAGCCTTAGGCTTCCACCATTTCCCACTCACTCCTCTCCTGTAGGGGGAAGATTACAGCATTTTCTCACCAAATGGGAGACTGTTACGTCGGACACTTGGGTTCTCAGTGTTGTGGGAAAAGGCTACACCCTTCCCTTTCGGGAGTTTCCGCCCCTCATCCCGCCCCGCCCTTCGTATTGTTCACAAGAACACCTCCTGTTGCTAGAACAGGAGGTAGAAGCCCTCCTTTTAAAGGGCGCGGTGGAGTTGGTCCCGGAGCAGGAAAGGGGTCAAGGAGTTTACTCAAGGTATTTCCTGATTCCCAAGAAGGATGGTCGTTTGAGACCAATTCTGGACCTGAGGATCTTGAATTGGTTCCTCAAGCAGGAAAAGTGCAAGATGCTGACCCTAGCACAGGTGCTTTTGGCGTTGAACATGGAAGACTGGATGGTGTCTGTCGACTTGCAGGATGCTTACTTTCATATCCCGATACTCAAGTCACACAGGAAGTATCTCCGGTTTGTGGTGGGATCGCAACACTACCAGTTTGCGGTCCTTCCGTTTGGTCTTACTTCAGCACCTCGAGTCTTCACGAAGGTGATGTCGGTGGTTGCGGCAGAGCTCAGAAGGAAGGGGATAGCAGTATTCCCTTACTTGGACGATTGGTTGATCAAAGCCAAGTCCCCGGAGCTTGTGTTGCGTCATCTGCAGTCAACAACCCAGTTGTTGTTCGACCTGGGCTTTTCGGTGAACGAGCCCAAATCTCACCTAGAGCCCTCTCAGCGCCTCCTGTTCATAGGGGCAGTACTGGATACAACATTGGGTCGGGCCTTTCCTCCGCCTCAGCGGATTCAAGATATTCAGGATTTGGTTCCAATGTTTCGAAATGGAGCGGTAGTTCCAGTCCTCAAGGTCCTTCGTCTGCTCGGTCTGTTTGCCTCCTGCATTCTGTTGGTCACGCATGCTCGCTGGCACATGAGGGCTCTTCAGTGGTGCCTCCGAAGGCAGTGGTCTCAACACAGAGGGGATCTAGAGGGTACTGTCAAGATCTCCAGAGATGCTGCTGTGGATTTGAAGTGGTGGATTGCAAGCAACAATCTTTCACAAGGAAAGCCGTTCCAGCAGTCGCCACCAGTGGCCACAGTCATAACGGATGCTTCCACTCTAGGGTGGGGAGCTCATCTGGGGGATCTGGAGATCAAAGGTCTTTGGTCTCCAGAGGAACAGATTTTTCACATCAATCTGTTAGAGTTACGGGCTGTACGTCTGGCTCTCAAGGCCTTCCTCCCTTCCCTTCGTGGTCAGTCGGTACAGGTCCTAACGGACAATACTACCACGATGTGGTACATAAACAAGCAGGGAGGAGTGGGGTCGTACCTTCTCTGCAGAGAAGCTCTTCGACTATGGTCCTGGGCAAAGGACCATCGGATTTGCTTGATAGCAAACCATCTGGCCGGAGTTTTGAACGTGCGTGCGGACAGTCTCAGTCGCCACTTCTCGGCAGACCACGAGTGGCGTCTCCATCCAGATCAAGTCCGTTTAATCTTCCAGAAGTGGGGGTTTCCTCGGGTAGATCTGTTCGCCACTCGAGAGAACGCGCATTGTCCGTTGTTCTGCAGCCTTCAGTATCCGATGCAGGAAGCGTTGGGGGACGCGTTTCAAATGACCTGGTGCGGCCAGTTGCTTTACGCGTTTCCTCCCATACCCTTGATTCCTCGAGTATTGAGGAAGATTCGCCAAGACCGGGCTCTAGTAATCTTAATAGCTCCGGATTGGCCAAGGAGGGTGTGGTACTCCGACCTTCTCCAACTCTCAATGTGCCCGCCGCTCCGTCTCCCTTTCAGGGCAGACCTCCTCTCACAGTCGCAGGGGCAGGTTCTACACCCCAACCTCCAGAGTCTGCACCTACATGCCTGGAGATTGAACGGGGCAACCTGAGTTCCTTCTCTCTCCCGCCTGAGGTAGTGGATGTTATATTAGCGGCCAGGCGACACTCCACTAAATCTATCTACGCTAATAGGTGGTCTAAATTTGTTGCGTGGTGTGGAGAGAGGCAGATTGATCCTTTACATGCTCATCTATCGGACGTTTTGTCTTTTGCTCTATCTCTGGCGCAGAAAGGTTGTGCAGTGGCTACCATTAAAGGTTATTTATCGGCCTTGTCAGCCTTCATATGTCTTCCAGACCAACCATCTTTATTTAAATCCCCTATTGTTATCAGATTCTTGAAAGGTCTTCTAAATCAATATCCTCCAAAGCCATTCGTTATGCCGCAATGGGATTTGTCCTTAGTCCTGACTTTCCTTATGGGGTCCCCTTTTGAACCTATGCATTCTTGCCCCTTGAGGTATTTGGTTTTAAAAACAGTCTTCCTGATAGCTATAACATCAGCAAGGAGAGTGAGTGAGTTGCAGGCCTTATCAGTAAAACCCCCTTATACAACTTTTTATGGGGATAAGGTGGTGTTGAGGACCAAGGCTGCTTTCCTCCCGAAGGTTGTTTCACCCTTCCATTTGGCTCAGGCAATTACTTTGTCCACGTTCTATCCTCCGCCTCATGGTCTTGCCAAGTAATCCTTGAGTGCGCTCCTCTTGGTCTTTGAGGGTGCAATAGATGTATATATATAATATATTTATATATATATAGGTATATGTGTATATATCTTTATGTATATACTTGGTGTGTGTATATATTTTAAAAGAGAGAGTTTTATATATATATATATATATATATATATATGTACATAAAAAGATTTACAGTTATTCATACAATGTGGTGTATTTTTACAATATAATGGATGTTGCTTTGTTCTTTCATTGCATTGCCTGGTTGTTCTCATGCACGTAAAAAATGATTGGTACTGACGTCCGCACGTCGTCGAGGACCTCTTATTGCCTGTATGACGTCAGACGGCGTCGCGTAGGCGACAGTGACGTCCTCGTCGACGTGCAGAGACTAGTAAGAAGATTTCCGTCGAATGCTGGCGCCATGGGAGTATTCATGAGGTGAGGAATCCACAGGTAGCTAATGTATCCACCAGAAAAGTCGTTACCGAAGGTAAGTAACTCGTTCGTTGGGCTCGGAGTGTTTCAAGTTGTTTTTCTTCGAAGAAGTCTTTTCGAGTCACGAGACCGAGGGACTCCTCCCTTTCGGCTCCATTGCGCATGGGCGTCGACTCCATCTTAGATTGTTTTCTTTCCGCCATCGGGTTCGGACGTGTTCCACTTCGCTCCGTATTTCGAATCGGGAAAGTTAGCTAAATATCGAAAATTCAACGGTATTGTTCGCGCTCGGTACCGGTTTAGTGTTAGTATATCGACACCGATAGTAGAAGCGCTCCGGCGGCCCTTCGGGGCTTCCACTCTTTATCGTCGAAACTAATGGACCGGACCCCCTTCCGCTTCTGTCCGGAGTGCCACGCGAAGTATCCTTATACAGGCCAACACTTGGTCTGTAATCTGTGTCTATCACCGGAACACAGGGAGGATACTTGCGAGGCCTGTCGGGCATTTCGATCTAAAAAGACCCTACGCAATCGAAGAGCCAGAAGACTGCAAATGGCGTCGACACCAAGAGAACAGATCGATGTCGAAGAGGAGGAAAGAATCTCCATCCAGGGAACGGACTCAGATGACTCCGAAAATGAGCGACCGGGGACAACGCAGAAAACTGTGAGTATAACTGCCCCGTTCAAGACTCACTCCAAGATCATAAAGGCCAAGGGGATGCCACCGCCAGCAGGCCATGGCTTAACCCATCGAAAACACGGTGACCAACCATCGGCACCGAAAAAGGCCACACAACTGCCGAAGACATCTGACTCCGGTCGAGACTCGGGCTCCGAACGATCTCGGCACCGAGAGTTCGACACACCCAAGGTGAAAAAAGTTACCTCGGAACCGATAAAGACTGTTTCGAAACCTTCGGTACCGAAAAAAGCAGCCTCAGAGCCGAAATTAGGCTCTTACACGGAGGAACTTTCCGGCCAAATGCATGAACATAGATTTGAGCAGGAAATAAGTATGGGGGAACCAGACCATACCCAAAGGAGGCTCCATATCCAGAAAGAGACTGGTCAAATACAAACTCTTCCTCCAATTAAAATCAAAAGAAAGCTGGCATTTCAGGAGTCAGAAATGCAGGCAAAGGTGGCAAGAGATAAAACGCCACCACCAAGGTTTTCGCCACAGCCTTCTCCACTACATTCACCACAGCTGTCCCCGGTAACAACACCCCAAATGCAGTCACCGACACATACGGGGATGACACAGGATGACCCGGATACATGGGACTTATATGATGCACCGGTCTCCGACAACAGTCCAGATTGTTATTCGACAAGGCAGTCACCTCCAGAGGACAGCACTGCATACACGCAGGTATTATCAAGGGCAGCTACATTCCACAATGTAGCAATGCATTTGGAGCCAATAGAGGATGATTTCCTATTTAACACCTTGGCATCCACCCACAGTTCCTACCAAAGTCTGCCAATGCTCCCAGGCATGCTCAAGCACGCAAAACAAGTCTTCCAGGAGCCAGTGAAAGGAAGGGCTATCACGCCTAGGGTGGAGAAAAAATACAAACCTCCCCCAGCGGACCCTGTGTTTATAACACAGCAACTGACACCAGATTCAGTGGTCGTGGGAGCTGCAAGAAAGAGGGCAAACTCTCAATCGTCAGGAGACGCACCACTGCCTAACAAAGAGAGTAGGAAGTTTGATGCAGCGGGCAAACGAGTGGCAGCACAGGCAGCCAATAAATGGCGCATCACAAACTCCCAAGCCCTACTGGCTCGCTACGACAGGGCACACTGGGACGAGATGCAACATATTATACAGCACTTGCCCAAGGAACACCAGAAACATGCCCAGCAGGTTGTTGAAGAAGGACAAGCAATTTCCAACAACCAGATAAGGTCAGCATTGGATTCGGCAGACACAGGAGCACAGACAGTCAACACTGCGGTAACCATTCGCAGGCATGCATGGTTACGGAGCTCAGGATTTAAACCGGAAATCCAGCAAGCTGTGTTAAACATGCCTTTTAACCAGGAACAATTGTTTGGGCTGGAGGTGGACACGGCAATTGAGAAATTAAAGAAGGACACAGACACGGCCAAAGCCATGGGCGCGCTCTACTCCCCACAAAGCAGAGGCACATTTAGAAAGCCACAATTTAGAGGGGTGTTTCGTACGCAAACACCAGAGCCTTCCACCTCACAAAGCAGACCCACCTATCAGGGGCAGTACCAGAGAGGAGGGTTTCGAGGCTCATACGGGGTGGACAATTCCCAAGAGCAAGGTGAAAATTCCAAAACCCTAAAACAAGTCAAACCAAACAGTGACTTCAATGTCACAAACCCCCAACACATAACTATGGACGCATGGGTCCTAGGCATTATCCAACATGGTTATTGCATAGAATTAATAAATTTCCCACCAGATGTGCCCCCAAGAGCACACAATATGTCCAAACAACACTTAGACCTGTTACAACTAGAAGTCCAAGCATTGTTACAAAAACAAGCAATAGAATTAGTACCCAACCATCAAAAAGGAACAGGTGTCTACTCACTATATTTCCTAATTCCAAAGAAAGACAAAACGTTGAGACCCATAATTAGACCTCAGAACGCTGAATCTCTACATCAAATCAGATCACTTCCACATGGTAACACTTCAAGACGTGATTCCCTTGCTCAAAAAACAGGACTACATGTCAATGTTAGATCTCAAAGATGCATATTTCCACATACCCATACATCCTTCGCACAGGAAATACTTAAGGTTTGTAATCCACGGCGTGCATTATCAATTGAAGGTGCTACCGTTCTGGATAACAACAGCCCCAAGGGTATTCACAAAATGCCTTGCAGTAGTAGCCGCTCATATAAGGAGACATGCACATATTCCCATACTTAGACGATTGGTTAATAAAAACCAGCACTCAGCAACAGTGTCTTCTTCACACGCAATACGTTATAGAAATTCTACACAAACTAGGGTTTTCTATAAATTACCAAAAATCACATCTACAGCCATCCCAGATACAACAATACTTGGGAGCAACACTTAACACACAAAAAGCGATTGCCACTCCAAGTACGCAAAGGGTACAAGCGTTCCAAAATATAGCATTAAACATGCAGCCAAATCAACACTACCAAGTGAGGTTTGTAATGAAACTTCTAGGCATGATGTCTTCATGCATAGCCATTGTCCCAAACGCAAGATTACACATGAGGCCCTTACAGCAGTGCCTAGCAAAACAATGGACACAAGCACAGGGTCAACTCCAAGATCTAGTGTTGGTAGAACGCCAGACACACTTCTCGCTTCAATGGTGGAACCCTATAAATTTAAACCAAGGGCGGCCATTCCAAGACCCAGTGCCTCAATACGTGATCACAACAGATGCATCCATGATGGGGTGGGGAGCACACCTCAACCAGCACAGTATACCGGGACAATGGGACAATCAACAAAAACAACTGCACATAAATCATTTAGAACTATTGGCAGTGTTTCTAGCATTGAAAGCTTTTCAACCACTGATAGCCCACAAACACATTCTTGTCAAAACCGACAACATGAAGACAATGTATTACCTCAACAAACAAGGAGGGACACACTTGTCACAACTGTGTCTCTTAGCACAGAAAATTTGGCATTGGGCAATTCACAATCACATTCGCCTAATAGCACAATACATCCCAGGCATTCAAAACCAGTTAGCCAATCTCATTCGAGATCACCAACAAACACACGAATGGGAAATTCATCCCCAGATCCTGCAGGATTACTTTCTACGCTGGGGAACACCAAAAATAGACCTATTTGCAACAAAATAAAACGCAAAATGCCAAAACTTCGCTTCCAGGTACCCACACCCTCAGTCCTAGGGCAATGCGTTATGGATCAGTTGGTCAGGGATATATGCTTACGCTTTTCCCCCTCTCCCATTCATTCCTTATCTGGTAAACAAACTGAGTCAAAGACTCAAACTAATACTCATAGCACCAACTTGCGCTCGCCAACTGTGGTACACAACACTGCTGGACCTATTAGTATTACCTCACGTCAAATTACCAAACAGGCCAGATCTGTTAACTCAACTCAAACAACAGATCAGACACCCGAATCCAGCATCGCCCAATCTAGCAATCTGGCTCCTGAAGTCTTAGAATTTGGACACTTAGACCTTACACAAGAATGTATGGAGGTCATTAAACAAGCTAGGAAACCTACTACAAGACATTGTTATGCAAACAAATGGAAAAGATTTGTTTACTACTGCCACAATAATCAAATTCAACCACTACATGCTTCCGCAAAGAACATTGTAAGTTACTTATTACACTTACAAAAGTCTAAACTAGCATTCTCTTCTATTAAAATACATCTCACAGCAATATCTGCCTATCTGCAGATTACACAATCAACATCGCTTTTTAGAATCCCAGTTATCAAAGCATTTATGGAGGGATTAAAGAGAATCATACCACTGAGAACACCACCAGTACCTTCGTGGAACCTTAATATTGTATTAACACGACTCATGGGACCACCATTTGAACCCATGCACTCTTGTGAAATGCAATACATAACTTGGAAGGTAGCCTTCCTAATAGCTATCACATCTCTTAGAAGAGTAAGTGAGATACAAGCATTCACTATACAAGAACCCTTTATACAAATACATAAACATAAAGTGGTTCTCCGTACAAATCCCAAATTCTTACCAAAGGTTATATCACCATTCCACCTAAACCAAACAGTGGAACTCCCAGTCTTCTTTCCACAACCATACTCAGTAGCCGAAAGAGCCTTACATACATTAGACATAAAAAGAACACTAATGTATTACATTGACAGAACAAAACAGTTTCGCAAAACAAAACAATTGTTTGTAGCCTTCCAAAAACCTCATGCAGGAAATCCTATATCCAAGCAAGGCATTGCCAGATGGATAGTGAAATGTATTCAAACTTGCTATATTAAAGCAAAAAGAGATCTACCTATTACACCAAGAGCGCATTCCATTAGGAAAAAGGCGCCACAATGGCTTTTCTAGGAAATATACCTATGACAGAAATTTGTAAGGCAGCCACATGGTCTACGCCTCATACATTCACAAAACATTACTGTGTAGATGTGTTAACAACACAACAAGCCACAGTAGGACAGGCTGTATTACGAACATTATTTCAAACAACTTCAACTCCTACAGGCTAAGCCACCGCTTTTGGGGAGATTACTGCTTATTAGTCTATGCACAGCATGTGTATCTGCAGCTACACATGTCATTGAACGGAAAATGTCATTTACCCAGTGTACATCTGTTCGTGGCATGAGACGCTGCAGATTCACATGCGCCCTCCCACCTCCCCGGGAGCCTGTAGCCGTTATAAGTTGAATGAAAATTGTAAATTTTTAAATAAATACTATGTTAATACACAATATGTACATACATACTTATTCCATTGCATGGGCACTTTTAGTATATTCACAACTCCTACCTCACCCTCTGCGGGGAAAACAATCTAAGATGGAGTCGACGCCCATGCGCAATGGAGCCGAAAGGGAGGAGTCCCTCGGTCTCATGACTCGAAAAGACTTCTTCGAAGAAAAACAACTTGTAACACTCCGAGCCCAACACCCCAACAAAGAGGAAACTGGCCTTCCATGGACGTCTGGACACTGATCAGCCACCGGCTAAAGTGCTAAAACCAAGAGAAAAATCTCCACCCCCTCGGTTTTCACCTCACCAGTCTCCTCCTCATTCTCCTCACCTGCCTCCCCACCTGCTACCCCCACTGCACAGTCTCCATCACACACTGTACAATCACAACAAAATGACACTGTTCCATGGGACCTCTATGATGATCCAGTTTCAGATAATAGTCCAGAGTGCTATCCATCAAAGCCATCACCCCCTCATATACACAGGTTCTAGCCAGGGCAGCAGCATTTCACAACGTGGCCATGCACACAGAACCTCTTGAGGATGACTTCTTATTTAACACATTGTCCTCAACTCACGCCACCTACCAGAGTCTACCCATGCTTCCTGGAATGTTAAAACATGCACATCAAATCTTCCAGGAACGAGTTAAGGCAAGAGCTATAACTCCAAGGGTAGAAAAGAAATATAAGCCACCACCCTCAGACCCAATTTTTATTACACAACAGCTACCCCCAGATTCTGTAGTGGTCAGCGCAGCAAGGAAAAGGGCTAACTCCCAGTCCTCGGGGGCCGCACCCCCTCCAGATAAGGAAAGTAAGAAATTCGATGCTGCAGGTAAAAGGGTGGCCTCACAGGCAGCTAATCAATGGCGTATAGCCAATTCGCAGGCCCTAATGGTCAGATATGAAAGGGCTCACTGGGATGAGCTGAAAGGCGTTATTCAGCATCTCCCCAAGAACCAACAGAAGAGAGACCAGCAGATAGTAGAAGAGGGACAAGCAATCACAAACAACCAGATCAGGTCAGCGTTAGACTCCGCAGATACAGCCGTAAGAGCTATCAATACGGCTGTCACCATTATCCGACATGCATGGCTCAGGTCATCAGGATTTAAACCTGAAATCCAGCAGGCTGTCCTCAACATGCCTTTTAACGAGCAACAACTATTCAGCACACAAGTTGATACAGCCATTGACAAAATGAAAAAAGACACCGACACTGCCAAAGCTATGGGGGCGCTTTATTCATCCCAATACAGAGGCTCATTTTGAAAGCCTCAATATAGGGGAGGCTTTAGACCCCAACCATCTGAGCCATCTACCTCACAAGCCAAACTCTCTTACCAGACGCAATACCAGAGAGGGGGATTTCGGGGAACCTACAGAGGACAATTTCACAGATCTTGAGGAAAATACCAGCCCTCAAAGCAACCCACTCATACCAAACAGTGACTTTACCACCATCTTCCCTCACCACACTTCTTCTGTGGGAGGAATACTGCAAAAGTTCCACACCCGCTGGTTACCCATCATCCATTATCCAACATGGTTATTGCATAGAGTTCACACAAACTCCTCCAGACATTCCCCCAAAAACGCACAAACTCCCATCTCAACACATTTCAATGTTGCAAACAGAAGTACAGGCACTATTACTCAAACAAGCCATAGAACTTGTGCCACATCATCAGAAAGGAACAGGGGTTTACTCCCTGTATTTCCTCATCCCCAAAAAGGACAAAACATTGAGACCAATACTAGATCTCAGAACTCTCAATCTCTACTTCCGATCAGAACACTTTCACATGGTAACACTACAGGATGTAGTCCCACTGCTACAACAGCAAGATGTTATGGCAACACTGGATCTAAAAGATGCGTATTTTCACATACCCATCCATCCAGCTCACAGAAAATATCTCAGATTTGTAATACAAGGAAAACATTACCAGTTCAAAGTGTTACCTTTCGGGATAACAAAAGCTCTCAGAGTATTTACAAAATGCCTTGCCGTAGTCACAGCATGCATATGGAGACAATATATACATGTCTTTCCATATCTCGACGACTGGCTAATAATAGTCAACAATCAAAAACAGTGCCAACATCATACACGTTATGTACTAAACACCCTATACACACTAGGGTTCTCAATACCAAAAATCGCAACTACAACCAAGACAAATTCAGCAGTATTTAGGAGCCACATTAAACACCCAAAGAGCACTTGCAAGCCCAAGTCCACAAAGGGTGCAATCGTTCCACAGCATATTGCCAAAAATACAGCCAAACCAACAATACACAGTCAAATTTGTCATGAAACTATTGGGCATGATGGCATCATGCATCACCATTATCCCAAACGCAAGATTAAACATGCGGCCCTTACAACAGTGCCTTGCAAATCAATGGTCGCAGGCACATGGTCATCTTCAAGAGCTAGTGTTGATAGACCACCAAACACACATATCGCTTCAGTGGTGGAATCCCACAAATTTAAACAAAGGGCAGCCATTTCAAGACCCTGTGGCTCACGCCATTCTTACAACAGATGCATCAATGATTGGATGGGGAGCACATCTCAACAATCACAACATTCAGGGACAATGGGACAACAAACAAAAACAACTTCACATAGATCACTTAGAACTGCTAGCAGTATCCCTAGCACTAAGAGCTTTTTAACCTCTTCTTGTTGACAAACACATTTTTATCAGAACAGACAATATGACAACAATGTACTACCTAAACAAGGAGGAACCCACTCATCACAACTTTGCCTTCTAGCACAAAAAATTTGCCATTGGCCAATTCACAACAACATACACCTGGTAGCTCAATATATTCCAGGGATTCACAATCAATTAGCAGACAGCCTCAGCCGAGATCATCAACAAACACACAAGTGGTAAATTCACACCCAAGTGCTTCACAAATACGTTCGCCAGTGGTGAACACCAGACATAGATCTGTTTGCCACCAACCACAACGCAAAATGCCAAAACTTCGCATCCAGGTACCCACACCCTCGATCCAATGACAATGCATTATAGACCAACTGGTCAGGGATATTTGCTTACGCTTTTCCCCCTCTCCCGCTCATTCCATTTCTGGTCAACAAACTGTGTCAAAACAAACTCAAACTCATACTTATAGCACCAGTGTGGGCACGTCAACCATGGTACACCACATTGCTAGACCTGTCACTAGTACCACACATCAAACTTCAAAACAGGCCGGACCTGTTGACACAAAACAAACAATAGATCAGGCACGCCAATCCAGCAATACTCAATCTGGCAATCTGTCTCCTGAAATCTTAGAGTTTGGATATCTACATCTTCCACCAGAATGTATGGAAGTGATTAAACAAGCAAGAAAACCTACCACCAGGCAGAGTTATGCAAACAAATGGAAAAGATTTGTTTTCTTCTGCCAAGCCAAACACATAACACCCCTGGACGCAACCATCAAGACATTGTAGGTTATTTACTCCATCTACAAAAAGTAAATTTAGCTTTTTCATCCGTTAAAATACATCTCATAGCAATTTCTGCTTATTTGCAAAATATACAAAACAAATCTCTATTTAGTGCCTGTCATCGAAGCTTTCATGGAGGGTCTAAAACTTATCATACCTCCAAGAACGCCACCAGTACCTTCGTGGAATCTTAATATTGTATTCACACGACTCATGGTCCACCCTTTGAACCCATGCACTCCTGTCAAATTCAATTCCTAACATGGAAAGTAACATTCCTAGTGGCAATCACTTCATTACGAAGAGTTAGTGAAATACAAGCATTCACTATTGAACAACCCTTTATACAAGTACACAAACATAAGGTAGTACTTCGCACAAACCCTAAATTCCTACCTAAAGTCATCTCACCATTTCATTTAAATCAAACAGTGGAACTTCCAGTCTTTTTCCCAGAGCTAGACTCAGTGGCAGAGAGAGCACTACATACATTAGATATTAAAAGAGCTTTGATGTATTACATTGACAGAAAAAAATCATTCAGAAAGACTAAACAGCTGTTTGTCGCATCCCAAAAAACCCAGACTGGTAATCCTATATCAAAACAAGGCATAGCCAGATGGATAGTGAAATGTATCCAAACTAGTAACTTAAAGGCTAAAAGACAGTTGTTAAGAACACCAAAAGCCCATTCCAATAGGAAAAAAGGAGCAACAATGGCATTTCTAGGAAATATACCAATGACAGAAATCTGTAAAGCAGCCACTTGGTCAACACCCCATACATTTACCAATCATTACTGAGTAGATGTGTTAGCAACACAACAAGCCACAGTAGGACAGGCTGTACTAAGAAAACTATTTCAAACAACTTCAACTCCTGCAGGCTGACCACCGCTTAGGGGAGGAGAACTGCTTTGTAGTCTATGCATAGCATGTGTATCTGCAGCTACACATGCCATTGAACGGAAAAAGTCACTTACCCAGTGTATATCTGTTCGTGACATGTTCCGCTGCAGATTCCCATGTGCCCTCCCTCCTTCCCGGGAGCCTGTAGCCGTTTCAGTTACATTTAAATTTGTACATATGTATATACATTTCTATGCCATTGTATGGACATCTCTTTCTTTACACTCTATCACTCCTACCTTACCCTCTGCGGGAAAACAATCTAAGATTGAGTCAATGCCCATGCGCAATGGAGCCAAAAAGGAGGAGTCACTCGGCCCGTGACTCGAAAAGACTTTGTCGAAGAAAAACAACTTGTAACACTCCGAGCCAAACACTAGATGGCAGGACCTGTGTATAGAATGTGAATCTGCAGCGGAACATGCCACGAACAGATGTATACTGGGTAACGGGACATTTTCCATATATATATATATATATATATATATATATATATGTAGAGATCACTTCTATATGTGGGTGTGGTTTTCCTGGGGGCCAATAGCAGCCCCCAGGGAAACCACACATGCACTGACAAAATTGATATCTCTCTCTCTCTCTCTCTCTCTCTCTATATATATATATATATATATATATATATATATAACATAAAAACAAACACTCTCTTCGGGCGTGGTCACTCCACACCAAATCGCCGGTGGTGCTGTTGTATAAACGCGCGCCACCGCGTTTTCAAATCCACACTTTTCCTCCAGCAAATTCAAGAAGAGGCAGCACTCCAGAGCGGGTATTCAGCAATTTGATATGTAAACTCAACAGGAACGCGTTTCGGCAAAACTGCCTTCGTCGGCCTGTTGTTATAAGATCCAGATGTTATCCCACTACTTCAACAACACGATTTCATGGCAACATTAGAGCTCAAGGATACATATTTTCACATACCCATCCATCCAGCGCACAGAAAATATCTCAGGTTTGTCATTCAAGGAAGGCATTATCAGTTCAAAGTGTTACCCTTCGGAATAACAACAGCTCCCAGGGTGTTTACAAAATGCCTGGCGGTAGTTGCAGCCTACCTAATAAGGCAGCACATTCATGTCTTTCCATATCTCGACGATTGGCTAATAAAATCAAACAGTCATACACCGTGCCAAAACCATGCGCATTATGTAATACAAACCCTGCACACCCTAGGGTTCTCCATAAACTACCAAAAGTCACAACTACAACCTGCGCAAATTCAACAGTATTTAGGGGCAACACTAAATACTCAAAGAGCGCTAGCAAGCCCAAATCTGCAAAGAATACAAGCATTTCACAATATATTAGCACAAATACAGACATGCCAACAGTACACTGTCAAATTTGTCATGAAAATATTGAGCATGATGGCATCCTGTATTTCAATTGTCCCACATGCAAGACTAAACATGCGGCCCTTGCAACAGTGCCTTGCACAGCAATGGTCACAGAGTCAACTTCAAGATCTAGTGTTGATAGACCGCCAAACATACATGTCCCTTCAGTGGTGGAATTCCACAAACCTAAACAAAGGGCGGCCATTTCAAGACCCCATGCCTCAGACCATACTTACAACAGATGCATCAATGATTGGCTGGGGAGCTCACCTCAACAATCACAACATTCAAGGACAATGGGAAATCAAACACAAACAGTTACAAATAAATCACTTAGAGTTGTTAGCTGTATTCCAAGCACTCAAAGCTTTTCAGCCTCTTCTCACTCAGAAGAATATCCTTATCAAAACAGACAACATGACAACAATGTATTACCTAAACAAACAAGGAGGGACGCATTCGTCCCAACTCTCCCTCCTAGCCCCAAAAAATTGGCAATGGGCAATCCACAACAAGATTCACCTGGTAGCACAATACATTCCAGGGATACACAACCAATTGGCAGATGTTCTCAGGAGAAATCATCAACAAACACACAGTGGGAGATTCACCCTCAAGTACTTCACCAATACTTTCAACAATAGGGGACACCAGACATAGATCTGTTTGCCTCCAGCGAAAACGCAAAATGCCAAAACTTCACATCCAGATACCCACATCCCCTATCCAAGGGCAATGCTCTATGGATCAATTGGTCAGGGATATTTGCTTACGCTTTTCCCCCTTTCCCACTCATTCCATTTCTAGTCAACAAACTGCGTCAAAACACGCTCAAGTTAATACTCATAGTGCCAACGTGGGCACGTCAACCGTGGTACACAACACTATTAGACCTGTCAGTAGTACCACACTCCAACCCCCCAAACAGACCAGATCTGTTGACACAAAGCAAACAGCAGATCAGGCATCCAAATCCCAACATACTCAATCTAGCGATTTGGCTCCTGAGGTCATAGAATTTAGGTATCTACAACTACCAACTGAATGTACGGAAGTAATTAAGCAAGAATAATGCTCACGTGACTTATGGCCCCACCATTTGAACCTATGCACTCATGTCAAATACAATTCTTAACATGGAAAGTAGCCTTCTTAGTCGCAATTACTTCATTGTGAAGAGTCAGTGAAATTCAAGCTTTCACAATTCAAGAACCGTTCATACAAGTACATAGGCATCAAGTAGTACTACGAACTAACCCTAAATTTCTTCCAAAAGTAGTATCACCTTTTAATATCAATCAAACAGTTACCTTAAAGCTAAAAGACACCTCTTAGTTGCACCTAAAGCAAATTCCACAAGGAAAAAATGGGCTACAATGGC
Source organism: Pleurodeles waltl (assembly GCF_031143425.1). Classification (NCBI taxonomy): domain Eukaryota; kingdom Metazoa; phylum Chordata; class Amphibia; order Caudata; family Salamandridae; genus Pleurodeles; species Pleurodeles waltl. The sequence continues at coordinate 714,491,138 of NC_090448.1, forward strand.
ATTCTTAGGAAATATACCAATGGCTGAAATATGTAAAGCAGCGACTTGGTCAACACCACATACATTTACTAAGCATTATTGTGTAGATCTTTTAGCAGCGCAGCAAGCCACAGTAGGCCAAGCTGTACTAAGAACATTATTTCAAACAACTTCAACTCCTACAGGCTAACCACCGCTTTTATGGGAGGAACAACTGCTTTTTAGACTATGCACAGCATGTGTTTCTGCAGCTACACATGCCATCGAACGGAAAATGTCACTTACCCAGTGCACATCTGTTCGTTGCATATTCCCCTGCAGATTCACATGCACCCTCCCACCTTCCCGGAAGCCTGTAGCCATTTAAGTTAAACAAACACTTGTGTGTATATATATATATATATATATATATATATATATATATATATATATTGAGCTCCAGCAGATTCACAAAAAAGGCGCGCTCTACTCTTCGGTGCAGGCATCGGGGAAGGACCTGTTCCCATAAATCATTCTACCAACTTAACATTCAAGTTAAAGATGCCGCACTCACAGAATTATGATTAGTCCTCTTTTATTCAATAAGAAAAATCCCCAACAACTAACACCTACGCGTTTCGACCTTCTCGGTCTTCATCACGGCCAAGAAGGTCGAAACGCGTTGGTGTTAGTTGGTGGGGATTTTTCTTATTGAATAAAGGAGGACTAATCATAATTCTGTGTGTGCAGCATCTTTAACTTGAATGTTAAGTTGGTAGAATGATATATATATATATATATATATATTCCATTTGCATGGCCATCTCTTTTCTATCACTCCTACCTTACCCTCTGCGGGAAAACAATCTAATATGGAGATAATGCTCATGCGCAATGGACCCAAAGAGGAGGAGTCACTCAATACCGTGACTCGAAAACACTTCTTCGAAGAAAAACAACTTGTGACACTCCGAGCCCAACACTAGATGGCAGACGTATGCACAGCATGTGAATCTGCAGCGGAACATGCCACAAACAGATGTACATTTGGTAAGTGACGTTTTTTATATATATATATACATATATATATACACACATACACACACACACACACACACACACACACATACACATATACACATATATATCTATATATAGAGAGAGATCTACATAGCTGTGTATATAGATATACATATCTTTATATAGATATATATATATAGATGTATATCTATATAAATATATCTATATATAGATCTATATATATATATATAGTGAGAGAGAGAGAGATATCTATATATTTTTTTAATAGCTGTATGGTTTCCCTGGGGGCCATAGTGGCCCTCTAGGAAAACCATACAACTAATTTAAAAAAATGCCTATGCAGGGGGTCGCCCTACTCAAGGGTGACTCCCTGTCAATTTCATTTAAAAAATAAATTGATTTTTTAACTCCTGGGGTGGCGCAATCGCTCCCCCCCCCCCCCCCCCCTTCCCCAGGGGTTAACTTATTTTTTTTGTTAGATATGCTTCCGGGTAAGGGGCCGGCCTGTTTTCAGAGAGGGACGATTTCCCCCCAAGTCCCCAGTGAAATCCTTGGTGTCTAGTGGGGTTTCAGGAACGCCTCGTTTGGAAAGATTTTTTCACCCCCTCCCTTGTGTCAGCCACTGGTTGTGACCCACCCCAGGGAGGTAGTGTGGGCGTCGGCCACCGGCTGACGTCAGCACTTATGAGGTTAATAGGCTTAAGGCCCAATTCTGCAAATCCAAAAACTGACTCACATGCCCCTGCAAGCTTCTGTACTCTTTGAGTAAGTATATTGTCCCATTTTACCCAAGTATTTAAAATTAGGGATGTTGGCAATTAGAATCCCTCCTATATAGAATTTTCAGGAACATGTATTCTTAGGGCTGCATGTCACTGTATGATTTTTGATTATTCACCTTTAAATCAAAGTTACATTTAAAATCATTAAAAGAATCAAGCAAGGTCTGGAGGCCATTTGCCGTACGTGCTATTAAAACTGCATTGTCGGTGTATAAAAGAATAGGAACTGGGCGAGAGCCAACCTTAGGAAGGTCTTTGCCAGTTTTAACAAGCACTGAATCCAGGGCAATAATATAAAATAAAAAGGGAACTAAGATGCATCCCTGCCTTACACCACAACTTAACCAGATTGGCTTGGTGCAATCTCCATTTAAGTTGAAACACACTTTAATTGTGTTGTCTTAGTGCAACCAATCAGATCTAACAGGGGAGCTATGATTCCTGCCTTTTCCATTAGCTCCCAAACCTCTGTCCTGTTCACCAGGTCAAAGGCAAAGTAGGGGTCCATAAAAGACAAGTATAACAAACCTCTCCTGCCCTTGACATATTTACCCATCATGAGGGATAGATTTAGGGATTGTTCCACAGTGCCCAGGCCTGGTTAGAAGCCCAGTCTTCCAACTTCTCAAGACTAACTTGCCACAGAATTTTAACAGATGCACCCAGCAACTAAATGGGGCGTTAACAGGCCGGGAGATTTCTGTCCCCTTTTTTAAAGATGGGCACAATTACTGCTTCCCTCTATAATTTCAGCTGGGATCCCAGCTAGAAGAAAATATGTCTTTAAGGGGGCCCAGAAGGTAGGGTTGTGCCTAAATAGGTAAATGGGGATGCTGTCGGGGCCTGGTGCTTTCCCAGCCGGAGATCTTAAAATGGCACTGGCATTGTCAGCAACATCAGTGTTATCACTTAGTTGGGAAGCTTCATACTGGCTGTGGGGGGTAGAAGATCTATGATGTTTGGATTTACACCTGTGTGGTTGTTTGGGTCACAAATGTTGGAAAAATGGAAGATCCAAGCATCCGCAGTTATATGACGTACCAAACTCTGTTTTGAACCTTCAGAAAAACGAGGACAATTCACAATTTCCCAAAATCATCTATTATCTCTAGTTTGCGATACTGGTTGCAAATCAGACCAAACCTTACATCTTATTTCTTCTTTCCTTCTATGTAAAATGGTATTATATTCCAGTCTAGCCGCTATAATAGCTAGTGTGTTGGGCAGTAAGCTATTGGTAGCCTGTTTAAATTTTTTTTTAGGGCTGCAGTACTTACAGGATCAAACCATTTTTGGGCAGGTCGATCCTGGAGAGGTTTTTTAGTGTTCAGAGCTGAAAAGCCCTCCAAGACCTTGTCAGACTCGATCTCTTCTGACAGACAGCACCTAATGTCTTCAAGGTTTCCTATAATGAGATCTTTAAAAAAGTGGTTGAAACCTGGCCATGCTCTGACCAAGACGAATCACCCAGTGAGAGTTGGCTCGGAGCTGACATTACTTGTGATATAGATTGATGACAAATGATGTAGGTGGACAGTCAATCATTATCTTACAAGCCTGAAAGGGGAGCAAAATGGTTGCATGTTGACAATGTCCTCCGAAGGGACAGTCCTATGACTAGCTGAACTAGCCACCAAAGGAGGGATTGGGCAGTGGAAGAACCCCAAAGGAAGGGCAAGGATCCTACTGTCGTTATGTGGTACGCGATTCATCTGCTGCAGGAGGGATTTCACTAGGACTGGGTCTTTGAAGTTGATCCCTATACAAGCTCCTTGTCTTCTGGTGCGGTTTTAGGGGAAGAGCCTAGCTCATCCATTCTGCGACCCATTATGATGTCATCAGCTAGGCCCGTTGACCAATTTGAATTCTTCCGACACCAGTTGGCTGCCTTAAACCTTAAACTGTCCCAGCTCTCAGAGGCGCCATCATCCAGTGGGGGGACACCTTCCAGAATAATAATATATGGTGTGCAAACGGGGAAGTTGTAAATGCTTAGGTCGGCCTACGTGTGGGGAGTCTTTTGACCAAGGGCAACAGCCAAGTTCAGAACATGGGAGGTCAGCATGGCCCCTTACATAAACTGCACTGGCTAGGCACATGTCGGCTGCAGGTACTGGAAAACCAAACTCAGTCCTCCTCCTTTTTGCCATAGGGTCTCTAGCTACCCCACTACTAGCCGGCGATAGTGGCCGAGGAATAACAACTTCCTTTGCCGGCTCTGCACCAGTAAATAAGTGCTGTTGGGGTAGTAACACATTCAGCCGGGCTCCGACAGGCCGCACCGGTAGTAACGGCAGTAGAGGGAAGTAAAGTGAAATCTGTGGACAAACAGGGCGAAACACAAGGGTGGGGGAGTCGGTAGGGAGAATGCGAGAGGAGCGACAGACTATGCTTAGCCAGAGCAATTTCTTTGCCTATTACACTGACGGCTGTCTGAAGAAATCCATCAATGGTGACAGCAGTGGTTGTTTTGGAGCCACTCCTCAAAAGCTTCAGTTTTCCCACTTTGTCAGAACTGGTGAATGAACAACAATCATAAGTGTAAAGTAATTATAGTACCTGCGTTAAGCCAGGTGAAAGGGACGTGACTCAGCACCGGCCTCTTCTGAGCACTGACAGGCGCCGACGGGCCCACCCTTGGCCCAGGTGCAGCCCGCTTGCGTCCCGTGTTGTGGGGGAAACAGGCGCTTTTTAACCCCTTCGCTGCCAGGCCTTTTCCCCCTCCTGTGCGGAGCCTTTTTTTGGCTATTTGGGGCAGTTCGCGCTTAGGCCCTCATAACTTTTTGTTCACATAAGCTACCCACGCCAAATTTGCGTCCTTTTTTTCCAACATCCTAGGGATTCTAGAGGTACCCAGACTTTGTGGGTTCCCCAGAAGGAGGCCAAGCAATTAGCCAAAATACAGTGAAAATTTTGTTTTTTTCAAAAAAATGGGAAAAAGGGGCTGCAGAAGAAGGCTTGTGTTTTTTCCCCTGAAAATGGCACCAACAAAGGGTTTGCGGTGCTACAATCACCAGCTTCCCAGCTTTCAGGATCAGGCAGACTTGAATCGGAAAACCCAATTTTTCAACACAATTTTGGCATTTTACTGGGACATACCCCATTTTTACGATTTTTTGTTCTTTCAGCCTCCTTCCAGTCAGTGACAGAAATGGGCATGAAACCAATGCTGGATCCCAGAAACCGCAACAATTCTGAAAAGTAGACAAAATTCTGAATTCAGCAAGGGGTAATTCGTGTAGATCCTACAAGAGTTTCCTACAGAAAATAACAACTGAATAAAGAAATATTGAAATTGAGGTGAAAAAATCTGCAATTTTTCTCTACGTTTTACTCTGTAACCTTTTCCTGCCAAGTCAGATTTTTGAAAGCAATATACCATTACGTCTCCTGGAATCTTCTGGTTGCGGGGATATATAGGGCTTGTAGGTTCATCAAGAACTCTAGGTACCCAGAGGCAATAAATGACCTGCACCTTGCAGTGGGTTTTTTCATTCTATACCGGGTATACAGCAATTAATTTGCTGAAATATAAAGAGTAAAAAATAGCTATCAAGAAAACCTTTGTATTTCCAAAAGGGGCACAAGATAAGGTGTTGAGTAGCAGTGGTTTTTTGCACATCTCTGAATTCCGGGGTGCCCATACTAGCATGTGAATTACAGGGCATTTCTCAAATAGACGTCTTTTTTACACATTCTCTTATATTTGGAAGGAAAAAATGTAGAGAAAGACAAGGGGCAATAACACTTGTTTTGCTATTCTATGTTCCCCCAAGACTCCCGATAAAAATGATACCTCACTTGTGTGGGTAGGCCTAGCGCCCGCGACAGGAAATGCCCCAAAACACAACGTGGACACATCCCATTTTTTGACAAAAAACAGAGGTGTTTTTTGCCAAGTGCCTACCTGTAGATTTTGGCCCCTAGCTCAGCCGGCACCTAGGGAAGCCTACCAAACCTGTGCATTTTTTTAAACTAGAGACCTAGGGGAATCCAAGATGGGGTGACTTGTGGGGCTCTGACCAGGTTCTGCTACCCAGAATCCTTTGCAAACCTCAAAATTTGGCTAAATAAACACATTTTCCTCACATTTTGGTGACAGAAAGTTCTGGAATCAGAGAGGAGCCACAAATTTCCTTCCACCCAGCGTTCCCCAAGTCTCCCGATAAAAATGATACCTCACTTGTGTGGGTAGGCCTAGCGCCCGCGACAGGAAATGGCCCAAAATGCAACGTGGACACATCACATTTTTTGAAAGAAAACAGAGGTGTTTTTTGCAAAGTGCCTACCTGTAGATTTTGGCCTCTAGCTCAGCCGGCACCTAGGGAAACCTACCACACCTGTGCATTTTTTAAAACTAGAGACCTAGGGGAATCCAAGATGGGGTGACTTGTGGGGCTCTGATCAGGTTCTGTTACCCAGAATCCTTTGCAAACCTCACAATTTGGCTAAAAAAACACATTTTCCTCACATTTCGGTGACAGAAAGTTGGGGAAACTGAGAGGAGCCACAAATTTCCTTCCACCCAGCGTTCCCCCAAGTCTCCCGATAAAAATGGTACCTCACTTGTGCGGGTGGGCCTTCGCCCACGAAAGGAAATGGCCCAAAACACAACTTGGACACATCCCATTTTTTTTTACAGAAAACAGAGGTGTTTTTTGCAAAGTGCCTACCTGTAGATTTTGGCCCCTAGCTCAGCCGGCACCTAGGGAAACCTACCACACCTGTGCATTTTTGAAAACTAGAGACCTAGGGGAATCCAAAATAGGGTAACTTGTGGGGCTCTGACCAGGTTCTGCTACACAGAATCCTTTGCAAACCTCAAAATGTGGCTAAAAAAACACATTTTCCTCACATTTCGGTGACAGAAAGTTCTGAAATTTGAGAGGAGCCAAAAAGTTCCTTCCACCCAGCATTCCCCCAAGTCTCCTGATAAAATTGGTACCTCACTTGTGTGGTAAGGCCTAGTGCACACAAAAGGAAATGGCCCAAAACACAACATGGACACATCAACATTTTTCACAGAAAACAGTGCCTACCTGTGGATTTTGGCCTCTAGCTCAGCCGGCACCTGGGGAAACCTAGCAAACCAGCACATTTCTGAAAACTAGACACATAGGGGAACCCAAGATGGGGTGACTTGTGGGGCTCTGACCAGGTTCTGTTACCCAGAATCCTTTGCAAACCTCAAAATTTGGCCAAAAAAACACTTTTTCCTCTCATTTCGGTGACAGAAAGTTCTGGAATCTGAGAGGAGCCACAAATGTCCTTCCACCCAGCGTTCCCCCAAGTCTCCCGATAAAAATGGTACCTCACTTGTGTGGGTGGGCCTAGCGCCCACGAAAGGAAAGGACCCAAAACACAATGTGGACACATCACATTTTTTCACAGAAAACAGAGGTGTTTTTTTGCAAAGTGCCTACCTGTGGATTTCGGCCTCTAGCTCAGCCGGCCCCAGGAGGGGCAGAAATGGGGGCAGATCGCCTAATAACAATAGGCTGATCTGCCCCCGGGGGGGGCAGAAATGCCCTAAAATAAACTTGCCCCCCTTGCCCCCCCCGGGAGCGACCCTTGCCTACGGGGTCGCTCCCCCTGCGTGACGCCGCAAGAAAAAAGACCCCTGGTGCCTAGTGGTTTCTGCCTCCCTTGGGGGCAGATTGACCTAAAATCTGCCAATCTGCCCCCAAAGCGGGCAGAAATGGCCTAAATACAATTTGCCCCTCCAGGGGAGCGACCCTTGCCTAAGGGGTCGCTCCCCATCTCTAAAAAAACAAACAAACAAAACAAAATTTGCCCTGGCACCTAGAGGTTTCTGCCCCCCTGGGGGCAGATCGGCCTAATAACAATAGGCCGATCTGCCCCCGGGAGGGGGCAGAAATGGCCTAAAATAAATTTGTCCACCACCCACCCCCGCGTAGCGACCCTTGCCTACAAGGTCGCTCACCTTGCGTGACGGCGCAAAAAAAAGATCCCTGGTGCCTAGTGGTTTCTGCCCCCCTTGGGGGCAGATTGACCTAAAATCGGCCGATCTGCCCCAAAGCGGGCAGAAATGCCCTAAATACAATTTGCCCCTCCAGGGTAGCGACCCTTGCCTAAGGGGTCGCTCCCCATCTCTAAAAAAACAAACAAACAAAAAAGAATGTGCCCTTGTGCCTAGAGGTTTCGGCCTAATAACAATAGGCCGATCTGCCTCTAGGGGGGGCAGAAATGGCCTAAAATAAATTTGCCCCCCCATCCCCCCCGGGGAGCGATCCCTTGCCTACAAGGTCGCTCCACTTGCATGACGGCGCAAAAAAAAGATCCCTGGTGCCTAGTGGTTTCTGCCCCCCTTGGGGGCAGATTGACCTAAAATCAGCCGATCTGCCCCCAAAGCGGGCATAAATGGCCTAAATACAATTTGCCCCTCCAGGGGAGCGACCCTTGCCTAAGGGGTCGTTCCCCATCTCTAAAAAACCAAACAAACAAAAAAAAATGTGCCCTTGTGCCTAGAGGTTTCTGCCCCCCCTGGGGGCAGAAATGGCCTAAAATAAATTTGCCCTCCCATGCCCCCCAGGGAGCGATCCCTTGCCTACAAGGTCGCTCCACTTGCATGACGGCGCAAAAAAAAAGATCCCTGGTGCCTAGTGGTTTCTGCCCCCCTTGGGGGCAAATTGACCTAAAATCAGCCGATCTGCCCCCAAAGCGGGCAGAAATGGCCTAAATACAATTTGCCCCTCCATGGGAGCGACCCTTGCCTAAGGGGACGCTCCCCATCTGTAAAACAACAAAAAAAAAAAATCCCCGTGCCTAGTGGTTTCTGCCCCCTTGGGGGCAGATCAGCCTAATTAAAATAGGCTGTTCTACCCCCATGGGGGGCAGAAATGGCCTAAAATAAATGTGCCCCCCAGGGGAACGGCCCTTGCCTAAGGGGTCACTCCCCTTACGTGAAAAACAAAACAAAAAAAAAAACTCCCTGGTGTCTAGTGGTTTCTGCCCCCAAGGGGGGCAGATTGGCCTCATAAAAATAGGCCAATCTGCCCCCAAGGGGGGCAGAAATGGCCTAAACATAATTTGCCCCATAATTTACCTAAAGGGTTGCTCCCCACACCTAAAACAAAAAAATAAACAAAAACTAAGAAATAAATTTTATTTTTTTATCCCTGGTGCCTAGAGGTTTCTGCCCCCCCTCCCTGGGGGCAGATCGTCCTAATAATAGGCCGCTCTGCCCCCAGGTTGGGGGGGCAGAAAAGGCCTTAAAAAAAAATGATCCCCCTGGGAGCGACCCTTGCCCAAGGGGTCGCTCCCTTATGTCCATTTCATTTTCCAAAAAGACATCCCTAGTGTCTAGTGGGCGTTTTGACAGCCGGATTGCTTTCAATCCGGCTGCCAAAACGCAGAGAGAGACTTCAAAGGGAAGGAAATACATATCCTTCCCTTTGAAGCCTCTCTCGGCCTCCCCCACGTAATCGGAAGAGAAATGCAAAGCTGAGCTTCCAGCGTGATAGGGGAGGCTCTGTAAAACTGTAAACTTTGTACTTGTATAGCGCACGACTCACCCGTTAGGGTCTCAAGGCGCTCTACACATACCGCTGTGGAACCCCTCCTGGCTTTTCCCTGTGAGGTGCCCACTCCTGGGCAACCTCCAAGGTGAAGCCAGGCATCCCAGCGCTGTTGGGGCCGTTGTGGAGATTAAGCAAGCTATTGCCCAGAGTTACAGAGTGGGACCGATGAATTAGATTAGGCACCGATGCGAGAATTATCAGGTCTGAGGAAACTGAGCCCAAGACCCGCCGAGGCGGGAATTGAACCCTGGTCCCGGGCCAGATTTCTGCATCAGGGTCTGCCGCTCTAACCATTGAGCCACACTTCTCCACTGCTCGCGCGCTGACGTAACAGGGGGAGTGGGGGGGGGGGGGTCGGGGTGGAAGGGGAAGGGCTTCCCCTTCCATCCCTGACTTGGGGGGTTGGTGTGGAACCCCACAGAGGGAGCGCTAGCGCTCCCTCTGGGCTGGGTGCCCAGGACGTAATGGTTACGTCCTGGGCACAGCAGCACTGTGCCGCAGGACGTAACCATTACGTCCGCGGCACAGAACCGGTTAAAGCGCAGGACTTTCCAACCTCCTGACCTCTCTTTGCTGCAGGGCAGATTGGGACACGTAGTCCCGCTGCTTTCTGGCGACCAGTTTTTCAGCCTTCGGGTAGATACTTTGTCAATTAAATTTTGTTGTAGAGTCCCCCCTTTGTCTCCTCTTGACTGCTAGTACTGAATGATGGGCAACTTGACTATAGCGTTTTGTTTCTGCTGAGGCTCTCTTTTGTATCTTACTTTGATATGTTAGAGCTTCATGTGCTTGTTTTAAGTGGTGCGGGTCAGTGGTTGTGTTTGAATATCAGATTCCTTAAGTGCGTCGCTGGGCACACTATAAAAATGCATCAACAGCATGCTGACTGCTCTTTGTTCCATCGGCTCAGAAGCCCACTTACTGTAAGGGCCCACATGGTATTCTGCTCGCCTAAGAACATATTTCATTAGTGGGTTCCAATGTTGAGGAATTGTCTGCTGATATGCGGGAGACTCGTGGCACCACAATTAAGGTTACACCATTACCAGACCCACATTGTGGATAGCCACCCCAACATTAACACAGAGGGAATTGTCACCGGTTATCTAGCTCTAAGAAGTGCCTGATGTCAAGTAGAACACTATTCAAATTCACTCTTTAGCGAATGTTCTTGGTCTCCCATCTCAAGAAGAGCTGCATGCAATACCTTGGAGGAAAAGGAAGCTGACTTTTGAGGAAGGAACACCTTTCGGGAATCAGTTTGTTTATTTTTATCACAGTGAGACGGGCCAACTTTGCACTAATGGATCCTGTTCATTGTTCATCAGGGATACTGCTTAAGAGTACTCCTCCACGAAACACCTTCTCGAAGGCACACAATCAGGCAGGAACACCAGCAGATGTGAGATGAAGTATAAGCACTTCTAAGCAAAAATGCCATTGATCTGTTGCCTCCTCACCCACAGGGTAAAATACCTTTATCCATGTACTTTCTCATTTTCAAAAGAGGTGGTGCCCTTTGGAATATTCTTTAGGCCACTTAATCGATATATCCTGTCAAAAGCACCTTGCAGGATGTCATCTAGCTGATTGGCATGATACCACACAGCGAACCTGGGCCTCAAGGATGCTTACTTTCCCATCTCTATAGAGCCTACACGTTGATGTTCTCTGCACCTTGTTGTAAGAGGACAACACCATCAATTCTAAGTTTTACCCCTCAAGGAACACAACAGACCTGAGAGTGTTCACCAAATGTCTAACACTGATGTCCTGCACATTTACACTGCAACTACCTTCATGTAGCTGGCATGGATGATTGGCACTGCAATGACATTTATCAGCCATCATGGATGACTGGCTGATAACGAGTAGCAGCTGGAAAAATACCTATCGCACAGGCAGGCAGCAGTATGTCTTACACCGGTCAGGTTTTACTGTCATTGCAGAAAAGTTGCTTCTCAGCCGGTAGCAGATTGTACTGTTTCTGGCACCCGTACTAAACTAAATCACAGGCGAAGTCTACTCAGTCTAAGATGGGGTGGCATTCCAAAATCTGCTATCTCTTATTCTGGCCCCACATCCACTATGAGGCTGTTAAAGAAACTATTGCCAAGTAGATTGGTGTATAGCTATAGTACTGCATGCATGATTGCACAGTTACCTGCTCCAAGAGTGTCTAGCGTGGCAGTGGTTACAAGTGGTGGGTCAAGTGGAATGTTTAGTGCTGGTGTAGCCCGAAGCTAAACACTGTTTGAAATTTTGAAACAAAAACTTGTCATTGGGCAGGACATTTCTGAACCCCCAGCTGCAGGTGATGGTTACCTCAGACGCCTCACTGGTTGGTTGGAGAGCATATTTCAACCACTAGACTGTTTAGGGTAACTTGATGCTGCAACATAAGGAGTGTCATATCAGTTACTTGGAGATGGCAGCAGTTCAGTTGGCACTCTGTGGGAGATGAATCCCCAGGTAGTTAGGGCCAGATGTACAAAGCTTTTTGCACGTCGCAAACAGCAAATTTCGCTGGTTGCGACGTGCAAAAAGACTTTGCAATGCACAAATCTCGTATTGCGATTCGGTAACCATTCGGTCTGCTGTCCGCAGTAGGCCACCATCTCTGAGAGGGCCGCCATTCGCAGGGGGGTCGCAAATTGCGACCCACCTCATGAATATTCATGAGGTGGGGTTCTTATAATGTACTGAGGGGTGGGTCAGTGGTGTATCAATTGTAACACTAGACCCCTCGTAGTCCTCATCTAGAGGCGAGATATAGGTGAGCTATGGTGTTGTGGAGGATCTGGAAGCCCTGGACGGGGGGGAAGGAAGAGGGGAATTTCCTTTACGGACTAGGTGGTCTCACACACTATATAGTGTCATGCTTCATCATATGACCACCTAGCCCCACCCAGGTAGGACAGTGCCACCTGGGCGGACTCAACCTCACTGTTCATGCTCATAGATGAGTAGATCAAGAAAAGGTAGTTTGTTATCACCTATGGTCATAGTGAAAGTTAAGAAAGGATTGGCCCCGTTGAGCCAGACAGCAAACGCAAGGGCCTCTTCCTTATTTCCTGTCCATACCAGCAGTACATTACACAAAGGGAGAGTATATGGGAGTGAGAAAGGACACACACCGTACTCGACTCCCCAAACACAATATTAAATCACAAATGAGAGTACGGGGTTCTTGTAACTGTAAGTAGGTCAATAGTGTGCCAATTGTGACACTAGACCAATCGTATACCTCGACTAGAGGTAAACTGTAGGTGGACTGTGGAGTGGTGTAAGGTCTGTGGGGGGGGGGAATTTTCCTTTACGGACTAGGTGGTCTCACACACTATATAGTGTCATGCTTCATCATAGGACCACCTAGCCCCACCCAGGTAGGGCAGTGCCACCTGGGCGGACTCAACCTCACTGTTAAAAGAACAGGAGGGAGTGCGTAAATTAATTTAATTTCTGGAAAGGGGATCCAGCTATGCTAGGGAAATAAAAACACCTACTCAGATACCCGGGTGAGTTTAATAGAAGGTTCTGTGTGGTGTGATTAAAAGAAATGGGGAACCAGTGTGAGAGCAATGACTCACAAGGTCACCTATCTAAAAGAAGTAGCCGACATGTTTCTGCCCTTATAATTGAGCTATGGAGGGTCTCTGGGCATTCATCAGGGCGTTGGATCCCTGTTGCATGTGCTTCTTAAGCGTTGCAGAAGTAATCACAGTAGAAAAAGGGTTGAGGAAGGGCCTACCTTAACCAAGGGAATACCTGGGGAGGACCTACAGTGAATAGAATAAAATTAGAATAAAAACAGACCAAAACTGACGGTGAAAATACACAGCAAACCACAACACACGTGACATAGTTCATGCAGCACACAGACGTACTGGTTGCAAATATGAATAACCTTCGCATCAATGCTAGCTATGCAAGGCAGACGATAGGTCAGGGAAGACAATTCCTTACCCTAACACTCGAGGCTAGTAGCCTCTGGTATCCTGGAGAGGGAGCGTCCCCTTATAGTCAGACTCTAGGGTTAGAGGGAAAAAGGCAGAAGGGAAGAACAAAGATAAAAATAGACGGAGATATACAAAGGAGGAGAAAAAAGGGAACGGGAGAGGAAAGGGAAAGAGGGAAGAGGATAGTCCATAAATAGAAGAATGGTAGAGACCAAGGAAGGGTTAAGACAATAGAGATCAGAGAAGGAGGTGAAGCAAAGTCACTGGAGTGGGGGAAAAAAGGAGAAAGGAAGGAAAAAGGGCAAAAAAGGGGCAAAGGGGGAGAATGGAGAACCAGGAGAAAGAGAGAAAAAGGGGAAACATAAACTGAGAGAGAGAAAGAAAGAAAGAAAGAGTTTAGAAAGACATATAGAGAATTAGAGAAAGAGAGAAATGGGAGAGGAGAGGTCTCTTATCTGTGAATCCAACGTTGGCCGACTCACTGCATCAAAGGTGGGCGCTCTCTGTGCGCCTATACCGACCTCTCCTTCAGGACCGCTTGAATGAAGTGGCCTGGTTGTCGGTAGTAGATATAGTGATCTTAAGTGGGTAGGATGAGCTACAGCTGCTGATATTCACCGTCGCGGCCCGGGGGGAACCGGAAGTGTTGCGAACTGCCTTAGTTTCTGTCGGCCAAATGTACGCCGGCCAACCCCGGACATGTCGGGGGCCGGAAGTGGCCTTCGGCGATGGGCAGCGCCCTGATGTGACGCTGCCCTCGCGCTGTGATCAAACGGGGGTCGCCTGAGCCGCTGCGTAGAGTGGCAGTGGCTCAGGGAGATCCCTCGCGCTGGGCGGAAATGCCCAACCCGCGAGTATTGCCGGGAAACATAGTTTCCCGGCAGCACTGCAGGCTGCCTACAAACAGGTCGCTGGGAAACGTAGTTTCCCGGCGGCAAGAGAGGCTGTCTTGAGTTTGGCCCGGCCGAAGCAAGGAGGGTGGGGCGGGGGGAGGCGGAGGGGTGGGTTATGGAGGAGAAAGGGGATAAAAAAAAGAAGAAAGAGACAAGGAAGAAAAAAGCAAGAAGAAAGAAAAAAGAAAAGAAAAAAGGATGAGAATAGAAGGGGGATACAGAAAAAGGTAGAGGGGGGAGGAAAAGGAAAGGGGAAGGCAAGAGAGAGGGCGGAGGCAGATGAAGGGAAGGGGAGGGGTGCGAAAGGGAGGGAGATGGAGTGGGGGGCAAAAGAGCAGAAGGAAGAGAGGGAAGGAGGAGAGGGAAAGAAGGGGGAAAAAGGAATGGGGGAAGGGGGATAAAGGAGAAGCCAAGGGTCGAGGAACAAGGGGACAACAGAAGATGAAGTGGGTACTGAGGTGTGAGAGAGGGGAAATAGGGGGCAGGAAAAAGAAAAATGAAAAGAATGGAGAAAAAGGTAGGAAATGAAAGAGAAAAGGAGAAAAAGGCAAAGAAGGGAAGGCAAAAGCTAGTCAGTGTAGAGAGGGAACATGACGGGGAAAAAAAGGGGGAGAACCAGGGGAGGGGAGAATAAGGGGGTTCTAAGTATGAAGAGAGAACCAAGGTATCTCGTCATTTAATCCAACCGTGTCGGTGTGTAACCTCCAAATCCAGCGTTGCTCAGCCCTAAATAGTTTTTCAGACATGTTAAGGGTCGAAGGAGAGAAATTTTCCAGGACCGTCCAAGACATGTCATCTGGGGAGTGATTTTTTTGTAGGAAATGGCTAGTGAGTTTTGTTGCATCTCGTTTGCACCTAATTGTGCTTCTGTGCTCACAGATTCTGGTGCTAACCTTCCTCGTAGTCATCCCCACATATTTGAGTAGGCAAGGGCATTTGATTAAATAGACTACGTTTTTGCTGTTACAATTCGTAAGTGATTTTTGCACCCATGGGGTTTTAAGGTCAAGATTGATGGTGGTAGATCTGTGGGTAAAAGGGCAAACGCTGCAATTGCCGCATGGATGATGACCTGCGGGGGGGGGAATTTGCCAAAGTGTAGTCTGTGTGGTACGTCGCTTCTCCTTTGGTCTTGTGTGGACCACCATGTCGCGTATATTGTTTGCTCTCTTATACACGTGTAGTGGTGGTTCAAAGGGTAAACCACCTGATGTCAAGATTTTCCAATTATCTCTTATAATATTCTGGATTTCATTTGATAAGGGATTGAAAGTGGTAACACATACGATCTTGTCCAAGCTTGGTTTCAGTGCTCGGGGCTGTAGCAGCTGGTCTCTGTTATTGTTGCATGCCCTTTTTCGTGCCCTACTGACCAGATGTGGGGGATAATCTTTGGTGTGTAGCTTGGTAGTTAGTTTGTCTGCATGTTTGCGGTAATCGATGATGGATGAGCAGTTTCGTCTTAACCGTAGGAACTGCCCAACCGGGAGGTTGTCTCTTATAGCTCGTGGGTGGAAACTCTGGTATTGTAACAAATTGTTGCAGTCCGTTGGTTTATAGTAAACTTCTGTGGCTAACCCGCCATCATGTTCATAGATGAGTAAGTCGAGGAAAGGTAGCTTGTTTTCACCTATGTTCATTGTGAAAGTTAGAAAGGGGTTGGCTCTGTTAAGCCAAACAGCGAATGCCTGGGCCTCTTCTTTACTACCAGTCCATATTAGCAGTACATCATCTATGTATCGCTTCCAGAGTTTGATCTGGTCTCGATAGGGATTGTCCTCATGCAGGACCGTATGCCTTTCGCAGTGGTCAACGTATAGACATGCTAGACTTGGGGCAAATGTGCTACCCATCGATGTGCCTTGTGTCTGCAAAAAGAAACTATCTTCAAATTTAAAGTAGTTTCTGGTGAGAGCGAGGTGTGCTAAGTCCAGTATAAAGCCAGGGGGGGTTTGGGATTCACCCATATGTATTTCCAGCAGGTTGTTTATCACTTCCAGGGTGGCCTCTTGCGGGATGTTTGTGTAAAGTGATTCCACATCAAGAGTAATCAGAAGTTCCTTAGATTTGTCAAAGGCTATAGATTCCAATAAACGGAGGACATGGGTGGTGTCCTTGAGGTAGGTCGGGATTCTTTTAACTAACGGTTGTAGGAAGAAATCCACGAATTTTGACAAGGGTTCTAGTGCTGAGCCAATCCCCGAAACTATGGGCCTGCCGGGGGGAGGGATCTTCTCTTTATGTACTTTTGGTAGAATATAAAAGTACGGGATTTTTGGGTTGGTCTGTATCAGGTATGATGCCTCATGATCTGTGATCCAGTTGTTTTCCTTCCCTTTTGATACTAGGAAAGCGATTTCTTCTTGGACATCAGTTGTAGGATCACGAGCCAGATGCTTGTAGTGTCTGGTATTCCCCAGAAGTCGCTCACACTCGTCTCTATACATTTTATGTGGAAGAATCACTGTAGCCCCGCCCTTGTCTGCTGGTTTGATAATGATGTTAGGATCGGCTGTAAGGCTCTTCAGTGACTCTATTTCGATTTTGCTCATATTGTGGAATACTTTGTTGGGTGCCTCAGTAAGCCCATTGATCTTAAGGGATACTGATTTCTCGAAAGCCAGTACCTCAGGGGGCATTTGCCCTGCTGGGGGGCAAAAGGTGGACTTAGGACGAAATCCTGTATTCTGTGCGGGAGTATCATATTCTTTACCGAGGAAAAAGGTTTTTAGGCGGATCTTACGGAACAGACCCAATAGTTCTGTTCTGGTTCTGAATAAGTCAACTTTTGGGGTAGGCACGAAATTCAGACCTTTATTTAATGCTTGGGTCTCGGTTTGGCTCAGAGTCCGATTGCTTAGGTTAATGATGTTGACTATATTCTCTGAGTCGGGTTTCACTTTGCCTTGCTTGGCCCCTCGATGGCATCCCTGTGTGTTGGGTTTTCCAAGGCATCCTCTTTTGGGCGCCACTGTACTTCTTTTCTCCTCCCTCTGTCCCTCCCATGACCTCTGTCTAAAAAAGGAGGTGGGGGTTCAGAGAAGGACCATTGGGCAGGGTGTTGCAGGTAAGGTGCTTGGTATTGTGGGGGGGCCATACTGGTTGGGCCAACCCCATTGTTGGTTGAAGTATGGGGGGTATGGGGGAGGTAAGGGTGGATAGTTCCATCCTCCTCGACGTTGACCACGTCGTCCGCGGCGTTGTCGTGTATTCCTTGACGAGTTACTATCACTATCTGAGCTAATGTTGCTCCCTGAGGAAGTGTTAGATGTGTTAGTGGAATTTTTTGCTACATAGTCAGGTTTAGTGTAGGGGTATATCCTTTCTAGGGAAAAACGATTTAGGTCTTTTTGAAACTTCCCTATTTTTTGCTGAGTTAGGTATTCTTTGTATTCAATCATGTTTTTATTTACCTCCTCCAGTTTCTTTTTGAAGGAGAGAATGCTCACACCTGACTTCAGGTTATTTTCACTGGTTTTTATCTGGATCAGTAGGGTTTCAGATAACCTAGTGGCGGTTTTTATAATTAGTATCAGCCAATCTCGTGTGCATTTCCATGCTATAAGCGACCAATCTTTACGAAACTCAAGGTCGTCTAGGAAAATGCGAGGCTCGTTGGTGACAAGTAGTCCGTTCGGTGCAGAATTACTGCGCAGGTATTCTGTGAGGACAGCTCCGTGTAGTATAGTCTTAACCTGGGAGCGTTTCAATTCCACTAGGGTGTCCCAGTCCCCAAGCTGGGACAAAATCTTTGACAAAGCCGTGTCCCCAAGAAGTGAGGGGGCTGCGAGGATAGCTGATACTTCCTCGTCGTTGAAGGAGAGATCTTCTGCCATAGTGTGGCAGAGGTGGTTGGGGGGGGGGGGAAAAGTGGTTGGGTTAGGGGTTAAGTCAAAGGTAAACAAGTGGGGGAACGTGGGGAAAAAAGGAAAGAACCTAAAGCTCTGAAGGGCGCGGGCAAGGCAATGTGCTTTCTAGGTGGAGAAGAGACAAAGAGAAAACAGCTCTCGCAGCCGAGAGGCTGCTCTACTATAACATTACACAAAGGGAGAGTATATGGGAGCGAGAAAGGACACACACTGTACTCGACTCCCCAAACACAATATTAAATCACAAATGAGAGTACGGGGTTCTTGTAACTGTAAGTAGGTCAATAGTGTGCCAATTGTGACACTAGACCAATCGTATACCTCGACTAGAGGTAAACTGTAGGTGAACTGTGGAGTGGTGTAAGGTCTGTTGTGGGGGGGGAAATTTTCCTTTACGGACTAGGTGGTCTCACACACTATATAGTGTCATGCTTCATCATATGACCACCTAGCCCCACCCAGGTAGGGCAGTGCCACCTGGGCGGACTCAACCTCACTGTTAAAAGAACAGGAGGGAGTGCGTGAATTAATTTAATTTCTGGAAAGGGGATCCAGCTATGCTAGGGAAATAAAAACACCTGACAATTCTTACACAGGCCTGCCACTGCAGCCTGAGTGAAATAACGTCCACGTTATTTCACAGCCATTTTACACTGCACTTAAGTAACTTATAAGTCACCTATATGTCTAACCTTTACCTGGTAAAGGTTAGGTGCAAAGTTACTTAGTGTGAGGGCACCCTGGCACTAGCCAAGGTGCCCCCACATTGTTCAGAGCCAATTCCCTGAACTTTGTGAGTGCGGGACACCATTACACGCGTGCACTACATATAGGTCACTACCTATATGTAGCTTCACAATGGTAACTCCGAATATGGCCATGTAACATGTCTATGATCATGGAATTGCCCCCTCTATGCCATCCTGGCATAGTTGGCACCATCCCATGATCCCAGTGGTCTGTAGCACAGACCCTGGTACTGCCAAACTGCCCTTCCTGGGGTTTCACTGCAGCTGCTGCTGCCAACCCCTCAGACAGGCAGCTGCCCTCCTGGGGTCCAGCCAGGCCTGGCCCAGGATGGCAGAACAAAGAACTTCCTCTGAGAGAGGGTGTGACACCCTCTCCCTTTGGAAAATGGTGTGAAGGCAGGGGAGGAGTAGCCTCCCCAGCCTCTGGAAATGCTTTCTTGGGCACAGATGTGCCCAATTCTGCATAAGCCAGTCTACACCGGTTCAGGGACCCCTTAGCCCCTGCTCTGGCGCGAAACTGGACAAAGGAAAGGGGAGTGACCACTCCCCTGACCTGCACCTCCCCTGGGAGGTGTCCAGAGCTCCTCCAGTGTGCTCCAGACCTCTGCCATCTTGGAAACAGAGGTGCTGTTGGCACACTGGACTGCTCTGAGTGGCCAGTGCCACCAGGTGACGTCAGAGACTCCTGCTGATAGGCTCCTTCAGGTGTTAGTAGCCTATCCTCTCTCCTAAGTAGCCAAACCCTCTTTTCTGGCTATTTAGGGTCTCTGTCTCTGGGGAAACTTTAGATAACGAATGCAAGAGCTCATCTGAGTTCCTCTGCATCTCCCTCTTCACCTTCTGATAAGGAATCGACTGCTGACCGCGCTGGAAGCCTGCAAACCTGCAACATAGTAGCAAAGACGACTACTGCAACTCTGTAACGCTGATCCTGCCGCCTTCTCGACTGTTTTCCTGCTTGTGCATGCTGTGGGGGTAGCCTGCCTCCTCTCTGCACCAGAAGCTCCGAAGAAATCTCCCGTGGGTCGACGGAATCTTCCCCCTGCAACCGCAGGCACCAAAAAGCTGCATTACCGGTCCTTTGGGTCTCCTCTCAGCACGACGAGCGAGGTCCCTCGAATCCAGCGACTCTGTCCAAGTGACCCCCACAGTCCAGTGACTCTTCAGCCCAAGTTTGGTGGAGGTAAGTCCTTGCCTCACCTCGCTGGGCTGCATTGCTGGGAACCGCGACTTTGCAGCTACTCCGGCCCCTGTGCACTTCCGGCGGAAATCCTTTGTGCACAGCCAAGCCTGGGTCCATGGCACTCTAACCTGCATTGCACGACTTTCTAAGTTGGTCTCCGGCGACGTGGGACTCCTTTGTGCAACTTCGGCGAGCACCGTTTCACGCATCCTCGTAGTGCCTGTTTCTGGCACTTCTCCGGGTGCTACCTGCTTCAGTGAGGGCTCTTTGTCTTGCTCGACGTCCCCTCTCTCTTCAGGTCCAATTTGCGACCTCCTGGTCCCTCCTGGGCCCCAGCAGCGTCCAAAAACGCCAAACGCACGATTTGCAGCTAGCAAGGCTTGTTGGCGTTCTTTCGGCGGGAAAACACTTCTGCACGACTCTCCACGGCGAGAGGGATCCGTCCACCAAAGGGGAAGTCTCTAGCCCTTTTCGTTCCTGCAGAAACCTCAGCTTCTTCTGTCCAGTCGAAGCTTCTTTGCACCCGCAGCTGGCATTTCCTGGGCATCTGCCCATCTCCGACTTGCTTGTGACTTTTGGACTTGGTCCCCTTGTTCCACAGGTACCCTAGATTGGAAATCCACAGTTGTTGCATTGCTGGTTTGTGCCTTTCCTGCATTATTCCCCTAACACGACTACTTTGTCCTTAGGGGAACTTTAGTGCACTTTGCACTCACTTTTCAGGGTCTTGGGGAGGGTTATTTTTCTAACTCTCACTATTTTCTAATAGTCCCAGCGACCCTCTACAAGGTCACATAGGTTTGGGGTCCATTCGTGGTTCGCATTCCACTTTTGGAGTATATGGTTTGTGTTGCCCCTATCCCTATGTTTCCCCATTGCATCCTATTGTAACTATACATTGTTTGCACTGTTTTCTAAGACTATACTGCATATTTTTGCTATTGTGTATATATATCTTGTGTATATTTCCTATCCTCTCACTGAGGGTACACTCTAAGATACTTTGGCATATTGTCATAAAAATAAAGTACCTTTATTTTTAGTATAACTGTGTATTGTGTTTTCTTATGATATTGTGCATATGACACTAAGTGGTACTGTAGTAGCTTCACACGTCTCCTAGTTCAGCCTAAGCTGCTCTGCTAAGCTACCATTATCTATCAGCCTAAGCTGCTAGACACCCTATACACTAATAAGGGATAACTGGGCCTGGTGCAAGGTGCAAGTACCCCTTGGTACTCACTACAAGCCAGTCCAGCCTCCTACAAGGGGTTGTCATCGTGAAGGACCACAAGTCTCTCAAAGTTGTCGACATATAGACATGCCAAGCTGGGGGCAAAGGTGCTGCCCATTGATGTCCCTTGTGTTTGTAGGAAGAAACTGTCTTCAAATTTGAAGTAGTTTCTTGTGAGAGCAAGGTGCGCTAGGTCCAGTATGAATCCAGGGGGAGTTTTAGATTCACCCATATTTGCTTCTAGAAGGTTACTTATCACTTCCAGTGTAGCCTCCTGGGGGATGTTAGTATATAGAGATTCCACATCTAGAGTAATAAGGAGTTCCTTGGTCTTGTCAAAAGATATAGATTCCAGTAGTAGTAGGACATCGGTGGTGTCCTTGAGGTAAGTGGGGATTCTTCTAACTAATGGTTGTAGGAAGAAATCCACAAACTTAGATAGGGGCTCTAATGCTGAGCCTATCCCGGATACTATAGGTCTGCCAGGGGGAGGAATCTTTTCTTTATGTACTTTTGGCAGAATATAGAAGTACGGGGTCTTAGGATTAGTCTCTATTAGGAAGGCTGCCTCGTGTTCTGTGAGCCAATTGTTCTCCATCCCTTTGGTCACCAAGAAAGAAATTTCTTCTTGGATGTCAAGTGTGGGGTCACGAGCTAGACGTTTGTAATGTTTGGTGTTACCCAGGAGTCGCTCACATTCATCTCTGTACATCTTTTGTGGGAGAATCACTGTGGCCCCACCTTAATCAGCTGGTTTGATAATAATGGTTGGGTCGGCTGTTAGACTCAAGTGCCTCAAGTTCATCCTTGCTCATATTGTGAAATACTCTGTTTGACGTCTTAGTGGGCCCATTGATCTTAAGGGACACTGATTTCTCGAATGCCAAGACCTCGGGGGGCATCTGCCCTACTGTCAGATAGAAGACGGACTTAGGACGCAGTCCTGTGTTCTGTTCAGGGGTCTCATATTCTGGGATCGGTCTTAGCTGCGCTTCCGGGCCTACGTCCTCACAGGACCGAGGCTCGCGGTCTTTACACGCCGTTCCGTTCTCCGCATCCAATCATGGTCCGGACCTCGGGCTGCGACGGTGATTACCACCAGCTGGCCACAATTTTTGCCAACCTATGACAACTATATTAACCCGCCTCCCCCGGGCCACTTCACCCAAGCGGTCCTGAGAGAGGCCGGTTTAGGCGCACAGCGAGCGCCCACCTATGATGCAGTGAGTCAGCCGGCTACCATTGGACATCACAGATAAGATACCTTTAAACCTCCCTTCTCTTCCCTTCCTTCTCCTCTTTTCCTTTTTCTTCCCTGTTCTACTTCCTCTCTACTCTTGTCTGCCCCTTGTTTACTGTTATCTTTACTCTACATATTCTTTCGGAGGCCGCCCGCCAAAGTAACCCCATCGAAAGACCGCGCGGGGGTCATTTCGACTTTCCCGCTGGGCCGGCGGGCGACCGCCAAAAAGGCGCCCGCCGGCCCAGCGGGAAAGACCCTGCAACAATGAAGCCGGCTCCGAATGGAGCCGGCGGAGTTGCAGGAGTGCGACGGGTGCAGTAGCACCCGTCGCGATTTTCACTGTCTGCAAAGCAGAAAGTGAAAATCTTAATGGGGCCCTGTTAGGGGGCCCCTGCACTGCCCATGCCAGTGGCATGGGCAGTGCAGGGGCCCCCAGGGGCCCCACGACACCCGTTCCCGCCATCCTGGTTCTGGCGGGAAGGGGGTCGGAATCCCCATGGCGGCGATTCTCCGGGCCAGGGGAAATCCGGCGGGAAACCGCCGGATCCCCTTTTCTGACCGCGGCTTTACTGCCGCGGTCAGAATGGCCCTGGAAGCACCGCCAGCCTGTTGGCGGTGCTTCCGTTGCCCTCCACCCTGGCGGTCATAGACCGCCAGGGTTGGAATGAGGGCCTTAGTGTTTTCTTCCTTTGTTCTCCTCTTTCTGAACCTTAGAGTCAGACTATAAGGGGACACTCCCTCTCCTGGACACCAGAGGCCAGTAGCCTCTCGTGATAGGGTAAGAACTTCTTTCCCCAGCGCATTGTCCTCCACGTATTTGCATGTTAGTCCATTAATTATGTGAATTATGCCTCGTGTACCCAGAACTTCTGTTTACTGCATGATTATTTGCTTCACGTGTGCTGTGGTTTGCTGTGCATTGCTGTGTCACTTTGTTACCCTCATTGCCGGTCTGTTTTATTTCCATTAGGCCCCCCCAGGTAGTTCCTTGGCAAGGTAGGCCCCCCCCCATATTTTATTATACTTACACTTTTGTTAATATTTATTCAGCACTTATTCTCTCACTGAGCATGAGTAGCAGGGATTCTTCGCCCTGATGAATGCCCGAGACCTTCCAGAGCTCATTTCTGAGGGCAGAAACATGTCGGCTCCTTCCTTTTAGATAGGTGACCCTGTGAGTCATTATTCTCACATTGGTGTCCCAGTCTCCTTTTTAACCACATCAAACAGAACCTTCTATTAAATACTCACATAAGTATCTGTTTAGGTGTTTTTATTTCTTAGTCTAGCTGGATCCCTCCATTTCCAGAACCAGAATTAATTTACGCACTCCCTCCTGTTCCTTTAACAGTGAGGTTGAGTCCGCCCAGGTGGTACTGTCCTACCTGGGTGGGGCTAGGTGGTCATAAGATGAAGCATGACACTATATAGTGTGTGAGACCAACTAGTCCGTAAAGGAAATTCCCCTCTTCCTTCCCCCCGTCCAGGGCTTCCAGACCCTCCACAACACCATAGCTCACCTATATCTCGCCTCTAGATGAGGACTACGAGGGGTCTAGTGTTACAATTGATACACCACTGACCCACCCCTCGGTACATTATAAGAACCCCGTACTCCCTTTTGTGATTGTGTAGTGATTTTGGGAGCTGAGTACGGTTGTGTTCTTCTCTTGCCCCCCCTCTCCCACATTCTCACTCATTGTGAATTGTTATTCATGAGGTGGGCCTTTGTGACCCCCTTGCGAATCGCAGTTGGCGTCAGGGACACCATCCAACATTCTGAATTGCGACTCGCAAATTGCGAGTCGCTCTGACTCGCAATTTGCGGGTCGCAATTCAGAATGTTCCTACATCTGGCCCTTAATCCTTAATTTTAGAAATGAGGAACAGTTACAGTCCAGAGAAAATGTACTACTCATGAACTGGTCAGGGATATTTCCTTACTCTGTGAGGAAAATGAGGCAGATGTCTATGACTTTCATTTTAGTTGTCCCAACCTGTGTGAGATGATGATTTTCAATGATTCTGGAAATGT
The DNA here is from genome assembly GCF_031143425.1 of Pleurodeles waltl. Classification (NCBI taxonomy): domain Eukaryota; kingdom Metazoa; phylum Chordata; class Amphibia; order Caudata; family Salamandridae; genus Pleurodeles; species Pleurodeles waltl. Next base: position 714,515,625 of record NC_090448.1, read on the forward strand.
TGATTCATTTGTGCAAAAAATTACTCGTCAGACCTGACTGCCTGACTTTGCACCATGGTCAGTGCAGACGTCCAGATCTCAGGGAACTTGTCATAGTTGGAGTGCACTGATGGATCTTTTAAGCACCAGGAGGAATAATACATTAAATAACCTCTTTTGTGAAAAGGAGAACTGACAGGTGTGTCTCAATCCTCTGCAAGGGGTTTATGCTCATGCATATTAGGAGTCAGACACTCATTTCAGAGTAACTTGCATCTGCAGGGGAAGTATGTCTACAGCATGTGTGGTTGTAGATACACATGTTTAGCATGCTCCTGTCATCTAGTGTACGGCTCAGATGTTTGCAAGTTGTTTTTTATCGGAGAACGTTTTCAAGTCTGGAGGGACAGTGCCACTCCTCTTGGTACATTGCGCATGGGAACGAACTTCATGTTAGATTGTTATTTTCTGTTACCAGGTAGGAGAATGCACTGAGTAAGCTCCAAAATTTGGCATGGCCTTGTTCATCAGATCCTTTCCGTGTCTTCTTCAGGGTATCTTAATTTCCAACTGCTTCACAGGTAACAGCCATCAGCCTCCTACCGTGCAGTCGTTTTTGATTGCCATTGGGGCCTAGCCCTTAGCTGGCTGAAGACTGTTCACTTCGCAAGCCTTCAGAGAATGAACACAGGTTATGGAACGCGTCCACTCCAGTGCTGCCCTTAATGCAACTGTAAATACCTGTGGACCAATCACTGTCTGGTCTGAAATGTACAGGGAGTGCAGAATTATTAGGCAAGTTGTATTTTTGAGGATTAATTTTATTATTGAACAACAACCATGTTCTCAATGAACCCAAAAAACTCATTAATATCAAAGCTGAATATTTTTGGAAGTAGTTTTTAGTTTGTTTTTAGTTTTAGCTATGTTAGGGGGATATCTGTGTGTGCAGGTGACTATTACTGTGCATAATTATTAGGCAACTCAACAAAAAAATATATATACTCATTTCAATTATTTATTATTACCAGTGAAACCAATATAACATCTCAACATTCACAAATATACATTTCTGACATTCAAAAACAAAACAAAAAAAAATCAGTGACCAATATAGCCACCTTTCTTTGCAAGGACACTCAAAAGCCTGCCATCCATGGATTCTGTCAGTGTTTTGATCTGTTCACCATCAACATTGCGTGCAGCAGCAACCACAGCCTCCCAGACACTGTTCAGAGAGGTGTACTGTTTTCCCTCCTTGTAAATCTCACATTTGATGATGGACCACAGGTTCTCAATGGGGTTCAGATCAGGTGAACAAGGAGGCCATGTCATTAGATTTCCTTCTTTTATACCCTTTCTTGCCAGCCACGCTGTGGAGTACTTGGACGCGTGTGATGGAGCATTGTCCTGCATGAAAATCATGTTTTTCTTGAAGGATGCAGACTTCTTCCTGTACCACTGCTTGAAGAAGGTGTCTTCCAGGAACTGGCAGTAGGACTGGGAGTTGAGCTTGACTCCATCCTCAACCCGAAAAGGCCCCACAAGCTCATCTTTGATGATACCAGCCCAAACCAGTACTCCACCTCCACCTTGCTGGCGTCTGAGTCGGACTGGAGCTTTCTGCCCTTTACCAATCCAGCCACGGGCCCATCCATCTGGCCCATCAAGACTCACTCTCATTTCATCAGTCCATAAAACCTTAGAAAAATCAGTCTTGAGATATTTCTTGGCCCAGTCTTGACGTTTCAGCTTGTGTGTCTTGTTCAGTGGTGGTCGTCTTTCAGCCTTTCTTACCTTGGCCATGTCTCTGAGTATTGCACACCTTGTGCTTTTGGGCACTCCAGTGATGTTGCAGCTCTGAAATATGGCCAAACTGGTGGCAAGTGGCATCGTGGCAGCTGCACGCTTGACTTTTCTCAGTTCATGGGCAGTTATTTTGCGCCTTGGTTTTTCCACACGCTTCTTGCGACCCTGTTGACTATTTTGAATGAAACACTTGATTGTTCGATGATCACGCTTCAGAAGCTTTGCAATTTTAAGAGTGCTGCATCCCTCTGCAAGATATCTCACTATTTTTGACTTTTCTGAGCCTGTCAAGTCCTTCATTTGACCCATTTTGCCAAAGGAAAGGAAGTTGCCTAATAATTATGCACACCTGATATAGGGTGTTGATGTCATTAGACCACACCCCTTCTCATTACAGAGATGCACATCACCTAATATGCTTAATTGGTAGTAGGCTTTCGAGCCTATACAGCTTGGAGTAAGACAACATGCATAAAGAGGATGATGTGGTCAAAATACTCATTTGCCTAATAATTCTGCACTCCCTGTATATTTGTCACACGACCACAATGACACAAACTGCCTAGCGTATCAGGCCTTCTGATCGAAAAAGACAGTTAACAACAGAAGCACAGATGAGCACGCACCATACAGATAGCCAACATCTAGGGGGCCCTGGACATCTTCGTAGAGGAGGAAGAATTTAGTGGCCATGAGGAAGAAGAAGTTGGTCCCACCAGAGTCCTCCTCAGCCGACAACCTGCTAGCCCACATCCTAGCCAACCTGATGATGGGCAGGCCGCCCAAGTCCCAAAGTCAAGTCCTCAGAGGAAAACCCCACCAAGAACTGTATGTGCACAAAAGCACAAGACTTTTCCTTCCCCATTCAGTCTGCGAGCAAAACTCCCAAGGGAGTAGGGCATCAACTCTGAGCCGCTGGGAAAAGAAAAGACTGGTGAGAAGCTATTGCCACCGGGTGTCCGGTTGGCACTAACACAAATTAAATTAGGGTGATAAGGCTCCCATTAAAGCTGGGGGCTAAGCAGCACATCTGCTCAGAAAATACCATTGCTCCGAAACTATTATCAGTTCTTGAGACTAACGCATTGGCTATCACTTTGCTCAAAGGCCTATGCCTGCTTTAAAACGCCCATTACCGTCAAAAGAACCATCCAGGTCGAGACCCCACTCATCACAGACACCAGACTCTGCGTTGAAACCACAGCAGGCTAAAGCCCACAAGAAGCCACACAAGTCTACAACAACTCCCTCACAGTAAGATTCTGAGGCTCCTATCATTGAGCAGTTACAACAAAAACTGAATGCTAGGCAATAGGCCGCTCACCACGAGAATCACAAGCGTCCCCCTTCCACCAGACCATATAGCAAAGAAGAGGAAGTTGGCTTTTCACGAAGACCTCGTACCCATGTCTTCCACACAACAGCCACTTCCTAAAAGATAGAGGGAAACTGCCAGCAGTTCAGAAACTTTGCCACATTCTCCACCACCACTACCTCCCATGCCTCCACCATTAGCCACTCCACCGCTGCCCCTCTCAGATTCTCATCCAGAATGTAGGAAAGTAGCATCCTTCTTGGCATGTTACCCCCAATTTTACATGTATGTCAGTTTGGTTTTGCCTGTCTCACTAGGATCCTGCTAGCCAGGACCCCAGTGCTCATAGTTTGTGGCCTAAATATGTATACCTTTGTAGTGCCTAACTGTGTCACTGAGGCTCTGCTAATCAGAACCTCAGTGCTCATGCTCTCTCTGCCTTTAAATTTGTCACTATAGGCTAGTGACCACTTTTACCAATTTCAATTGGCATACTGGAACACCCTTATAATTCCGTAGTATATGGTACCTAGGTACCCAGGGTATTGGGGTTCCAGGAGATCCATATGGGCTGCAGCATTTCTTTTGCCACCCATAGAGAGCTCATACAAACCTTTACACAGGACTGCCATTGCAGCCTGAGTGAAATAACGCACATGTTATTTCATAGCCATTTTCACTACACTTAAGTAACTTATAAGTCACCTATATGTCTAACCTTCACTTGCTGAAGGTTAGGTGCAAAGTTACTAAGTGTGAGGGCACCCTTGCACTAGCAAAGGTGCCCCCACATAGTTCAGGGCCATTTTCCCAGACTTTGTGAGTGCAGGGACACCATTACATGCCTGCACTACATATAGATCAATACCTATATGTAGCTTCACAATGGTAACTCCGAATATGGCCATGTAACATGTCTAAGATCAGAATTGCCCCCCCCATTCCAAATCTGGTATTGGGGAGCCAATTCTATGCATCCTGGAGCTCCACTATGGACCCCCAATACTGCCAAACCAGCTCTCTGGGGTTTCCTCTGCAGCTACAGCTGCTGCCACCCCACAAACAGGGTTCTGCCCTCCTGGGGTCTGGTAAGCCCAGTCCCAGGAAGTCAGAACAAAGAATTTCCTCTGAGAGACGGTGTTACACCCTCTCCCTTTGGAAATAGGTGTTAAAGGCTGGGGAGGGGTAGCCTCTCCCAACCTCTGGAAATGCTTTGAAGGGCACAGATGGTGCCCTCCTTGCATAAGCCAGTCTACACCGGCTCAGGGAACCCCCAGTCCCTGCTCTGGCACGAAATTGGACAAAGGAAAGGGGAGTGACCACTCCCCTGTCCATCACCACCCCAGGGGTGGTGCCCAGAGCTCTTCCAGGGTGTCTCAGACCTCCTCCATCTTGTTTCCAGAGGTGTGGGGGCACAATGGAGGCCTCTGAGTGGCCAATGCCAGCAGGTGACGTCAGAGACCATTCCTGATAGGTGCATACCTGACTAGGTGGCCAATCCTCCTCTGAGCACTACTTAGGGTCATTCCAGTGAGCTTTTCCTCAGATTACAACTTGCAAGAATTCATCAGGGTTCCTCTGCACTTCTCTCTTCAACTTCTGTCAAAAATCGACAGCTGACTGCTCCAGGACGCCTGCAAAACTGCAACAAAGTAGCCAGAAGACTACCAGCGACATTGTAGAGCCTAATCATGTCGGCTTTCTCGACTGTTTCCTGGTGGTGCATGCTCTGGGGGCTGCCTGCCTTCACCCTGCACTGGAAGCCACAAAGAAATCTCCCGTGGGTCAACGGAATCTTCCCCTTGCTTCAGCAGGCACCAAACTTCAGCTTCACCGGTACTCTGGGTCCCCTCTCATCCTGACGAGCGTGGCCCTTGGAACACAGGTGGTGGACCCAAGTGACCCAGACTGTCCAGTGGTCCAACTTTCCGAATTTGGAGGAGGTAAGTCTTTGCCTTCCCTCCCCAGACATTAATCCTGTGCACCGCGTGTTCTGCAGCTACAAGGGCTTCTGTGCACATTTCCAAGAAATCCTGCATGCACAGCCGAGCCTAGGTCCCCAGCACTCAGTCTTGCAATGCTCAGCTCCCTGAGTTGATCTCTGGTGTTGTGGGACCTCTCTTTGCAGAGTTGAGACGACTGCCGTGTTCAGACTTCTTGAACCCATGTTCAAGGACTTCTGTGGGTGCTTCCTGGCTGTGCGTGGGCTCTCTACGTTGCTGACGGCCCCCTCGGTCGCCTCTCCCAAGTGGCGACATCCTGGTCCTTCCTGGGCCCAGGCAGCACCCTTTTTCTCCAGCTGCGACTCTTGCAGCTAGCAAGACTTGTTTGCGGTATTTTGCCAAGGAAACAACTCTGCATCCTTCAGCACGCCGTTGGACATCTTCTGCACGAAGAAGAACTTCCTACCTCCATTCGTTGTTGCAAATCGTGCAGCTTCTTCCAACTGGAGGCAGCCATTTTGCACCTTCATCCGTGGTGTAGTGGGCTCACGCCCCCCCGGACACTTTAGCGACTCTTGCACTTGGTCCCCTTCCTTTGCAGGTCTTCAGGTCCAAGAATCCGTCTTCAGTGCTTTGCAGTCTGTTGTGGCCCTTGCAAAATCCTTTATCACGACTTTAGTGTGTTTCTGGGGAAATAGTAGTACTTCACTCCTACTTTCCAGGGTCTTGGGGTGGGGTATCTTTGACACCTTTAGTGTTTTCTTACACTCTCAGCGATCCTCTACACACTACACTAGCCTAGGGGTCCATTCGTGTTTCGCATTCCACTTTCTTAGTATATGGTTTACGGGGTAGGGTTCAGGAAGCGGCTCAAAACCTGGCTATTTGAGCAGTAGCAGCACCCTCCCCCCCTCAGCGCCTTGAGAACCTCACGGGTGGTAGTGCGCTCTACAAATACACTTAGTATATGGTTTGTGTTGCCCCTTGGCCTATTGCATGCTATTGTATTCTACGGTGTTTGCACTGCTTTCTGACTGTTTTACTTACCTGATTTGGTTAGTTTTGTATACTTTGTGTTAGTTACTTACCTCCTAAGGGAGTATATCCTCTGAGATATTTTTGGGACATTGTCACTAAAATGAAGTACCTTTATTTTTAGTAACTATGAGTATTGTCTTTCTTATGATATAGTACCTCTATGATATAAGTGATATTGCATGGGCTTTGCATGTCTCCTAGTTCAGCCTTGGCTGCTCTGTTATAGCTAGCTCTATCAGCCTAAGCTGCTAGATCTCTACTACACTCTACTAATAAGGGATAACTGGACCTGGCATATGGTGTAAGTACCATTGGTACCCACCATAAGCCAGGCCAGCCTCCTACATTTGTGGTGCAGCGGAGGGATAAGTACTTGTGACTGCTTTACCACTTTGTCATTGGTGCTTTTCAGAAGAAAACAATATTCCTAATACTTAGAAATATACACAAGTAAACTTCCCTCTAAAAAGTTTCTGAAAAGTTTGAAAAAGTTTTTCTCTTTCCTTTAAAGGTTTTCTAAACATTTTCTCTCACCCCTACCTCTTTCTTTTCACCATGCCTGTGGTAGAGGCCACTCCCAAAGTTGTGAAGACAACTTATGATAATCTAAACTTCAAATGTTTGAGGGGTCTCAGTTTAGAAAGAAGTTTGGGGATTGGTAAGAACCCTACTAAGGATCTCCTTCTTGGCCTTCTCCTTCAAAGTGACCAGAGTCAGACTGGTCAAACCCAGGATCAGGAGGTAGAGGAGTGGGGTACCCAGATAGATTTAGGGGAGGGTCCTGAGAACTCTGGGGAGGGTACTTCCAAAGACCTTTCACTTGTCAGGCCACCTAGTGAAGCTGGTAGTGGGAGGGGGTCACACACCAGTAGGGCACCTTTCACTCAAAAAGGCCAGGTCACTAGGGTTCAGGTAGTTAGAGAAAGGTCCACTTCTGATCATTCTCACATTACCTCTGTGTCAGAGAATTCTCAAACCTCCCACCCTGAGGATAACACCCTAGACAGGGAACTTAGAAAGCTGATGTTGGAAGAGGCCAGACTGAGGCTAAGATAGCAGCAGTTGGCCTTAGATAGGGAATCTTTAGATGTAGAGAGAGAAAGACAGAAGTTGGGGTTAGTTACCCATTGTGGCAGTAACATCAGCAATCTTGATAATCATCCTGTTAGAGAAACAGATTCAAGAAACCTGCATAAGATTGCCCCCTCTTACAAGGAGGGGGATGACATGAACACGTGGTTTGCTGCACTTGAGAGGGCCTGTATGGTACAGTTGGTCCCTCAAAGGCAGTGGGCTACTATATTGTGGCTATCTTTCATTGGCAAAGGTAGGGACAGACGCCTTACTATCAGAGAGAGTGATGCCAACAATTACAAAGTTTTGAAAGATGCACTCTTAGATGGATTTTGCTTAACCACTGAACAATACAGGATAAAGTTCAGAGATACCAGAAAAGAGTCCTCTCAAGACTGGAAAGACTTTGTAGACTGTTCAGTGAAGGCCTTGGAGTGATAGTTACATGGCAGTAAGGTGACTGACTATAAAAGCCTGTATAATCTAATTTTCAGAGAGCATATTTTGAATAATTGTGTGTCTGACTTGTTGCACCAGTACTTGGTAGACTCAGATCTGACCTCTCCCCAAGAATTGGGAAAGAAGGCAGACAAATGGGTCAGAACAAGAGTGAGCAGAAAAGCTCATACAGGGGATGACAAGGATGGCAAGAAGAAGGATGGTATTCTCATAACAAGGGTGGGGACAAAGACAAAAAGAATTCTGAGACTTCATCGGGCCCACAAAAATCCTCTGGGGGAAGTGGGTCCAAATCCTCTCTACACAATCAAAAGAAGCCATGGTGTTATTTATGTAAAGGTAAAGGCCATTGGGAAAGTGATCCCACTTGTCCAAAGAAAAACACCAAGGCTCCCACCACCACAACCTCCACTGCATCCACTAGTGCCCCTAGTAATAGCAGTGGTGGTGGGAAGAACACTACAAATAGCCAGGCAAAGGGTGTAGCTGGGCTCACCTTTGGTTATGTAGTGGGGGTTGGTCTAGTTAGGGAGACCACTGAGGCTGTTTTAGTCTCTGATGGTGGTATTGATTTTGCCACCTTAGTTGCTTGTCCCCTTAACATGGGTAAGTACAAGCAACTTCCCCTAATAAATTGTGTTGAGGTTCAGGCCTACAGGGACACAGGTGCCAGTGTTACCATGGTGATAGAGAAACTGGTTGCCCCTGAACAACACCTACGTGGTCAGCAGTACCAAGTGACTGATGCTCATAACAACACTCGTAGCCACCCCATGGCTGTTGTGAATCTCAACTGGAGGGGAGGGGTTACTGGCCCAAAGAAAGTAGTGGTAGCCACTGATTTACCTGTAGACTGCTTACTAGGAATTGATTTGGAAACATCAGCTTGGGGTGAAGTGGAGTTGGAGGACCATGCAGCACTGCTGGGCATTCCAGGGCATATCTTTGCTCTCACAAGGGCTCAGGCCCAAAAGAAAGGAGGACAGGGATACTTGTATCCTGGAAAAATGGCCCAAGTGTTCCCAAAAGCTAGGGGTATAAAGTGTAAATCCTTGCCCGCTATCCCTCCCTCTCCAGAAGATTCCCCTTTTGAGGAAGAGGAATCCTCTTCCTGTGCAGAACCTATACCAGATGAGCTGGCAGCAGACAATGCTGAGCTTTTGAGTGCAGGGGGACCTGCTAGGGAACAGCTGAGTATGGCACAGCAGACCTGTCCCACACTAGAGGGTCTCAGACAGCAAGCTGTCAAACAGTAAAATGGGGCGGTCACTGATACCCACAAAGTCTATTGGGAAGACAACCTTCTCTATCTTGAGGCAAGTGACCCTAAACCTGGAGCTCCCAGGAGATTGGCCATCCCTTTGTAGTATAGGGTGTTTCTTCTGACTTTGGCACATGACATTCCTTTGGCTGGGTGTGAGAAAGTAGCCTCTTTCTAGCCTTGTTACCCCCACTTTTGGCCTGTTTGTGAGTGTATGTCAGGGTGTTTTCACTGTCTCACTGGGATCCTGCCAGCCAGGGCCCAGTGCTCATAGTGAAAACCCTATGTTTTCAGTATGTTTGTTATGTGTCACTGGGACCCTGCTAGTCAGGACCCCAGTGCTCATAAGTTTGTGGCCTATATGTGTGTGTTCCCTGTGTAGTGCCTAACTGTCTCACTGAGGCTCTGCTAACCAGAACCTCAGTGGTTATGCTCTCTCATTTCTTTCAAATTGTCACTAACAGGCTAGTGACCAATTTTACCAATTTACATTGGCTTACTGGAACACCCTTATAATTCCCTTGTATATGTTACTGAGGTACCCAGGGTATTGGGGTTCCAGGAGATCCTTATAGGCTGCAGCATTTCTTTTGCCACCCATAGGGAGCTCTGACAAATCTTACACAGGCCTGCCACTGCAGCCTGAGTGAAATAACGTCCACGTTATTTCACAGCCATTTTACACTGCACTTAAGTAACTTATAAGTCACCTATATGTCTAACCTTTACCTGGTAAAGGTTAGGTGCAAAGTTACTTAGTGTGAGGGCACCCTGGCACTAGCCAAGGTGCCCCCACATTGTTCAGGGCCAATTTCCCTAACTTTGTGAGTGCGGGGACACCATTACACGCGTGCACTACATATAGGTCACTACCTATATGTAGCCTCACAATGGTAACTCCGAATATGGCCATGTAACATGTCTATGATCATGGAATTGCCCCCTCTATGCCATCCTGGCATAGTTGGCACAATCCCATGATCCCAGTGGTCTGTAGCACAGACCCTGGTACTGCCAAACTGCCTTTCCTGGGGTTTCACTGCAGCTGCTGCTGCTGCCAACCCCTCAGACAGGTTTCTGCCCCCCTGGGGTCAAGCCAGGCTTGTCCCAGGATGGCAGAACAAAGGACTTCCTCTGAGAGAGGGTGTTACACCCTCTCCCTTTGGAAAATGGTGTGAAGGCAGGGGAGGAGTAGCCTCCCCCAGCCTCTGGAAATGCTTTCATGGGCACAGATGTGCTCAATTCTGCATAAGCCAGTCTACACCGGTTTAGGGACCCCTTAGCCCTGCTCTGGCGCGAAACTGGACAAAGGAAAGGGGAGTGACCACTCCCCTGACCTGCACCTCCCCTGGGAGGTGTCCAGAGCTCCTCCAGTGTGCTCCAGACCTCTGCCATCTTGGAAACAGAGGTGCTCCTGGCACACTGGACTGCTCTGAGTGGCCAGTGCCACCAGGTGACATCAGAGACTCCTTCTGATAGGCTCCTTCAGGTGTTGCTAGCCTATCCTCTCTCCTAGGTAGCCAAACCCTCTTTTCTGGCTATTTAGGGTCTCTGTCTCTGGGGAAACTTTAGATAACGAATGCAAGAGCTCATCAGAGTTCCTCTGCATCGCTCTCTTCACCTTCTGCCAAGGAATCGACTGCTGACCGCGCTGGAAGCCTGCAAAACTGCAACATAGTAGCAAAGACGACTACTGCAACTCTGTAACGCTGATCCTGCCGCCTTCTCGACTGTTTTCCTGGTGGTGCATGCTGTGGGGGTAGTCTGCCTCCTCTCTGCACTAGAAGCTCCGAAGAAATCTCCCGTGGGTCGACGGAATCTTCCCCCTGCAACCGCAGGCACCAAAAAGCTGCATTACCGGTCCCTTGGGTCTCCTCTCAGCACGACGAGCGAGGTCCCTTGAATCCAGCAACTCTGTCCAAGTGACTCCCACAGTCCAGTGACTCTTCAGTCCAAGTTTGGTGGAGGTAAGTCCTTGCCTCCCCACGCCAGACTGTATTGTTGGAAACCGCGTCTTTTGCAACTACTCCGGCTCCCGAGCACTTCCGGCGGAAATCCTTTGTGCACAGCCAAGCCTGGGTCCACGGCACTCTAACCTGCATTGCACGACTTTCTAAGTTGGTCTCCGGCGACGTGGGACTCCTTTGTGTAACTTCGGGTGAGCACCGTTTCACGAATCCTCGTAGTGCCTGTTTCTGGCACTTCTCCGGGTGCTACCTGCTGCTAAGAGGGCTCCTTATCTTGCTCGACGTCCCCTCTACCTCCTGGTCCAATTTGCGACCTCTTGGTCCCTCCTGGGCCACAGCAGCATCCAAAAACGCTAACCGCACGATTTGCAGCTAGCAAGGCTTGTTGGCGTTCTTTTGGCGGGAAAACACTTCTGCACGACTCTCCACGGCGAGAGGGATCCATCCTCCAAAGGGGAAGTCTCTAGCCCTTTTCGTTCCTGCAGAATCCTCAGCTTCTTCTGTCCAGTAGAAGCTTCTTTGCACCCACAGCTGGCATTTCCTGGGCATCTGCCCATCTCCGACTTGCTTGTGACTTTTGGACTTGGTCCCCTTGTTCCACAGGTACCCTCGACTGGAAATCCATTGTTGTTGCATTGCTGGTTTGTGTCTTTCCTGCATTATTCCTCTATCACGACTTCTTTGTCCTTGGGGGAACTTTAGTGCACTTTGCACTCACTTTTCCGGGTGGGCTATTTTTCTAACCCTCACTATTTTCTAATAGTCCCAGCGACCCTCTACAAGATCACATAGGTTTGGGGTCCATTTGTGGTTCGCATTCCACTTTTGGAGTATATGGTTTCTGTTGCCCCTATCCCTATGTGTCCCCATTGCATCCTATTGTAACTATACATTGTTTGCACTGTTTTCTAAGACTATACTGCATATTTTTGGTATTGTGTACATATAACTTGTGTATATTTGCTATCCTCACTCTGAGGGTACACTCTGAGATACTTTGGCATATTGTCATAAAAATAAAGTACCTTTATTTTTTGTATAACTGTGTATTGTGTTTTCTTATGATATTGTGCAAGTGACACTTGTGGTACTGTAGTAGCTTCACACGTCTCCTAGTTCAGCCTAAGCTGCTCTGCTAAGCTACCATTATCTATCAGCCTAAGCTGCTAGACACCCTATACACTAATAAGGGATACCTGGACCTGGTGCAAGGTGTAAGTACCCCTTGGTACTCACTACAAGCCAGTCCAGCCTCCTACACTGGGTGTTTGGGCCAAAGTAAAACTTGGGAAAGACTTGTTCCATTGTTTCACTGGCCTCATATGTCAGAGCACACCAAGGAGTTCTGTCGCTCCTGTGTGACCTGCCAAGCCAGTGGCAAGACTGATGGCACACCTAAGGCCCCCTTAATTCCACTTCCAGTGGTTGGGGTGCCCTTTGAAAGGGTAGTGGTTGACATTGTTGGCCCCCTTGACCCTCCAACAGCTTCAGGAAACAGATTCATCCTAGTAGTAGTGGACCATGCCACTAGGTATCCTGAAGCCATACCCTTAAGGACCACTACAGCTCCTGCAGTGGCAAAAGCCCTCCTGGGAATCTTTTCCAGAGTGGGTTTCGCTAAGGAAGTGGTATCAGACAGAGGTAGTAACTTCATGTCTGCATACCTCAAAGCTATGTGGAAGGAGTGTGGTGTTACTTACAAGTTCACCACTCCTTATCATCCACAGACAAATGGATTGGTTGAGAGATTTAACAAAACTCTCAAAGGCATGATCATGGGATTCCCTGAAAAACTCAGGAGGAGATGGGATTTCCTGTTGCCATGCCTCCTTTTTGCTTATAGGGAGGTACCCCAGAAAGGAGTGGGCTTCAGCCCCTTTGAACTCCTCTTTGGACACCCTGTAAGAGGTCCCCTTGCTCTTGTGAAGGAGGATTGGGAACAACCTTTAAAAGCTCCTAAACAAGACATTGTGGACTATGTGCATGGCCTCGGATCAAGGATGGCTGAGTACATGAAAAAGGACAGTAAAAACCTTCAGGCTAACCAAGAGCTCCAAAAGCAATGGCATGACCAGAAGGCTGTCCTGACTCAGTACCACCCAGGACAGAAGGTGTAGGTATTGGAGGACAAATGGAGTGGACCCCATCTCATTGTGGAGAAGAAAGGTGAGGTCACCTATTTGGTGGACCTGGGCACTGCCAGAAGCCCTTAGGGTGCTTCATGTCAGTCGCCTTAAACCTTACTATGACAGGGCTGACCTAACCCTGCTCATAGCCACAGATGAGGGGCAGGAGGAAGAGAGTGACCCTCTCCCTGACCTCTTCTCCACCTCTGAAGCTGATGGCTTAGTGGAGGGAGTTGTATTAGCAGATTGCCTTACTGCTGAGCAGAAGGACAACTGCATAAATCTCCTTGATCAGTTCTCTGACCTCTTCTCACTAATTCCAGGTACAACTACCTGGTGTGAGCACACAATTGACACTGGAGACAGTTTACCTGACAAAAGTAAAATTTATAGACAGCCTGACCATGTCAGTGACTGTATTAAACAAGAGGTACAGAAAATGTTAGACCTTGGAGTGATTGAACCCTCTGAAAGCCCCTGGGCCAGCCCAGTGGTGCTTGTCCCCAAACCTCATAGTAAAGATGGAAAGAAGGAAATGCGGTTTTGTGTGGACTATAGGGATATTAATCAAGTAACAAAAACTGATGCTCACCCTATACCCAGGGCAGATGAGCTGATAGATATACTGGCTTCTGCCAAGTATCTAAGCACTTTTGATTTAACTGCAGGATATTGGCAGATTAAGTTATCAGCAGAAGCTAAACCAAAAACAGCATTTTCAATCACTGTTATGCCCTTTGGATTGAAAAATGCATCTGCCACTTTTCAGAGGTTGGTGAATACAGTCCTCCAAGGACTGGAAGCCTTTAGTGCAGCATATCTAGACAATATTGCTGTCTTTAGCTCCACCTGGGATGATCACCTGGTCCACCTGTGGAAAGTTTTGGAGGCCTTGCAAAAGGCAGGCCTCTCTATCAAGGCCTCAAAGTGCCAGATAGGGCAGAGGAAAGTGGTTTATCTGGGCCACCTGGTAGGTGGGTAACAGATTGCACCACTGCAGGGAAAGATCAAAACCCAAGTGAGAACCTTCCTATGCCTCACTGGGTACTACAGGAGGTTCAAAAGAATTATGGCACTATAGCTGCCCCTCTTAATGACCTCACATCAAAGAAGATGCCTAAAAAGGTATTATGGAAAGCTAGCTGTCAAAAGGCTTTTGATGAGCTCAAACAGGCCATATGCTCTGCACCTGTCCTAAAAAGCCCTTGTTACTCCAAAAAATTAATAGTTCAAACTGATGCTTCTGAATTAGGGGTAGGGACAGTTCTATCACAGCTAAACACTGAGGGCCAGGATCAACCTGTTGCTTTTATTAGCAGGAGGTTGACCCCTAGAGAAAAGTGTTGGTCTGCCATAGAGATGGAGGCCTTTGTTGTGGTCTGGGCCTTGAAAAAGTTGAGACCATACCTCTTGGTACTCTCTTTATTGTTCAAACAGACCACAAACCTCTATTATGACTTAAACAACTGAAAGGTGAACACCCTAAATTGTTGAGGTGGTCCATCTCCCTACAGGGAATGGACTCTACAGTGGAACATAGACCTGGGAGTACCCACTCCAATGCAGATGGACTCTCCAAATATTTCCACTTGGACAATGAAGACTCATCTGGGCAAGGTTAGCCTTATTGTCCCGCGTTTGGGGGGGGAGGGTGTAGGAAAGTACCATCCTTCTTGGCATGTTACCCCCAATTTTACATGTATGTCAGTTTGTTTTTGCCTGTCTCACTGGGATCCTGCTAGCCAGGACCCCAGTGCTCATAGTTTGTGGCCTGAATGTGTATACCTGTGTAGTGCTTAACTGTGTCACTGAGGCTCTGCTAATCAGAACCTCAGTGCTCATGCTCTCTCTGCCTTTACATTTGTCACTATAGGCTAGTGACCACTTTTACTAATTTCAATTGGCATACTGGAATACCCTTATAATTCCCTAGTATATGCTACCTAGGTACCCAGGGCATTGGGGTTCCAGGAGATCCATATGGGCTGCAGCATTTCTTTTGCCACCCATAGGGACCTCAGACAAACCCTTCCACAGTCCTGCCATTGCAGCCTGCGTGAAATAGTGCACACACTATTTCACAGCCATTTTCACTGCACTTAAGTAACTTATAAGTCACCTATATGTCTAACCTTCACTTGCTGAAGGTTAGGTGCAAAGTTACTAAGTCTGAGGGCACCCTTGCACTAGAAAAGGTGCCGCCACATAGTTCAGGGCCATTTCCCTGGACATTGTGAGTGCGGGGACACCATTACACTCGTGCACTACATATAGGTCAATACCTATATGTAGCTTCACAATTGTAACTCTGAATATGGCCATGTATCATGTATAAGATCATGGAATTGTCCCCCCATTCCAAATCTAGTATTGGGGAGCCAATTCCATGCATCCTGGGGGCTCCACTATGGGCCCCAGTACTGCCAAACCAGCTCTCTGGGGTTTTCTCTGCAGCTACAGCTGCTGCCACCCCACAGACAGGGTTCTGCCCACCTGGGGTCTGGGCAGGCCAGTCCCAGGAAGGCAGAGCAAAGAATTTCCTCTGAGAGAGGGTGTTACACCCTCTCCCTTTGGAAATAGGTATTAAAGACTGGGAAGGGGTAGCCTCTCCCAGCCTCTGGAAATGCTTTGAAGGGCACAGATGGTGCCCTCCTTGCATAAGCCAGTCTACACCGGTTCAGGGAACCCCCAGTCCCTGCTCTGGGTGTTAAGTTATAGTTAGTTCAGATAACAATAACTGCTGCATTGCTATGGTTTTGTTCGACCGAACATTGAGCCTAACAATAACATCCCTGTAACCTTTGGTTTTTCAGTAACTTTCTAAGGTTTTTTTTAATTCCAATTCCTAACTATAATGTCCCTGTCACTTTTGTCTTTTTCAGTAAATTTCTACGTTTTTTTTATATCTGTTCCCTAACTATAACGTCCCTGTATCCTTTGTTTTTTTCAGTTAATTTCTATGTTTTTTAATTGTTATTTCCTAACTATAACGCCTTTCTAACATTTGTTTTTGTTACTGGGTGGATCAGTTAGTGGCTGTTACAGTGTTTGATTGGGTTTTTAAGTGCCTACTTGAGTGTCTGAGACAGTCTGACAGTGAGTATATGAGTGTGTGAGTGGGTTTATGAGTGGCTGTATGACTCAGTGACTGTGTGAGTGGCTCTATAAATGTCTGAATAGCTCTCTGAGAGAAGATGAGTGTCTGAGTGGTTCTGTGAGTGGGTGGATAGTGCCTCAGTGGGTATGTGATTGGGTGTATGAGTGTCTGA
Source organism: Pleurodeles waltl (assembly GCF_031143425.1). Classification (NCBI taxonomy): domain Eukaryota; kingdom Metazoa; phylum Chordata; class Amphibia; order Caudata; family Salamandridae; genus Pleurodeles; species Pleurodeles waltl. The sequence continues at coordinate 714,531,865 of NC_090448.1, forward strand.
ATATATATATAAATGAGTGCCTGAGTTTTCAGTCGTTCTGTGATTGTATGAAGGAGTGGGTAATTTGGTTTGTGAGTGGGTGAAGAGCATGAGTGGAACTCTCAGTGGGTGCATGAATTTGTGAGTGGGTCTGTCAGTGGGTGTGTGTGTTTGACTGAATCTGTGAGTGGATGCATGACTGAGTCTGTGAGAGGGTACATGAGTGCCTGAGTGGGTATGTTAGTGGATATGTGAGTGCCTAACTAGCTCTGTGAGTGGTTGTATGAGATGGGCTTAAGGGACAATGGAAAGCAAGACAAATAATAATTGTTAGGAGTGAGGAGAGAGAGAGAGCGCAACATTTTCAAAAGTAATCCATTTTTTTCAGGACTTTACAATTGAGAAAGAGAGATCATGCACATTTTTCATTGTGTATATTTCTAAACATTTCTGGTGATATTTGACTGATATATCTATACCTGACTGAAACAACCTCTATGGAACTCCTTATCACTATTTATATTAATATAATTAATAATTAATTATAGCCCAACTGTATGAAACTGGCTCTCTATATACTGTACTAAAATGATGAACACTGTGCAGAGAGTCCAGTGGATCCCCAATTGGTATTCCAGAGGCAAAGGTAGATAGAGCTAATGCTATATTTGTGGTAGTGTGGGTAGTGCTAAGCATTTGTTGTACTCATGGAGGCAATACGTGAGACACACCCTCAAAGAGTAAATCAGAGGCCAATTTAGAAAAATAACAGTACTTTTTATATATGGTTCAAACCCAAGAACTTTGTTATCAGGTAAGTAGACTTTGCTGGTGGGCTTCTCACAGGGTCGAGGTCGTCGGGTGGTGAGGTCACTTCAGGTGTCAGATTTCCAGGCTTCAGAGCCCTTGTTGAATACTTTGTTGCTGACCAGGTCTGCTGCTCACTGGAGTCCGAGTCTTTTTAAAAGGCAGGCTTCTTGGGTTTCTTCAAGCTGCAGGACCAGTCTTTTTGTGCAGAGTCCGGTGAGGTTAGCAGGCAGGCCGAAGGGGCTGGTACCGGGTCAGCTCCTTATTCCTCTTCTTCTGCAGGGTGGACTCTTCTTTGTCCATCTTCTTCATAGGTAGCCAGGAGCTGAGTTTCAGGGTTCAGGGTTGCCACCTAAATACTCAATTTATGGGCATTACAGGGAGTGCCGATGGGCTTGACCACCTTTAGGGTGACTACATCCTTCTTATAACCACTTCCGCTGGGAAGTGGGCATAACCCTAACCCTCGTGACCTAGGCCCTCATTATGACCCTGGCGGTCGGTGGTAATATGGTGAAAAGTACTGCCAACAGGCTGGCGGTACATTCCACCATATTATGACATTGGCGGTTTGGCTGAAGCCAAACAGCCAATGTACCACACCGACCGCCACGGGGGTAACAGCCGCCAGGCTGGAGATATAAATCTCCAGCCCGGTGGCTGTCACTGTACCGCCTGCGGGATAATGACCCCACCTACCGCCATGGCTTCCTTACCGCCATGAAAACCATTGCGGTAGGCACTATCAGTGACAAGGAATCCCTTCTCTGTCACTGATAGAAGTCTTCCCCACCCCCCGCTCCAGGTACCCCCCAACCCCTCTTCCTCTCCAAACCCACCTACATTCACACCCCTTCACACACACACACGCATACACACACCCATTCCCACATGCATCCACGCATGCATACATCCATTCACACATCCACACACACTTTCAAACATACACGCAGACACGCATTCACAGAACACAACATACACGCACTCACACCTCCATACATGCACAAACATTCACACACACCCCCCACACACACAACACCCCATCTCCTGTCGGAGAACCCAGTTACCTGTGTTCAACGGGTCCTCCCGCAGGAGACAGGACTTTATAAGTAATTCGTATTTCAGGCCTTCCAGCCCTGAGGGGAGGGTGCAGAGTACCTGGGTGTGAGGGCACCCATGCACTAGCAGAGGTGCCCCCACAAACTCCAGGACCATTTTCCCGGACTTCGTGAGTGCGGGGATTCCATTTTACACGTGTACTGGGCATAGCTCACTACCTACGTCCAGCTACATAATGGTAACTCCAAACATAGGCGTGTTTGGTATCAACCATGTTGGAATCATACCCCAATGCTTTAGCAAGCATTGGTTTTATGATTTCATGCACTCTGGGTGCTCCTTAGAGGACCCCCAGTATTGCCATTCTAGCATTCTGAGGTTTTCCAAGCAGCCCCAGCTGCTGCCACCTCTCAGACAGGTTTCTGCCCTCTTATTGTTTTGAGCAGCTGAAGCCCAGGAAGGCAGAACAAATGTTTCCCTTTGGGAGAGGGGTGTTACATCCTCTCCCTTTGGAAATAGGTATTACAGGCTTGGGAGGGATAGCCTCCCCAGGCCACTAGAAATGCTTTGAAGGGCACATTTGGTGCCCCCTTGCATAATCCAGTCTACACCGGTTGAGGGGACCCCCAGTCCCTGCTCTGGCACTAAACTGGACAAAGGGAAGGGGAGTGACTACTACTCTGTTGATCACCACCCCAGCGGTGGTGCTCAGAGCTCCTCCAGAGGGTCCCTGGGTTTTGCCATCTTGGATTCCAAATTGGCAGGGAACTCTGGGAGCATCTGAGTGGCCATTGCCAAAAGGTGATGTCACAGACCTCCTCTGATAGGTGCTTACCTGTTTAGCTGACCAATCCCCCTTTCAGGGCTATTTAGGGTCTCTCTCTTGGGTGGTTCTTCAGATTCAGATTGCAAGACTCCAGCAGGAATCCTCTGCATCCTTTACTTCACCTTCTCACCGAATAAACTGCATCTGCACCCTCCAGGAACTCTGCAACTGCAACAAAGAAGCAAAGACGACTTCTGCAACATTGTATCTTCAGCTTCTGCCAGCATACCCAGAGTATAGCCTGTCTCCAGCTTGCCAGTACAACAAAGGAATCTCCCTTGGACTGAAGGAGTCACTCTCCTGCTTCAGAAGGCACCTCTCTGCAACGACGACCCGCTCCGTGGGTCCCCTCTCCTGATGAGTTGGGTGCACCCTGTATCACGGGTGGTGAACTGAAGTGGACCCGACGGTCCTGACGTCCTACTGTCCAACTTTGGTGAAGGTAAGAGCTTGCCACGGAAGACAGTACCCCAGTGCACTGCGTGTTTTGCAGTTGCCAAGGCTTGTTGGCATCCTTTCACGAAGTTCTTCGTACACTGTGCAGCTCCCGCCCTCAGCACTCCTTCCTGAGGCGCACAGCTTCCTGAGTGGTTCTCCGGCGGCGTGGGATCCTTTGTTGTTGTGCTGCATGGGCCTCCTTTTGCACCTCCTTTGTCCCCGTGCTGTGGGACTCCAGTGCGCACTGCCTGGTCTTCTGTGAGCTCTCTGAGCTGCTGAGAGCCCCCTCTGACTCCCTTTTTGGTAGAGTCCACCAGGTCCCTCCTGGTCCCTGGCAGCGCCATTTCTGCTAACCACGAGCTTTCCGTGTGCCAAGGCTTGTTACCGGAATCCAGCAACGCAAACCAGACTGCAATCTTCCATCCGGCGTGGGACAGCTTCTGCACCAGCCAGGAACCTGCATCCATCTTCTTGGGTGCAGTACTGACTGTTGTTCCTCACCGGTGGTTCTTCTTTTGCACCTTCATCCGGGTTGGCAGGGGCTCCTGTTCTCCCTGGACTCTTCTGTGCTTCTTGGACTTGGTCTCCTTCTTCCACATGTCTTCAGGTCCAGGAATCCACTGTTGGTGTCATGCAGTCTCTTCTGGTTCTTGCAATATCTTCTTTCATGTGTTCTTGTGTTTCTAGGAAAGTTACTGTGATTTACTCCTGTTTTCGTGGGTTCTGGGGTGGATTCTATTACTTACCTTTGGTGTTTTCTAATACTCCCAGCGCCCCTCTACACACTACACTTGCTTAGGTGGGAAACCGACATTCACATTCCACTTTCTTAGTATCTGGCTTGTGCTCCCCCAGGCCCATTTCTAACTATTGTGATTTTCACTATTTGCACTATTTTCTAACTGTTTATACAGCTATTTCTTCATACTAGTGTACATAATTTGTGTATTACTTACCTCTTAAGGGAGCATAGTCTTTATGGTATTTTTGGCATTCGCGTCACTAAAATAAAGTACCTTTAATTTTGTAACACTGAGTATTTTCTTTCATGTGTGTGTGTACTGTGTGACTACAGTGGTATTGCATGAGCTTTGCATCTCTCCCAGATAAGCCTTTGCTGCTCAGTTACAGCTACCCATAGAGAGCCTGGCTTCTAGACACTGTCTACATTTCACTAATAAGGGATAACTGGACATGGTATAAGGTGTAAGTACCATAGGTACCCACTACAAACCAGGCCAGCCTCCTACAATTGGAGCATGAGGCAAAAACAGGAAAGAACGAGGGTGCCCCTGGATTTCTGGGCTAAAAAGTTACCTGATGCTGGAGAGCGATATACTCCCTTTAAGAAACAGTTACTTGCTTGTTACTGGGCTCTTGTGGATACTGAGAAAATGATCATAGGTCATAATGTGGCTCTGAGGCCTGAGATTCCAATAATGCAGTGGGTGATGAGTTCACCTACAACTCACCGCACAGGACATGCACAAGAAGCTAGTATCATACGTAGGAAATGGTACATACGGGACAGGGCAAGAGTGGGACCAGCAGGTACAGCAGCTTTACATGAACATGTGTCACAAGCCCCTATGCAGGATGATAAGGGTTCAGGAGGTGCCACACATAAAAGAGTCACCAGTGAGATGGGGTGAGCCATTTGAACCATTGTCCCCTGGGGATAGGAAGCATGTATGGTTTACTGATGGTTCAGCCAAGTATGTGGGAGACAAAAGACATTGGAAAGCGGTGTCATATAACCCAATCACCAAGAAGTTGTTATCTACTACAGAAGAAGGGAAGAGTAGTCAATATGCAGAATTGTATGCTGTGTATGAGGCACTGAAACAAGAATTATATGTGACTTGTCATATTTATACTGATTCTTGGTCTACTGCCAATGGGTTAGCTACCTGGCTTCCCACATGACAGGCACATAACTGGCAAATACATTCGAAGGAGGTGTGGGGCAAAGAGATGTGGGAAATGCTAGAGCAAAGTACTGTTACTGTGTATCATGTGGATGCTCACTGTCCCACCTACTCACTAGAACGCTGGTTCAATTCCCTTGCATATGATAAAGCCAAAATCTCAGAGGCAGATTATGACTCGGTGGGGACAGCTAAGTGGTTGTCAACACCAGATCAGTACACGCTCTATTGGCGACAAAAATGCAAAACCCCAGCACTCTCAAAACAAAGTAGTTTATGCATTGTGCTGATATGTTGTGGTTTAACATTTTGCATTGCATAGTTCAATCCTGAAAACTTATTTTTAATATGCTTACAAATACTGTTTCTTTGCAATGTATTGCTGCAGGTTTTCAGAGTGTGTTAGGGTGTGGCCCCTTTCCAGGGCCTTCCAGAGACTTTCCCTGCAACATGCCTGGGCGTGGTTCTGGGCTGGGCCAAGACTCTATAAAAGAGAGCCAGCCCAACTCCCAGTGCTCACTATTCAGAGGTCCCAGTGCAGAGCGGCAGCTTCTTCCTGAGCTCCTGTCCCAGCTTCCTATTTGGATCTTCCAGTCTTCTGCCCTAATCCTTCATTGGTGATCATTGTTCCAGTCGGTAAGACGGTAGTTGGACTGTCCTGACACCGTTATTTAGAATTTTCATATTCTTGGTTTAAATTCTTAAATGAGTAACGGATTACTTGCGCGCTACTATTTCTTGACATTTATATGGTAGTTTACAAATAGGCAACACACGCAATTTATTTCATAAAGGTTTGACTTTGTTATTCATTGCGCACTACCATTTCTTGACATTTACATGGTGGCTTAAGAATCGTCAAGACGCGCAATTCTTTTTATGGTGTTTAAACATTGTTGTCCATTGCGCGCTACTATTTCTTGACATTTACATGATGTTTTACGAATTAGCAAGACGCACAACTCGTTTCATGAGCATTTAACTTTGTTGTTCATTGCGCGCTACCATTTATTGACATTTTACATGGTGGCTTAAGAATCGGCAAAAGAAGCGCGATTCGTTTCATTGATCTTGTTATTTATTGTGAGCTTTTATTCCTTGACATTTACATCGTGTTTTACGAATTGGCAAGACGCGCGATTCGATTAATGATGATTTGACTTTGATATTCATTGCATGCTACCATTTCTTGGTATTTTACATGGTAACACTCGAATTGGCAAGACGCACAATTCTCTCCTCGAGTTTAATTCATGTTGCTTATTGTATGCTACTATTCTAAGATATTTATTATGTAATATTCGAGTTGACAAGTTATGTGATTTGTTTCCTGAATCCATATTGTGTTATTCATGGTGCACAAACCTTTTATGGTGTTTACTATATATATATATATATCTGCAATATGCGCAATTTGTGTTGAAACATTTTAAGAGTACACAGAAGGCCAGAGTTTCTAGATGCAATATTGTAAGGTCCTAGTATACATTCTCAAAACAGGATTTATATGACTGGTTTAAAATTTAGTCAGAATGTTTTTTCTGATTCTCATGTAAAGGAAAGTACTTGAATAAGAAAGTTTTCATTTAATTCATCTTGATTCCCCTACAGGTATCCGGCTATCTTGAAACTTAGTCATTTTAAACTTAACTCTTAGATTGTTCATGTTTTCAGAGTGACTAGGCTTAGAATCATAGTCTAGTATTGATTTCAGGAGATATAATTTTCATATTGTGTGTTCTAACCTTTTTCTTACTACAGGTCTCCTTCCCAGCTGTTCCCTTCCTAATCCCCTCTTCCCCTCTTGAACTCTCTCAGTCTCTGTGATTTATCTATCAGAGTCTTGGAGCTGTTCAGTGGTGGACGTGTTAGGAACGTGCACAGACCCGGAGGATCTGGTGACTCTTACAGTGGGCACACCAAAAATGTGGACATCTAGGAGAAAAATACACTTACAACGTTTCATTTTTTAATTTTGTAATGCATCTCGTTTTCCTTTAAGGAGTTGAGTCGCAATTCAGGACATACCTACATCTGGCCCTTAATTGCTTGCTGTTAGACGTGGCATCTTTGGCATAGTCTCCCCTAACTTTTTACCTCTACTACCCAGGTTGTTTCTGTGTGCTGGACTCTGTTTTTATTGTTTTGTTTGCTCTGGACACTTTACCACTGCTGACCAGTGCTAAAGTGTAAGTGTTCCCTGTATAAATTATGTGTGTGCATTGGCTTATCCACGATTGGCATATTTGATTTACTAGTAAGTCCCTAGTAAAAGTGCACTAGAAGTGCCCAGGGCCTGTAAATCAAAGGCTATTAGTGGGCCTGCAGCACTGGTTGTGCCACCCACATTACTAGCCCTGTAAACATGGCTCAGACCTGCCACTGCAGTGCCTGTGAGTGCCAATTTGACTTGTCAAGTGTACCCACTTGCCAGGCCTAAACCTTCCCTTTTCGTACATGTAAGACACCCCTAAGGTAGGCCCTAGGTAGACCCATGGGCAGGGTGCTGTGTATGTTAAAGGTGGGACATGTACATATGTGTTCTACATCTCCTGATAGTGAAATACTGTCAAATTTGTTTTTTCACTGTTGTAAGGCCTATCTCTCTCATAGGTTAACATGGGGGCTGCCTTTCAATATGATTAACGTGCAGATTCCCTTTGGGAGCAGATAGACATGTGGAGTTTGGGGTCTCTGAGCTCACAATTTAAAAAAACATCTTTTAGTGAACTTGTTTTTTAGATTGTGTGTTTGAAAAAGGCACTTTTAGAAAATAGTCATTTTCTTGCTTAAACCATTTTGTGACTCAGCTTGTTTGTGGGTTCCCTATCTCGGTCAGTTTGACAATCGGGCTGTCTGCACTTCTCCTCTAGACAGAGAAACAAAGCACTTCTCCTCTAGACAGAGACACAAAGGGAGCTGGGGTGTAGCCTGCATATCCTAATGGGCGATCTGGGTTGAGGGGAGGGGTGGAGCGGTCACTTACACCTGAAAGGGCTGTGCTTGCCCTCACAAAATGCAGTCTCTAACCCCCCTGGTGTGTGTCTGGGGCCGGGCCTGGCCTGGGCAAGGCAGGAGCTCTTTGAAGTAGGCCTACTTCAAAGGCAGAAAGAGGTATAGGAAGAGCACCCAAAACCCATGAAAATCAGATTACTTCTGGAACCAAGAGGAGCCTCTGCCAAGGAGAAGAGCTGAGAAGCTGGAGGAGGAGTACTGCCCCTTTGCCCGTGACTGTGCTTTGCTGGGTTGGCCTGCAGTAGCTGCTTCTGCCTGAGAGAGGACAAAGACTGACTTTTGTGTGACTTCCCACTGGAAGAATCTCCAAGGGCTTGAACTGAGCTTGCCTCCTGTTGTTGAAGTCTTGGGGACAACAAAGACTTCTCTCTGCCAGCACTTGGGCTTTCTGCTGAGAGTTCTGCCCTAACCTGTCTCTGGGCTGTTGAAAGGTGCAGCTGATGGTAAAGGACAGAAATCCACACAAAGACCGCAGTGCGGGGAAACTTTTGACGCACCTCCCGCCTCGTGGTTGTTAAATGACGTGCCGCTGGCCTCGCAGCAAAAATCGATGCTCCACCTGTCTCCCGGCTGGGAGATCGACGCAATGCGACTGGAAAAACGACGCCCAACACCTGCAGCGGCTGCTGTTAATGACGCAAGCCCCCACACAGCGCGGTTTCTTGACACAACATCGCTGGGCGCGGAAAATCATTGCAAATCCTGCCTGGTCCCGAGGTGCCCGTCCAGATCGATGCATCGCTCTCTTGGGGGAAAGAAGAAATGGCGTGCGCCGACCCGACCAGAGGAGGAACAACGCACAGTCTTGCTTGTGAGTGATAAATCGATGCATTGCTGGCCTTTTCCAACCCACACTCGCCCCTTCTGCTTTATTTTGACACTACCCAGGTACTTTTGTGCGCTAACAGTGTCCTCATTGTTTTCTAAGGACTTAAGACTCTTATTCTTTTTAAAATCCATATCTTGACTTGTTGTTTTGCTTTCCTTCTCTTATCTTATGACCGAGCTTACAAAACTTCTCTGGAATGCACTTCTAGTTTAAAGAAGGCATTTATTATTACTTTACCACGAGGTTCCTGAAAGACGAGATTAGTAGGTTGGAAGCACACGTTTAAAAGTAGTCGCAGCAATGAAAGCAAAATATATCAAAGTACTTCTCAATTGCAATGTACACAGCAAATACATGTGATTATATTATAGCATAACTTCAAAGCAAAGAATAAAAGTCAAAATTGCATCACTGTAGGGCCTATCACTGCTTGTCATCTTTCTCCTATCTTCAAGTTGATGACTCATGTTCAACTGCGAGAAAGAGGCTTTCCACCCAAACGGGAGCCAGGCAGCTGAGGGCCGTTCCTGACAAGTCCTGGAAGATCTCCCACTGCTGCTGCCCAGGGCCACCGTTACAAAAACCTGCCCCTTCCTCTCAGACTCGGGAAGTAAAACAAGGCATTGGAGATTGGCCAGATCTCCTAGGCCTTTCCTCTTCCCAAGGCTGAGCAGAAAGGAAAACACCAAAAATATGCTCTCTTATCAGCTAGGGTTTGGTGTGAATTCAATACGAAAAACACAGCTTGGTCAACCATGTGGAAAAACACAGCTTGGAAAAACACAGCTCATCTGCAGTGTCTCAACTGCAATGTCTAACTCAACGTTAAAGCCAATAGGCAGCTAAACTGAATACAGAATGTAATGTCTAATGCCATGTTAAAGCCAATAGGCAGCTAAACTGAATACAGAATGTAATGTGCTCCTGATGAACATTGAGCAACTAATATGCGCAGTGGTGAAACACAAAGTCATTGGTCAAACACAATTAATAGCATAACACCTGTGTATGTTGGATGTTTGTTGTTTTGATCTTGTTTTGTTTAGATACATATTACCTATTTTTCTAAAACTGTGTTGTGTCATTTTGTAGTGTTTTCACTGCGTTACTGTGTGTCTTGGTACAAATACTTTACACTTTGCTTCTAAAGTTAAACCTGCCTGCTTGTGCCAAGCTACCAAGGGGTTGAGCGGGGGTTAACTGAGGGTGATTCTCCATTACCCTGATTAGAGTGAGGGTCCTTGCTTGGACAGGGGGTAACCTGACTGCCAACCAAAGACCCCATTTCTAACAGTTGCCTGCTTTTGGGCAATTACGCAATTTTTTAGGAGGGATACTTGTAGTGATTTGTATTATAATAATGCTATGTTGCTGTGTACAGTGCATACCTAATCTGCTCACAATGTTTACACCCAAAAGGGTTCATTTTAGACCAGTATGTTATGAGAGTCACTGGTCAAAAGGTGGAATGTAATACTATTTGTATTTAACCACCGGCACCATCCTGACCACTGACTCCATTTTGTGCCTAGCTTACCTTCAAACGCTGTCACATTGGTAGCGCGGGTATTTTTCTGTGCACAACTTATTAACGTGTTTTTGCTTTTTCTCACCAGGGAAGGGAACATAACATGGTGGAGGAATACAGATAAGGATGTACCAGTCTGAGAATGTTTATGGTGGAGCAGGGTACAGCTTGGTCTGGAAATGCACTGTGAGATCTGTCCAGTCTCTATCGTGTTTTTTCAACACTGACCTGGTATGGCCAGCACTTGAATTTCACAACTTACTCAAAGGGACGTGGGTTTCTAGAACCATCCTCTTAAGTTTGTTTAGAGTATATAAGGTGGGGAAGCTTAACGGGGAGAAGGAACCCATCTCTGGGGATAGACGCTTTGCCCAGAAAGTAATCCCATTGAGGTTGTTCTCTTTTGTCTCAGCTGTCAAGGGTTCCACAATGGGAAGTTGGCAGACAAAGGATGATGTTGGATTCAAGCCCCACGTTGATGCATTTTTAATTCTTATATCTAGCTTTGCTGTGTGTGCATGCATGAATACGTAGTTACTATATATATATATATATATATATATATATATATATATATATATATATATATATATATATAAATAAAATATTCATTGTGTCAGGAATAAGGCTGTGCACGGTCCAGGTCCCGCCCGAAACTGATTTGCGGCGCTTCATGCTCACCACTTGTCATCCTCTCTTGTTCTAAAAGTGGTCATCAGCGTCGTCTGCCCTGTGGTAAAGCTCATGTAGCTGCAGGGTCAGGACATTGGTGGACAAGATGCACTTATCAGTGCTATTCTATGAAGGGACTACAATTCCCATGTTTTTAGAGGCAGCAGCCATCTTGGAATGTGGCAGGCCTATAAAGCCCAGCCACACCCAAGCACATTGCTCACTATTTTGAAGACTTCAATGCAGTCAGACCTGGTGGGGGTTCCTCTAAAGAAGAGCAGATTTCCTGCATGGCAGTTTGACAGCAAATCGGAGTATCCTTGTTTCCATGGTGAATTCAGATACGAGTAGGTCGTACTCGTAGCGGTAAGGTCTTGATGAGTCCAATCTTGAAGGGAGTTATTACTTCCAAAAGGTAAAGCGCCTCTTAGCACAACGAGCAAAGTGTTTTAAGAGTAAAGCAGCCTTGGCGCGACGATCAAAGCGCTTCGGAGCACAGAAGTAAAGCGTCCCTTAACACAACGAGCAAAGCGCTTCAGGCCACACATGTAAAGCGCCCTTGGCATGGCAATCAAAGTGCTTCATTCCACATGAGTAAAGCTCCCTTGGCACGGGAATCAAAGATCTTCAGTCCACATAAGCAAAGCGCCCACGGCAAGGCAATCAAAGCGCTTCAGTCCACATGAGTAAGGCGCCCTTGGCATGACAATCAAAGCGCTTCAGTCCACATGAGTAAAGCGCCCTTGGTACGGCAATCAAAGCGCTTCAGTCCACATGAGTAAAACGCCCTTGGCACAACAATCAAAGTGATTCAGGCCACATGAGTAAAGCACCCCTTAGCATAACGAGGGTAGCGCTTCAGACAAGACAAGTAAAAGCGATTTCTGGCATAAGGAACAAAGCGCTTCATGTATAATAATCAAAGTGCTTCATGAACAATAAACAAGGCGCTTCTGCCCAACGAATAAAGCGCTTCAAGTTCAATGAGAAAACCTTCAGGACTATAATTGTAAATGTGAAAGCATTTTCGGAGATAAGCAAATTATAGTTTCATTGTTTTTTGGAAAGCATAATATGTGAGATACCTATTTAAGTCTTGGGAATTTCTAGGCTGTGGTCAAACGTTTATGTTATGAATGCATAGTTGTTACAGGATTGATATTCAGAGTATGACCATAGTCCAAAGCTCTTGCCATCTCTTGGTTCAGAGGTTGTAGTTTGTTCTTGTTCCATGATTCAAAGAAGGGGCTTCACCCCCACTTCACAAAAGGGGTCTCAATCTGATATCACAGAGACGCCTTTATTCAAGAGTCTATTAATGAGTTATACTGCTTTGAATGAGTATATGCATATTTGTTCTAACCTTTTCTTTTCAGATCTCTCTTCCTGCAGTTCCCTACCCTAATTCCCTTCCCCCTGCCTGGCTTCATCATAACTCTGTGCTATAATAGCTATAATAGCTTTCTGAGTGGGTGACGCCGGGAGGTGGGCCTTTTGTTCAGCAGCGTGCAGATCCCGAGGAAAGGACACTGTGACACATTGTTGATGTATTTCATTTTCTTTGATTATTATAATTCCACTGTGATTAATTTAAGAGTTGCATGTGTGTTGCTCACGTTATTATCTTCGTGTAACTTGGGAAGTGCTTTAATAAATTCATTACTCAGACTAAGAGTGCTGCATTCTTTGCATTTCTTTCACTTTGTTCCTTCTCAATCTGAAGTAAAGCAGAACAGGTACACAACTCCAGGTACCTTGGTAGCTGTGATAGGGATAAGTGACGAAGATCGCACTGTCCGGTCTGGCAGTATTGAGATTCCTTCGGCGCACTTGCTTAGAAAGTCTCGGTGAGGTGCACCAGTGTCAGTTATGTAGTTCCTTCCATGATCAGCTCCTCCTACAGTGTTGGCCCTTTCTTCCCTTGCTCACAGGCAGGATATTCCTTTGCCTCTGGGGTGTTGGCCGGCAGTGCAACACCAACCCTTGGCTGCATAGTAGCTCCTGGGTAGTCTGTCAAGCACCCCCTCCTCAATATAAGACACCACAATGTTTGTATTGGGCTCCTATCTTTATACAGTAGACGCAGGATGTTTATTTATGGTTGGCTTCCTTGAAACTGGTTTGGGTTGTTCCTCATGTGTCCATGCCAGGCCACCTTCCAGGCATGGCCTTTGTCTACAATGATGCTCTGCCCAGCAGGACAGTCTCCAGGTGGAGTCCCCACATTTGAAGTACAAAGAGGTGTGAGCAGGCTACATCCAACTATTTACGACCCCTCCTGACAGAGATCAGGAAAAAGAGACAGAATCTGTGCCCCTTTAAGGAAATAATTTCCTTAACAACAGATACTACAGGATTCAGTCTACTCACCCTGCTATTTATTTTTCACATTTTATTTATCGTTTTATCAATATGCAACAAATAACATGGCACAGTATGCCTGATCCACCCTCTCCCACCGAAGGGAGAGATAATCTTGCAGGCAGAAATAGACAACCTATAACTCCTCCATGTTTATGAGTCTGCACTCGACAATAGTAGTTGAGGTTTGTGTTATGGGGTCTGTCAGATGTGAACTGCAATTCTGCCACAGTAGGTTTCCATTTACATTCACTGTTCCTGGTCTTGCATTCTATGGTATCGTCCCAGTACCATCTTGTCTCCTTTGTCCAGTACAGTCAATGAGCATCTTGTGTAGTGAGGTAGTCCTTAAGTGGTTGCCAGATATTTTGGGGACCTGAGGTTGGCGGTTGGAGGGAAATGTATAGTTCACTGTTTGTGTCACAATAAATGAGGCTACGGAACTATGCGTCAGTCGGTGGCAGTTGTTCAGGGATATTCTGTGCATTTGAGTGCAGCAGTCCATCCACATCTTATCTAATATGGAGCACCCCAGGTCTGTCTCCCAATGGCCGCAAAGCACAGCGTTGTGTGCGGGTAGTAAGTTCAAGCATATTCTATACATCCTGCAGTCCATCCTAGCGCCCTCCGTTTCTGTAATGAGCATCGTTAGCGGTGTGAAATCGATCAGTGAAAGCGGGTATGTGGTGATAAGGGCATGCAACGTTCTTTGTAGTATATGCAGTCCGAAATGATCCATAGGAGTTGCTGCCGAGAAACGCAGGTCTCCCGTTCTGGAAAAGATGTGCCCGTCAGGAAACAGGTCTCCCATAATGTGAAGGTACACGTCTGTAAGCTGCACGCAGGGGGGCCAATCAAGAGCGATGGGTTGCCGGCTATTGGCAATGCGGGAGAATACAGTGTCCCGCCCGCTAGCATATGGGCCAGCCTCTGCCAAGCCCAGCATGTGGTGGAGAGTGTCTGCACATCTGATGGGTCCACGGCATGGCCCCTCGGAATGAGCATATGCAGTGTGGTGGGGGAAAACAAGTCTCTTTCAGGCACGCTGTCAGTAGCCTGCACAGTTCTCCAAAAAAGGAATTAGTTAAGCAGATAGGGATGTTCAAAAAGAAATACAAGAATTTAGGGAGAACCACCATTTGAATAATAGCAATTTGACCTGCCAGGGAGATCGGCAGTCTCACCCAGTTCTCTATTTGGGTTTCAAGCTTCTCCATCACTGGCCCATAATTAAGGGGTATAATTTCTTCTTTATCATGATGAACGTATACGCCCAAATACTTGACTGTGTCTGTGCACCATTTTAACGGGAACTGAGTCGTCACTTGGGTGGTAGCGACAGTCAGAGGAAGTCCTGAAAATGCCCCAAAGTGAATAATCTCCTGCAATACTGGTTCCAAGTTTCTGTCCAGGTGGCAGATAAATAATAATATATCATCCACCTATAGTGATACAAATATTGGTCCAGGTTTAAACTGCAGTTTTCTGTGAAGGTGATTTTTTTTGTACTTGTCGGACTAAATGGGTCCATTGCTATTAAGAAAAGTAAGGAAGAAAGGGGTCAGCTGGCAGGCGCCCTGTATACTGGGAAGGGAGGAGAGAGTGTACTGTTCACTCTGATTCATGCGATTGGACTTGAGTAAAGTAGCTGGATCAGGGCAGTAGAGGCCAGGGGAAATCCCGGTTTGGGGCATGTGATGAAAAGAAAGGGCCACTCCAGGGAGTCGAACGCCTTTTTGGCATCAAGAAAGGCGACTGTTGCAGGTGTAGAGGCGTCTATCCTATGCAGTACCGCGAATAATGCACACAAGTTCATATTAGTAGATCTATGGGAGACGAATCCTGTTTGCACTGGGGAGATGATATTATCCATCAATTAGGATAAGTGTATTGCCAATACTTTTGCCAGAATTTTATTATCAAAATTTAACAATGATAATGGACGATATGATCTGCAATAACTGCGGTCTTCGCTAGATTTAGGTAATAGAGTAATGACCGCTTCTCAGATAGTTGGAGGTAGTGTACCTTTGGTTAGAGCCTCATTGTACACTTCCAAAAGTTAGGGGGCAATAATCTCCTTGTAGGCCTTATATAACTCTCCGGTAAAGCCAACCAGACCGGGTGCTTTGGAGCCATTTAAAGTGTCTATGGCTATTATTATTTCTTCACACATGAAGGGTTCATCCAGGTATTGTTGTTGTGCGGCTCTAAGCCACACCATGGCTACCTTCTCCAGGTAACTAGTCAATGCCAAGGTATCATGATGACAATGACTCCCATAACGGGTAGCGAAATAGAAAAGAAGTTTCAATTGTATCACCTCAGTGCCTACCCCATGTGATCCCTTATCAGTGTACAGCTCTGGGATTTAGCCCCCTGAGTGTGGTGCTCTCAGAAGGAGTACCAGTGTCCGTCCAGGACGCTCACCCTCACTGTAGCGGCGCAGCCTGCAAGCATATTTTCCTAGAAAGAGGATCCCTTGATCCACCAGCTCTTGAAATTTCTCCATAAGGGCCATATGGGTCCCTAATCCAGGGTCACCGTCAGCACAGGTGCCCGCCCGGTCTAGATCATGGAGAACAGTTTCCACCCTCGCAAGACTGGTGCGTATGGACTTGGACACCAGCTGACTTTGCAATGCATATACCCCTAGCATAGGCCTTAAATGCCTCCCCAAGGGAGGCATGCGTGGAGACTGACACTGTATTTAATTCAAAGTATTTCTTTATGGCCTTTTGTAGTTAAGCGTGGAACAGGGCGTCTTGAAGCGCCAGGGTGGGAAAGCGCCAGCAGCATTTTCTCATACCTGGATGTGGAATATCACATGCCATTGCCACTGGTGAGTAGTAGGAAAGCGTACGCAGTAAATGACTGACGGAGGTCAGCCATGCTGCGACCGAAGGATTTATCAGGCAGAAGTCAATGGGCGTCCATGTATTATGTGGGGCTGAAAAATGTGTGAATGCTAAAGCCGATTGTGATTACATGAGCCATGGGTCTTATAGCTGGTGGGTATCACACATGTGCCTTAAGATACGTAGCGATTTAGGTTTCAATGTCGGGTTGTCTGGTGTAGTGTCCATTAGGGTATCCATTATCATACTGAAATCCCCACCCATATATATGTTATCTGTGTCTGTGCGATCTAGTTTGGACAACAGGATGTGAAAAAAATCCAGGTCATCTATATCTGGGGCATAGATATCAGCTAATAATACTTTATGACCGGCCAGCACTCCCTCCACAAGTATATATCTACCATTGGTGTCAGCAGTAGTGGAGACATAGTGAAAGGGGATATTCTTGTGGATCAATATGCAGACTCCACATGAATACAAACTGTAGTTGGAGAAAAAGTGATTAGGTCCCCACTGGGATGCGAAAATATGAGTGGAGCTCGGAGCTAGATGTGTCTCCTGTAGGAATGCGATCATAGCTTTGTGTGGAGTTACTGCACTACCTGTTTACCCTTGCAGGGGTTATTTATGCCCCTAAAATTCAAAGAAATAAAGATTAAAGGCAACATGGATATAGATCCGTTCATGTTACCTGTCATTGAGCAATCTGGGGGGGTAAGCAAGTCAAATGGAGGTGAATTGCAGTGTGTCCCTGTAGGAGGCTGGACTGGCTTGTAGTGAGTACCAAGAGGTACTTGCACCTTGCACCAGGCCCAGTTATCCCTTATTAGTGTATAGGGTGTCTAGCAGCTTAGGCTGATAGATAATGGTAGCTTAGCAAAGCAGCTCAGGCTGAACTAGGAGACGTGTGAAGCTACTACAGTACCACTTAGTGTCATATGCACAATATCATAAGAAAACACAATACACAGTTATACTAAAAATAAAGGTACTTTATTTTTATGACAATATGCCAAAGTATCTTAGAGTGTACCCTCAGTGAGAGGATAGGAAATATACACAAGATATATATACACAATAGCAAAAATATGCAGTATAGTCTTAGAAAACAGTGCAAACAATGTATAGTTACAATAGGATGCAATGGGGAAACATAGGGATAGGGGCAACACAAACCATATACTCCAAAAGTGGAATGCGAACCACGAATGGACCCCAAACCTATGTGACCTTGTAGAGGGTCGCTGGGACTATTAGAAAATAGTGAGAGTTAGCAAAATAACCCACCCCAAGACCCTGAAAAGTGAGTGCAAAGTGCACCAAAGTTCCCCTAAGGACAAAATAGTCGTGTTAGAGGGAGAATGCAAGGAAAACACAAATCAGCAATGCAACAACGATGGATTCCTGTCTGAAGGTACCTGTGGAACAAGGGGACCAAGTCCAAAAGTCACAAGCAGCTCGGAGATGGGCAGATGCCCAAGAAATGCCAGCGGTTGGTGCAAAGAAGCTCTTACTAGGCTGAAGAACTGTGAATACTGCAGAAACGACAAGGGCTAGAGACTTCCCCTTTGGAGGATGGATCCCCCACGCCTTGGAGAGTCGTGCAGAAGTGTTTTCCCGCCGGATGGACGCCAACAAGCCTTGCTACACGCAAATCGTGCGTTTGGCGTTTTTGGACGCTGCTGGGGCCCAGGAGGGACCAGGAGGTCGCAAATTGGACCTGCAGAGAGAGGGGACGTCGAGCAAGACAAGGAGCCCTCACTGAAGCAGGTAGCACCCGGAGAAGTGCCAGAAACAGGCACTACGAGGATGCGTGAAACGGTGCTCGCCGAAGTTGCACAAAGGAGTCCCACGTCGCCGGAGACCAACTTAGAAAGTCGTGCAATGCAGGTTAGAGTGCCGTGGACCCAGGCTTGGCTGTGCACGAAGGATTTCCGCCGGAAGTGCACAGGGGCCGGAGAAGCTTGCAAAGTCGCGGTTCCCAGCAATGCAGCCCAGCGAGGTGAGGCAAGGACTTACCTCCACCAAACTTGGGCTGAAGAGTCACTGGACTGTGGGGGTCACTTGGACGGTGTCGCTGGATTCGAGGGACCTCGCTCGTCGTGCTGAGAGGAGACCCAAGGGACCGGAGATGCAGCTTTTTGGTGCCTGCGGTTGCAGGGGGAAGATTCCGTCGACCCACGGGAGATTTCTTCGGAGCTTCTGGTGCAGAGAGGAGGCAGACTACCCCCACAGCATGCACAAGCAGGAAAACAGTCGAGAAGGCGGCAGGATCAGCGTTACAGAGTTGCAGTAGTCGTCTTTGCTACTATGTTGCAGGTTTGCAGGCTTCCAGCGCGGTCAGCGGTCGATTCCTTATCAGAAGGTGAAGAGGGAGATGCAGAGGAACTCGGCTGAGCTCATGCATTCGTTATCTGAAGTTTCCCCAGAGACAGAGACCCTAAATAGCCAGAAAAGAGGGTTTGGCTACCTAGGAGAGAGGAAAGGCTACTAACACCTGAAGGAGCCTATCACAAGGAGTCTCTGACGTCACCTGGTGGCACTGGCCACTCAGAGCAGTCCAGTGTGCCAGCAGCACCTCTGTTTCCAAGATGGCAGAGGTCTGGAGCACACTGGAGGAGCTCTGGACACCTCCCAGGGGAGGTGCAGGTCAGGGGAGTGGTCACTCCCCTTTCCTTTGTCCAGTTTCGCGCCAGAGCAGGGGCTAAGGGGTCCCTGAACCGGTGTAGACTGGCTTATGCAGAATTGGGCACATCTGTGCCCAACAAAGCATTTCCAGAGGCTGGGGGAGGCTACTCCTCCCCTGCCTTCACACCATTTTCCAAAGGGAGAGGGTGTCACACCCTCTCTCAGAGGAAGTTCTTTGTTCTGCCATCCTGGGCCAGGCCTGGCTGGACCCCAGGAGGGCAGCTGCCTGTCTGAGGGGTTGGCAGCAGCAGCAGCTGCAGTGAAACCCCAGGAAGGGCAGTTTGGCAGTACCAGGGTCTGTGCTACAGACCACTGGGATCATGGGATTGTGCCAACTATGCCAGGATGGCATAGAGGGGGCAATTCCATGATCATAGACATGTTACATGGCCATATTCGGAGTTACCATTGTGAAGCTACATATAGGTAGTGACCTATATGTAGTGCACGCGTGTAATGGTGTCCCCGCACTCACAAAGTTCAGTGAATTGGCTCTGAACAATGTGGGGGCACCTTGGCTAGTGCCAGGGTGCCCTCACACTAAGTAACTTTGCACCTAACCTTTACCAGGTAAAGGTTAGACATATAGGTGACTTATAAGTTACTTAAGTGCAGTGTAAAATGGCTGTGAAATAACGTGGACGTTATTTCACTCAGGCTGCAGTGGCAGGCCTGTGTAAGAATTGTCAGAGCTCCCTATGGGTGGCAAAAGAAATGCTGCAGCCCATAGGGATCTCCTGGAACCCCAATACCCTGGGTACCTCAGTACCATATACTAGGGAATTATAAGGGTGTTCCAGTAAGCCAATGTAAATTGGTAAAATTGGTCACTATCCTGTTAGTGACAATTTGAAAGTAATGAGAGAGCATAACCACTGAGGTTCTGGTTAGCAGAGCCTCAGTGAGACAGTTAGGCACCACACAGGGAACATATACATGCACACCTATGAGCACTGGGGCCCTGTGTGACAGGGTCCCAGTGACACATACATATAGGCCACAAACCTATGAGCACTGGGGTCCTGACTAGCAGGATCCCAGTGACACATAACAACCATACTGAAAACATGGTGTTTTCACTATGAGCACTGAGGCCTGGCTATCAGGATCCCAGTGAGACAGTGAAAACAGTGACAAACACCCTGACATACACTCACAAACAGGCCAAAAGTGGGGGTAACAAGGCTAGAAAGAGGCTACCTTCTCACACAACCCCCCCCCAAACGAAGGACAATAAGGCTAACCTTGGCCAGTTGAGACTTTATTGTCTAAGTGGTGATAAGTAGAGAGTAGCTCTGCAATAGACTGGTTACTCCCTTTATCATCCACTATATGGTTACTTCCCTGTGGGGATGTAAACCACCCTGTTTGAAGTTTTTTAGCTAACCAACAATGTGAAGATGTATTTTCAGAGTTTCTATCAGTAAGTTTTAGTTTAGAGCAGTGGGAATTATCCACTGAACCTATTTGTAATGATGGAAATGCCAGACAGGGATGCTGTCTCAGTAAAGCCATAGCTGGGCAAAAACTTTGTCCATTTGGCTGGAAGAGGGAACAGGGATGCTGTTTCTCTTGAGTTGGAGCAGGGCAGGGATGCTGTCCTATGAGCTCCACACTAGGGCAGGGATGCTGTCCTAAGTGTTGTGAGGCAGTACAGGGTTTCTGCACTAAAGTTTCTCTGGGAGGGTTGGAGGGATGCTCCATGTTAACTAAAATGGTGTTCTTTTTGTCACCAATGTTAGTTATCCCACAGAGAGGTACTTCTACCTCAGGGAGTCCAGCTATGCCAGCTGATGATTCCCTTGGAACAGGTGCCACCCCAGGAGAGGTTTCTCCCACCACAGGAATGGTATCCTGAATGGTAGGGTGGTTAGGGGATACTGTGATACCCTTTTTACCTGTTGATGGAGAGGGATCCTGAGTTTTCAGGCCTTCTCTCCTTTGCTTTTTCATTTCAGTAGAAATGAGAGGGAACAATTCCTCAGGGATGCCCAGCATGGCTGCATGGGCATAAAACTCTACATCAGCCCAACCTGAGGCCTCTAGGTCATTACCTAAGAGACAGTCTACAGGTAAGCTAGGTGATACCACCACCTGCTTAGGGCCAGTAACTCCACCCCAACTAAACTGAATTATAGCTAAGGGAAGAAACTTAGTGGAGTTATGGACATCAATAATCTTATACTGTTGTCCAATGATGTGTTGTTCAGGAGGCACTAGGTTTTCAGTCACCAAAGTGAAACTGGCACCTGTGTCCCTGTAGGCCAAGGCCTCAACACCATTTATTGCAACTGTCTGCCTGTACTTATCCATTGTAAGGGGACAAGCAGCCAGTGTGGCAAGGCCAGTGCCACTAGGTGTGACAGAAACTGTCTTGGGACTGATTACATCAGTTTCCACTATGGACCCATAAGTGAACCCAACTACACCCTTTGCTTGACTGTTGCCAGCAGTCCCACCACTAGTACCACTACTGCTAGGGGCACTAGAGCTTGATGTATTAGTGGTGGTAGGCTCAGGGGGTTTACCTGGACAGGACTTATCCCCTGGCCTATGGCCTCTGTTTTTACACACAAAGCACCAAGGCTTTTTAATGTGTGCAGGTTGGGAAGAAGAGGAAGACTTTGTTTTATCCCCACCCTCTGAAGAGTGTTTAAGATTTGAAGTGGGATCTTTGGTTTTACCCTTATCCCCATGCTTATCTTGAGATTTTTCACCATCTTTCTTCTTATTGCCATCTTTGTCACCCCCTGTATGAACTTTTCTGTTCACTCTTGTTCTGACCCATTTGTCTGCCTTCTTTCCCAATTCTTGGGGAGAGGTCAGATCAGAGTCCACCAAGTACTGGTGCAACAAATCAGACACACAATTATTAAGAATATGCTCTCTCAGGATCAAGTTATACAGGCTGTCATAATCAGTAACTTTACTGCCATGTAACCACCCCTCCAAGGCCTTCACTGCCTGGTCAATGAAATCAACCCAGTCTTGTGAAGACTCCTTTTTGGTCTCTCTGAACTTTATCCTGTACTGTTCAGTGGTTAAGCCATAACCATCCAGGAGTGCATTCTTAAGAACTTGGAAATTATTGGCATCATTTTCTTTCACAGTAAGGAGTCTATCCCTACCCTTTCCACTAAATGATAGCCATAGGATAGCAGCCCACTGCTTTTGAGGGACATCCTGTACAACACAGGCCCTCTGAAGTGCAGCAAACCACTTGTTAATGTCATCCCCCTCCTTATAAGGGGGAACTATCTTGTGCAGATTCCTGGAATCATGCTCTTTTGCAGGATGACTATGGGGAATACTGCTGCTGCCACCATGGGTATCTAAACCCATTTTCTGTCTTTCCCTCTCTATTTCTAAAGACTGTCTATCCAAATCCAGCTGTTGCTTCTTGAGCTTCAGTCTGGTTTGCTCCACTCTCAATCTATTGAGCTCCCTTTCCAACAATCTGTCATCAGGGTGGGTGGGAGGGACATTTCTAGATACAGAGGTGTGATGGGAATGAACAGAAGGAGACCTGTCCCTTACAGAGGGCACCCTAACAGCTTGGCTACCAGTATAATGTGAGAGCACATCATCAGTATGATGTGATTCAACCTCTGTACCAACTATGCTAGACTGTCTAGTAATGGGCAGGCTGAGAAGTTTCTTTCCTGAACCTTTTCCTGGGGGAGTCCCTGGATCAGATTGAGAACCATTAGCTACTTTTTCTACAGATTGGGCACTTATGGCCTTATCCTGTACTCTAAGCATATTAATTAACAGTTCTAAGGAAGGATTCTTCCCTACACTCAAACCTCTCTCTATGCAGAGACTCCTTGCTCCTTTCCAGCTAAGGTGATCATATGCAAGTTTGGACAGTTCAACTTTTTGGCCTGTGCCAGACATTTTTTAGAGAGAGTTAAAGTGATAGACAAAGAGAAAAAAGTTTTCAGAACTTTTTGGAAAGACAGAAAAAACTTTTTAAACTTTTAAGAACTTTTTGAAAGTTTAGAAGTACTTTTCAGCACTTAGAAAAGAGTGAAAAGAGGAAATGCAAAACTTTTTGGCTATGTGTATATACACTGACCTTGTTTTGTATATTTTTCTCTTATGAAAAGTACAATGACAAGAGTGGTAAGTAGTCTCAAAGCACTTATCCCACCACTGCACAACCAATGTAGGAGGCTGGACTGGCTTGTAGTGAGTACCAAGAGGTACTTGCACCTTGCACCAGGCCCAGTTATCCCTTATTAGTGTATAGGGTGTCTAGCAGCTTAGGCTGATAGATAATGGTAGCTTAGCAAAGCAGCTCAGGCTGAACTAGGAGACGTGTGAAGCTACTACAGTACCACTTAGTGTCATATGCACAATATCATAAGAAAACACAATACACAGTTATACTAAAAATAAAGGTACTTTATTTTTATGACAATATGCCAAAGTATCTTAGAGTGTACCCTCAGTGAGAGGATAGGAAATATACACAAGATATATATACACAATAGCAAAAATATGCAGTATAGTCTTAGAAAACAGTGCAAACAATGTATAGTTACAATAGGATGCAATGGGGAAACATAGGGATAGGGGCAACACAAACCATATACTCCAAAAGTGGAATGCGAACCACGAATGGACCCCAAACCTATGTGACCTTGTAGAGGGTCGCTGGGACTATTAGAAAATAGTGAGAGTTAGCAAAATAACCCACCCCAAGACCCTGAAAAGTGAGTGCAAAGTGCACCAAAGTTCCCCTAAGGACAAAATAGTCGTGTTAGAGGGAGAATGCAAGGAAAACACAAATCAGCAATGCAACAACGATGGATTCCTGTCTGAAGGTACCTGTGGAACAAGGGGACCAAGTCCAAAAGTCACAAGCAGCTCGGAGATGGGCAGATGCCCAAGAAATGCCAGCGGTTGGTGCAAAGAAGCTCTTACTAGGCTGAAGAACTGTGAATACTGCAGAAACGACAAGGGCTAGAGACTTCCCCTTTGGAGGATGGATCCCCCACGCCTTGGAGAGTCGTGCAGAAGTGTTTTCCCGCCGGATGGACGCCAACAAGCCTTGCTACACGCAAATCGTGCGTTTGGCGTTTTTGGACGCTGCTGGGGCCCAGGAGGGACCAGGAGGTCGCAAATTGGACCTGCAGAGAGAGGGGACGTCGAGCAAGACAAGGAGCCCTCACTGAAGCAGGTAGCACCCGGAGAAGTGCCAGAAACAGGCACTACGAGGATGCGTGAAACGGTGCTCGCCGAAGTTGCACAAAGGAGTCCCACGTCGCCGGAGACCAACTTAGAAAGTCGTGCAATGCAGGTTAGAGTGCCGTGGACCCAGGCTTGGCTGTGCACGAAGGATTTCCGCCGGAAGTGCACAGGGGCCGGAGAAGCTTGCAAAGTCGCGGTTCCCAGCAATGCAGCCCAGCGAGGTGAGGCAAGGACTTACCTCCACCAAACTTGGGCTGAAGAGTCACTGGACTGTGGGGGTCACTTGGACGGTGTCGCTGGATTCGAGGGACCTCGCTCGTCGTGCTGAGAGGAGACCCAAGGGACCGGAGATGCAGCTTTTTGGTGCCTGCGGTTGCAGGGGGAAGATTCCGTCGACCCACGGGAGATTTCTTCGGAGCTTCTGGTGCAGAGAGGAGGCAGACTACCCCCACAGCATGCACAAGCAGGAAAACAGTCGAGAAGGCGGCAGGATCAGCGTTACAGAGTTGCAGTAGTCGTCTTTGCTACTATGTTGCAGGTTTGCAGGCTTCCAGCGCGGTCAGCGGTCGATTCCTTATCAGAAGGTGAAGAGGGAGATGCAGAGGAACTCGGCTGAGCTCATGCATTCGTTATCTGAAGTTTCCCCAGAGACAGAGACCCTAAATAGCCAGAAAAGAGGGTTTGGCTACCTAGGAGAGAGGAAAGGCTACTAACACCTGAAGGAGCCTATCACAAGGAGTCTCTGACGTCACCTGGTGGCACTGGCCACTCAGAGCAGTCCAGTGTGCCAGCAGCACCTCTGTTTCCAAGATGGCAGAGGTCTGGAGCACACTGGAGGAGCTCTGGACACCTCCCAGGGGAGGTGCAGGTCAGGGGAGTGGTCACTCCCCTTTCCTTTGTCCAGTTTCGCGCCAGAGCAGGGGCTAAGGGGTCCCTGAACCGGTGTAGACTGGCTTATGCAGAATTGGGCACATCTGTGCCCAACAAAGCATTTCCAGAGGCTGGGGGAGGCTACTCCTCCCCTGCCTTCACACCATTTTCCAAAGGGAGAGGGTGTCACACCCTCTCTCAGAGGAAGTTCTTTGTTCTGCCATCCTGGGCCAGGCCTGGCTGGACCCCAGGAGGGCAGCTGCCTGTCTGAGGGGTTGGCAGCAGCAGCAGCTGCAGTGAAACCCCAGGAAGGGCAGTTTGGCAGTACCAGGGTCTGTGCTACAGACCACTGGGATCATGGGATTGTGCCAACTATGCCAGGATGGCATAGAGGGGGCAATTCCATGATCATAGACATGTTACATGGCCATATTCGGAGTTACCATTGTGAAGCTACATATAGGTAGTGACCTATATGTAGTGCACGCGTGTAATGGTGTCCCCGCACTCACAAAGTTCAGTGAATTGGCTCTGAACAATGTGGGGGCACCTTGGCTAGTGCCAGGGTGCCCTCACACTAAGTAACTTTGCACCTAACCTTTACCAGGTAAAGGTTAGACATATAGGTGACTTATAAGTTACTTAAGTGCAGTGTAAAATGGCTGTGAAATAACGTGGACGTTATTTCACTCAGGCTGCAGTGGCAGGCCTGTGTAAGAATTGTCAGAGCTCCCTATGGGTGGCAAAAGAAATGCTGCAGCCCATAGGGATCTCCTGGAACCCCAATACCCTGGGTACCTCAGTACCATATACTAGGGAATTATAAGGGTGTTCCAGTAAGCCAATGTAAATTGGTAAAATTGGTCACTATCCTGTTAGTGACAATTTGAAAGTAATGAGAGAGCATAACCACTGAGGTTCTGGTTAGCAGAGCCTCAGTGAGACAGTTAGGCACCACACAGGGAACATATACATGCACACCTATGAGCACTGGGGCCCTGTGTGACAGGGTCCCAGTGACACATACATATAGGCCACAAACCTATGAGCACTGGGGTCCTGACTAGCAGGATCCCAGTGACACATAACAACCATACTGAAAACATGGTGTTTTCACTATGAGCACTGAGGCCTGGCTATCAGGATCCCAGTGAGACAGTGAAAACAGTGACAAACACCCTGACATACACTCACAAACAGGCCAAAAGTGGGGGTAACAAGGCTAGAAAGAGGCTACCTTCTCACAGTCCCTCAAAAACCCCAAGAACACATACAACAAATCCCCAGAGATTAACATGGTCTCAAACGGGGGGAGCAACACCATGGTGGTGAGCGCCACAGTGGTAAATGTTTGGTATGCAGTATGATGAAGAGGAACAAATAAATGGAAAGGAAAGAATAATGGAACTGCAGAGACAGATATCACAGTCTGCAGGCAGGGACATCAGCGCTGTATAAGATTATGAAAAGGTTGCGCAGTCTCAGTCCTGAGAGAACAAGCCCATGCTGCCAGAGGGGTGTATGTCCGGCATAAAGTGTCCAGGGAAGGTTTGTGCCAACTGCGACCCAGCCCTGTTATAGTTTTTGCAGAGGTCCAGTGCCTCTTTAGGAGTGTCAAAAATACAGGTTCTACCATCTGCATCAACCTTAAGTCTGGCCGGATATAACATGCTGTGATGGAGCCCCAGCTTACGCAGTGCTACCCTGGAGTCCACAAATTTGCAGCGAGCCTCCTGCACTGCCATAGTGAAGTCCAGAAATAGTGCACTTTCATCCTCCGGTATGTCAACGGACCCTTCTCTTGCTCCAGTCACAGCACCAGGTCACAGTCTCTAAAATTCAGCACTCTTGCAACGATTGGGCGAGTCAATGCTCAGGGCAGGGTGAGGGCAGAGGGATCTTGGGGGTGGGGGGGATTCTACGACAAATGTATCTGTGAAATTCTCCAGGCCCAGGAACTCACCCAACAGCCTCTCCAAGAAGGTGTCCAGCCTACCAGTGTCTGTAGACTCGGCAAACCCAGTAATGTGGAGGCTCCAAGTTTTCATTCTTTCTGGCGACCACACGTAGCCTGGGCTCAAATCTCTCCAGACGCTTGTTCGATTTATTGTGGGCATCTTCCATTGCTGGTATTCGCTCCTCGGCTCCTTGCAATCTGGTATTCTGCCAGTCCAGGTGTCCCCCATTTTATCCAGCCAGGCAGCCAATGTATCAAACCTCGCGTCTATCCCCTGAAATCCTGAGCACAGTTCTTGCTAAATTGCTAAACCACCGTCTACTGCAGCAGTGAACAATGCTGTAGTCCGTACCCATCTCTCTCAGAGTAGGCACTACAGCCTGGGCCTCAGTGGCTCAGCCACATGTCACCCCTTGCATTCAGGCTTTTAGTCTTATCGTGTATCCAGGGCAGCAACAGGGCAAGGCCGGCATGAAGTACTTCTATTTTTTGTAATTTATGTAAAAGGCAGTCTGATCCACCCCCTAGAGAACACAAGAGCACCCTCGCACCAGGGCCAGCTGCACCCACCACACGGTTCGTCCTCTCCCAGGGCCAGCACGACTAGGCCGGGGCTCAGACCCAGCGCAGTAGGCAGCACTCCGTGAACAGCCCAGTCTCATTTGGGGCCAGCTCGCCTGGACGCCACCACCTCCAACACAGCGAGCGAGCCCACAGTCCCAAATTGGCGAGGGTGCAATAAATACAGGAGGGGGCAGTAGGCCACCCCGCACAACCGTCTGGCTTCAGGACTCAGGCTTTCCCGCAGCCCGTGTCGCTGCAGGGCCTTTGAGGTCCCGGCCAGGTGGAGGAGTCACCCCGCCAATAAGTTGCTGCGAACAGCAGTCTCCACGTGTTATGCGGACGGCGACCCCTCTGCTGCCCCCATTCTACCTTAAAGGGTCTCTGCAGTCCAGTAGCGGCATGGTAGGGTTCTCTAGCGATTTCTGGGCACCCCTCCACAAGAGCTTCAATGCCACGTGTCCATGTTGGTCGCCGGCTTGGCTCTACCCACCCCCTCACCCTGCTTTCTAACAGTAGCTGCAATCAGAATTATTTACAGCCTGATGTATTAAGAAGGGCTCTGGCACTTCTAAAGAAAGCCTTTCTCCTCTTCCCTCATTGGAGATGCTACCAATACGCATATACTGTCTGGGAAAGTAACCCATCTTCCATCTGGTGCTCTGACCCAGGATGTGGACTTCCAAAATGGAACCTGCAGGCCTGTATCACTTGTGCATGGTACACCGTCAATCCTAGCACACACGCACATGTACAATGCATAGGATGTCGGTAATCAGAACCCCGGGTTCATTGTAAGTAGCTGAACTTTTTTGATGAATTGACCTGTAGCTGCGCATTCATGTCTTACATGTAAAAAGGGCTGTTGCTAGAATTCAGCAACATGGTTTGCTGCCAGCACGCATGAAACCCACCAAAGGTTCAGTGGTCATCTGTCACTATGAGGGTGAGGTTGGTGTGCCCCTCTCGGTTCAGGACACTGTCCAGAACCTATCACTGGCAAAGACCAACCCTAGGTCAACGTAATGTACATAATGCAGGGGATATTCTCGTCCCAGCAATATCCTTTACTATTGCTGTCCTTCAAGTCTTTTTCCATTAAAACAGCAGTGTCCCATGTGGATCTTCCGAGCATTTGTTACAAAACAATAATTATTTTGAATAATAGATTTAAAGAAAGCATTTTCTATCATTTTGGGCTCTTTAGAAAATGCAGCCGATTAGGTAAATCAGTCATAATAAGTTAATTTGACTGAAAACAGCATTCATTTTGCCATTTTAAACTGGAAGAAACTGGACACAATGTAGCCTCTAACTTAGGCTTCAAAATAATTTGGAACTTGACTTAAGAGCATTTGTTACGAAACAATAATTATTTTGAATAATAGATTTAAAGAAAGCATTTTCTATCATTTTGGGCTCTTTAGAAAATGCAGCCGATTAGGTAAATCAGTCATAATAAGTTAATTTGACTGAAAACAGCATTCATTTTGCCATTTTAAACTGGAAGAAACTGGACACAATGTAGCCTCTAACTTAGGCTTCAAAATAATTTGGAACTTGACTTAAGAATTATTTAGGCTGTACCTTCACCTTCCAGCAGGTTCAGTCAAGGATGTTTTTGCTTTACTAAGGGGATGCGCTCAGAACCACCTGGGGGGCCGAGGAGAGATGCCAGGCATTTCGCTAAAGGGCAGGAGCCCTTTAAATTCAACACAGCACTCCCGCTTTGCGGGACGCGCTCAGAACCACCTGGGGGGCCGAGGAGAGACGCCAGGCACTTTGCTAAAGGGCAGGAGCCCTTTAAATTCAACACAGCGCTCCTGCTCAGCGGGACGCGCTCAGAATCACCTGGGGGGCCTTGGTTCGTAAGTCTTCAAACAGGTACTGCATTTCTCTTCCTTGACTCCTCGCGACTATACTTTCGTAGCCTGTACCTCTGTCCTTTCAAAAATTTCAAAACACTGGGATAAATCCATTTACCTTTCTTTGCCTCCATTTCCCTACACATTCCCTCGACATTAGTAATCTGTTTGTCGATTTCCCCCTGTTAGCTACCATACCCCCTAAGAGATCTCCTACTCCGCTGCCAACCACCATAGAACCCCTGTGCCTAAGGCAGTTAGTAACAATGGGAAAAAGGAAGCAATCCAGCGTAAATGATATCTCGTTTCAAAAAAATCATACGTCAATTTTGAAATGTATCTCAGGAGCTATGGGGGAAATCGACAAACAGATTACTAATGTCAAGGGAAAAATACTCACCCAGAATAGGTCACTAGTACCCCTTAATCCCCCCCCCCACTAACAACAACTCCTGATCACTCGGTAAAGCTCTTTGAAAGTGGAACCCAGACTAAAAACATAAATGGTTGTATTCAAGACACAATTGATTTTATTTCAGATGCTGATGAGCATCCTCCCTCACCAAAACGTAAGAGGAAACCCCAACTAGCAAGGAAGGACCTAGTATCCGAACAAGAGCC
The DNA here is from genome assembly GCF_031143425.1 of Pleurodeles waltl. Classification (NCBI taxonomy): domain Eukaryota; kingdom Metazoa; phylum Chordata; class Amphibia; order Caudata; family Salamandridae; genus Pleurodeles; species Pleurodeles waltl. Next base: position 714,561,926 of record NC_090448.1, read on the forward strand.
GCCTGTTAATGTTAGATCTGGCTCTTTGAAAGCCCAACCTAACGCATTTATCCAAAACGCTCAAACTCGCTCCCAAAACGTAAAAACCTGATCATAAGAATAAATTCCACACAGCGAAAGGGAAAACTAGTGCTGCAGAGCCGCCGACTGCTTTAGAAACATTAGTTAGCTCATGCTTTGATCAAGTAATAGAACGTCTAACTCAACTGGAGGGAAAAATTGACTTTTTGCTTAAAACACTGAATCCACAATTAATAAACCCACTAGTCTCAACTATACGGCAACTTGGCGACACTGATCCGAATGCTAGCTCCCCTCCAACGCATCAGACCCAACCACTCACACCTCAGATCGCCCAAAGACAAGTCGACCCTTGTGTCTTACCCAATAGAATTGGTAATGCCCAATCCTACAAAAATGGCGCCAAAAAGTGGGGAACATGTAACTACTCCTAAAGTTTACCAGGGCACCCCTTTAACAGGGAGAGATATACTTGACCTCCCGCCTGCGGCAACCCCCTATGTGGTAGTTCTTGCCAACGTTCCTACTCTATCTGGAGCACAGGGGGAATCATGGGCAGCTTTGAGGAACAAGGCCCTGAATTGGATTGCAACCCGTCTGAAACCTGGTTTAACAAATAAGCTCTTTGAAGATATTAAGATGGTTAGAAGGGTGAAATGGGTGGGTAGAAACCACAAAATATTTAGGGGCGATTGTGTAGTCCTCTCATTCAAAACCCCTACGCTGGTCGAAGACATCTTAAGAAATTTAAGCCCACATCAGATTACCGACCATGGCGTTGCCCTGCTTCCTTTTTTTTTTTCTTATACGAGCACTAAAGGCCATGACGGTCCTGGTCTCCGTCTTGAGGATCAAAGAACCAGGCCTGAGTCGCAATACATGATTCCTACTGTGAATAGATTCTGGGGGCTCAGCATGGAAGACACAGATTGACTATTATTTGATAAGGAACCTCGCAGGCTCAAGCACCTTATAGAAGCACCAGACCTCGCCCATCTGGGCGCTGACAATCTGGCAGTAGACCCTGGAGAAGAACGATTGGATACGGAACCTTCCCTCAGACATTCTGTCAAAGATTAACTGTTTTCAAGAGCCCTGCCAAAAAAAATCCCTACCCATGCATTGACTCCTCTCGAACATACAGAAAGCAATATCATCCCAGGGAAAACTCAGACAACTGATAAGTCCCCTGCGGGACAGGCCAAAAAAATGCATAGAGACCATTTCTCATTTTTATTTTGGAATGTGGCTGGCCTCCGATCTAAAGTGGAGAATGAGGTCTGGTTAGAATATATCCAGCGTTTTCCCTGGGTGTGCCTTCAAGAGACCTAGTCTGTGAACCCGATCCACATAAATGGCTATAGGACACTACATACTCCTGCCGTTCCCTCTGCACGGGGCAGGGCTAAGGGCGGTTTGTGTACTTTTATATCTAACAAGTGTGATATAATTAAGGACACTGTTTTAACTTCTAATATGTTTTATCAAGTGGTTACATGTGACTTAAAAAATATTGCACAATTGGTGGTCATCAATTTTTATAATAATGTACCCCTTCAAGATTTTCGATCAGTACTTAACCTCCTTCAGGACGATATAGATCGAGCTTGTGATTCTACTAATAAACAGTCCTATATCATGTGGGGAGGTGATTTTAATATACATCTGTGACCTCGATCGATTAAGGGTCACTGCCCCTATGCCCCTGACGGCGATGATGACCCATTACACTTCATACACAATAATTCAGGCAATTTGTTGAATGAAGTTTTATTTAGCCTTGACCTTATCCTGTGCAACAGCCTGACCCATGGTAGATCACAACTGAAACCCACTTTTAATGGTAGGCATGCCAACACGACAATTGATTTTACTTTACTCTCCAATAATCTTCTTCCGCATGTACTTGATTATAACATTCAAGATACTATATTTAGCGACCATTACCCTCAAACCGTAGGCCTCACATTTCCCCAACATATTCCCATACACGGGGAAATGGAAGAGATAGTAGAAAATATTGAATTGGGAGCAAGAAACAGTTATACTATCCGGTGGTCAGAGATTGAACCCACAGGTTTTATGAAACGACTAGTGACTAATTATTTTAAAGAATTTAATATTTGCCTCGCAGATAACACGAGTCCACAAGACTGCATTAAGGCCTTTACTGTAATTACTGCTGGCATAAAACAGTTTCTTAAGGCAAGTTTTAGCAAACCAAGATCGAAGGAGGATAAAGGCTGGTTTGATGCTGAATGCACACAAGCCTGTAAGAATCTAAAATGCCACCTACAAAACCCGGACAAACACCAATTAAGTCTAAAGAGGAAGGAGTACAAAAATGCCATAAAGAAAAGAAAACAGAACTTAAACAAGCATTTACAATGCATCGGGTCTCGCGTTTGCTCATGTTAGAGCTGATCGCGTTGTAAACTCCTAATCCGACTTTTCACCTATCGGGCAAAAGTGCATTTATGTGCATAACCCGAAAAAGTGAAATCAAGTATGTAAAGCGCTCGACTTCTGCCAAGCGAGATCGGGCTCGTAAATTAGAGAAAAAAAAGTCCACAAGCCCGATGGAAAACAGCGAGCCTCGCATGTTTTCTGTACTTGGTCGCTGCGCTGGAGGAGGGCAAGCCACCGGAAAAGGCGTGACATATGCGTGCCTTCGACTAATGAAAGCAAGCAGATTTTATTAGGGAAGCCCACCAACCAATAAAAAACACTGACGTGAAGTTGACAGGGCTCCGAGCCCTTTTCTAAATACAAAAGAGTCTCCCTGCTAAACGCATGCGCGAGCGCATGCAACGCAGGCTCGACCCTAAAAATGAGGCATGGCAATCCCTCCAAGACGCAAGCCTCCGGAATGATAATGTTAAGTTCTGGAAAATTGTGAATTCCCCGCTCCCATGTGATGGAGAAATACCAAAAATTGAAATCGCCATCACGGAAGAAGAGTGGGTTGCTTTCTTTTCTGCCATATACTCCTCAGAAAATTTGGTATTGGAAACAAATCTCCATAAATTAGACTCTCATGCCATCATTACACCATTTACTTTAAATGAGGTCATTGACGCTATTAATGCAAGTAAAAGCGGAAAAGCCCCAGGCCCAGATGGAGTTCCAGTTGAAATCTCTGGGGCCTACTATTGACGCAGGTGCGTAGCCTGCTGTTCAACAACTTTCATCCCGACCTGGGCTGAGTCTATAATCATTCCAATCTATATAAAGGGAGATCGACATAATCCCGCATGCTATCGTCCAATTTCATTGCTCGACACACTTGCAAAGATTGCAGGACGTATCATTTTAAATAGATTACAAGACTGGAAAGAGGAAAATCATATCCTCTCTGATTTACAATACGGGTTTAGGGCTGGTATGGGGACAATGGAACAGGCTCTTTACCTAGAGATCATACTTGGTAAATATACAAGGGCCAAGCCCGGAGCCCTATACCTTGCATTTGTTGATCTAACCTCCGCATTCGACTGTGTGGTGCATTCAAAATTGTGGCCTATCTTGCTGACACTACCATAGTCCACTTTATTAGGGAATTGTACGCCGGAGCAAATGCTAAGGTTCACTATGGGTGCTAGGAGGAATGCACCTCACCTTTTCCCATTAAACGAGGGGTGCATCAAGGCTGTGTGCTAGCTCCCCTACTGTTTGCCCTATACATTAACAAACTAGAGGGGACCCTATCCGATGCCTGTAGCGATCTCCCACAAGTAGGCCCTCAGAAGATTCCGCCGCTCCTGTATGCGGATGACGCTGTTTGATGGCCCGCACCCCAGTGGCCCTGCAAAGATTAGTAACAACCTTTGATAACTGTATGGATGCCTTGGGTCTTAAAATTAATCACACTAAAACCTTTTCAATGACATACTCCAGAAGTCGCACAAAGAATTGTCATATTGACTTAAAAGGCGTGAAACTAGCCGACACAGGGACATTCTCGTATTTAGGCATTATGTTCGACGACAAAGGCACTTGGGTACAAGCTATAAAAGCGAGAAAACTGCTATTCACAAAAAACGTTATGGCGATAAAAAACTTTTCTAAAAGGGTGGGGAGAGCAACTCCTAAAGATATGACGACTCTCTACAACGTGAAATGCGTTTCAGTAGCACTGTATGGGGCAGGACTTTGGGGCTACCGGGACTGCACTACCCTACAGCTGACTGAAAACGCTTTTCTGAAAACAGTCCTAAGAATCCCGCAATCAACCTCAACATTAGTATGCCACTCAGAAATGGGAGTAACATACCTTACAGATCTTATTCGTGTTCAACCAATTTTACTTTGGCATAAAGTATGGACCTCTGACCCTGCGAGGCTGAATAGGGCTATCATAGTAGATGCCCTAGCACTTACTTACTCGCTCAAAATCCCATGGCTAAACTACATAAAGAACTTTCTTATTAAACTGGGCCACCCCGAGCTGTATTTTACTCCAGATAAAATGAAAACAATTTCCAGGAAAGACTTGAAAAACACTTGCCTCACCTACCTAGCCGAATTGAGATGGGATGTGGAGGCAAATAAACATAGTGTCAGGAGAAACCATATGATACAGCAAACGAATGGTATGGAACCATATTTATGTAATGTTCTGAACCCAAGACATCGGTTTGTCCTTACGCGTTTGAGACTAGAGTCTTTTCATCGCCTTGTTAGTTTTCCCTTGATTAATGACTGGTTCCCACAACTGGAAAAATGCCCTTGCGATAATGTCTCTGATCAAGATACAATGCATACACTCCTCTTTTGTAAATATTATTTAACTTCTAGGAAAATGTTTGTGACACCACTTTTAAAATTAATGCATTGTAAACAATGTCGTCCAGCTTTTTTGTATCTTTTGTCCCTTCCGTCTATCATGGTTTGCAATGGATTAGCCTTATTCCTGTGTTCAGTGATTAAGGCCAGATTATACCTTGAGGAAAATGAGTGAGTTTTTTTAAGCGTTATATCTGAGACCACCTTTCCTGTTTTAACCAAATTGTTTATTAACTTCTTTTACTTCTTTTATTCTCTTACCTGGTTGTATTCATATTTATATTTACATGTATTTTAGTATTCGCCTTTTCTTGAATATCGTTTTTATGTACAATGACTTTTATGATTGTTAAAATCAATCGAATAAAGTTTGATGATGATGATGCTTTACTAAGAAGAACCGCCCTCCCTCAAGCCCTCTTAAGGTGCAGTCTCAACAATTCTTAAAAGTGCAATGTCAAACATTTATAGTCCTTTTCAGAGCAAACTTTAATTAAGGCTATCTTTTGACGAACACCACTATTGTGAGGATTTTAAATGTGTTTAAGTATTTTATTTCACTCGGGGCAACAACTTTCAACAGTGAACAGTCTTTCACAGTCGGCGCTCCCACACTCCTTCCTCCCCCAATAAACCAGAAAAAAAAGAAAAACACCCTTTTGAGACAAGATAAATTCCTGTATTGTAAATAGTTCAACACAGCACCAACAAAATTGTATAGCGTTTCTATTATAGAAGGGGCTGATATGGGCAAGTGCAAGACTCCAGTAATTACTTGGAACATAATTTGCTGATGTGAAACAAGGTCCCAAAACTTTCGAGTACCAGGATTGCCAATACTGAGAACCAAATTGGTCAGGTAAGTTATTTAGGGCCATATGTACGAACACTTTTTCCCATAGACACAGAATGGGTAAAAACCTTTGCTACATCTGGCCCTTACTGTAGCATCTCACCTGCGATAGGGATAGTTGCAGAAAAAACACAATTATTGCATTGAATATGAATTAATTAGGTACATTTCTCACATGCAGAAATCTCACAGATTTGCTCCACCAAGAATGATGTTCTAGAGCATGTGCTGTATTCCACTACTCGCCAAGGATACCAGCAGTCACAATGCAGAGAACATTTATCCATTGATCTGGGCGTGTTACCAGGATAACCCCCAGTAACGATAATACTTTGTCAGAAATGATCTCAATATCTTACCAGCTTGGAGCATTCACACCAAATGTGTAGAACTGTGCCTACTCTCTGCAGCGCCACACACACACAAATTTGCTATTGACTACTAAAAATTATCAAAATAATGGTGTAAAGGTTTTTTCTGTGTACTGCATGTATTTTGAATTTATCACCCTACTAGTCAGTCAGTCAAAAAATCTTTATTCAGCTAACTTCAAGCCATAAAAGCACAGAATAAGACAAGGGAATCCTAAATATACATAAAAAGAATAATAAAACATTGTTAAAAAACGAATCGATTCTAATTCATAGGATCACAAAAGTTCACATATCAGAAACATTCATCACACATAGCCATATAGGTTTCAGATCCCTGGTTAGCTCCCTGTAGCTTAACAGTAAAAAGTTTTAAACTTACTCTAGTTAGGACTTCGCAGTTTGTGTTAGGATTTTCTCTCTAGCTCAAAAAGTTCCCAACTTTAGTAAAATAATGAGTACTTCAGAGGCAGGGTAGAGGAGCTCAACATCACCCCTTACGTTAATCTTTCTCGCAAGCAGTTAAAGGCCCTCTGTAATGGGTACTGTTAGACTTTTCATCCTTGACGTGGTCTCCCTTAACTTTTTGCCTCTGTTCCCCAGGTTGTTGATGTATGCTGGACTCTGATTTTACTGTTTTTGTTACTCTGGGCACTTTACCACTGCCAACCAGTGTTAAAGTGCAAGTGCTCCTTTACAAAATGTGTATGTAATTGGCTTATCTATGATTGGCATATCTGATTTACTAGTAAGTCCCTAGTAAAGTGCACTAGATGTGACAGAGCCTGTAAATCAAATGCTACTAGTGGGCCTGCAGCACTGGTTGTGCCACTCACATAGGTAGCTCTGTAATCATGTCTCAGACCTGCCACTGCAGTGTCTGTGTGTGCAGTTCTAACTGTAAATTCGACTTGGCAAGTGTACCCACTTGCCAAGCCAAAACCTTCCCTTTTCTTACATGTCAGACACCCATAAGGCACTCCCTAGGTAGTCCCAAGGACAAGGTGCAGTGTATGGTTAAAGGTAGGACATGTAGTAATGTGTTTTATATGTCCTGACAGTGAAATATTGCTAAATTTGTTTTTCACTGTTGCAAGGCCTGTCCCTCTGTTAGGTTAACATGGGGGCTACCTTTAAATCTGATTAAAGTGTAGATTTCCTTTGGGAGCGGATGGACTTGTGGAGTTTGGGGTCTCTGAGCTCACAATTTAAAAATAAATATTTTAGTAAAGTTGATTTTGATATTGTGTGTTTGAAAATGCCACTTTTAGAAAGTGAGCATTTTCTTGCTTATACCATTTCTGTGACTCTGCCTGTTTGTGGATTCCCTGTCTGGGTCAGTTTGACAGTTGGGCTAGTTGCACCTCACACTAGACAGTGACACAAAGGGAGCTGGGGTGTAGCCTGCATATCCCGATGAGCCATCTGTGCTAGGAGGGAGTGGCCACTCACACCTGAAAGGGCTGTGCTTGCCCTTACACAATAGTTTCCAACCTCCTGGTGAGTGTCTGGGGCCTGGCCTGGGCAAGGCAGGATTTCACATTCAAAAGAGTCTTTACTTTGAAGAAGGCCTACTTCAAAGGTGAAATTGGGTATAAGAAGGGCACCCAACCCCACAGACTTTAGAAACCCTTCTGGAAACAAGAGGAACCTCTGCCCGGAGAAGAGCTGAGGAAGAAGAGCTGCCCTGCCTGTGACTGTGCTTTGTGGAGCTATCCTGCAGTTGCTGCTTCTGCCAGAGTAAGAGGGCAAAGACTGGACTTTGTGTGCCTTCCATCTTGAGAAGAACTCTCCCAGGGCTTGATTTAGAGGTTGCCTCCTGTTATTTGAAGTCTCAGGGACAGCAAAGACTTCTCTCTGTCAGCACCTGGAGTCTCTGGGGAGGCTCCTACTCTGCCCTGTGGTGCCCATCCAGTTCCTGGGACCCTGAAAGGAGAAGCTGGCAGCCTAAAGAAAAGGAAATCCACGCACAGATCGCTGTGCGGGGAAAAGATCAACGCAACCCATCTGCGGCTGAAGAAACAACGCGCCGCCGGCTCCACGGCTGAAAATCGACGCTCACTTGAAACGCGACCAAAGAATCGACACACGGAGCAGGAGAAAAATCGAGCAGCATCGCTGACGGAGACTGGGAGATCGCAACCCGCGCTGCGTGGTTTTCAGATCATCGTGCAGCTGGATTTCCAACACAAGTACCATTGGGTGTGTAAAAACAACGCAAGGCCTGCCCGGACCCGAGAGTGCTGACCGGATGGACGCATCGCTCTCCTACGGAGAGAAGAACCGACGCGCCCGACCCTACGAAAGGAGGAATGACACAAGGTCCTGCTTGTGAGTGGAATCAACGCATAGCAAGCCCTTTTTGATGCACACTCGCACGTGCGGGGTTATTTTTGACGCACCCAAGGTACTTTTTCATGCTAACAGTGTTAGTATGTGTTTAAAACTACTAAAAAACTCTTTTTGCATTTTTATTAATAACTTGACTTGTGTATTGTGTATTTTTGTCATTTTGGTCTTGTTTTGTTTCGATAAATATTTCCTATTTTTCTAAAGCTGTGTTGTGCCTTTTTGTAGTGTTTTCATTAAGTTACTGTGTGTGTGGGTACAAATACTTTACACCTAGCACTCTGAAGTTAAGCCTACTGCTCTGCCAAACTACCAAGGGGGTAAGCAGGGGTTAGCTGAGGGTGATTCTCTTTTACCCTGACTAGAGTGAGGGTCCTTGCTTCAACAGGGGGTAACCTGACTGTCAACCAAAGACCCCATTTCTAACAGGTACAAAATAAACACAGGCCTAAGCCTTACTAGTGCAAAGCTCCAGGGGCTACTGGCAGAGTATGAGCTAGCCCATCCTTTTGATGAAACCACTGATCCTGTAAATCAGGATCAAGTCAAATCAAGTGAGGAGGAAGAAAGGGATCCCCCACCACTTGAAGGAGAGGAATCTCTACCTCAGGTGTCTAGGACACCTCTCTCTAATGAGAGTGGCTTAGGTTCCTCAAGATCCAGAGATAGAATCTCTTATGAAGATGCCCTCTTAGAGAGGTTAGCTAAGAGACTGGACCTGGAACACAGGATCTTAGCTATAAAGAGGGAAAGAGTAGAAGTGGACTCAGCACATATGAATGGTGGCAGCAATAACATAAATAGGGACAGAGTAGAAAACTATGATCCTAAAATCTTCAAAGGGATTGTCCCCAAATATGAGGAAGGTGATGACATCACCATGTGGTTCACAGCCCATGACAGGGCCTGTTTTTACACAAAACGTATGAAAGAGCATTTGGGAACTCTCCTTTGGAAACTGTTCTCAGAAAAGTGTAGGGTTAGGCTCCTTACACTGAATGAGGCAGATGCAACCTCACATGATCTCATGAAGGCTACCCTGATTGAGGAATTTAGGTTGACTCCTGAAGAGTACAGAATTAAATGAATGAAGACTTGAAAAACCAAGAGTCAGTCTTGGGTTGATTTTGTGGACTTCTCAGTGAAAACTCTAGGTAGCTGGTTAAAAGGTAACAATGTGGATGGTTATGAGGGGTTTTACAATCTTGTGATGAAAGAGCATCTGTTGAGTAATTGTGTTCAAGACAAGTTGCACCAGTACCTGGTAGACCTAGGTCCACTTTTTCCTCAAGAGTTGGGGAAAAAGGCAGACCACTGGGTTAAAACAAGGGAGACTAAATCTTCCACTGGTGGGCGGGACCACAAGAAAGAGTCCAAAAAGCCCCAACAAGGGAAAGAGGGCAACCACAAATAGGACAAAAACAAAGTGTCTTCTTAAGGCCCCCAAATACCTGCACAGGTGGGTGAGCCCCGAGACTCTTGCCAGCCCAAAGGTGGGTACGAGGGGAAATATTGGGATCCCAGAAAGGCTTGGTGCCATACCTGAAAAACCAATGGACAGCAAACTGGAGATTCTAATTGTCCTAACAAAAAGAATACCTCTAGTGCACCTGCAGTAAATGCAGTGGGAAGTCTTCACATGGGATTCCAATTAGGCCCTGACCATGTCAGTGAGCCTACAGAGGCAACTTTAGTCTCAAAGGGTGGGGTGAATGTAGCTGCCCTGGCTGTCTGGCCCAGTACTCTGGAGAAGTACAGACAACAGCCTCACATCAATGGGATTTGTGTTGAAGCACTGAGAGACAGTGGTGCTAGTGTAACCGTGGTAACTGAGCAATTGGTGTCCTCAGATCAGTATCTTCCTGGAGAGACATATTCTGTCCTCAATGCTGACAATCAGGCTAAGGTCCATCACATGGCAATGGTGTCCTTAGAATGGGGAGTGGTTACTGGGCAAAAGAAGGTGTTGGTATCTCCTGCTATACCTATCCAATGTCTGCAAGGGAATGATCTGGAGTCCTCAACCTGGGCAGAGGTAGAAAGAAAAACCCATGCAGCTATGCTGGGTACCCCTGAGTGGGAGTGCGTCAAAACCCGAGCACAGAGCAAATCACAGGGTGAAAAAGTAGAGTTGGAGCCTGGGATAGGGGCCCAACCTATCAAGAGAAAAGGCAGGAAGACTGGGGGATCAGCTTCCAAACAGATCACAGAGCAGGATCTCTCTTATCAGGGAGAAGACCTAACAGCCCCTGACAAAACTGAGCCGTAGGAGCTTGGGCCTTAAAAGGCAGAGCTCCTAGGACCAGGGGGACTCACTAGGGAAGATCTGAGCCAGGGACAATAAACCTGTCCCACTCTTGAAGGCCTGAGTCTGCGGGCTGCTGCACAGGAAAAAGGTGATGTTAGTGGTATCCACAGGAGCTATTTGGAGGAGGGACTCCTGTATACTGAGGTCTAAGTGGAAATATCTGGAGAGTCCATCTGCATTGGAGTGGCTACTCCCAGGTCTATGTTCCACTGTATAGTCCATTCCCTGTAGGGATATGGACCACCTCAACAATTTAGGATTTTCACCTTTCATTTGTTTTAGCCAAAGTAGAGGTTTGTGGTCTGTCTGAACAATGAAGTGAGTGCCAAACAGGTATGGCCTCAACTTCTTCAGAGCCCAGACCACAGAAAAGGCCTCCCTCTCAATGGCAGACCAACGCTTTTCTCTAGGGGTATACTGAGGCCCAATACCTTAAACTTGGAGCCACTATGATACTGGTAGTGCCTCAGCAATGCAGAACTTTTCTCCTAACATTGGCCCATGTTTTTTGGTTAACCACTTCCACTGGCCAGGCATGTTGCAGAAAGTAAAGGAGTTTTGTAACTCCTGAGTCACCTGTCATGCCAGTGGCAAGACAGGTAGACAACCAAAGGCACCTTTAATTCTACTTTCCATGGCTGGGGTTCCCTTTGAAAGGGTTGGGATTGACATTGCTGGTCCCCTTGAGCCTTTAACAGCATCAGTAAATAGATTTATACTGGTGCTAATTGATCATGCTACCAGGTACCCTGCAGCAATCCTCCTAAGGACTACTTCGGCCCCTGAAGTAGCTAGAACACTGTAGGAGGAAGGACTGGCTTGTAGTGAGTACCAAGGGGTACTTGCACCTTGCACCAGGCCCAGATATCCCTTATTAGTGTATAGGGTGTCTAGCAGCTTAGGCTGATAGATAATGATAGCTTAGCAGAGCAGCTTAGGCTGAACTAGGAGACGTGTGAAGCTACTACAGTACCACTTAGTGTCATATGCACAATATCATAAGAAAAACCAATACACAGTTATACTAAAAATAAAGGTACTTTATTTTTATGACAATATGCCAAAGTATCTTAGAGTGTACCCTCAGTGAGAGGATAGGAAATATACACAAGATATATATACACAATAGCAAAAATATGCAGTATAGTCTTAGAAAACAGTGCAAACAATGTATAGTTACAATAGGATGCAATGGGGAAACATAGGGATAGGGGCAACACAAACCATATACTCCAAAAGTGGAATGCGAACCACGAATGGACCCCAAACCTATGTGACCTTGTAGAGGGTCGCTAGGACTATTAGAAAATAGTGAGAGTTAGAAAAATAACCCTCCCCAAGACCCTGAAAAGTGAGTGCAAAGTGCACTAAAGTTCCCCTAAGGACAAAATAGTCGTGTTAGAGGAATAATGCAGGAAAGACACAAACCAGCAATGCAACAACTGTGGATTTCCAATCTAGGGTACCTGTGGAACAAGGGGACCAAGTCCAAAAGTCACAAGCAAGTCGGAGATGGGCAGATGCCCAGGAAATGCCAGCTGCGGGTGCAAAGAAGCTTCTACTGGACAGAAGAAGCTGAGGTTTCTGCAGGAACGAAAAGGGCTAGAGACTTCCCCTTTGGTGGACGGATCCCTCTCGCCGCGGAGAGTCGTGCAGAAGTGTTTTCCCGCCGAAAGAACGCCAACAAGCCTTGCTAGCTGCAAATCGTGCGTTTGGCGTTTTTGGACGCTGCTGGGGCCCAGGAGGGACCAGGAGGTCGCAAATTGGACCTGAAGAGAGAGGGGACGTCGAGCAAGACAAAGAGCCCTCACTGAAGCAGGTAGCACCCGGAGAAGTGCCAGAAACAGGCACTATGAGGATGCGTGAAACGGTGCTCGCCGAAGTTGCACAAAGGAGTCCCACGTCGCCGGAGACCAACTTAGAAAGTCGTGCAATGCAGGTTAGAGTGCCGTGGACCCAGGCTTGGCTGTGCACAAAGGATTTCCGCCTTAAGTGCACAGGGGCCGGAGTAGCTGCAAAGTCGCGGTTCCCAGCAATGCAGCCCAGCGAGGTGAGGAAAGGACTTACCTCCACCAAACTTGGGCTGAAGAGTCACTGGACTGTGGGGGTCACTTGGACAGAGTCGCTGGATTCGAGGGACCTCGCTCGTCGTGCTGAGAGGAGACCCAAGGGACCGGTAATGCAGCTTTTTGGTGCCTGCGGTTGCAGGGGGAAGATTCCGTCGACCCACAGGAGATTTCTTCGGAGCTTCTGGTGCAGAGAGGAGGCAGACTACCCCACAGCATGCACAAGCAGGAAAACAGTCGAGAAGGCAGCAGGATCAGCGTTACAGAGTTGCAGTAGTCGTCTTTGCTACTATGTTGCAGGTTTGCAGGCTTCCAGCGCGGTCAGCAGTCGATTCCTTATCAGAAGGTGAAGAGAGAGATGCAGAGGAACTCGGATGAGCTCTTGCATTCGTTATCTGCAGTTTCCCCAGAGACAGAGACCCTAAATAGCCAGAAAAGAGGGTTTGGCTACCTAGGAGAGAGGATAGGCTACTAACACCTGAAGGAGCCTATCAGCAGGAGTCTCTGACGTCACCTGGTGGCACTGGCCACTCAGAGCAGTCCAGTGTGCCAGAAGCACCTCTGTTTCCAAGATGGCAGAGGTCTGGAGCACACTGGAGGAGCTCTGGACACCTCCCAGGGGAGGTGCAGGTCAGGGGAGTGGTCACTCCCCTTTCCTTTGTCCAGTTTCGCGCCAGAGCAGGGGCTAAGGGTGAACCGGTGTAGACTGGCTTATGCAGAATTGGGCACCTCTGTGCCCAACAAAGCATTTCCAGAGGCTGGGGGAGGCTACTCCTCCCCTGCCTTCACACCATTTTCCAAAGGGAGAGGGTGTCACACCCTCTCTCAGAGGAAGTTCTTTGTTCTGCCATCCTGGGCCAGGCCTGGCTGGACCCCAGGAGGGCAGCTGCCTGTCTGAGGGGTTGGCAGCAGCAGCAGCTGCAGTGAAACCCCAGGAAGGGCAGTTTGGCAGTACCAGGGTCTGTGCTACAGACCACTGGGATCATGGGATTGTGCCAACTATGCCAGGATGGCATAGAGGGGGCAATTCCATGATCATAGACATGTTACATGGCCATATTCGGAGTTACCATTGTGAAGCTACATATAGGTAGTGACCTATATGTAGTGCACGCGTGTAATGGTGTCCCCGCACTCACAAAGTTCAGGGAATTGGCTCTGAACAATGTGGGGGCACCTTGGCTAGTGCCAGGGTGCCCACACACTAAGTAACTTTGCACCTAACCTTTACCAGGTAAAGGTTAGACATATAGGTGACTTATAAGTTACTTAAGTGCAGTGTAAAATGGCTGTGAAATAACGTGGACGTTATTTCACTCAGGCTGCAGTGGCAGGCCTGTGTAAGAATTGTCAGAGCTCCCTATGGGTGGCAAAAGAAATGCTGCAGCCCATAGGGATCTCCTGGAACCCCAATACCCTGGGTACCTCAGTACCATATACTAGGGAATTATAGGGGTGTTCCAGTAAGCCAATGTAAATTGGTAAAAATGGTCACCCTGTTAGTGACAATTTTGAAAGAAATGAGAGAGCATAACCACTGAGGTTCTGATTAGCAGAGCCTCAGTGAGACAGTTAGTCACTACACAGGTAACACATTCAGGCACACTTATGAGCACTGGGGCCCTGGGTTACCAGGGTCCCAGTGACACATACAACTAAAACAACATATATACAGTGAAAAATGGGGGTAACATGCCAGGCAAGATGGTACTTTCCTACACAACCCCCCCCCAAACGAAGGACAATAAGACTAGCCATGACCTGATGAGTCTTCATTGTCTAAGTGGAAATATCTGGAGAGTCCATCTGCATTGGAGTGGCTACTCCCAGGTCTATGTTCCACTGTATAGTCCATTCCCTGTAGGGATATGGACCACCTCAACAATTTAGGATTTTCACCTTTCATTTGTTTTAGCCAAAGTAGAGGTTTGTGGTCTGTCTGAACAATGAAGTGAGTGCCAAACAGGTATGGCCTCAACTTCTTCAGAGCCCAGACCACAGCAAAGGCCTCCCTCTCAATGGCAGACCAACGCTTTTCTCTAGGGGTCAACCTTCTACTAATAAAAGCAACCGGTTGATCCTGGCCCTCAGAATTAAGTTGTGATAGGACTGCCCCTACTCCTAATTCAGATGCATCAGTTTGGACATAGAATTTTTTAGAGTAACAAGGGCTTTTCAGGACAGGTGCAGAGCACATGGCCTGCTTCAGCTCCTCAAAAGCTTTCTGACAGTTTGCTGTCCATAATACCTTTTTAGGCATTTTCTTGGATGTGAGGTCATTAAGAGGGGCTGCAATGGAGCCATAGTTCTTAATGAACCTCCTGTAATACCCAGTGAGGCCTAGGAAGGCTCTCACCTGAGTCTGAGTGGTAGGGTGAACCCAATCAATAATTGTTTGGATTTTCCCCTGAAGTGGTGCAATCTGTTCCCCACCAACAAGGTGTCCCAGATAAACCACCTTACCCTGCCCTATCTGGCACTTTGAAGCCTTGATAGTGAGGCCTGCCTTTTGCAGGGCCTCCAAAACTTTCCATAGGTGGACCAGGTGATCATCCCAGCTGGAGCTAAAGACAGCTATATCGTCCAAATATGCTGCACTGAAAGCTTCCAGCCCTTGCAGGACTGTGTTCACCAACCTCTGAAAAGTGGCAGGTGCATTTTTCAAACCAAAAGGCATTACAGTAAACTGGTAATGTCCTCCAATGGTAGAAAATGCAGTCTTAGGTTTAGCATCTTCTGATAATTTGATCTGCCAATACCCTGCAGTCAAATCAAAAGTGCTTAGATACTTGGCAGATGCCAGTGTATCTATAAGCTCATCTGCCCTGGGTATAGGGTGAGCATCAGTTTTGGTTACCAAGTTGAGACCTCTATAGTCTACACAAAACCGCATTTCCTTCTTTCCATCTTTAGAATTGGGTTTTGGTACCAGTACCACAGGAGAAGCCCATGGACTGTCAGAGTGCTCAACCACTCCTAGTTCCAACATTTTCTGAACTTCATGCTTTATGCAGTCCCTGACATGGTCAGGCTGCCTATAGATCTTACTTTTGACAGGTAAACTGTCTCCAGTATCTATAGTGTGCTCACACCAAGAAGTGGTGCCTGGCACAGTAGAGAAGAGTTCTGAAAATTGTCCTAGGAGATTTATGCAATGGTCTTTCTGCTCAGCAGTAAGACAATCTGCCAAAACTACACCTTCCACAAGAGCATCTTGTTCTGTGGAAGAGAAGAGATCAGGTAGAGGATCACTGTCTTCTTCCTGTCCCTCATCAGTTGCCATGAGCAGGGTGAGATCAGCCCTGTCATAGTAGGGTTTCAGGCGGTTGACATGGAGCACCCTAAGGGGACTCCTGGCAGTGCCTAAGTCAACCAAGTAGGTGACTTCACCCTTCTTTTCAACAATTGTGTGGGGTCCACTCCATTTATCTTGGAGTGCTCTTGGGGCCACAGGCTCCAAGACCCACACTTTCTGCCCTGGTTGGTACTGAACCAAAACAGCCTTCTGATCATGCCATTGCTTCTGGAGCTCTTGGCTGGCCTGAAGGTTTTTACTGGCCTTTTTCATGTACTCAGCCATCCTTGATCTGAGGCCAAGTACATAATCCACAATATCCTGCTTAGGAGCTTTTAAAGGTTGTTCCCAACCCTCCTTTACAAGTGTGAGTGGACCCCTAACAGGGTGTCCAAAAAGAAGTTCAAAGGGGCTGAAGCCCACTCCTTTCTGGGGTACCTCCCTGTAGGCAAAAAGGAGGCATGGTAGAAGGATATCCCATCTCCTGCGGAGTTTTTCAGGGAGACCCATAATCATGCCTTTGAGAGTTTTATTAAATCTCTCCACCAGTCCATTTGTTTGTGGATGATAGGGTGTTGTGAACTTGTACGTTACACCACACTCCTTCCACATGGCCTTTAAGTATGCAGACATGAAATTGCTTCCTCTGTCTGATACTACTTCCTTTGGGAAGCCCACCCTGGAAAATATTCCCAGGAGGGCCTTTGCCACTGCAGGAGCTGTAGTGGCCCTTAAAGGAATTGCTTCAGGATATCTTGTGGCATGGTCCACTACCACCAAGATAAACCTATTGCCTGAAGCAGTAGGAGGGTCAAGGGGGCCAACTATGTCAACCCCTACCCTCTCAAAGGGAACCCCAACCACAGGCAGTGGAATAAGGGGTGCCTTTGGGGTGCCACCTGTCTTGCCACTGGCTTGACAGGTTTCACAGGACTTACAAAATTCCTTTGTGTCCTCAGACATCCTAGGCCAATGAAACAATGGAACCAATCTGTCCCAAGTTTTCATTTGACCCAGGTGCCCAGCTAGGGGAATGTCATGTGCCAGTGTTAGGAGGAACTTTCTGTACTCCTGAGGAATCACTAATCTCCTGGCAGCTCCAGGTTTAGGATCCCTATGCTCAGTGTACAAGAGGTTGTCCTCCCAGTAAACTCTGTGAGAGTCACTGACATCCCCATTAGCCTGTTTGACAGCTTGCTGTCTGAGACCCTCTAATGTGGGACAGGTTTGCTGTGCCACACTCAGCTCCTCTCTGGCAGGCCCCCCTTCACCCAAAAGCTCAGCAGTGTCTGCTTCCAGCTCCTCTGGTGTAGGTTCTGCACAGGGAGGGAATTCTTCTTCCTCAGAAGTTGAATCCACTGTAGAGGGAGGGATAGTAGGAAGTGGTTTGCTTCTACTAGCCCTAGCTTTAGGGAGCACTTGGTCCATTGTTCCAGGATCCAAGCTTCCCTGTCCTTTTTGCTTTTTGGCCTGAGCCCTTGTCAAAGCAAAAATATGCCCTGGGATGCCCAGCATTGCTGCATGGGCCTCCAACTCCACATCTGACCAAGCTGATGTCTCCAAATCATTCCCTAATAGACAGTCTACAGGTAAATCTGAAGCTACCACAACTTTCTTTGGACCAGTTACCCCCCCCCCAGTTGAGATTTACAACAGCCATGGGGTGGCTTTGTGTTATGTTGTGAGCATCGGTTACTTGGTACTGGTGTCCAAGTATGTGTTGTTCAGGGTGCACCAGTTTCTCAATCACCATTGTGACACTGGCACCTGTGTCCCTGTAGGCCTGGACCTCAACACCATTTATTAGGGTTAGTTGCTTGTACTTCTCCAAGTTATGGGGGCAAGCAACCAAAGTGGCTAAATCAATAGCCCCTTCAGAGACTAAAGTAGCCTCTGTGGTCTCCCTAATCAGACCAACCCCAACTAAGTTACCAAAAGTGAGCCCAGCTACTCCCTTGGATTGGCTATTAGTAGGTTTGCTCCCACCACCACTGCTAGTAGTAGGGACACTAGGGGTAGCAGTAGGGGTTGTAGTGGTAGGAGCAGTGGTGCCTTTCTTTGGACAACTGGGATCTGTTGTCCAATGGCCTTTTATTTTACATAAATAGCACCATGGTTTCTTTTCCTTGTTCTGATTAAAGGAGGATTTGGACCCACCACCCCCACCAGAGTGTTTTTGTGGGCCTGATGAAGACTCATTTTTAGATTTGTCCCCACCCTTGTCAGAAGACTTACCATCCTTCTTTTTGTTGCCATCTTTGTCACCCCCTGTATGAACTTTTCTGTTCACTCTTGTTCTGACCCATTTGTCTGCCTTCTTTCCCAATTCTTGGGGAGAGGTCAGATCAGAGTCCACCAAGTACTGGTGCAACAAATCAGACACACAATTATTAGGAATATGCTCTCTCAGGATCAAGTTATACAGGCTGTCATAATCAGTAACTTTACTGCCATGTAACCACCCCTCCAAGGCCTTCACTGAATGGTCAATGAAATCAACCCAGTCTTGTGAAGACTCCTTTTTGGTCTCTCTGAACTTTATCCTGTACTGTTCAGTGGTTAAGCCATAACCATCCAGGAGTGCATTCTTAAGAACTTGGAAATTATTAGCATCATTTTCTTTCACAGTAAGGAGCCTATCCCTACCTTTTCCACTAAATGATAGCCATAGGATAGCAGCCCACTGCCTTTGAGGGACATCCTGTACAACCCAGGCCCTCTCAAGTGCAGCAAACCACTTGTTAATGTCATCCCCCTCCTTATAAGGGGGAACTATCTTGTGCAGATTCCTGGAATCATGCTCTTTTGCAGGATGACTATGGGGAATACTGCTGCTGCCACCATGGGTATCTAAACCCAACTTCTGTCTTTCCTTCTCTAATTCAAAAGACTGTCTATCCAAATCCAGCTGTTGCTTTTTAAGCTTCAGTCTGGTTTGTTCCACCCTCAACTTATTGAGTTCCCTCTCTAACATTCTGTCATCAGGGTTGGTGGGAGGGACATTCCTAGAAACAGAGCTATGATGGGAATGAACAGAAGGAGACCTGTCCCTTACAGAAGCCACCCTAACAGCTTGGTTTACAGAAACATTACTACCAGTATGGTGAGAATAAATGCTTTTGCTATGATGTGAGACAACACTATTTATATGGTGTGGCTCATCATCATTACCATCTATGCTAGATTGTCTAGTAATGGGCAGGCTAGGAAGTTTCTTTCCTGAATCTTTTCCTGGGGGAGTCCCTGAATCAGATTGAGAACTATTAGGTACTTTTTCAACAGATGAGGCACCTATGGCCTTATCCTGTTCTCTAAGCATGTTAAGTAACAGTTCCAAGGAAGGATTCTTCCCTACACTCAAACCTCTCTCTATACAGAGACTCCTTGCTCTTTTCCAGCTAAGGTTGTCATATGCAAGTTTGGACAGATCAACATTTTGGCCTGTGCCAGACATTTTTAGAGAGAGTTAAAGTGATAGAAAAAGAGAAAAACGTTTTCAGAACTTTTTGGAAAGACAGAAAAAAACTTTTTAAACTTTTAAGAACTTTTTGAAAGTTTAGAAGTACTTTTCAGCACTTAGAAAAGAGTGAAAAGAGGAAATGCAAAACTTTTTGGCTATGTGTATAAACACTGACCTTGTTTTGTATATTTTTCTCTTATGAAAAGTACAATGACAAGAGTGGTAAGTAGTCTCAAACACTCATCCCACCACTGCACAACCAATGTAGGAGGCTGGACTGGCTTGTAGTGAGTACCAAGGGGTACTTGCACCTTGCACCAGGCCCAGTTATCCCTTATTAGTGTATAGGGTGTCTAGCAGCTTAGGCTGATAGATAATGGTAGCTTAGCAGAGCAGCTTAGGCTGAACTAGGAGACGTGTGAAGCTACTACAGTACCACTTAGTGTCATATGCACAATATCATAAGAAAACACAATACACAGTTATACTAAAAATAAAGGTACTTTATTTTTATGACAATATGCCAAAGTATCTTAGAGTGTACCCTCAGTGAGAGGATAGGAAATATACACAAGATATATATACACAATAGCAAAAATATGCAGTATAGTCTTAGAAAACAGTGCAAACAATGTATAGTTACAATAGGATGCAATGGGGAAACATAGGGATAGGGGCAACACAAACCATATACTCCAAAAGTGGAATGCGAACCACGAATGGACCCCAAACCTATGTGACCTTGTAGAGGGTCGCTGGGACTATTAGAAAATAGTGAGAGTTAGAAAAATAACCCTCCCCAAGACCCTGAAAAGTGAGTGCAAAGTGCACTAAAGTTCCCCTAAGGACAAAATAGTCGTGTTAGAGGAATAATGCAGGAAAGACACAAACCAGCAATGCAACAACTGTGGATTTCCAATCTAGGGTACCTGTGGAACAAGGGGACCAAGTCCAAAAGTCACAAGCAAGTCGGAGATGGGCAGATGCCCAGGAAATGCCAGCTGCGGGTGCAAAGAAGCTTCTACTGGACAGAAGAAGCTGAGGTTTCTGCAGGAACGAAAAGGGCTAGAGACTTCCCCTTTGGTGGACGGATCCCTCTCGCCGCGGAGAGTCGTGCAGAAGTGTTTTCCCGCCGAAAGAACGCCAACAAGCCTTGCTAGCTGCAAATCGTGCGTTTGGCGTTTTTGGACGCTGCTGGAGCCCAGGAGGGACCAGGAGGTCGCAAATTGGACCTGAAGAGAGAGGGGACGTCGAGCAAGACAAAGAGCCCTCACTGAAGCAGCTAGCACCCGGAGAAGTGCCAGAAACAGGCACTACGAGGATGCGTGAAACGGTGCTCGCCGAAGTTGCACAAAGGAGTCCCACGTCGCCGGAGACCAACTTAGAAAGTCGTGCAATGCAGGTTAGAGTGCCGTGGACCCAGGCTTGGCTGTGCACAAAGGATTTCCGCCTTAAGTGCACAGGGGCCGGAGTACCTGCAAAGTCGCAGTTCCCAGCAATGCAGCCCAGCGAGGTGAGGAAAGGACTTACCTCCACCAAACTTGGGCTGAAGAGTCACTGGACTGTGGGGGTCACTTGGACAGAGTCGCTGGATTCGAGGGACCTCGCTCGTCGTGCTGAGAGGAGACCCAAGGGACCGGTAATGCAGCTTTTTGGTGCCTGCGGTTGCAGGGGGAAGATTCCGTCGACCCACAGGAGATTTCTTCGGAGCTTCTGGTGCAGAGAGGAGGCAGACTACCCCCACAGCATGCACAAGCAGGAAAACAGTCGAGAAGGCGGCAGGATCAGCGTTACAGAGTTGCAGTAGTCGTCTTTGCTACTATGTTGCAGGTTTGCAGGCTTCCAGCGCGGTCAGCAGTCGATTCCTTATCAGAAGGTGAAGAGAGAGATGCAGAGGAACTCGGATGAGCTCTTGCATTCGTTATCTGCAGTTTCCCCAGAGACAGAGACCCTAAATAGCCAGAAAAGAGGGTTTGGCTACCTAGGAGAGAGGATAGGCTACTAACACCTGAAGGAGCCTATCAGCAGGAGTCTCTGACGTCACCTGGTGGCACTGGCCACTCAGAGCAGTCCAGTGTGCCAGCAGCACCTCTGTTTCCAAGATGGCAGAGGTCTGGAGCACACTGGAGGAGCTCTGGACACCTCCCAGGGGAGGTGCAGGTCAGGGGAGTGGTCACTCCCCTTTCCTTTGTCCAGTTTCGCGCCAGAGCAGGGGCTAAGGGGTCCCTGAACCGGTGTAGACTGGCTTATGCAGAATTGGGCACCTCTGTGCCCAACAAAGCATTTCCAGAGGCTGGGGGAGGCTACTCCTCCCCTGCCTTCACACCATTTTCCAAAGGGAGAGGGTGTCACACCCTCTCTCAGAGGAAGTTCTTTGTTCTGCCATCCTGGGCCAGGCCTGGCTGGACCCCAGGAGGGCAGCTGCCTGTCTGAGGGGTTGGCAGCAGCAGCAGCTGCAGTGAAACCCCAGGAAGGGCAGTTTGGCAGTACCAGGGTCTGTGCTACAGACCACTGGGATCATGGGATTGTGCCAACTATGCCAGGATGGCATAGAGGGGGCAATTCCATGATCATAGACATGTTACATGGCCATATTCGGAGTTACCATTGTGAAGCTACATATAGGTAGTGACCTATATGTAGTGCACGCGTGTAATGGTGTCCCCGCACTCACAAAGTTCAGGGAATTGGCTCTGAACAATGTGGGGGCACCTTGGCTAGTGCCAGGGTGCCCACACACTAAGTAACTTTGCACCTAACCTTTACCAGGTAAAGGTTAGACATATAGGTGACTTATAAGTTACTTAAGTGCAGTGTAAAATGGCTGTGAAATAACGTGGACGTTATTTCACTCAGGCTGCAGTGGCAGGCCTGTGTAAGAATTGTCAGAGCTCCCTATGGGTGGCAAAAGAAATGCTGCAGCCCATAGGGATCTCCTGGAACCCCAATACCCTGGGTACCTCAGTACCATATACTAGGGAATTATAGGGGTGTTCCAGTAAGCCAATGTAAATTGGTAAAAATGGTCACTAGCCTGTTAGTGACAATTTTGAAAGAAATGAGAGAGCATAACCACTGAGGTTCTGATTAGCAGAGCCTCAGTGAGACAGTTAGTCACTACACAGGTAACACATTCAGGCACACTTATGAGCACTGGGGCCCTGGGTTACCAGGGTCCCAGTGACACATACAACTAAAACAACATATATACAGTGAAAAATGGGGGTAACATGCCAGGCAAGATGGTACTTTCCTACACAACCCCCCCCCAAACGAAGGACAATAAGACTAGCCATGACCTGATGAGTCTTCATTGTCTAAGTGGAAATATCTGGAGAGTCCATCTGCATTGGAGTGGCTACTCCCAGGTCTATGTTCCACTGTATAGTCCATTCCCTGTAGGGATATGGACCACCTCAACAATTTAGGATTTTCACCTTTCATTTGTTTTAGCCAAAGTAGAGGTTTGTGGTCTGTCTGAACAATGAAGTGAGTGCCAAACAGGTATGGCCTCAACTTCTTCAGAGCCCAGACCACAGCAAAGGCCTCCCTCTCAATGGCAGACCAACGCTTTTCTCTAGGGGTCAACCTTCTACTAATAAAAGCAACCGGTTGATCCTGGCCCTCAGAATTAAGTTGTGATAGGACTGCCCCTACTCCTAATTCAGATGCATCAGTTTGGACATAGAATTTTTTAGAGTAACAAGGGCTTTTCAGGACAGGTGCAGAGCACATGGCCTGCTTCAGCTCCTCAAAAGCTTTCTGACAGTTTGCTGTCCATAATACCTTTTTAGGCATTTTCTTGGATGTGAGGTCATTAAGAGGGGCTGCAATGGAGCCATAGTTCTTAATGAACCTCCTGTAATACCCAGTGAGGCCTAGGAAGGCTCTCACCTGAGTCTGAGTGGTAGGGGGAACCCAATCAATAATTGTTTGGATTTTCCCCTGAAGTGGTGCAATCTGTTCCCCACCAACAAGGTGTCCCAGATAAACCACCTTACCCTACCCTATCTGGCACTTTGAAGCCTTGATAGTGAGGCCTGCCTTTTGCAGGGCCTCCAAAACTTTCCATAGGTGGACCAGGTGATCATCCCAGCTGGAGCTAAAGACAGCTATATCGTCCAAATATGCTGCACTGAAAGCTTCCAGCCCTTGCAGGACTGTGTTCACCAACCTCTGAAAAGTGGCAGGTGCATTTTTCAAACCAAAAGGCATTACAGTAAACTGGTAATGTCCTCCAATGGTAGAAAATGCAGTCTTAGGTTTAGCATCTTCTGATAATTTGATCTGCCAATACCCTGCAGTCAAATCAAAAGTGCTTAGATACTTGGCAGATGCCAGTGTATCTATAAGCTCATCTGCCCTGGGTATAGGGTGAGCATCAGTTTTGGTTACCAAGTTGAGACCTCTATAGTCTACACAAAACCGCATTTCCTTCTTTCCATCTTTAGAATTGGGTTTTGGTACCAGTACCACAGGAGAAGCCCATGGACTGTCAGAGTGCTCAACCACTCCTAGTTCCAACATTTTCTGAACTTCATGCTTTATGCAGTCCCTGACATGGTCAGGCTGCCTATAGATCTTACTTTTGACAGGTAAACTGTCTCCAGTATCTATAGTGTGCTCACACCAAGAAGTGGTGCCTGGCACAGTAGAGAAGAGTTCTGAAAATTGTCCTAGGAGATTTATGCAATGGTCTTTCTGCTCAGCAGTAAGACAATCTGCCAAAACTACACCTTCCACAAGAGCATCTTGTTCTGTGGAAGAGAAGAGATCAGGTAGAGGATCACTGTCTTCTTCCTGTCCCTCATCAGTTGCCATGAGCAGGGTGAGATCAGCCCTGTCATAGTAGGGTTTCAGGCGGTTGACATGGAGCACCCTAAGGGGACTCCTGGCAGTGCCTAAGTCAACCAAGTAGGTGACTTCACCCTTCTTTTCAACAATTGTGTGGGGTCCACTCCATTTATCTTGGAGTGCTCTTGGGGCCACAGGCTCCAAGACCCACACTTTCTGCCCTGGTTGGTACTGAACCAAAACAGCCTTCTGATCATGCCATTGCTTCTGGAGCTCTTGGCTGGCC
This sequence comes from Pleurodeles waltl, assembly GCF_031143425.1. Taxonomy (NCBI): domain Eukaryota; kingdom Metazoa; phylum Chordata; class Amphibia; order Caudata; family Salamandridae; genus Pleurodeles; species Pleurodeles waltl. Next base: position 714,586,514 of record NC_090448.1, read on the forward strand.
TGAAGGTTTTTACTGGCCTTTTTCATGTACTCAGCCATCCTTGATCTGAGGCCAAGTACATAATCCACAATATCCTGCTTAGGAGCTTTTAAAGGTTGTTCCCAACCCTCCTTTACAAGTGTGAGTGGACCCCTAACAGGGTGTCCAAAAAGAAGTTCAAAGGGGCTGAAGCCCACTCCTTTCTGGGGTACCTCCCTGTAGGCAAAAAGGAGGCATGGTAGAAGGATATCCCATCTCCTGCGGAGTTTTTCAGGGAGACCCATAATCATGCCTTTGAGAGTTTTATTAAATCTCTCCACCAGTCCATTTGTTTGTGGATGATAGGGTGTTGTGAACTTGTACGTTACACCACACTCCTTCCACATGGCCTTTAAGTATGCAGACATGAAATTGCTTCCTCTGTCTGATACTACTTCCTTTGGGAAGCCCACCCTGGAAAATATTCCCAGGAGGGCCTTTGCCACTGCAGGAGCTGTAGTGGCCCTTAAAGGAATTGCTTCAGGATATCTTGTGGCATGGTCCACTACCACCAAGATAAACCTATTGCCTGAAGCAGTAGGAGGGTCAAGGGGGCCAACTATGTCAACCCCTACCCTCTCAAAGGGAACCCCAACCACAGGCAGTGGAATAAGGGGTGCCTTTGGGGTGCCACCTGTCTTGCCACTGGCTTGACAGGTTTCACAGGACTTACAAAATTCCTTTGTGTCCTCAGACATCCTAGGCCAATGAAACAATGGAACCAATCTGTCCCAAGTTTTCATTTGACCCAGGTGCCCAGCTAGGGGAATGTCATGTGCCAGTGTTAGGAGGAACTTTCTGTACTCCTGAGGAATCACTAATCTCCTGGCAGCTCCAGGTTTAGGATCCCTATGCTCAGTGTACAAGAGGTTGTCCTCCCAGTAAACTCTGTGAGAGTCACTGACATCCCCATTAGCCTGTTTGACAGCTTGCTGTCTGAGACCCTCTAATGTGGGACAGGTTTGCTGTGCCACACTCAGCTCCTCTCTGGCAGGCCCCCCTTCACCCAAAAGCTCAGCAGTGTCTGCTTCCAGCTCCTCTGGTGTAGGTTCTGCACAGGGAGGGAATTCTTCTTCCTCAGAAGTTGAATCCACTGTAGAGGGAGGGATAGTAGGAAGTGGTTTGCTTCTACTAGCCCTAGCTTTAGGGAGCACTTGGTCCATTGTTCCAGGATCCAAGCTTCCCTGTCCTTTTTGCTTTTTGGCCTGAGCCCTTGTCAAAGCAAAAATATGCCCTGGGATGCCCAGCATTGCTGCATGGGCCTCCAACTCCACATCTGACCAAGCTGATGTCTCCAAATCATTCCCTAATAGACAGTCTACAGGTAAATCTGAAGCTACCACAACTTTCTTTGGACCAGTTACCCCCCCCCAGTTGAGATTTACAACAGCCATGGGGTGGCTTTGTGTTATGTTGTGAGCATCGGTTACTTGGTACTGGTGTCCAAGTATGTGTTGTTCAGGGTGCACCAGTTTCTCAATCACCATTGTGACACTGGCACCTGTGTCCCTGTAGGCCTGGACCTCAACACCATTTATTAGGGTTAGTTGCTTGTACTTCTCCAAGTTATGGGGGCAAGCAACCAAAGTGGCTAAATCAATAGCCCCTTCAGAGACTAAAGTAGCCTCTGTGGTCTCCCTAATCAGACCAACCCCAACTAAGTTACCAAAAGTGAGCCCAGCTACTCCCTTGGATTGGCTATTAGTAGGTTTGCTCCCACCACCACTGCTAGTAGTAGGGACACTAGGGGTAGCAGTAGGGGTTGTAGTGGTAGGAGCAGTGGTGCCTTTCTTTGGACAACTGGGATCTGTTGTCCAATGGCCTTTTATTTTACATAAATAGCACCATGGTTTCTTTTCCTTGTTCTGATTAAAGGAGGATTTGGACCCACCACCCCCACCAGAGTGTTTTTGTGGGCCTGATGAAGACTCATTTTTAGATTTGTCCCCACCCTTGTCAGAAGACTTACCATCCTTCTTTTTGTTGCCATCTTTGTCACCCCCTGTATGAACTTTTCTGTTCACTCTTGTTCTGACCCATTTGTCTGCCTTCTTTCCCAATTCTTGGGGAGAGGTCAGATCAGAGTCCACCAAGTACTGGTGCAACAAATCAGACACACAATTATTAGGAATATGCTCTCTCAGGATCAAGTTATACAGGCTGTCATAATCAGTAACTTTACTGCCATGTAACCACCCCTCCAAGGCCTTCACTGAATGGTCAATGAAATCAACCCAGTCTTGTGAAGACTCCTTTTTGGTCTCTCTGAACTTTATCCTGTACTGTTCAGTGGTTAAGCCATAACCATCCAGGAGTGCATTCTTAAGAACTTGGAAATTATTAGCATCATTTTCTTTCACAGTAAGGAGCCTATCCCTACCTTTTCCACTAAATGATAGCCATAGGATAGCAGCCCACTGCCTTTGAGGGACATCCTGTACAACCCAGGCCCTCTCAAGTGCAGCAAACCACTTGTTAATGTCATCCCCCTCCTTATAAGGGGGAACTATCTTGTGCAGATTCCTGGAATCATGCTCTTTTGCAGGATGACTATGGGGAATACTGCTGCTGCCACCATGGGTATCTAAACCCAACTTCTGTCTTTCCTTCTCTAATTCAAAAGACTGTCTATCCAAATCCAGCTGTTGCTTTTTAAGCTTCAGTCTGGTTTGTTCCACCCTCAACTTATTGAGTTCCCTCTCTAACATTCTGTCATCAGGGTTGGTGGGAGGGACATTCCTAGAAACAGAGCTATGATGGGAATGAACAGAAGGAGACCTGTCCCTTACAGAAGCCACCCTAACAGCTTGGTTTACAGAAACATTACTACCAGTATGGTGAGAATAAATGCTTTTGCTATGATGTGAGACAACACTATTTATATGGTGTGGCTCATCATCATTACCATCTATGCTAGATTGTCTAGTAATGGGCAGGCTAGGAAGTTTCTTTCCTGAATCTTTTCCTGGGGGAGTCCCTGAATCAGATTGAGAACTATTAGGTACTTTTTCAACAGATGAGGCACCTATGGCCTTATCCTGTTCTCTAAGCATGTTAAGTAACAGTTCCAAGGAAGGATTCTTCCCTACACTCAAACCTCTCTCTATACAGAGACTCCTTGCTCTTTTCCAGCTAAGGTTGTCATATGCAAGTTTGGACAGATCAACATTTTGGCCTGTGCCAGACATTTTTAGAGAGAGTTAAAGTGATAGAAAAAGAGAAAAACGTTTTCAGAACTTTTTGGAAAGACAGAAAAAAACTTTTTAAACTTTTAAGAACTTTTTGAAAGTTTAGAAGTACTTTTCAGCACTTAGAAAAGAGTGAAAAGAGGAAATGCAAAACTTTTTGGCTATGTGTATAAACACTGACCTTGTTTTGTATATTTTTCTCTTATGAAAAGTACAATGACAAGAGTGGTAAGTAGTCTCAAGCACTCATCCCACCACTGCACAACCAATGTAGGAGGCTGGACTGGCTTGTAGTGAGTACCAAGGGGTACTTGCACCTTGCACCAGGCCCAGTTATCCCTTATTAGTGTATAGGGTGTCTAGCAGCTTAGGCTGATAGATAATGGTAGCTTAGCAGAGCAGCTTAGGCTGAACTAGGAGACGTGTGAAGCTACTACAGTACCACTTAGTGTCATATGCACAATATCATAAGAAAACACAATACACAGTTATACTAAAAATAAAGGTACTTTATTTTTATGACAATATGCCAAAGTATCTTAGAGTGTACCCTCAGTGAGAGGATAGGAAATATACACAAGATATATATACACAATAGCAAAAATATGCAGTATAGTCTTAGAAAACAGTGCAAACAATGTATAGTTACAATAGGATGCAATGGGGAAACATAGGGATAGGGGCAACACAAACCATATACTCCAAAAGTGGAATGCGAACCACGAATGGACCCCAAACCTATGTGACCTTGTAGAGGGTCGCTGGGACTATTAGAAAATAGTGAGAGTTAGAAAAATAACCCTCCCCAAGACCCTGAAAAGTGAGTGCAAAGTGCACTAAAGTTCCCCTAAGGACAAAATAGTCGTGTTAGAGGAATAATGCAGGAAAGACACAAACCAGCAATGCAACAACTGTGGATTTCCAATCTAGGGTACCTGTGGAACAAGGGGACCAAGTCCAAAAGTCACAAGCAAGTCGGAGATGGGCAGATGCCCAGGAAATGCCAGCTGCGGGTGCAAAGAAGCTTCTACTGGACAGAAGAAGCTGAGGTTTCTGCAGGAACAAAAAGGGCTAGAGACTTCCCCTTTGGTGGACGGATCCCGCTCGCCGTGAAGAGTCGTGCAGAAGTGTTTTCCCGCCGAAAGAACGCCAACAAGCCTTGCTAGCTGCAAATCGTGCGTTTGGCGTTTTTGGACGCTGCTGGGGCCCAGGAGGGACCAGGAGGTCGCAAATTGGACCTGAAGAGAGAGGGGACGTCGAGCAAGACAAAGAGCCCTCACTGAAGCAGGTAGCACCCGGAGAAGTGCCAGAAACAGGCACTACGAGGATGCGTGAAACGGTGCTCGCCGAAGTTGCACAAAGGAGTCCCACGTCGACGGAGACCAACTTAGAAAGTCGTGCAATGCAGGTTAGAGTGCCGTGGACCCAGGCTTGGCTGTGCACAAAGGATTTCCGCCGGAAGTGCACAGGGGCCGGAGTAGCTGCAAAGTCGCGGTTCCCAGCAATGCAGCCCAGCGAGGTGAGGCAAGGACTTACCTCCACCAAACTTGGGCTGAAGAGTCACTGGACTGTGGGGGTCACTTGGACAGAGTCGCTGGATTCGAGGGACCTCGCTCGTCGTGCTGAGAGGAGACCCAAGGGACCGGTAATGCAGCTTTTTGGTGCCTGCGGTTGCAGGGGGAAGATTCCGTCGACCCACAGGAGATTTCTTCGGAGCTTCTGGTGCAGAGAGGAGGCAGACTACCCCCACAGCATGCACAAGCAGGAAAACAGTCGAGAAGGCGGCAGGATCAGCGTTACAGAGTTGCAGTAGTCGTCTTTGCTACTATGTTGCAGGTTTGCAGGCTTCCAGCGCGGTCAGCAGTTGATTCCTTATCAGAAGGTGAAGAGAGAGATGCAGAGGAACTCGGATGAGCTCTTGCATTCGTTATCTGCAGTTTCCCCAGAGACAGAGACCCTAAATAGCCAGAAAAGAGGGTTTGGCTACCTAGGAGAGAGGATAGGCTACTAACACCTGAAGGAGCCTATCAGCAGGAGTCTCTGACGTCACCTGGTGGCACTGGCCACTCAGAGCAGTCCAGTGTGCCAGCAGCACCTCTGTTTCCAAGATGGCAGAGGTCTGGAGCACACTGGAGGAGCTCTGGACACCTCCCAGGGGAGGTGCAGGTCAGGGGAGTGGTCACTCCCCTTTCCTTTGTCCAGTTTCGTGCCAGAGCAGGGGCTAAGGGGTCCCTGAACCGGTGTAGACTGGCTTATGCAGAATTGGGCACCTCTGTGCCCAACAAAGCATTTCCAGAGGCTGGGGGAGGCTACTCCTCCCCTGCCTTCACACCATTTTCCAAAGGGAGAGGGTGTCACACCCTCTCTCAGAGGAAGTTCTTTGTTCTGCCATCCTGGGCCAGGCCTGGCTGGACCCCAGGAGGGCAGCTGCCTGTCTGAGGGGTTGGCAGCAGCAGCAGCTGCAGTGAAACCCCAGGAAGGGCAGTTTGGCAGTACCAGGGTCTGTGCTACAGACCACTGGGATCATGGGATTGTGCCAACTATGCCAGGATGGCATAGAGGGGGCAATTCCATGATCATAGACATGTTACATGGCCATATTCGGAGTTACCATTGTGAAGCTACATATAGGTAGTGACCTATATGTAGTGCACGCGTGTAATGGTGTCCCCGCACTCACAAAGTTCAGGGAATTGGCTCTGAACAATGTGGGGGCACCTTGGCTAGTGCCAGGGTGCCCACACACTAAGTAACTTTGCACCTAACCTTTACCAGGTAAAGGTTAGACATATAGGTGACTTATAAGTTACTTAAGTGCAGTGTAAAATGGCTGTGAAATAACGTGGACGTTATTTCACTCAGGCTGCAGTGGCAGGCCTGTGTAAGAATTGTCAGAGCTCCCTATGGGTGGCAAAAGAAATGCTGCAGCCCATAGGGATCTCCTGGAACCCCAATACCCTGGGTACCTCAGTACCATATACTAGGGAATTATAGGGGTGTTCCAGTAAGCCAATGTAAATTGGTAAAAATGGTCACTAGCCTGTTAGTGACAATTTTGAAAGAAATGAGAGAGCATAACCACTGAGGTTCTGATTAGCAGAGCCTCAGTGAGACAGTTAGTCACTACACAGGTAACACATTCAGGCACACTTATGAGCACTGGGGCCCTGGGTTACCAGGGTCCCAGTGACACATACAACTAAAACAACATATATACAGTGAAAAATGGGGGTAACATGCCAGGCAAGATGGTACTTTCCTACACAACCCCCCCCCAAACGAAGGACAATAAGACTAGCCATGACCTGATGAGTCTTCATTGTCTAAGTGGAAATATCTGGAGAGTCCATCTGCATTGGAGTGGCTACTCCCAGGTCTATGTTCCACTGTATAGTCCATTCCCTGTAGGGATATGGACCACCTCAACAATTTAGGATTTTCACCTTTCATTTGTTTTAGCCAAAGTAGAGGTTTGTGGTCTGTCTGAACAATGAAGTGAGTGCCAAACAGGTATGGCCTCAACTTCTTCAGAGCCCAGACCACAGCAAAGGCCTCCCTCTCAATGGCAGACCAACGCTTTTCTCTAGGGGTCAACCTTCTACTAATAAAAGCAACCGGTTGATCCTGGCCCTCAGAATTAAGTTGTGATAGGACTGCCCCTACTCCTAATTCAGATGCATCAGTTTGGACATAGAATTTTTTAGAGTAACAAGGGCTTTTCAGGACAGGTGCAGAGCACATGGCCTGCTTCAGCTCCTCAAAAGCTTTCTGACAGTTTGCTGTCCATAATACCTTTTTAGGCATTTTCTTGGATGTGAGGTCATTAAGAGGGGCTGCAATGGAGCCATAGTTCTTAATGAACCTCCTGTAATACCCAATGAGGCCTAGGAAGGCTCTCACCTGAGTCTGAGTGGTAGGGGGAACCCAATCAATAATTGTTTGGATTTTCCCCTGAAGTGGTGCAATCTGTTCCCCACCAACAAGGTGTCCCAGATAAACCACCTTACCCTGCCCTATCTGGCACTTTGAAGCCTTGATAGTGAGGCCTGCCTTTTGCAGGGCCTCCAAAACTTTCCATAGGTGGACCAGGTGATCATCCCAGCTGGAGCTAAAGACAGCTATATCGTCCAAATATGCTGCACTGAAAGCTTCCAGCCCTTGCAGGACTGTGTTCACCAACCTCTGAAAAGTGTCAGGTGCATTTTTCAAACCAAAAGGCATTACAGTAAACTGGTAATGTCCTCCAATGGTAGAAAATGCAGTCTTAGGTTTAGCATCTTCTGATAATTTGATCTGCCAATACCCTGCAGTCAAATCAAAAGTGCTTAGATACTTGGCAGATGCCAGTGTATCTATAAGCTCATCTGCCCTGGGTATAGGGTGAGCATCAGTTTTGGTTACCAAGTTGAGACCTCTATAGTCTACACAAAACCGCATTTCCTTCTTTCCATCTTTAGAATTGGGTTTTGGTACCAGTACCACAGGAGAAGCCCATGGACTGTCAGAGTGCTCAACCACTCCTAGTTCCAACATTTTCTGAACTTCATGCTTTATGCAGTCCCTGACATGGTCAGGCTGCCTATAGATCTTACTTTTGACAGGTAAACTGTCTCCAGTATCTATAGTGTGCTCACACCAAGAAGTGGTGCCTGGCACAGTAGAGAAGAGTTCTGAAAATTGTCCTAGGAGATTTATGCAATGGTCTTTCTGCTCAGCAGTAAGACAATCTGCCAAAACTACACCTTCCACAAGAGCATCTTGTTCTGTGGAAGAGAAGAGATCAGGTAGAGGATCACTGTCTTCTTCCTGTCCCTCATCAGTTGCCATGAGCAGGGTGAGATCAGCCCTGTCATAGTAGGGTTTCAGGCGGTTGACATGGAGCACCCTAAGGGGACTCCTGGCAGTGCCTAAGTCAACCAAGTAGGTGACTTCACCCTTCTTTTCAACAATTGTGTGGGGTCCACTCCATTTATCTTGGAGTGCTCTTGGGGCCACAGGCTCCAAGACCCACACTTTCTGCCCTGGTTGGTACTGAACCAAAACAGCCTTCTGATCATGCCATTGCTTCTGGAGCTCTTGGCTGGCCTGAAGGTTTTTACTGGCCTTTTTCATGTACTCAGCCATCCTTGATCTGAGGCCAAGTACATAATCCACAATATCCTGCTTAGGAGCTTTTAAAGGTTGTTCCCAACCCTCCTTTACAAGTGTGAGTGGACCCCTAACAGGGTGTCCAAAAAGAAGTTCAAAGGGGCTGAAGCCCACTCCTTTCTGGGGTACCTCCCTGTAGGCAAAAAGGAGGCATGGTAGAAGGATATCCCATCTCCTGCGGAGTTTTTCAGGGAGACCCATAATCATGCCTTTGAGAGTTTTATTAAATCTCTCAACCAGTCCATTTGTTTGTGGATGATAGGGTGTTGTGAACTTGTACGTTACACCACACTCCTTCCACATGGCCTTTAAGTATGCAGACATGAAATTGCTTCCTCTGTCTGATACTACTTCCTTTGGGAAGCCCACCCTGGAAAATATTCCCAGGAGGGCCTTTGCCACTGCAGGAGCTTTAGTGGCCCTTAAAGGAATTGCTTCAGGATATCTTGTGGCATGGTCCACTACCACCAAGATAAACCTATTGCCTGAAGCAGTAGGAGGGTCAAGGGGGCCAACTATGTCAACCCCTACCCTCTCAAAGGGAACCCCAACCACAGGCAGTGGAATAAGGGGTGCCTTTGGGGTGCCACCTGTCTTGCCACTGGCTTGACAGGTTTCACAGGACTTACAAAATTCCTTTGTGTCCTCAGACATCCTAGGCCAATGAAACAATGGAACCAATCTGTCCCAAGTTTTCATTTGACCCAGGTGCCCAGCTAGGGGAATGTCATGTGCCAGTGTTAGGAGGAACTTTCTGTACTCCTGAGGAATCACTAATCTCCTGGCAGCTCCAGGTTTAGGATCCCTATGCTCAGTGTACAAGAGGTTGTCCTCCCAGTAAACTCTGTGAGAGTCACTGACATCCCCATTAGCCTGTTTGACAGCTTGCTGTCTGAGACCCTCTAATGTGGGACAGGTTTGCTGTGCCACACTCAGCTCCTCTCTGGCAGGCCCCCCTTCACCCAAAAGCTCAGCAGTGTCTGCTTCCAGCTCCTCTGGTGTAGGTTCTGCACAGGGAGGGAATTCTTCTTCCTCAGAAGTTGAATCCACTGTAGAGGGAGGGATAGTAGGAAGTGGTTTGCTTCTACTAGCCCTAGCTTTAGGGAGCACTTGGTCCATTGTTCCAGGATCCAAGCTTCCCTGTCCTTTTTGCTTTTTGGCCTGAGCCCTTGTCAAAGCAAAAATATGCCCTGGGATGCCCAGTATTGCTGCATGGGCCTCCAACTCCACATCTGACCAAGCTGATGTCTCCAAATCATTCCCTAATAGACAGTCTACAGGTAAATCTGAAGCTACCACAACTTTCTTTGGACCAGTTACCCCCCCCCAGTTGAGATTTACAACAGCCATGGGGTGGCTTTGTGTTATGTTGTGAGCATCGGTTACTTGGTACTGGTGTCCAAGTATGTGTTGTTCAGGGTGCACCAGTTTCTCAATCACCATTGTGACACTGGCACCTGTGTCCCTGTAGGCCTGGACCTCAACACCATTTATTAGGGTTAGTTGCTTGTACTTCTCCAAGTTATGGGGGCAAGCAACCAAAGTGGCTAAATCAATAGCCCCTTCAGAGACTAAAGTAGCCTCTGTGGTCTCCCTAATCAGACCAACCCCAACTAAGTTACCAAAAGTGAGCCCAGCTACTCCCTTGGATTGGCTATTAGTAGGTTTGCTCCCACCACCACTGCTAGTAGTAGGGACACTAGGGGTAGCAGTAGGGGTTGTAGTGGTAGGAGCAGTGGTGCCTTTCTTTGGACAACTGGGATCTGTTGTCCAATGGCCTTTTATTTTACATAAATAGCACCATGGTTTCTTTTCCTTGTTCTGATTAAAGGAGGATTTGGACCCACCACCCCCACCAGAGTGTTTTTGTGGGCCTGATGAAGACTCATTTTTAGATTTGTCCCCACCCTTGTCAGAAGACTTACCATCCTTCTTTTTGTTGCCATCTTTGTCACCCCCTGTATGAACTTTTCTGTTCACTCTTGTTCTGACCCATTTGTCTGCCTTCTTTCCCAATTCTTGGGGAGAGGTCAGCTCAGAGTCCACCAAGTACTGGTGCAACAAATCAGACACACAATTATTAGGAATATGCTCTCTCAGGATCAAGTTATACAGGCTGTCATAATCAGTAACTTTACTGCCATGTAACCACCCCTCCAAGGCCTTCACTGAATGGTCAATGAAATCAACCCAGTCTTGTGAAGACTCCTTTTTGGTCTCTCTGAACTTTATCCTGTACTGTTCAGTGGTTAAGCCATAACCATCCAGGAGTGCATTCTTAAGAACTTGGAAATTATTAGCATCATTTTCTTTCACAGTAAGGAGCCTATCCCTACCTTTTCCACTAAATGATAGCCATAGGATAGCAGCCCACTGCCTTTGAGGGACATCCTGTACAACCCAGGCCCTCTCAAGTGCAGCAAACCACTTGTTAATGTCATCCCCCTCCTTATAAGGGGGAACTATCTTGTGCAGATTCCTGGAATCATGCTCTTTTGCAGGATGACTATGGGGAATACTGCTGCTGCCACCATGGGTATCTAAACCCAACTTCTGTCTTTCCTTCTCTAATTCAAAAGACTGTCTATCCAAATCCAGCTGTTGCTTTTTAAGCTTCAGTCTGGTTTGTTCCACCCTCAACTTATTGAGTTCCCTCTCTAACATTCTGTCATCAGGGTTGGTGGGAGGGACATTCCTAGAAACAGAGCTATGATGGGAATGAACAGAAGGAGACCTGTCCCTTACAGAAGCCACCCTAACAGCTTGGTTTACAGAAACATTACTACCAGTATGGTGAGAATAAATGCTTTTGCTATGATGTGAGACAACACTATTTATATGGTGTGGCTCATCATCATTACCATCTATGCTAGATTGTCTAGTAATGGGCAGGCTAGGAAGTTTCTTTCCTGAATCTTTTCCTGGGGGAGTCCCTGAATCAGATTGAGAACTATTAGGTACTTTTTCAACAGATGAGGCACCTATGGCCTTATCCTGTTCTCTAAGCATGTTAAGTAACAGTTCCAAGGAAGGATTCTTCCCTACACTCAAACCTCTCTCTATACAGAGACTCCTTGCTCTTTTCCAGCTAAGGTTGTCATATGCAAGTTTGGACAGATCAACATTTTGGCCTGTGCCAGACATTTTTAGAGAGAGTTAAAGTGATAGAAAAAGAGAAAAACGTTTTCAGAACTTTTTGGAAAGACAGAAAAAAACTTTTTAAACTTTTAAGAACTTTTTGAAAGTTTAGAAGTACTTTTCAGCACTTAGAAAAGAGTGAAAAGAGGAAATGCAAAACTTTTTGGCTATGTGTATAAACACTGACCTTGTTTTGTATATTTTTCTCTTATGAAAAGTACAATGACAAGAGTGGTAAGTAGTCTCAAGCACTCATCCCACCACTGCACAACCAATGTAGGAGGCTGGACTGGCTTGTAGTGAGTACCAAGGGGTACTTGCACCTTGCACCAGGCCCAGTTATCCCTTATTAGTGTATAGGGTGTCTAGCAGCTTAGGCTGATAGATAATGGTAGCTTAGCAGAGCAGCTTAGGCTGAACTAGGAGACGTGTGAAGCTACTACAGTACCACTTAGTGTCATATGCACAATATCATAAGAAAACACAATACACAGTTATACTAAAAATAAAGGTACTTTATTTTTATGACAATATGCCAAAGTATCTTAGAGTGTACCCTCAGTGAGAGGATAGGAAATATACACAAGATATATATACACAATAGCAAAAATATGCAGTATAGTCTTAGAAAACAGTGCAAACAATGTATAGTTACAATAGGATGCAATGGGGAAACATAGGGATAGGGGCAACACAAACCATATACTCCAAAAGTGGAATGCGAACCACGAATGGACCCCAAACCTATGTGACCTTGTAGAGGGTCACTGGGACTATTAGAAAATAGTGAGAGTTAGAAAAATAACCCTCCCCAAGACCCTGAAAAGTGAGTGCAAAGTGCACTAAAGTTCCCCTAAGGACAAAATAGTCGTGTTAGAGGAATAATGCAGGAAAGACACAAACCAGCAATGCAACAACTGTGGATTTCCAATCTAGGGTACCTGTGGAACAAGGGGACCAAGTCCAAAAGTCACAAGCAAGTCGGAGATGGGCAGATGCCCAGGAAATGCCAGCTGCGGGTGCAAAGAAGCTTCTACTGGACAGAAGAAGCTGAGGTTTCTGCAGGAACAAAAAGGGCTAGAGACTTCCCCTTTGGTGGACGGATCCCTCTCGCCGTGGAGAGTCGTGCAGAAGTGTTTTCCCGCCGAAAGAACGCCAACAAGCCTTGCTAGCTGCAAATCGTGCGTTTGGCGTTTTTGGACGCTGCTGGGGCCCAGGAGGGACCAGGAGGTCGCAAATTGGACCTGAAGAGAGAGGGGACGTCGAGCAAGACAAAGAGCCCTCACTGAAGCAGGTAGCACCCGGAGAAGTGCCAGAAACAGGCACTACGAGGATGCGTGAAACGGTGCTCGCCGAAGTTGCACAAAGGAGTCCCACGTCGACGGAGACCAACTTAGAAAGTCGTGCAATGCAGGTTAGAGTGCCGTGGACCCAGGCTTGGCTGTGCACAAAGGATTTCCGCCGGAAGTGCACAGGGGCCGGAGTAGCTGCAAAGTCGCGGTTCCCAGCAATGCAGCCCAGCGAGGTGAGGCAAGGACTTACCTCCACCAAACTTGGGCTGAAGAGTCACTGGACTGTGGGGGTCACTTGGACAGAGTTGCTGGAGTCGAGGGACCTCGCTCGTCGTGCTGAGAGGAGACCCAATGACCGGTAATGCAGCTTTTTGGTGCCTGCGGTTGCAGGGGGAAGATTCCGTCGACCCACAGGAGATTTCTTCGGAGCTTCTGGTGCAGAGAGGAGGCAGACTACCCCCACAGCATGCACAAGCAGGAAAACAGTCGAGAAGGCGGCAGGATCAGCGTTACAGAGTTGCAGTAGTCGTCTTTGCTACTATGTTGCAGGTTTGCAGGCTTCCAGCGCGGTCAGCAGTCGATTCCTTATCAGAAGGTGAAGAGAGAGATGCAGAGGAACTCGGATGAGCTCTTGCATTCGTTATCTGCAGTTTCCCCAGAGACAGAGACCCTAAATAGCCAGAAAAGAGGGTTTGGCTACCTAGGAGAGAGGATAGGCTACTAACACCTGAAGGAGCCTATCAGCAGGAGTCTCTGACGTCACCTGGTGGCACTGGCCACTCAGAGCAGTCCAGTGTGCCAGCAGCACCTCTGTTTCCAAGATGGCAGAGGTCTGGAGCACACTGGAGGAGCTCTGGACACCTCCCAGGGGAGGTGCAGGTCAGGGGAGTGGTCACTCCCCTTTCCTTTGTCCAGTTTCGTGCCAGAGCAGGGGCTAAGGGGTCCCTGAACCGGTGTAGACTGGCTTATGCAGAATTGGGCACCTCTGTGCCCAACAAAGCATTTCCAGAGGCTGGGGGAGGCTACTCCTCCCCTGCCTTCACACCATTTTCCAAAGGGAGAGGGTGTCACACCCTCTCTCAGAGGAAGTTCTTTGTTCTGCCATCCTGGGCCAGGCCTGGCTGGACCCCAGGAGGGCAGCTGCCTGTCTGAGGGGTTGGCAGCAGCAGCAGCTGAGGGGAAACCCCAGGAAGGGCAGTTTGGCAGTACCAGGGTCTGTGCTACAGACCACTGGGATCATGGGATTGTGCCAACTATGCCAGGATGGCATAGAGGGGGCAATTCCATGATCATAGACATGTTACATGGCCATATTCGGAGTTACCATTGTGAAGCTACATATAGGTAGTGACCTATATGTAGTGCACGCGTGTAATGGTGTCCCCGCACTCACAAAGTTCAGGGAATTGGCTCTGAACAATGTGGGGGCACCTTGGCTAGTGCCAGGGTGCCCACACACTAAGTAACTTTGCACCTAACCTTTACCAGGTAAAGGTTAGACATATAGGTGACTTATAAGTTACTTAAGTGCAGTGTAAAATGGCTGTGAAATAACGTGGACGTTATTTCACTCAGGCTGCAGTGGCAGGCCTGTGTAAGAATTGTCAGAGCTCCCTATGGGTGGCAAAAGAAATGCTGCAGCCCATAGGGATCTCCTGGAACCCCAATACCCTGGGTACCTCAGTACCATATACTAGGGAATTATAGGGGTGTTCCAGTAAGCCAATGTAAATTGGTAAAAATGGTCACTAGCCTGTTAGTGACAATTTTGAAAGAAATGAGAGAGCATAACCACTGAGGTTCTGATTAGCAGAGCCTCAGTGAGACAGTTAGTCACTACACAGGTAACACATTCAGGCACACTTATGAGCACTGGGGCCCTGGGTTACCAGGGTCCCAGTGACACATACAACTAAAACAACATATATACAGTGAAAAATGGGGGTAACATGCCAGGCAAGATGGTACTTTCCTACACAACCCCCCCCCAAACGAAGGACAATAAGACTAGCCATGACCTGATGAGTCTTCATTGTCTAAGTGGAAATATCTGGAGAGTCCATCTGCATTGGAGTGGCTACTCCCAGGTCTATGTTCCACTGTATAGTCCATTCCCTGTAGGGATATGGACCACCTCAACAATTTAGGATTTTCACCTTTCATTTGTTTTAGCCAAAGTAGAGGTTTGTGGTCTGTCTGAACAATGAAGTGAGTGCCAAACAGGTATGGCCTCAACTTCTTCAGAGCCCAGACCACAGCAAAGGCCTCCCTCTCAATGGCAGACCAACGCTTTTCTCTAGGGGTCAACCTTATACTAATAAAAGCAACCGGTTGATCCTGGCCCTCAGAATTAAGTTGTGATAGGACTGCCCCTACTCCTAATTCAGATGCATCAGTTTGGACATAGAATTTTTTAGAGTAACAAGGGCTTTTCAGGACAGGTGCAGAGCACATGGCCTGCTTCAGCTCCTCAAAAGCTTTCTGACAGTTTGCTGTCCATAATACCTTTTTAGGCATTTTCTTGGATGTGAGGTCATTAAGAGGGGCTGCAATGGAGCCATAGTTCTTAACGAACCTCCTGTAATACCCAGTGAGGCCTAGGAAGGCTCTCACCTGAGTCTGAGTGGTAGGGGGAACCCAATCAATAATTGTTTGGATTTTCCCCTGAAGTGGTGCAATCTGTTCCCCACCAACAAGGTGTCCCAGATAAACCACCTTACCCTGCCCTATCTGGCACTTTGAAGCCTTGATAGTGAGGCCTGCCTTTTGCAGGGCCTCCAAAACTTTCCATAGGTGGACCAGGTGATCATCCCAGCTGGAGCTAAAGACAGCTATATCGTCCAAATATGCTGCACTGAAAGCTTCCAGCCCTTGCAGGACTGTGTTCACCAACCTCTGAAAAGTGGCAGGTGCATTTTTCAAACCAAAAGGCATTACAGTAAACTGGTAATGTCCTCCAATGGTAGAAAATGCAGTCTTAGGTTTAGCATCTTCTGATAATTTGATCTGCCAATACCCTGCAGTCAAATCAAAAGTGCTTAGATACTTGGCAGATGCCAGTGTATCTATAAGCTCATCTGCCCTGGGTATAGGGTGAGCATCAGTTTTGGTTACCAAGTTGAGACCTCTATAGTCTACACAAAACCGCATTTCCTTCTTTCCATCTTTAGAATTGGGTTTTGGTACCAGTACCACAGGAGAAGCCCATGGACTGTCAGAGTGCTCAACCACTCCTAGTTCCAACATTTTCTGAACTTCATGCTTTATGCAGTCCCTGACATGGTCAGGCTGCCTATAGATCTTACTTTTGACAGGTAAACTGTCTCCAGTATCTATAGTGTGCTCACACCAAGAAGTGGTGCCTGGCACAGTAGAGAAGAGTTCTGAAAATTGTCCTAGGAGATTTATGCAATGGTCTTTCTGCTCAGCAGTAAGACAATCTGCCAAAACTACACCTTCCACAAGAGCATCTTGTTCTGTGGAAGAGAAGAGATCAGGTAGAGGATCACTGTCTTCTTCCTGTCCCTCATCAGTTGCCATGAGCAGGGTGAGATCAGCCCTGTCATAGTAGGGTTTCAGGCGGTTGACATGGAGCACCCTAAGGGGACTCCTGGCAGTGCCTAAGTCAACCAAGTAGGTGACTTCACCCTTCTTTTCAACAATTGTGTGGGGTCCACTCCATTTATCTTGGAGTGCTCTTGGGGCCACAGGCTCCAAGACCCACACTTTCTGCCCTGGTTGGTACTGAACCAAAACAGCCTTCTGATCATGCCATTGCTTCTGGAGCTCTTGGCTGGCCTGAAGGTTTTTACTGGCCTTTTTCATGTACTCAGCCATCCTTGATCTGAGGCCAAGTACATAATCCACAATATCCTGCTTAGGAGCTTTTAAAGGTTGTTCCCAACCCTCCTTTACAAGTGTGAGTGGACCCCTAACAGGGTGTCCAAAAAGAAGTTCAAAGGGGCTGAAGCCCACTCCTTTCTGGGGTACCTCCCTGTAGGCAAAAAGGAGGCATGGTAGAAGGATATCCCATCTCCTGCGGAGTTTTTCAGGGAGACCCATAATCATGCCTTTGAGAGTTTTATTAAATCTCTCCACCAGTCCATTTGTTTGTGGATGATAGGGTGTTGTGAACTTGTACGTTACACCACACTCCTTCCACATGGCCTTTAAGTATGCAGACATGAAATTGCTTCCTCTGTCTGATACTACTTCCTTTGGGAAGCCCACCCTGGAAAATATTCCCAGGAGGGCCTTTGCCACTGCAGGAGCTGTAGTGGCCCTTAAAGGAATTGCTTCAGGATATCTTGTGGCATGGTCCACTACCACCAAGATAAACCTATTGCCTGAAGCAGTAGGAGGGTCAAGGGGGCCAACTATGTCAACCCCTACCCTCTCAAAGGGAACCCCAACCACAGGCAGTGGAATAAGGGGTGCCTTTGGGGTGCCACCTGTCTTGCCACTGGCTTGACAGGTTTCACAGGACTTACAAAATTCCTTTGTGTCCTCAGACATCCTAGGCCAATGAAACAATGGAACCAATCTGTCCCAAGTTTTCATTTGACCCAGGTGCCCAGCTAGGGGAATGTCATGTGCCAGTGTTAGGAGGAACTTTCTGTACTCCTGAGGAATCACTAATCTCCTGGCAGCTCCAGGTTTAGGATCCCTATGCTCAGTGTACAAGAGGTTGTCCTCCCAGTAAACTCTGTGAGAGTCACTGACATCCCCATTAGCCTGTTTGACAGCTTGCTGTCTGAGACCCTCTAATGTGGGACAGGTTTGCTGTGCCACACTCAGCTCCTCTCTGGCAGGCCCCCCTTCACCCAAAAGCTCAGCAGTGTCTGCTTCCAGCTCCTCTGGTGTAGGTTCTGCACAGGGAGGGAATTCTTCTTCCTCAGAAGTTGAATCCACTGTAGAGGGAGGGATAGTAGGAAGTGGTTTGCTTCTACTAGCCCTAGCTTTAGGGAGCACTTGGTCCATTGTTCCAGGATCCAAGCTTCCCTGTCCTTTTTGCTTTTTGGCCTGAGCCCTTGTCAAAGCAAAAATATGCCCTGGGATGCCCAGCATTGCTGCATGGGCCTCCAACTCCACATCTGACCAAGCTGATGTCTCCAAATCATTCCCTAATAGACAGTCTACAGGTAAATCTGAAGCTACCACAACTTTCTTTGGACCAGTTACCCCCCCCCAGTTGAGATTTACAACAGCCATGGGGTGGCTTTGTGTTATGTTGTGAGCATCGGTTACTTGGTACTGGTGTCCAAGTATGTGTTGTTCAGGGTGCACCAGTTTCTCAATCACCATTGTGACACTGGCACCTGTGTCCCTGTAGGCCTGGACCTCAACACCATTTATTAGGGTTAGTTGCTTGTACTTCTCCAAGTTATGGGGGCAAGCAACCAAAGTGGCTAAATCAATAGCCCCTTCAGAGACTAAAGTAGCCTCTGTGGTCTCCCTAATCAGACCAACCCCAACTAAGTTACCAAAAGTGAGCCCAGCTACTCCCTTGGATTGGCTATTAGTAGGTTTGCTCCCACCACCACTGCTAGTAGTAGGGACACTAGGGGTAGCAGTAGGGGTTGTAGTGGTAGGAGCAGTGGTGCCTTTCTTTGGACAACTGGGATCTGTTGTCCAATGGCCTTTTATTTTACATAAATAGCACCATGGTTTCTTTTCCTTGTTCTGATTAAAGGAGGATTTGGACCCACCACCCCCACCAGAGTGTTTTTGTGGGCCTGATGAAGACTCATTTTTAGATTTGTCCCCACCCTTGTCAGAAGACTTACCATCCTTCTTTTTGTTGCCATCTTTGTCACCCCCTGTATGAACTTTTCTGTTCACTCTTGTTCTGACCCATTTGTCTGCCTTCTTTCCCAATTCTTGGGGAGAGGTCAGATCAGAGTCCACCAAGTACTGGTGCAACAAATCAGACACACAATTATTAGGAATATGCTCTCTCAGGATCAAGTTATACAGGCTGTCATAATCAGTAACTTTACTGCCATGTAACCACCCCTCCAAGGCCTTCACTGAATGGTCAATGAAATCAACCCAGTCTTGTGAAGACTCCTTTTTGGTCTCTCTGAACTTTATCCTGTACTGTTCAGTGGTTAAGCCATAACCATCCAGGAGTGCATTCTTAAGAACTTGGAAATTATTAGCATCATTTTCTTTCACAGTAAGGAGCCTATCCCTACCTTTTCCACTAAATGATAGCCATAGGATAGCAGCCCACTGCCTTTGAGGGACATCCTGTACAACCCAGGCCCTCTCAAGTGCAGCAAACCACTTGTTAATGTCATCCCCCTCCTTATAAGGGGGAACTATCTTGTGCAGATTCCTGGAATCATGCTCTTTTGCAGGATGACTATGGGGAATACTGCTGCTGCCACCATGGGTATCTAAACCCAACTTCTGTCTTTCCTTCTCTAATTCAAAAGACTGTCTATCCAAATCCAGCTGTTGCTTTTTAAGCTTCAGTCTGGTTTGTTCCACCCTCAACTTATTGAGTTCCCTCTCTAACATTCTGTCATCAGGGTTGGTGGGAGGGACATTCCTAGAAACAGAGCTATGATGGGAATGAACAGAAGGAGACCTGTCCCTTACAGAAGCCACCCTAACAGCTTGGTTTACAGAAACATTACTACCAGTATGGTGAGAATAAATGCTTTTGCTATGATGTGAGACAACACTATTTATATGGTGTGGCTCATCATCATTACCTTCTATGCTAGATTGTCTAGTAATGGGCAGGCTAGGAAGTTTCTTTCCTGAATCTTTTCCTGGGGGAGTCCCTGAATCAGATTGAGAACTATTAGGTACTTTTTCAACAGATGAGGCACCTATGGCCTTATCCTGTTCTCTAAGCATGTTAAGTAACAGTTCCAAGGAAGGATTCTTCCCTACACTCAAACCTCTCTCTATACAGAGACTCCTTGCTCTTTTCCAGCTAAGGTTGTCATATGCAAGTTTGGACAGATCAACATTTTGGCCTGTGCCAGACATTTTTAGAGAGAGTTAAAGTGATAGAAAAAGAGAAAAACGTTTTCAGAACTTTTTGGAAAGACAGAAAAAAACTTTTTAAACTTTTAAGAACTTTTTGAAAGTTTAGAAGTACTTTTCAGCACTTAGAAAAGAGTGAAAAGAGGAAATGCAAAACTTTTTGGCTATGTGTATAAACACTGACCTTGTTTTGTATATTTTTCTCTTATGAAAAGTACAATGACAAGAGTGGTAAGTAGTCTCAAGCACTCATCCCACCACTGCACAACCAATGTAGGAGGCTGGACTGGCTTGTAGTGAGTACCAAGGGGTACTTGCACCTTGCACCAGGCCCAGTTATCCCTTATTAGTGTATAGGGTGTCTAGCAGCTTAGGCTGATAGATAATGGTAGCTTAGCAGAGCAGCTTAGGCTGAACTAGGAGACGTGTGAAGCTACTACAGTACCACTTAGTGTCATATGCACAATATCATAAGAAAACACAATACACAGTTATACTAAAAATAAAGGTGCTTTATTTTTATGACAATATGCCAAAGTATCTTAGAGTGTACCCTCAGTGAGAGGATAGGAAATATACACAAGATATATATACACAATAGCAAAAATATGCAGTATAGTCTTAGAAAACAGTGCAAACAATGTATAGTTACAATAGGATGCAATGGGGAAACATAGGGATAGGGGCAACACAAACCATATACTCCAAAAGTGGAATGCGAACCACGAATGGACCCCAAACCTATGTGACCTTGTAGAGGGTCGCTGGGACTATTAGAAAATAGTGAGAGTTAGAAAAATAACCCTCCCCAAGACCCTGAAAAGTGAGTGCAAAGTGCACTAAAGTTCCCCTAAGGACAAAATAGTCGTGTTAGAGGAATAATGCAGGAAAGACACAAACCAGCAATGCAACAACTGTGGATTTCCAATCTAGGGTACCTGTGGAACAAGGGGACCAAGTCCAAAAGTCACAAGCAAGTCGGAGATGGGCAGATGCCCAGGAAATGCCAGCTGCGGGTGCAAAGAAGCTTCTACTGGACAGAAGAAGCTGAGGTTTCTGCAGGAACAAAAAGGGCTAGAGACTTCCCCTTTGGTGGACGGATCCCGCTCGCCGTGAAGAGTCGTGCAGAAGTGTTTTCCCGCCGAAAGAACGCCAACAAGCCTTGCTAGCTGCAAATCGTGCGTTTGGCGTTTTTGGACGCTGCTGGGGCCCAGGAGGGACCAGGAGGTCGCAAATTGGACCTGAAGAGAGAGGGGACGTCGAGCAAGACAAAGAGCCCTCACTGAAGCAGGTAGCACCCGGAGAAGTGCCAGAAACAGGCACTACGAGGATGCGTGAAACGGTGCTCGCCGAAGTTGCACAAAGGAGTCCCACGTCGACGGAGACCAACTTAGAAAGTCGTGCAATGCAGGTTAGAGTGCCGTGGACCCAGGCTTGGCTGTGCACAAAGGATTTCCGCCGGAAGTGCACAGGGGCTGGAGTAGCTGCAAAGTCGCGGTTCCCAGCAATGCAGCCCAGCGAGGTGAGGCAAGGACTTACCTCCACCAAACTTGGGCTGAAGAGTCACTGGACTGTGGGGGTCACTTGGACAGAGTCGCTGGATTCAAGGGACCTCGCTCGTCGTGCTGAGAGGAGACCCAAGGGACCGGTAATGCAGCTTTTTGGTGCCTGCGGTTGCAGGGGGAAGATTCCGTCGACCCACAGGAGATTTCTTCGGAGCTTCTGGTGCAGAGAGGAGGCAGACTACCCCCACAGCATGCACAAGCAGGAAAACAGTCGAGAAGGCGGCAGGATCAGCGTTACAGAGTTGCAGTAGTCGTCTTTGCTACTATGTTGCAGGTTTGCAGGCTTCCAGCGCGGTCAGCAGTTGATTCCTTATCAGAAGGTGAAGAGAGAGATGCAGAGGAACTCGGATGAGCTCTTGCATTCGTTATCTGCAGTTTCCCCAGAGACAGAGACCCTAAATAGCCAGAAAAGAGGGTTTGGCTACCTAGGAGAGAGGATAGGCTACTAACACCTGAAGGAGCCTATCAGCAGGAGTCTCTGACGTCACCTGGTGGCACTGGCCACTCAGAGCAGTCCAGTGTGCCAGCAGCACCTCTGTTTCCAAGATGGCAGAGGTCTGGAGCACACTGGAGGAGCTCTGGACACCTCCCAGGGGAGGTGCAGGTCAGGGGAGTGGTCACTCCCCTTTCCTTTGTCCAGTTTCGTGCCAGAGCAGGGGCTAAGGGGTCCCTGAACCGGTGTAGACTGGCTTATGCAGAATTGGGCACCTCTGTGCCCAACAAAGCATTTCCAGAGGCTGGGGGAGGCTACTCCTCCCCTGCCTTCACACCATTTTCCAAAGGGAGAGGGTGTCACACCCTCTCTCAGAGGAAGTTCTTTGTTCTGCCATCCTGGGCCAGGCCTGGCTGGACCCCAGGAGGGCAGCTGCCTGTCTGAGGGGTTGGCAGCAGCAGCAGCTGCAGTGAAACCCCAGGAAGGGCAGTTTGGCAGTACCAGGGTCTGTGCTACAGACCACTGGGATCATGGGATTGTGCCAACTATGCCAGGATGGCATAGAGGGGGCAATTCCATGATCATAGACATGTTACATGGCCATATTCGGAGTTACCATTGTGAAGCTACATATAGGTAGTGACCTATATGTAGTGCACGCGTGTAATGGTGTCCCCGCACTCACAAAGTTCAGGGAATTGGCTCTGAACAATGTGGGGGCACCTTGGCTAGTGCCAGGGTGCCCACACACTAAGTAACTTTGCACCTAACCTTTACCAGGTAAAGGTTAGACATATAGGTGACTTATAAGTTACTTAAGTGCAGTGTAAAATGGCTGTGAAATAACGTGGACGTTATTTCACTCAGGCTGCAGTGGCAGGCCTGTGTAAGAATTGTCAGAGCTCCCTATGGGTGGCAAAAGAAATGCTGCAGCCCATAGGGATCTCCTGGAACCCCAATACCCTGGGTACCTCAGTACCATATACTAGGGAATTATAGGGGTGTTCCAGTAAGCCAATGTAAATTGGTAAAAATGGTCACTAGCCTGTTAGTGACAATTTTGAAAGAAATGAGAGAGCATAACCACTGAGGTTCTGATTAGCAGAGCCTCAGTGAGACAGTTAGTCACTACACAGGTAACACATTCAGGCACACTTATGAGCACTGGGGCCCTGGGTTACCAGGGTCCCAGTGACACATACAACTAAAACAACATATATACAGTGAAAAATGGGGGTAACATGCCAGGCAAGATGGTACTTTCCTACACAACCCCCCCCCAAACGAAGGACAATAAGACTAGCCATGACCTGATGAGTCTTCATTGTCTAAGTGGAAATATCTGGAGAGTCCATCTGCATTGGAGTGGCTACTCCCAGGTCTATGTTCCACTGTATAGTCCATTCCCTGTAGGGATATGGACCACCTCAACAATTTAGGATTTTCACCTTTCATTTGTTTTAGCCAAAGTAGAGGTTTGTGGTCTGTCTGAACAATGAAGTGAGTGCCAAACAGGTATGGCCTCAACTTCTTCAGAGCCCAGACCACAGCAAAGGCCTCCCTCTCAATGGCAGACCAACGCTTTTCTCTAGGGGTCAACCTTATACTAATAAAAGCAACCGGTTGATCCTGGCCCTCAGAATTAAGTTGTGATAGGACTGCCCCTACTCCTAATTCAGATGCATCAGTTTGGACATAGAATTTTTTAGAGTAACAAGGGCTTTTCAGGACAGGTGCAGAGCACATGGCCTGCTTCAGCTCCTCAAAAGCTTTCTGACAGTTTGCTGTCCATAATACCTTTTTAGGCATTTTCTTGGATGTGAGGTCATTAAGAGGGGCTGCAATGGAGCCATAGTTCTTAACGAACCTCCTGTAATACCCAGTGAGGCCTAGGAAGGCTCTCACCTGAGTCTGAGTGGTAGGGGGAACCCAATCAATAATTGTTTGGATTTTCCCCTGAAGTGGTGCAATCTGTTCCCCACCAACAAGGTGTCCCAGATAAACCACCTTACCCTGCCCTATCTGGCACTTTGAAGCCTTGATAGTGAGGCCTGCCTTTTGCAGGGCCTCCAAAACTTTCCATAGGTGGACCAGGTGATCATCCCAGCTGGAGCTAAAGACAGCTATATCGTCCAAATATGCTGCACTGAAAGCTTCCAGCCCTTGCAGGACTGTGTTCACCAACCTCTGAAAAGTGGCAGGTGCATTTTTCAAACCAAAAGGCATTACAGTAAACTGGTAATGTCCTCCAATGGTAGAAAATGCAGTCTTAGGTTTAGCATCTTCTGATAATTTGATCTGCCAATACCCTGCAGTCAAATCAAAAGTGCTTAGATACTTGGCAGATGCCAGTGTATCTATAAGCTCATCTGCCCTGGGTATAGGGTGAGCATCAGTTTTGGTTACCAAGTTGAGACCTCTATAGTCTACACAAAACCGCATTTCCTTCTTTCCATCTTTAGAATTGGGTTTTGGTACCAGTACCACAGGAGAAGCCCATGGACTGTCAGAGTGCTCAACCACTCCTAGTTCCAACATTTTCTGAACTTCATGCTTTATGCAGTCCCTGACATGGTCAGGCTGCCTATAGATCTTACTTTTGACAGGTAAACTGTCTCCAGTATCTATAGTGTGCTCACACCAAGAAGTGGTGCCTGGCACAGTAGAGAAGAGTTCTGAAAATTGTCCTAGGAGATTTATGCAATGGTCTTTCTGCTCAGCAGTAAGACAATCTGCCAAAACTACACCTTCCACAAGAGCATCTTGTTCTGTGGAAGAGAAGAGATCAGGTAGAGGATCACTGTCTTCTTCCTGTCCCTCATCAGTTGCCATGAGCAGGGTGAGATCAGCCCTGTCATAGTAGGGTTTCAGGCGGTTGACATGGAGCACCCTAAGGGGACTCCTGGCAGTGCCTAAGTCAACCAAGTAGGTGACTTCACCCTTCTTTTCAACAATTGTGTGGGGTCCACTCCATTTATCTTGGAGTGCTCTTGGGGCCACAGGCTCCAAGACCCACACTTTCTGCCCTGGTTGGTACTGAACCAAAACAGCCTTCTGATCATGCCATTGCTTCTGGAGCTCTTGGCTGGCCTGAAGGTTTTTACTGGCCTTTTTCATGTACTCAGCCATCCTTGATCTGAGGCCAAGTACATAATCCACAATATCCTGCTTAGGAGCTTTTAAAGGTTGTTCCCAACCCTCCTTTACAAGTGTGAGTGGACCCCTAACAGGGTGTCCAAAAAGAAGTTCAAAGGGGCTGAAGCCCACTCCTTTCTGGGGTACCTCCCTGTAGGCAAAAAGGAGGCATGGTAGAAGGATATCCCATCTCCTGCGGAGTTTTTCAGGGAGACCCATAATCATGCCTTTGAGAGTTTTATTAAATCTCTCCACCAGTCCATTTGTTTGTGGATGATAGGGTGTTGTGAACTTGTACGTTACACCACACTCCTTCCACATGGCCTTTAAGTATGCAGACATGAAATTGCTTCCTCTGTCTGATACTACTTCCTTTGGGAAGCCCACCCTGGAAAATATTCCCAGGAGGGCCTTTGCCACTGCAGGAGCTGTAGTGGCCCTTAAAGGAATTGCTTCAGGATATCTTGTGGCATGGTCCACTACCACCAAGATAAACCTATTGCCTGAAGCAGTAGGAGGGTCAAGGGGGCCAACTATGTCAACCCCTACCCTCTCAAAGGGAACCCCAACCACAGGCAGTGGAATAAGGGGTGCCTTTGGGGTGCCACCTGTCTTGCCACTGGCTTGACAGGTTTCACAGGACTTACAAAATTCCTTTGTGTCCTCAGACATCCTAGGCCAATGAAACAATGGAACCAATCTGTCCCAAGTTTTCATTTGACCCAGGTGCCCAGCTAGGGGAATGTCATGTGCCAGTGTTAGGAGGAACTTTCTGTACTCCTGAGGAATCACTAATCTCCTGGCAGCTCCAGGTTTAGGATCCCTATGCTCAGTGTACAAGAGGTTGTCCTCCCAGTAAACTCTGTGAGAGTCACTGACATCCCCATTAGCCTGTTTGACAGCTTGCTGTCTGAGACCCTCTAATGTGGGACAGGTTTGCTGTGCCACACTCAGCTCCTCTCTGGCAGGCCCCCCTTCACCCAAAAGCTCAGCAGTGTCTGCTTCCAGCTCCTCTGGTGTAGGTTCTGCACAGGGAGGGAATTCTTCTTCCTCAGAAGTTGAATCCACTGTAGAGGGAGGGATAGTAGGAAGTGGTTTGCTTCTACTAGCCCTAGCTTTAGGGAGCACTTGGTCCATTGTTCCAGGATCCAAGCTTCCCTGTCCTTTTTGCTTTTTGGCCTGAGCCCTTGTCAAAGCAAAAATATGCCCTGGGATGCCCAGCATTGCTGCATGGGCCTCCAACTCCACATCTGACCAAGCTGATGTCTCCAAATCATTCCCTAATAGACAGTCTACAGGTAAATCTGAAGCTACCACAACTTTCTTTGGACCAGTTACCCCCCCCCAGTTGAGATTTACAACAGCCATGGGGTGGCTTTGTGTTATGTTGTGAGCATCGGTTACTTGGTACTGGTGTCCAAGTATGTGTTGTTCAGGGTGCACCAGTTTCTCAATCACCATTGTGACACTGGCACCTGTGTCCCTGTAGGCCTGGACCTCAACACCATTTATTAGGGTTAGTTGCTTGTACTTCTCCAAGTTATGGGGGCAAGCAACCAAAGTGGCTAAATCAATAGCCCCTTCAGAGACTAAAGTAGCCTCTGTGGTCTCCCTAATCAGACCAACCCCAACTAAGTTACCAAAAGTGAGCCCAGCTACTCCCTTGGATTGGCTATTAGTAGGTTTGCTCCCACCACCACTGCTAGTAGTAGGGACACTAGGGGTAGCAGTAGGGGTTGTAGTGGTAGGAGCAGTGGTGCCTTTCTTTGGACAACTGGGATCTGTTGTCCAATGGCCTTTTATTTTACATAAATAGCACCATGGTTTCTTTTCCTTGTTCTGATTAAAGGAGGATTTGGACCCACCACCCCCACCAGAGTGTTTTTGTGGGCCTGATGAAGACTCATTTTTAGATTTGTCCCCACCCTTGTCAGAAGACTTACCATCCTTCTTTTTGTTGCCATCTTTGTCACCCCCTGTATGAACTTTTCTGTTCACTCTTGTTCTGACCCATTTGTCTGCCTTCTTTCCCAATTCTTGGGGAGAGGTCAGATCAGAGTCCACCAAGTACTGGTGCAACAAATCAGACACACAATTATTAGGAATATGCTCTCTCAGGATCAAGTTATACAGGCTGTCATAATCAGTAACTTTACTGCCATGTAACCACCCCTCCAAGGCCTTCACTGAATGGTCAATGAAATCAACCCAGTCTTGTGAAGACTCCTTTTTGGTCTCTCTGAACTTTATCCTGTACTGTTCAGTGGTTAAGCCATAACCATCCAGGAGTGCATTCTTAAGAACTTGGAAATTATTAGCATCATTTTCTTTCACAGTAAGGAGCCTATCCCTACCTTTTCCACTAAATGATAGCCATAGGATAGCAGCCCACTGCCTTTGAGGGACATCCTGTACAACCCAGGCCCTCTCAAGTGCAGCAAACCACTTGTTAATGTCATCCCCCTCCTTATAAGGGGGAACTATCTTGTGCAGATTCCTGGAATCATGCTCTTTTGCAGGATGACTATGGGGAATACTGCTGCTGCCACCATGGGTATCTAAACCCAACTTCTGTCTTTCCTTCTCTAATTCAAAAGACTGTCTATCCAAATCCAGCTGTTGCTTTTTAAGCTTCAGTCTGGTTTGTTCCACCCTCAACTTATTGAGTTCCCTCTCTAACATTCTGTCATCAGGGTTGGTGGGAGGGACATTCCTAGAAACAGAGCTATGATGGGAATGAACAGAAGGAGACCTGTCCCTTACAGAAGCCACCCTAACAGCTTGGTTTACAGAAACATTACTACCAGTATGGTGAGAATAAATGCTTTTGCTATGATGTGAGACAACACTATTTATATGGTGTGGCTCATCATCATTACCTTCTATGCTAGATTGTCTAGTAATGGGCAGGCTAGGAAGTTTCTTTCCTGAATCTTTTCCTGGGGGAGTCCCTGAATCAGATTGAGAACTATTAGGTACTTTTTCAACAGATGAGGCACCTATGGCCTTATCCTGTTCTCTAAGCATGTTAAGTAACAGTTCCAAGGAAGGATTCTTCCCTACACTCAAACCTCTCTCTATACAGAGACTCCTTGCTCTTTTCCAGCTAAGGTTGTCATATGCAAGTTTGGACAGATCAACATTTTGGCCTGTGCCAGACATTTTTAGAGAGAGTTAAAGTGATAGAAAAAGAGAAAAACGTTTTCAGAACTTTTTGGAAAGACAGAAAAAAACTTTTTAAACTTTTAAGAACTTTTTGAAAGTTTAGAAGTACTTTTCAGCACTTAGAAAAGAGTGAAAAGAGGAAATGCAAAACTTTTTGGCTATGTGTATAAACACTGACCTTGTTTTGTATATTTTTCTCTTATGAAAAGTACAATGACAAGAGTGGTAAGTAGTCTCAAGCACTCATCCCACCACTGCACAACCAATGTAGGAGGCTGGACTGGCTTGTAGTGAGTACCAAGGGGTACTTGCACCTTGCACCAGGCCCAGTTATCCCTTATTAGTGTATAGGGTGTCTAGCAGCTTAGGCTGATAGATAATGGTAGCTTAGCAGAGCAGCTTAGGCTGAACTAGGAGACGTGTGAAGCTACTACAGTACCACTTAGTGTCATATGCACAATATCATAAGAAAACACAATACACAGTTATACTAAAAATAAAGGTACTTTATTTTTATGACAATATGCCAAAGTATCTTAGAGTGTACCCTCAGTGAGAGGATAGGAAATATACACAAGATATATATACACAATAGCAAAAATATGCAGTATAGTCTTAGAAAACAGTGCAAACAATGTATAGTTACAATAGGATGCAATGGGGAAACATAGGGATAGGGGCAACACAAACCATATACTCCAAAAGTGGAATGCGAACCACGAATGGACCCCAAACCTATGTGACCTTGTAGAGGGTCGCTGGGACTATTAGAAAATAGTGAGAGTTAGAAAAATAACCCTCCCCAAGACCCTGAAAAGTGAGTGCAAAGTGCACTAAAGTTCCCCTAAGGACAAAATAGTCGTGTTAGAGGAATAATGCAGGAAAGACACAAACCAGCAATGCAACAACTGTGGATTTCCAATCTAGGGTACCTGTGGAACAAGGGGACCAAGTCCAAAAGTCACAAGCAAGTCGGAGATGGGCAGATGCCCAGGAAATGCCAGCTGCGGGTGCAAAGAAGCTTCTACTGGACAGAAGAAGCTGAGGTTTCTGCAGGAACAAAAAGGGCTAGAGACTTCCCCTTTGGTGGACGGATCCCGCTCGCCGTGAAGAGTCGTGCAGAAGTGTTTTCCCGCCGAAAGAACGCCAACAAGCCTTGCTAGCTGCAAATCGTGCGTTTGGCGTTTTTGGACGCTGCTGGGGCCCAGGAGGGACCAGGAGGTCGCAAATTGGACCTGAAGAGAGAGGGGACGTCGAGCAAGACAAAGAGCCCTCACTGAAGCAGGTAGCACCCGGAGAAGTGCCAGAAACAGGCACTACGAGGATGCGTGAAACGGTGCTCGCCGAAGTTGCACAAAGGAGTCCCACGTCGACGGAGACCAACTTAGAAAGTCGTGCAATGCAGGTTAGAGTGCCGTGGACCCAGGCTTGGCTGTGCACAAAGGATTTCCGCCGGAAGTGCACAGGGGCTGGAGTAGCTGCAAAGTCGCGGTTCCCAGCAATGCAGCCCAGCGAGGTGAGGCAAGGACTTACCTCCACCAAACTTGGGCTGAAGAGTCACTGGACTGTGGGGGTCACTTGGACAGAGTCGCTGGATTCAAGGGACCTCGCTCGTCGTGCTGAGAGGAGACCCAAGGGACCGGTAATGCAGCTTTTTGGTGCCTGCGGTTGCAGGGGGAAGATTCCGTCGACCCACAGGAGATTTCTTCGGAGCTTCTGGTGCAGAGAGGAGGCAGACTACCCCCACAGCATGCACAAGCAGGAAAACAGTCGAGAAGGCGGCAGGATCAGCGTTACAGAGTTGCAGTAGTCGTCTTTGCTACTATGTTGCAGGTTTGCAGGCTTCCAGCGCGGTCAGCAGTTGATTCCTTATCAGAAGGTGAAGAGAGAGATGCAGAGGAACTCGGATGAGCTCTTGCATTCGTTATCTGCAGTTTCCCCAGAGACAGAGACCCTAAATAGCCAGAAAAGAGGGTTTGGCTACCTAGGAGAGAGGATAGGCTACTAACACCTGAAGGAGCCTATCAGCAGGAGTCTCTGACGTCACCTGGTGGCACTGGCCACTCAGAGCAGTCCAGTGTGCCAGCAGCACCTCTGTTTCCAAGATGGCAGAGGTCTGGAGCACACTGGAGGAGCTCTGGACACCTCCCAGGGGAGGTGCAGGTCAGGGGAGTGGTCACTCCCCTTTCCTTTGTCCAGTTTCGTGCCAGAGCAGGGGCTAAGGGGTCCCTGAACCGGTGTAGACTGGCTTATGCAGAATTGGGCACCTCTGTGCCCAACAAAGCATTTCCAGAGGCTGGGGGAGGCTACTCCTCCCCTGCCTTCACACCATTTTCCAAAGGGAGAGGGTGTCACACCCTCTCTCAGAGGAAGTTCTTTGTTCTGCCATCCTGGGCCAGGCCTGGCTGGACCCCAGGAGGGCAGCTGCCTGTCTGAGGGGTTGGCAGCAGCAGCAGCTGCAGTGAAACCCCAGGAAGGGCAGTTTGGCAGTACCAGGGTCTGTGCTACAGACCACTGGGATCATGGGATTGTGCCAACTATGCCAGGATGGCATAGAGGGGGCAATTCCATGATCATAGACATGTTACATGGCCATATTCGGAGTTACCATTGTGAAGCTACATATAGGTAGTGACCTATATGTAGTGCACGCGTGTAATGGTGTCCCCGCACTCACAAAGTTCAGGGAATTGGCTCTGAACAATGTGGGGGCACCTTGGCTAGTGCCAGGGTGCCCACACACTAAGTAACTTTGCACCTAACCTTTACCAGGTAAAGGTTAGACATATAGGTGACTTATAAGTTACTTAAGTGCAGTGTAAAATGGCTGTGAAATAACGTGGACGTTATTTCACTCAGGCTGCAGTGGCAGGCCTGTGTAAGAATTGTCAGAGCTCCCTATGGGTGGCAAAAGAAATGCTGCAGCCCATAGGGATCTCCTGGAACCCCAATACCCTGGGTACCTCAGTACCATATACTAGGGAATTATAGGGGTGTTCCAGTAAGCCAATGTAAATTGGTAAAAATGGTCACTAGCCTGTTAGTGACAATTTTGAAAGAAATGAGAGAGCATAACCACTGAGGTTCTGATTAGCAGAGCCTCAGTGAGACAGTTAGTCACTACACAGGTAACACATTCAGGCACACTTATGAGCACTGGGGCCCTGGGTTACCAGGGTCCCAGTGACACATACAACTAAAACAACATATATACAGTGAAAAATGGGGGTAACATGCCAGGCAAGATGGTACTTTCCTACACAACCCCCCCCCAAACGAAGGACAATAAGACTAGCCATGACCTGATGAGTCTTCATTGTCTAAGTGGAAATATCTGGAGAGTCCATCTGCATTGGAGTGGCTACTCCCAGGTCTATGTTCCACTGTATAGTCCATTCCCTGTAGGGATATGGACCACCTCAACAATTTAGGATTTTCACCTTTCATTTGTTTTAGCCAAAGTAGAGGTTTGTGGTCTGTCTGAACAATGAAGTGAGTGCCAAACAGGTATGGCCTCAACTTCTTCAGAGCCCAGACCACAGCAAAGGCCTCCCTCTCAATGGCAGACCAACGCTTTTCTCTAGGGGTCAACCTTATACTAATAAAAGCAACCGGTTGATCCTGGCCCTCAGAATTAAGTTGTGATAGGACTGCCCCTACTCCTAATTCAGATGCATCAGTTTGGACATAGAATTTTTTAGAGTAACAAGGGCTTTTCAGGACAGGTGCAGAGCACATGGCCTGCTTCAGCTCCTCAAAAGCTTTCTGACAGTTTGCTGTCCATAATACCTTTTTAGGCATTTTCTTGGATGTGAGGTCATTAAGAGGGGCTGCAATGGAGCCATAGTTCTTAATGAACCTCCTGTAATACCCAGTGAGGCCTAGGAAGGCTCTCACCTGAGTCTGAGTGGTAGGGGGAACCCAATCAATAATTGTTTGGATTTTCCCCTGAAGTGGTGCAATCTGTTCCCCACCAACAAGGTGTCCCAGATAAACCACCTTACCCTGCCCTATCTGGCACTTTGAAGCCTTGATAGTGAGGCCTGCCTTTTGCAGGGCCTCCAAAACTTTCCATAGGTGGACCAGGTGATCATCCCAGCTGGAGCTAAAGACAGCTATATCGTCCAAATATGCTGCACTGAAAGCTTCCAGCCCTTGCAGGACTGTGTTCACCAACCTCTGAAAAGTGGCAGGTGCATTTTTCAAACCAAAAGGCATTACAGTAAACTGGTAATGTCCTCCAATGGTAGAAAATGCAGTCTTAGGTTTAGCATCTTCTGATAATTTGATCTGCCAATACCCTGCAGTCAAATCAAAAGTGCTTAGATACTTGGCAGATGCCAGTGTATCTATAAGCTCATCTGCCCTGGGTATAGGGTGAGCATCAGTTTTGGTTACCAAGTTGAGACCTCTATAGTCTACACAAAACCGCATTTCCTTCTTTCCATCTTTAGAATTGGGTTTTGGTACCAGTACCACAGGAGAAGCCCATGGACTGTCAGAGTGCTCAACCACTCCTAGTTCCAACATTTTCTGAACTTCATGCTTTATGCAGTCCCTGACATGGTCAGGCTGCCTATAGATCTTACTTTTGACAGGTAAACTGTCTCCAGTATCTATAGTGTGCTCACACCAAGAAGTGGTGCCTGGCACAGTAGAGAAGAGTTCTGAAAATTGTCCTAGGAGATTTATGCAATGGTCTTTCTGCTCAGCAGTAAGACAATCTGCCAAAACTACACCTTCCACAAGAGCATCTTGTTCTGTGGAAGAGAAGAGATCAGGTAGAGGATCACTGTCTTCTTCCTGTCCCTCATCAGTTGCCATGAGCAGGGTGAGATCAGCCCTGTCATAGTAGGGTTTCAGGCGGTTGACATGGAGCACCCTAAGGGGACTCCTGGCAGTGCCTAAGTCAACCAAGTAGGTGACTTCACCCTTCTTTTCAACAATTGTGTGGGGTCCACTCCATTTATCTTGGAGTGCTCTTGGGGCCACAGGCTCCAAGACCCACACTTTCTGCCCTGGTTGGTACTGAACCAAAACAGCCTTCTGATCATGCCATTGCTTCTGGAGCTCTTGGCTGGCCTGAAGGTTTTTACTGGCCTTTTTCATGTACTCAGCCATCCTTGATCTGAGGCCAAGTACATAATCCACAATATCCTGCTTAGGAGCTTTTAAAGGTTGTTCCCAACCCTCCTTTACAAGTGTGAGTGGACCCCTAACAGGGTGTCCAAAAAGAAGTTCAAAGGGGCTGAAGCCCACTCCTTTCTGGGGTACCTCCCTGTAGGCAAAAAGGAGGCATGGTAGAAGGATATCCCATCTCCTGCGGAGTTTTTCAGGGAGATCCATAATCATGCCTTTGAGAGTTTTATTAAATCTCTCAACCAGTCCATTTGTTTGTGGATGATAGGGTGTTGTGAACTTGTACGTTACACCACACTCCTTCCACATGGCCTTTAAGTATGCAGACATGAAATTGCTTCCTCTGTCTGATACTACTTCCTTTGGGAAGCCCACCCTGGAAAATATTCCCAGGAGGGCCTTTGCCACTGCAGGAGCTTTAGTGGCCCTTAAAGGAATTGCTTCAGGATATCTTGTGGCATGGTCCACTACCACCAAGATAAACCTATTGCCTGAAGCAGTAGGAGGGTCAAGGGGGCCAACTATGTCAACCCCTACCCTCTCAAAGGGAACCCCAACCACAGGCAGTGGAATAAGGGGTGCCTTTGGGGTGCCACCTGTCTTGCCACTGGCTTGACAGGTTTCACAGGACTTACAAAATTCCTTTGTGTCCTCAGACATCCTAGGCCAATGAAACAATGGAACCAATCTGTCCCAAGTTTTCATTTGACCCAGGTGCCCAGCTAGGGGAATGTCATGTGCCAGTGTTAGGAGGAACTTTCTGTACTCCTGAGGAATCACTAATCTCCTGGCAGCTCCAGGTTTAGGATCCCTATGCTCAGTGTACAAGAGGTTGTCCTCCCAGTAAACTCTGTGAGAGTCACTGACATCCCCATTAGCCTGTTTGACAGCTTGCTGTCT
Organism: Pleurodeles waltl; assembly: GCF_031143425.1. Taxonomy (NCBI): domain Eukaryota; kingdom Metazoa; phylum Chordata; class Amphibia; order Caudata; family Salamandridae; genus Pleurodeles; species Pleurodeles waltl. The sequence goes on from NC_090448.1 coordinate 714,620,637, forward strand.
GAGACCCTCTAATGTGGGACAGGTTTGCTGTGCCACACTCAGCTCCTCTCTGGCAGGCCCCCCTTCACCCAAAAGCTCAGCAGTGTCTGCTTCCAGCTCCTCTGGTGTAGGTTCTGCACAGGGAGGGAATTCTTCTTCCTCAGAAGTTGAATCCACTGTAGAGGGAGGGATAGTAGGAAGTGGTTTGCTTCTACTAGCCCTAGCTTTAGGGAGCACTTGGTCCATTGTTCCAGGATCCAAGCTTCCCTGTCCTTTTTGCTTTTTGGCCTGAGCCCTTGTCAAAGCAAAAATATGCCCTGGGATGCCCAGCATTGCTGCATGGGCCTCCAACTCCACATCTGACCAAGCTGATGTCTCCAAATCATTCCCTAATAGACAGTCTACAGGTAAATCTGAAGCTACCACAACTTTCTTTGGACCAGTTACCCCCCCCCAGTTGAGATTTACAACAGCCATGGGGTGGCTTTGTGTTATGTTGTGAGCATCGGTTACTTGGTACTGGTGTCCAAGTATGTGTTGTTCAGGGTGCACCAGTTTCTCAATCACCATTGTGACACTGGCACCTGTGTCCCTGTAGGCCTGGACCTCAACACCATTTATTAGGGTTAGTTGCTTGTACTTCTCCAAGTTATGGGGGCAAGCAACCAAAGTGGCTAAATCAATAGCCCCTTCAGAGACTAAAGTAGCCTCTGTGGTCTCCCTAATCAGACCAACCCCAACTAAGTTACCAAAAGTGAGCCCAGCTACTCCCTTGGATTGGCTATTAGTAGGTTTGCTCCCACCACCACTGCTAGTAGTAGGGACACTAGGGGTAGCAGTAGGGGTTGTAGTGGTAGGAGCAGTGGTGCCTTTCTTTGGACAACTGGGATCTGTTGTCCAATGGCCTTTTATTTTACATAAATAGCACCATGGTTTCTTTTCCTTGTTCTGATTAAAGGAGGATTTGGACCCACCACCCCCACCAGAGTGTTTTTGTGGGCCTGATGAAGACTCATTTTTAGATTTGTCCCCACCCTTGTCAGAAGACTTACCATCCTTCTTTTTGTTGCCATCTTTGTCACCCCCTGTATGAACTTTTCTGTTCACTCTTGTTCTGACCCATTTGTCTGCCTTCTTTCCCAATTCTTGGGGAGAGGTCAGATCAGAGTCCACCAAGTACTGGTGCAACAAATCAGACACACAATTATTAGGAATATGCTCTCTCAGGATCAAGTTATACAGGCTGTCATAATCAGTAACTTTACTGCCATGTAACCACCCCTCCAAGGCCTTCACTGAATGGTCAATGAAATCAACCCAGTCTTGTGAAGACTCCTTTTTGGTCTCTCTGAACTTTATCCTGTACTGTTCAGTGGTTAAGCCATAACCATCCAGGAGTGCATTCTTAAGAACTTGGAAATTATTAGCATCATTTTCTTTCACAGTAAGGAGCCTATCCCTACCTTTTCCACTAAATGATAGCCATAGGATAGCAGCCCACTGCCTTTGAGGGACATCCTGTACAACCCAGGCCCTCTCAAGTGCAGCAAACCACTTGTTAATGTCATCCCCCTCCTTATAAGGGGGAACTATCTTGTGCAGATTCCTGGAATCATGCTCTTTTGCAGGATGACTATGGGGAATACTGCTGCTGCCACCATGGGTATCTAAACCCAACTTCTGTCTTTCCTTCTCTAATTCAAAAGACTGTCTATCCAAATCCAGCTGTTGCTTTTTAAGCTTCAGTCTGGTTTGTTCCACCCTCAACTTATTGAGTTCCCTCTCTAACATTCTGTCATCAGGGTTGGTGGGAGGGACATTCCTAGAAACAGAGCTATGATGGGAATGAACAGAAGGAGACCTGTCCCTTACAGAAGCCACCCTAACAGCTTGGTTTACAGAAACATTACTACCAGTATGGTGAGAATAAATGCTTTTGCTATGATGTGAGACAACACTATTTATATGGTGTGGCTCATCATCATTACCATCTATGCTAGATTGTCTAGTAATGGGCAGGCTAGGAAGTTTCTTTCCTGAATCTTTTCCTGGGGGAGTCCCTGAATCAGATTGAGAACTATTAGGTACTTTTTCAACAGATGAGGCACCTATGGCCTTATCCTGTTCTCTAAGCATGTTAAGTAACAGTTCCAAGGAAGGATTCTTCCCTACACTCAAACCTCTCTCTATACAGAGACTCCTTGCTCTTTTCCAGCTAAGGTTGTCATATGCAAGTTTGGACAGATCAACATTTTGGCCTGTGCCAGACATTTTTAGAGAGAGTTAAAGTGATAGAAAAAGAGAAAAACGTTTTCAGAACTTTTTGGAAAGACAGAAAAAAACTTTTTAAACTTTTAAGAACTTTTTGAAAGTTTAGAAGTACTTTTCAGCACTTAGAAAAGAGTGAAAAGAGGAAATGCAAAACTTTTTGGCTATGTGTATAAACACTGACCTTGTTTTGTATATTTTTCTCTTATGAAAAGTACAATGACAAGAGTGGTAAGTAGTCTCAAGCACTCATCCCACCACTGCACAACCAATGTAGGAGGCTGGACTGGCTTGTAGTGAGTACCAAGGGGTACTTGCACCTTGCACCAGGCCCAGTTATCCCTTATTAGTGTATAGGGTGTCTAGCAGCTTAGGCTGATAGATAATGGTAGCTTAGCAGAGCAGCTTAGGCTGAACTAGGAGACGTGTGAAGCTACTACAGTACCACTTAGTGTCATATGCACAATATCATAAGAAAACACAATACACAGTTATACTAAAAATAAAGGTACTTTATTTTTATGACAATATGCCAAAGTATCTTAGAGTGTACCCTCAGTGAGAGGATAGGAAATATACACAAGATATATATACACAATAGCAAAAATATGCAGTATAGTCTTAGAAAACAGTGCAAACAATGTATAGTTACAATAGGATGCAATGGGGAAACATAGGGATAGGGGCAACACAAACCATATACTCCAAAAGTGGAATGCGAACCACGAATGGACCCCAAACCTATGTGACCTTGTAGAGGGTCACTGGGACTATTAGAAAATAGTGAGAGTTAGAAAAATAACCCTCCCCAAGACCCTGAAAAGTGAGTGCAAAGTGCACTAAAGTTCCCCTAAGGACAAAATAGTCGTGTTAGAGGAATAATGCAGGAAAGACACAAACCAGCAATGCAACAACTGTGGATTTCCAATCTAGGGTACCTGTGGAACAAGGGGACCAAGTCCAAAAGTCACAAGCAAGTCGGAGATGGGCAGATGCCCAGGAAATGCCAGCTGCGGGTGCAAAGAAGCTTCTACTGGACAGAAGAAGCTGAGGTTTCTGCAGGAACAAAAAGGGCTAGAGACTTCCCCTTTGGTGGACGGATCCCTCTCGCCGTGGAGAGTCGTGCAGAAGTGTTTTCCCGCCGAAAGAACGCCAACAAGCCTTGCTAGCTGCAAATCGTGCGTTTGGCGTTTTTGGACGCTGCTGGGGCCCAGGAGGGACCAGGAGGTCGCAAATTGGACCTGAAGAGAGAGGGGACGTCGAGCAAGACAAAGAGCCCTCACTGAAGCAGGTAGCACCCGGAGAAGTGCCAGAAACAGGCACTACGAGGATGCGTGAAACGGTGCTCGCCGAAGTTGCACAAAGGAGTCCCACGTCGACGGAGACCAACTTAGAAAGTCGTGCAATGCAGGTTAGAGTGCCGTGGACCCAGGCTTGGCTGTGCACAAAGGATTTCCGCCGGAAGTGCACAGGGGCCGGAGTAGCTGCAAAGTCGCGGTTCCCAGCAATGCAGCCCAGCGAGGTGAGGCAAGGACTTACCTCCACCAAACTTGGGCTGAAGAGTCACTGGACTGTGGGGGTCACTTGGACAGAGTCGCTGGAGTCGAGGGACCTCGCTCGTCGTGCTGAGAGGAGACCCAATGACCGGTAATGCAGCTTTTTGGTGCCTGCGGTTGCAGGGGGAAGATTCCGTCGACCCACAGGAGATTTCTTCGGAGCTTCTGGTGCAGAGAGGAGGCAGACTACCCCCACAGCATGCACAAGCAGGAAAACAGTCGAGAAGGCGGCAGGATCAGCGTTACAGAGTTGCAGTAGTCGTCTTTGCTACTATGTTGCAGGTTTGCAGGTTTGCAGGCTTCCAGCGCGGTCAGCAGTCGATTCCTTATCAGAAGGTGAAGAGAGAGATGCAGAGGAACTCGGATGAGCTCTTGCATTCGTTATCTGCAGTTTCCCCAGAGACAGAGACCCTAAATAGCCAGAAAAGAGGGTTTGGCTACCTAGGAGAGAGGATAGGCTACTAACACCTGAAGGAGCCTATCAGCAGGAGTCTCTGACGTCACCTGGTGGCACTGGCCACTCAGAGCAGTCCAGTGTGCCAGCAGCACCTCTGTTTCCAAGATGGCAGAGGTCTGGAGCACACTGGAGGAGCTCTGGACACCTCCCAGGGGAGGTGCAGGTCAGGGGAGTGGTCACTCCCCTTTCCTTTGTCCAGTTTCGTGCCAGAGCAGGGGCTAAGGGGTCCCTGAACCGGTGTAGACTGGCTTATGCAGAATTGGGCACCTCTGTGCCCAACAAAGCATTTCCAGAGGCTGGGGGAGGCTACTCCTCCCCTGCCTTCACACCATTTTCCAAAGGGAGAGGGTGTCACACCCTCTCTCAGAGGAAGTTCTTTGTTCTGCCATCCTGGGCCAGGCCTGGCTGGACCCCAGGAGGGCAGCTGCCTGTCTGAGGGGTTGGCAGCAGCAGCAGCTGCAGTGAAACCCCAGGAAGGGCAGTTTGGCAGTACCAGGGTCTGTGCTACAGACCACTGGGATCATGGGATTGTGCCAACTATGCCAGGATGGCATAGAGGGGGCAATTCCATGATCATAGACATGTTACATGGCCATATTCGGAGTTACCATTGTGAAGCTACATATAGGTAGTGACCTATATGTAGTGCACGCGTGTAATGGTGTCCCCGCACTCACAAAGTTCAGGGAATTGGCTCTGAACAATGTGGGGGCACCTTGGCTAGTGCCAGGGTGCCCACACACTAAGTAACTTTGCACCTAACCTTTACCAGGTAAAGGTTAGACATATAGGTGACTTATAAGTTACTTAAGTGCAGTGTAAAATGGCTGTGAAATAACGTGGACGTTATTTCACTCAGGCTGCAGTGGCAGGCCTGTGTAAGAATTGTCAGAGCTCCCTATGGGTGGCAAAAGAAATGCTGCAGCCCATAGGGATCTCCTGGAACCCCAATACCCTGGGTACCTCAGTACCATATACTAGGGAATTATAGGGGTGTTCCAGTAAGCCAATGTAAATTGGTAAAAATGGTCACTAGCCTGTTAGTGACAATTTTGAAAGAAATGAGAGAGCATAACCACTGAGGTTCTGATTAGCAGAGCCTCAGTGAGACAGTTAGTCACTACACAGGTAACACATTCAGGCACACTTATGAGCACTGGGGCCCTGGGTTACCAGGGTCCCAGTGACACATACAACTAAAACAACATATATACAGTGAAAAATGGGGGTAACATGCCAGGCAAGATGGTACTTTCCTACACAACCCCCCCCCCAAACGAAGGACAATAAGACTAGCCATGACCTGATGAGTCTTCATTGTCTAAGTGGAAATATCTGGAGAGTCCATCTGCATTGGAGTGGCTACTCCCAGGTCTATGTTCCACTGTATAGTCCATTCCCTGTAGGGATATGGACCACCTCAACAATTTAGGATTTTCACCTTTCATTTGTTTTAGCCAAAGTAGAGGTTTGTGGTCTGTCTGAACAATGAAGTGAGTGCCAAACAGGTATGGCCTCAACTTCTTCAGAGCCCAGACCACAGCAAAGGCCTCCCTCTCAATGGCAGACCAACGCTTTTCTCTAGGGGTCAACCTTATACTAATAAAAGCAACCGGTTGATCCTGGCCCTCAGAATTAAGTTGTGATAGGACTGCCCCTTACTCCTAATTCAGATGCATCAGTTTGGACATAGAATTTTTTAGAGTAACAAGGGCTTTTCAGGACAGGTGCAGAGCACATGGCCTGCTTCAGCTCCTCAAAAGCTTTCTGACAGTTTGCTGTCCATAATACCTTTTTAGGCATTTTCTTGGATGTGAGGTCATTAAGAGGGGCTGCAATGGAGCCATAGTTCTTAACGAACCTCCTGTAATACCCAGTGAGGCCTAGGAAGGCTCTCACCTGAGTCTGAGTGGTAGGGGGAACCCAATCAATAATTGTTTGGATTTTCCCCTGAAGTGGTGCAATCTGTTCCCCACCAACAAGGTGTCCCAGATAAACCACCTTACCCTGCCCTATCTGGCACTTTGAAGCCTTGATAGTGAGGCCTGCCTTTTGCAGGGCCTCCAAAACTTTCCATAGGTGGACCAGGTGATCATCCCAGCTGGAGCTAAAGACAGCTATATCGTCCAAATATGCTGCACTGAAAGCTTCCAGCCCTTGCAGGACTGTGTTCACCAACCTCTGAAAAGTGGCAGGTGCATTTTTCAAACCAAAAGGCATTACAGTAAACTGGTAATGTCCTCCAATGGTAGAAAATGCAGTCTTAGGTTTAGCATCTTCTGATAATTTGATCTGCCAATACCCTGCAGTCAAATCAAAAGTGCTTAGATACTTGGCAGATGCCAGTGTATCTATAAGCTCATCTGCCCTGGGTATAGGGTGAGCATCAGTTTTGGTTACCAAGTTGAGACCTCTATAGTCTACACAAAACCGCATTTCCTTCTTTCCATCTTTAGAATTGGGTTTTGGTACCAGTACCACAGGAGAAGCCCATGGACTGTCAGAGTGCTCAACCACTCCTAGTTCCAACATTTTCTGAACTTCATGCTTTATGCAGTCCCTGACATGGTCAGGCTGCCTATAGATCTTACTTTTGACAGGTAAACTGTCTCCAGTATCTATAGTGTGCTCACACCAAGAAGTGGTGCCTGGCACAGTAGAGAAGAGTTCTGAAAATTGTCCTAGGAGATTTATGCAATGGTCTTTCTGCTCAGCAGTAAGACAATCTGCCAAAACTACACCTTCCACAAGAGCATCTTGTTCTGTGGAAGAGAAGAGATCAGGTAGAGGATCACTGTCTTCTTCCTGTCCCTCATCAGTTGCCATGAGCAGGGTGAGATCAGCCCTGTCATAGTAGGGTTTCAGGCGGTTGACATGGAGCACCCTAAGGGGACTCCTGGCAGTGCCTAAGTCAACCAAGTAGGTGACTTCACCCTTCTTTTCAACAATTGTGTGGGGTCCACTCCATTTATCTTGGAGTGCTCTTGGGGCCACAGGCTCCAAGACCCACACTTTCTGCCCTGGTTGGTACTGAACCAAAACAGCCTTCTGATCATGCCATTGCTTCTGGAGCTCTTGGCTGGCCTGAAGGTTTTTACTGGCCTTTTTCATGTACTCAGCCATCCTTGATCTGAGGCCAAGTACATAATCCACAATATCCTGCTTAGGAGCTTTTAAAGGTTGTTCCCAACCCTCCTTTACAAGTGTGAGTGGACCCCTAACAGGGTGTCCAAAAAGAAGTTCAAAGGGGCTGAAGCCCACTCCTTTCTGGGGTACCTCCCTGTAGGCAAAAAGGAGGCATGGTAGAAGGATATCCCATCTCCTGCGGAGTTTTTCAGGGAGACCCATAATCATGCCTTTGAGAGTTTTATTAAATCTCTCCACCAGTCCATTTGTTTGTGGATGATAGGGTGTTGTGAACTTGTACGTTACACCACACTCCTTCCACATGGCCTTTAAGTATGCAGACATGAAATTGCTTCCTCTGTCTGATACTACTTCCTTTGGGAAGCCCACCCTGGAAAATATTCCCAGGAGGGCCTTTGCCACTGCAGGAGCAGGAGCTGTAGTGGCCCTTAAAGGAATTGCTTCAGGATATCTTGTGGCATGGTCCACTACCACCAAGATAAACCTATTGCCTGAAGCAGTAGGAGGGTCAAGGGGGCCAACTATGTCAACCCCTACCCTCTCAAAGGGAACCCCAACCACAGGCAGTGGAATAAGGGGTGCCTTTGGGGTGCCACCTGTCTTGCCACTGGCTTGACAGGTTTCACAGGACTTACAAAATTCCTTTGTGTCCTCAGACATCCTAGGCCAATGAAACAATGGAACCAATCTGTCCCAAGTTTTCATTTGACCCAGGTGCCCAGCTAGGGGAATGTCATGTGCCAGTGTTAGGAGGAACTTTCTGTACTCCTGAGGAATCACTAATCTCCTGGCAGCTCCAGGTTTAGGATCCCTATGCTCAGTGTACAAGAGGTTGTCCTCCCAGTAAACTCTGTGAGAGTCACTGACATCCCCATTAGCCTGTTTGACAGCTTGCTGTCTGAGACCCTCTAATGTGGGACAGGTTTGCTGTGCCACACTCAGCTCCTCTCTGGCAGGCCCCCCTTCACCCAAAAGCTCAGCAGTGTCTGCTTCCAGCTCCTCTGGTGTAGGTTCTGCACAGGGAGGGAATTCTTCTTCCTCAGAAGTTGAATCCACTGTAGAGGGAGGGATAGTAGGAAGTGGTTTGCTTCTACTAGCCCTAGCTTTAGGGAGCACTTGGTCCATTGTTCCAGGATCCAAGCTTCCCTGTCCTTTTTGCTTTTTGGCCTGAGCCCTTGTCAAAGCAAAAATATGCCCTGGGATGCCCAGCATTGCTGCATGGGCCTCCAACTCCACATCTGACCAAGCTGATGTCTCCAAATCATTCCCTAATAGACAGTCTACAGGTAAATCTGAAGCTACCACAACTTTCTTTGGACCAGTTACCCCCCCCCAGTTGAGATTTACAACAGCCATGGGGTGGCTTTGTGTTATGTTGTGAGCATCGGTTACTTGGTACTGGTGTCCAAGTATGTGTTGTTCAGGGTGCACCAGTTTCTCAATCACCATTGTGACACTGGCACCTGTGTCCCTGTAGGCCTGGACCTCAACACCATTTATTAGGGTTAGTTGCTTGTACTTCTCCAAGTTATGGGGGCAAGCAACCAAAGTGGCTAAATCAATAGCCCCTTCAGAGACTAAAGTAGCCTCTGTGGTCTCCCTAATCAGACCAACCCCAACTAAGTTACCAAAAGTGAGCCCAGCTACTCCCTTGGATTGGCTATTAGTAGGTTTGCTCCCACCACCACTGCTATTAGTAGGGACACTAGGGGTAGCAGTAGGGGTTGTAGTGGTAGGAGCAGTGGTGCCTTTCTTTGGACAACTGGGATCTGTTGTCCAATGGCCTTTTATTTTACATAAATAGCACCATGGTTTCTTTTCCTTGTTCTGATTAAAGGAGGATTTGGACCCACCACCCCCACCAGAGTGTTTTTGTGGGCCTGATGAAGACTCATTTTTAGATTTGTCCCCACCCTTGTCAGAAGACTTACCATCCTTCTTTTTGTTGCCATCTTTGTCACCCCCTGTATGAACTTTTCTGTTCACTCTTGTTCTGACCCATTTGTCTGCCTTCTTTCCCAATTCTTGGGGAGAGGTCAGATCAGAGTCCACCAAGTACTGGTGCAACAAATCAGACACACAATTATTAGGAATATGCTCTCTCAGGATCAAGTTATACAGGCTGTCATAATCAGTAACTTTACTGCCATGTAACCACCCCTCCAAGGCCTTCACTGAATGGTCAATTAAATCAACCCAGTCTTGTGAAGACTCCTTTTTGGTCTCTCTGAACTTTATCCTGTACTGTTCAGTGGTTAAGCCATAACCATCCAGGAGTGCATTCTTAAGAACTTGGAAATTATTAGCATCATTTTATTTCACAGTAAGGAGCCTATCCCTACCTTTTCCACTAAATGATAGCCATAGGATAGCAGCCCACTGCCTTTGAGGGACATCCTGTACAACCCAGGCCCTCTCAAGTGCAGCAAACCACTTGTTAATGTCATCCCCCTCCTTATAAGGGGGAACTATCTTGTGCAGATTCCTGGAATCATGCTCTTTTGCAGGATGACTATGGGGAATACTGCTGCTGCCACCATGGGTATCTAAACCCAACTTCTGTCTTTCCTTCTCTAATTCAAAAGACTGTCTATCCAAATCCAGCTGTTGCTTTTTAAGCTTCAGTCTGGTTTGTTCCACCCTCAACTTATTGAGTTCCCTCTCTAACATTCTGTCATCAGGGTTGGTGGGAGGGACATTCCTAGAAACAGAGCTATGATGGGAATGAACAGAAGGAGACCTGTCCCTTACAGAAGCCACCCTAACAGCTTGGTTTACAGAAACATTACTACCAGTATGGTGAGAATAAATGCTTTTGCTATGATGTGAGACAACACTATTTATATGGTGTGGCTCATCATCATTACCATCTATGCTAGATTGTCTAGTAATGGGCAGGCTAGGAAGTTTCTTTCCTGAATCTTTTCCTGGGGGAGTCCCTGAATCAGATTGAGAACTATTAGGTACTTTTTCAACAGATGAGGCACCTATGGCCTTATCCTGTTCTCTAAGCATGTTAAGTAACAGTTCCAAGGAAGGATTCTTCCCTACACTCAAACCTCTCTCTATACAGAGACTCCTTGCTCTTTTCCAGCTAAGGTTGTCATATGCAAGTTTGGACAGATCAACATTTTGGCCTGTGCCAGACATTTTTAGAGAGAGTTAAAGTGATAGAAAAAGAGAAAAACGTTTTCAGAACTTTTTGGAAAGACAGAAAAAAACTTTTAAAACTTTTAAGAACTTTTTGAAAGTTTAGAAGTACTTTTCAGCACTTAGAAAAGAGTGAAAAGAGGAAATGCAAAACTTTTTGGCTATGTGTATAAACACTGACCTTGTTTTGTATATTTTTCTCTTATGAAAAGTACAATGACAAGAGTGGTAAGTAGTCTCAAGCACTCATCCCACCACTGCACAACCAATGTAGGAGGCTGGACTGGCTTGTAGTGAGTACCAAGGGGTACTTGCACCTTGCACCAGGCCCAGTTATCCCTTATTAGTGTATAGGGTGTCTAGCAGCTTAGGCTGATAGATAATGGTAGCTTAGCAGAGCAGCTTAGGCTGAACTAGGAGACGTGTGAAGCTACTACAGTACCACTTAGTGTCATATGCACAATATCATAAGAAAACACAATACAGAGTTATACTAAAAATAAAGGTACTTTATTTTTATGACAATATGCCAAAGTATCTTAGAGTGTACCCTCAGTGAGAGGATAGGAAATATACACAAGATATATATACACAATAGCAAAAATATGCAGTATAGTCTTAGAAAACAGTGCAAACAATGTATAGTTACAATAGGATGCAATGGGGAAACATAGGGATAGGGGCAACACAAACCATATACTCCAAAAGTGGAATGCGAACCACGAATGGACCCCAAACCTATGTGACCTTGTAGAGGGTCGCTGGGATTATTAGAAAATAGTGAGAGTTAGAAAAATAACCCTCCCCAAGACCCTGAAAAGTGAGTGCAAAGTGCACTAAAGTTCCCCTAAGGACAAAATAGTCGTGTTAGAGGAATAATGCAGGAAAGACACAAACCAGCAATGCAACAACTGTGGATTTCCAATCTAGGGTACCTGTGGAACAAGGGGACCAAGTCCAAAAGTCACAAGCAAGTCGGAGATGGGCAGATGCCCAGGAAATGCCAGCTGCGGGTGCAAAGAAGCTTCTACTGGACAGAAGAAGCTGAGGTTTCTGCAGGAACAAAAAGGGCTAGAGACTTCCCCTTTGGTGGACGGATCCCACTCGCCGTGGAGAGTCGTGCAGAAGTGTTTTCCCGCCGAAAGAACGCCAACAAGCCTTGCTAGCTGCAAATCGTGCGTTTGGCGTTTTTGGACGCTGCTGGGGCCCAGGAGGGACCAGGAGGTCGCAAATTGGACCTGAAGAGAGAGGGGACGTCGAGCAAGACAAAGAGCCCTCACTGAAGCAGGTAGCACCCGGAGAAGTGCCAGAAACAGGCACTACGAGGATGCGTGAAACGGTGCTCGCCGAAGTTGCACAAAGGAGTCCCACGTCGACGGAGACCAACTTAGAAAGTCGTGCAATGCAGGTTAGAGTGCCGTGGACCCAGGCTTGGCTGTGCACAAAGGATTTCCGCCGGAAGTGCACAGGGGCCGGAGTAGCTGCAAAGTCGCGGTTCCCAGCAATGCAGCCCAGCGAGGTGAGGCAAGGACTTACCTCCACCAAACTTGGGCTGAAGAGTCACTGGACTGTGGGGGTCACTTGGACAGAGTCGCTGGATTCGAGGGACCTCGCTCGTCGTGCTGAGAGGAGACCCAAGGGACCGGTAATGCAGCTTTTTGGTGCCTGCGGTTGCAGGGGGAAGATTCCGTCGACCCACAGGAGATTTCTTCGGAGCTTCTGGTGCAGAGAGGAGGCAGACTACCCCCACAGCATGCACAAGCAGGAAAACAGTCGAGAAGGCGGCAGGATCAGCGTTACAGAGTTGCAGTAGTCGTCTTTGCTACTATGTTGCAGGTTTGCAGGCTTCCAGCGCGGTCAGCAGTCGATTCCTTATCAGAAGGTGAAGAGAGAGATGCAGAGGAACTCGGATGAGCTCTTGCATTCGTTATCTGCAGTTTCCCCAGAGACAGAGACCCTAAATAGCCAGAAAAGAGGGTTTGGCTACCTAGGAGAGAGGATAGGCTACTAACACCTGAAGGAGCCTATCAGCAGGAGTCTCTGACGTCACCTGGTGGCACTGGCCACTCAGAGCAGTCCAGTGTGCCAGCAGCACCTCTGTTTCCAAGATGGCAGAGGTCTGGAGCACACTGGAGGAGCTCTGGACACCTCCCAGGGGAGGTGCAGGTCAGGGGAGTGGTCACTCCCCTTTCCTTTGTCCAGTTTCGCGCCAGAGCAGGGGCTAAGGGGTCCCTGAACCGGTGTAGACTGGCTTATGCAGAATTGGGCACCTCTGTGCCCAACAAAGCATTTCCAGAGGCTGGGGGAGGCTACTCCTCCCCTGCCTTCACACCATTTTCCAAAGGGAGAGGGTGTCACACCCTCTCTCAGAGGAAGTTCTTTGTTCTGCCATCCTGGGCCAGGCCTGGCTGGACCCCAGGAGGGCAGCTGCCTGTCTGAGGGGTTGGCAGCAGCAGCAGCTGCAGTGAAACCCCAGGAAGGGCAGTTTGGCAGTACCAGGGTCTGTGCTACAGACCACTGGGATCATGGGATTGTGCCAACTATGCCAGGATGGCATAGAGGGGGCAATTCCATGATCATAGACATGTTACATGGCCATATTCGGAGTTACCATTGTGAAGCTACATATAGGTAGTGACCTATATGTAGTGCACGCGTGTAATGGTGTCCCCGCACTCACAAAGTTCAGGGAATTGGCTCTGAACAATGTGGGGGCACCTTGGCTAGTGCCAGGGTGCCCACACACTAAGTAACTTTGCACCTAACCTTTACCAGGTAAAGGTTAGACATATAGGTGACTTATAAGTTACTTAAGTGCAGTGTAAAATGGCTGTGAAATAACGTGGACGTTATTTCACTCAGGCTGCAGTGGCAGGCCTGTGTAAGAATTGTCAGAGCTCCCTATGGGTGGCAAAAGAAATGCTGCAGCCCATAGGGATCTCCTGGAACCCCAATACCCTGGGTACCTCAGTACCATATACTAGGGAATTATAGGGGTGTTCCAGTAAGCCAATGTAAATTGGTAAAAATGGTCACTAGCCTGTTAGTGACAATTTTGAAAGAAATGAGAGAGCATAACCACTGAGGTTCTGATTAGCAGAGCCTCAGTGAGACAGTTAGTCACTACACAGGTAACACATTCAGGCACACTTATGAGCACTGGGGCCCTGGGTTACCAGGGTCCCAGTGACACATACAACTAAAACAACATATATACAGTGAAAAATGGGGGTAACATGCCAGGCAAGATGGTACTTTCCTACACAACCCCCCCCCAAACGAAGGACAATAAGACTAGCCATGACCTGATGAGTCTTCATTGTCTAAGTGGAAATATCTGGAGAGTCCATCTGCATTGGAGTGGCTACTCCCAGGTCTATGTTCCACTGTATAGTCCATTCCCTGTAGGGATATGGACCACCTCAACAATTTAGGATTTTCACCTTTCATTTGTTTTAGCCAAAGTAGAGGTTTGTGGTCTGTCTGAACAATGAAGTGAGTGCCAAACAGGTATGGCCTCAACTTCTTCAGAGCCCAGACCACAGCAAAGGCCTCCCTCTCAATGGCAGACCAACGCTTTTCTCTAGGGGTCAACCTTATACTAATAAAAGCAACCGGTTGATCCTGGCCCTCAGAATTAAGTTGTGATAGGACTGCCCCTACTCCTAATTCAGATGCATCAGTTTGGACATAGAATTTTTTAGAGTAACAAGGGCTTTTCAGGACAGGTGCAGAGCACATGGCCTGCTTCAGCTCCTCAAAAGCTTTCTGACAGTTTGCTGTCCATAATACCTTTTTAGGCATTTTCTTGGATGTGAGGTCATTAAGAGGGGCTGCAATGGAGCCATAGTTCTTAATGAACCTCCTGTAATACCCAGTGAGGCCTAGGAAGGCTCTCACCTGAGTCTGAGTGGTAGGGGGAACCCAATCAATAATTGTTTGGATTTTCCCCTGAAGTGGTGCAATCTGTTCCCCACCAACAAGGTGTCCCAGATAAACCACCTTACCCTGCCCTATCTGGCACTTTGAAGCCTTGATAGTGAGGCCTGCCTTTTGCAGGGCCTCCAAAACTTTCCATAGGTGGACCAGGTGATCATCCCAGCTGGAGCTAAAGACAGCTATATCGTCCAAATATGCTGCACTGAAAGCTTCCAGCCCTTGCAGGACTGTGTTCACCAACCTCTGAAAAGTGGCAGGTGCATTTTTCAAACCAAAAGGCATTACAGTAAACTGGTAATGTCCTCCAATGGTAGAAAATGCAGTCTTAGGTTTAGCATCTTCTGATAATTTGATCTGCCAATACCCTGCAGTCAAATCAAAAGTGCTTAGATACTTGGCAGATGCCAGTGTATCTATAAGCTCATCTGCCCTGGGTATAGGGTGAGCATCAGTTTTGGTTACCAAGTTGAGACCTCTATAGTCTACACAAAACCGCATTTCCTTCTTTCCATCTTTAGAATTGGGTTTTGGTACCAGTACCACAGGAGAAGCCCATGGACTGTCAGAGTGCTCAACCACTCCTAGTTCCAACATTTTCTGAACTTCATGCTTTATGCAGTCCCTGACATGGTCAGGCTGCCTATAGATCTTACTTTTGACAGGTAAACTGTCTCCAGTATCTATAGTGTGCTCACACCAAGAAGTGGTGCCTGGCACAGTAGAGAAGAGTTCTGAAAATTGTCCTAGGAGATTTATGCAATGGTCTTTCTGCTCAGCAGTAAGACAATCTGCCAAAACTACACCTTCCACAAGAGCATCTTGTTCTGTGGAAGAGAAGAGATCAGGTAGAGGATCACTGTCTTCTTCCTGTCCCTCATCAGTTGCCATGAGCAGGGTGAGATCAGCCCTGTCATAGTAGGGTTTCAGGCGGTTGACATGGAGCACCCTAAGGGGACTCCTGGCAGTGCCTAAGTCAACCAAGTAGGTGACTTCACCCTTCTTTTCAACAATTGTGTGGGGTCCACTCCATTTATCTTGGAGTGCTCTTGGGGCCACAGGCTCCAAGACCCACACTTTCTGCCCTGGTTGGTACTGAACCAAAACAGCCTTCTGATCATGCCATTGCTTCTGGAGCTCTTGGCTGGCCTGAAGGTTTTTACTGGCCTTTTTCATGTACTCAGCCATCCTTGATCTGAGGCCAAGTACATAATCCACAATATCCTGCTTAGGAGCTTTTAAAGGTTGTTCCCAACCCTCCTTTACAAGTGTGAGTGGACCCCTAACAGGGTGTCCAAAAAGAAGTTCAAAGGGGCTGAAGCCCACTCCTTTCTGGGGTACCTCCCTGTAGGCAAAAAGGAGGCATGGTAGAAGGATATCCCATCTCCTGCGGAGTTTTTCAGGGAGACCCATAATCATGCCTTTGAGAGTTTTATTAAATCTCTCCACCAGTCCATTTGTTTGTGGATGATAGGGTGTTGTGAACTTGTACGTTACACCACACTCCTTCCACATGGCCTTTAAGTATGCAGACATGAAATTGCTTCCTCTGTCTGATACTACTTCCTTTGGGAAGCCCACCCTGGAAAATATTCCCAGGAGGGCCTTTGCCACTGCAGGAGCTGTAGTGGCCCTTAAAGGAATTGCTTCAGGATATCTTGTGGCATGGTCCACTACCACCAAGATAAACCTATTGCCTGAAGCAGTAGGAGGGTCAAGGGGGCCAACTATGTCAACCCCTACCCTCTCAAAGGGAACCCCAACCACAGGCAGTGGAATAAGGGGTGCCTTTGGGGTGCCACCTGTCTTGCCACTGGCTTGACAGGTTTCACAGGACTTACAAAATTCCTTTGTGTCCTCAGACATCCTAGGCCAATGAAACAATGGAACCAATCTGTCCCAAGTTTTCATTTGACCCAGGTGCCCAGCTAGGGGAATGTCATGTGCCAGTGTTAGGAGGAACTTTCTGTACTCCTGAGGAATCACTAATCTCCTGGCAGCTCCAGGTTTAGGATCCCTATGCTCAGTGTACAAGAGGTTGTCCTCCCAGTAAACTCTGTGAGAGTCACTGACATCCCCATTAGCCTGTTTGACAGCTTGCTGTCTGAGACCCTCTAATGTGGGACAGGTTTGCTGTGCCACACTCAGCTCCTCTCTGGCAGGCCCCCCTTCACCCAAAAGCTCAGCAGTGTCTGCTTCCAGCTCCTCTGGTGTAGGTTCTGCACAGGGAGGGAATTCTTCTTCCTCAGAAGTTGAATCCACTGTAGAGGGAGGGATAGTAGGAAGTGGTTTGCTTCTACTAGCCCTAGCTTTAGGGAGCACTTGGTCCATTGTTCCAGGATCCAAGCTTCCCTGTCCTTTTTGCTTTTTGGCCTGAGCCCTTGTCAAAGCAAAAATATGCCCTGGGATGCCCAGCATTGCTGCATGGGCCTCCAACTCCACATCTGACCAAGCTGATGTCTCCAAATCATTCCCTAATAGACAGTCTACAGGTAAATCTGAAGCTACCACAACTTTCTTTGGACCAGTTACCCCCCCCCAGTTGAGATTTACAACAGCCATGGGGTGGCTTTGTGTTATGTTGTGAGCATCGGTTACTTGGTACTGGTGTCCAAGTATGTGTTGTTCAGGGTGCACCAGTTTCTCAATCACCATTGTGACACTGGCACCTGTGTCCCTGTAGGCCTGGACCTCAACACCATTTATTAGGGTTAGTTGCTTGTACTTCTCCAAGTTATGGGGGCAAGCAACCAAAGTGGCTAAATCAATAGCCCCTTCAGAGACTAAAGTAGCCTCTGTGGTCTCCCTAATCAGACCAACCCCAACTAAGTTACCAAAAGTGAGCCCAGCTACTCCCTTGGATTGGCTATTAGTAGGTTTGCTCCCACCACCACTGCTATTAGTAGGGACACTAGGGGTAGCAGTAGGGGTTGTAGTGGTAGGAGCAGTGGTGCCTTTCTTTGGACAACTGGGATCTGTTGTCCAATGGCCTTTTATTTTACATAAATAGCACCATGGTTTCTTTTCCTTGTTCTGATTAAAGGAGGATTTGGACCCACCACCCCCACCAGAGTGTTTTTGTGGGCCTGATGAAGACTCATTTTTAGATTTGTTCCCACCCTTGTCAGAAGACTTGCCATCCTTCTTTTTGTTGCCATCTTTGTCACCCCCTGTATGAACTTTTCTGTTCACTCTTGTTCTGACCCATTTGTCTGCCTTCTTTCCCAATTCTTGGGGAGAGGTCAGATCAGAGTCCACCAAGTACTGGTGCAACAAATCAGACACACAATTATTAGGAATATGCTCTCTCAGGATCAAGTTATACAGGCTGTCATAATCAGTAACTTTACTGCCATGTAACCACCCCTCCAAGGCCTTCACTGAATGGTCAATGAAATCAACCCAGTCTTGTGAAGACTCCTTTTTGGTCTCTCTGAACTTTATCCTGTACTGTTCAGTGGTTAAGCCATAACCATCCAGGAGTGCATTCTTAAGAACTTGGAAATTATTAGCATCATTTTCTTTCACAGTAAGGAGCCTATCCCTACCTTTTCCACTAAATGATAGCCATAGGATAGCAGCCCACTGCCTTTGAGGGACATCCTGTACAACCCAGGCCCTCTCAAGTGCAGCAAACCACTTGTTAATGTCATCCCCCTCCTTATAAGGGGGAACTATCTTGTGCAGATTCCTGGAATCATGCTCTTTTGCAGGATGACTATGGGGAATACTGCTGCTGCCACCATGGGTATCTAAACCCAACTTCTGTCTTTCCTTCTCTAATTCAAAAGACTGTCTATCCAAATCCAGCTGTTGCTTTTTAAGCTTCAGTCTGGTTTGTTCCACCCTCAACTTATTGAGTTCCCTCTCTAACATTCTGTCATCAGGGTTGGTGGGAGGGACATTCCTAGAAACAGAGCTATGATGGGAATGAACAGAAGGAGACCTGTCCCTTACAAAAGCCACCCTAACAGCTTGGTTTACAGAAACATTACTACCAGTATGGTGAGAATAAATGCTTTTGCTATGATGTGAGACAACACTATTTATATGGTGTGGCTCATCATCATTACCATCTATGCTAGATTGTCTAGTAATGGGCAGGCTAGGAAGTTTCTTTCCTGAATCTTTTCCTGGGGGAGTCCCTGAATCAGATTGAGAACTATTAGGTACTTTTTCAACAGATGAGGCACCTATGGCCTTATCCTGTTCTCTAAGCATGTTAAGTAACAGTTCCAAGGAAGGATTCTTCCCTACACTCAAACCTCTCTCTATACAGAGACTCCTTGCTCTTTTCCAGCTAAGGTTGTCATATGCAAGTTTGGACAGATCAACATTTTGGCCTGTGCCAGACATTTTTAGAGAGAGTTAAAGTGATAGAAAAAGAGAAAAACGTTTTCAGAACTTTTTGGAAAGACAGAAAAAAACTTTTTAAACTTTTAAGAACTTTTTGAAAGTTTAGAAGTACTTTTCAGCACTTAGAAAAGAGTGAAAAGAGGAAATGCAAAACTTTTTGGCTATGTGTATAAACACTGACCTTGTTTTGTATATTTTTCTCTTATGAAAAGTACAATGACAAGAGTGGTAAGTAGTCTCAAGCACTCATCCCACCACTGCACAACCAATGTAGGAGGCTGGACTGGCTTGTAGTGAGTACCAAGGGGTACTTGCACCTTGCACCAGGCCCAGTTATCCCTTATTAGTGTATAGGGTGTCTAGCAGCTTAGGCTGATAGATAATGGTAGCTTAGCAGAGCAGCTTAGGCTGAACTAGGAGACGTGTGAAGCTACTACAGTACCACTTAGTGTCATATGCACAATATCATAAGAAAACACAATACACAGTTATACTAAAAATAAAGGTACTTTATTTTTATGACAATATGCCAAAGTATCTTAGAGTGTACCCTCAGTGAGAGGATAGGAAATATACACAAGATATATATACACAATAGCAAAAATATGCAGTATAGTCTTAGAAAACAGTGCAAACAATGTATAGTTACAATAGGATGCAATGGGGAAACATAGGGATAGGGGCAACACAAACCATATACTCCAAAAGTGGAATGCGAACCACGAATGGACCCCAAACCTATGTGACCTTGTAGAGGGTCGCTGGGACTATTAGAAAATAGTGAGAGTTAGAAAAATAACCCTCCCCAAGACCCTGAAAAGTGAGTGCAAAGTGCACTAAAGTTCCCCTAAGGACAAAATAGTCGTGTTAGAGGAATAATGCAGGAAAGACACAAACCAGCAATGCAACAACTGTGGATTTCCAATCTAGGGTACCTGTGGAACAAGGGGACCAAGTCCAAAAGTCACAAGCAAGTCGGAGATGGGCAGATGCCCAGGAAATGCCAGCTGCGGGTGCAAAGAAGCTTCTACTGGACAGAAGAAGCTGAGGTTTCTGCAGGAACAAAAAGGGCTAGAGACTTCCCTTTGGTGGACGGATCCCTCTCGCCGCGGAGAGTCGTGCAGAAGTGTTTTCCCGCCGAAAGAACGCCAACAAGCCTTGCTAGCTGCAAATCGTGCATTTGGCGTTTTTGGACGCTGCTGGGGCCCAGGAGGGACCAGGAGGTCGCAAATTGGACCTGAAGAGAGAGGGGACGTCGAGCAAGACAAAGAGCCCTCACTGAAGCAGGTAGCACCCGGAGAAGTGCCAGAAACAGGCACTACGAGGATGCATGAAACGGTGCTCGCCGAAGTTGCACAAAGGAGTCCCACGTCGCCGGAGACCAACTTAGAAAGTCGTGCAATGCAGGTTAGAGTGCCGTGGACCCAGGCTTGGCTGTGCACAAAGGATTTCCGCCTTAAGTGCACAGGGGCCGGAGTAGCTGCAAAGTCGCGGTTCCCAGCAATGCAGCCCAGCGAGGTGAGGAAAGGACTTACCTCCACCAAACTTGGGCTGAAGAGTCACTGGACTGTGGGGGTCACTTGGACAGAGTCGCTGGATTCGAGGGACCTCGCTCGTCGTGCTGAGAGGAGACCCAAGGGACCGGTAATGCAGCTTTTTGGTGCCTGCGGTTGCAGGGGGAAGATTCCGTCGACCCACAGGAGATTTCTTCGGAGCTTCTGGTGCAGAGAGGAGGCAGACTACCCCCACAGCATGCACAAGCAGGAAAACAGTCGAGAAGGCGGCAGGATCAGCGTTACAGAGTTGCAGTAGTCGTCTTTGCTACTATGTTGCAGGTTTGCAGGCTTCCAGCGCGGTCAGCAGTCGATTCCTTATCAGAAGGTGAAGAGAGAGATGCAGAGGAACTCGGATGAGCTCTTGCATTCGTTATCTGCAGTTTCCCCAGAGACAGAGACCCTAAATAGCCAGAAAAGAGGGTTTGGCTACCTAGGAGAGAGGATAGGCTACTAACACCTGAAGGAGCCTATCAGCAGGAGTCTCTGACGTCACCTGGTGGCACTGGCCACTCAGAGCAGTCCAGTGTGCCAGCAGCACCTCTGTTTCCAAGATGGCAGAGGTCTGGAGCACACTGGAGGAGCTCTGGACACCTCCCAGGGGAGGTGCAGGTCAGGGGAGTGGTCACTCCCCTTTCCTTTGTCCAGTTTCGCGCCAGAGCAGGGGCTAAGGGGTCCCTGAACCGGTGTAGACTGGCTTATGCAGAATTGGGCACCTCTGTGCCCAACAAAGCATTTCCAGAGGCTGGGGGAGGCTACTCCTCCCCTGCCTTCACACCATTTTCCAAAGGGAGAGGGTGTCACACCCTCTCTCAGAGGAAGTTCTTTGTTCTGCCATCCTGGGCCAGGCCTGGCTGGACCCCAGGAGGGCAGCTGCCTGTCTGAGGGGTTGGCAGCAGCAGCAGCTGCAGTGAAACCCCAGGAAGGGCAGTTTGGCAGTACCAGGGTCTGTGCTACAGACCACTGGGATCATGGGATTGTGCCAACTATGCCAGGATGGCATAGAGGGGGCAATTCCATGATCATAGACATGTTACATGGCCATATTCGGAGTTACCATTGTGAAGCTACATATAGGTAGTGACCTATATGTAGTGCACGCGTGTAATGGTGTCCCCGCACTCACAAAGTTCAGGGAATTGGCTCTGAACAATGTGGGGGCACCTTGGCTAGTGCCAGGGTGCCCACACACTAAGTAACTTTGCACCTAACCTTTACCAGGTAAAGGTTAGACATATAGGTGACTTATAAGTTACTTAAGTGCAGTGTAAAATGGCTGTGAAATAACGTGGACGTTATTTCACTCAGGCTGCAGTGGCAGGCCTGTGTAAGAATTGTCAGAGCTCCCTATGGGTGGCAAAAGAAATGCTGCAGCCCATAGGGATCTCCTGGAACCCCAATACCCTGGGTACCTCAGTACCATATACTAGGGAATTATAGGGGTGTTCCAGTAAGCCAATGTAAATTGGTAAAAATGGTCACTAGCCTGTTAGTGACAATTTTGAAAGAAATGAGAGAGCATAACCACTGAGGTTCTGATTAGCAGAGCCTCAGTGAGACAGTTAGTCACTACACAGGTAACACATTCAGGCACACTTATGAGCACTGGGGCCCTGGGTTACCAGGGTCCCAGTGACACATACAACTAAAACAACATATATACAGTGAAAAATGGGGGTAACATGCCAGGCAAGATGGTACTTTCCTACAAACACTCATTGGTATTTTTACCAGAGTGGGTTTTCCTAAGAAGGTAGTGTCAGACAGAGGTACTAACTGCATGTCTGGCTACCTGAAGCACATGTATGCTGAACGTGGTTTGACCTATAAGTTCACAACCCCATATCACCCCGAGTGCAATGGTCTTGTTGAGAGATTTAACAAGACTCTTAAAGGCATTATTGGTGGGCTCTATGAAAAACTCAGAAGGAGATTGGATATCCTACTTCCTTGCCTGCTTTTTGCCTACAGGCAGGTGCCACAGAAGGGAGTGGGTTTCTCCCCATTTGAACTTTTGTTTGGGCATCCTGTTAGGGGACCACTCTGCCTTGTGAAGGAAGGATAGGAGAGACCTCCCAGAGAGCCCAAGCAGGACATAGTGGGTTATGTGCTTTGCCTTCGTTTAAGGATGACTGAGTACATGAAAAAAGCAAACAAAAACCACGAGGCCAGCCAAGAGCTCCAGAAGCTCTGGTTTGACCAAAAAGCTGCACTGGTTATATACCAACCTGGGCAGAAGGTATGGGCTTTGGAGCCTGTGGCCCCTTGGGCCCTTCAAGATAAGTGGGGTGGAGTGAAGTGGACCCTACCCCTTCCTAGAAAAGAAAGGGGAAGTCACCTATCTGGTGGACCATGGCACCAGAGGGCAATCTATGTAAACCGCCTGAAACCCTACCATGACAGAGCTGAGCTGACCACACTTATGGTCACAATTGAGGGACATAAAACTGAGAGTGAGCCTCTCCCTGATGTCCTCTCCAGCAATTCTAAAGATGGCTCAGTTGAGGGAGTGGTCTTTTCGGACACCCTCTCTGACCAACAGCAGACTGACTGCAGACTCTTCTCCTTGACCCCTGGCAGAACTTCCTAGTGTACCCATGATGTGGACAGTGTATCTGTCAAGGACAAAATATAGACAATCTGAACATGTCAAAGAGAGCATCAAAGCTGAAGTCAGCAAGATGCTGGAATTGGGAGTTATTGAGGACTCAAAGAGCCCCTGGGCAAGCCCAGTTGTGCTAGTCCCCAAACCTCATTCTCAGGGTGGAAAGAAAGAGATGAGGTTCTCTGTGGACTATAGGGGACTCAATGCAGTGATCAAAACAGATGCCCACCCAATTCCAAGAGCAGATTAACTTAATAACAGATTGAGAGCAGCCAAATATCTGAGTACTTCTGATCTTACATCAGGGTACTGGCAGATAGGCCTGACTCCTGGAGCACAAAAAAGATCTGCATTCTCCACTCCTGATGGGCATTATCAGTTCATTGTTATGCCCTTTGGTCTGGAAAATACCACTGCCACCTTCCAGAGGTTGGTGAACACAGTCCTTGCTGGGTTACAAGGTTTAGTGTAGCATATCTAGATGATATTGCTGCCTTCAGCTCTACCTGGCAGGATCACATGCTCCACCTCAGAAAGGTCATTGAGACTCTGAAAAGTGCAGGCCTCACTATCAAGGCAAGCAACAGCCAGATAGGGCAGGGTCAGGTTGTGTAGTTGAGACACCTTGTTGGTGGAGGCCGAGTACAACCACCCCAAACCAAGATCCAGACTATTCTGGACTGGGTAGCTCCAACAATGCAGACCCAAGTTAGGGCATTTCTTGGCAGAACTGGGCATTACAGAAGATTTGTGAAGGGCTATGGCACCATTGTAGCCCCCCCTCATGGAACTCACATCCAAAAAGATACCCAAAAAAGGTAAACTGGACAGTCAACTGTCAACAGGCCTTTGACACCCTGAAAGAAGCAATGTGTTCTGCGCCTGTTCTAAAGGCTCCAGATAACTCTAAGCCGTTCATTGTGCAGACAGATGTCTCATGGGATAGGAGTACTCCTGTTCCAAATCAATGATAATGGCCATGTCTAACCTGATGCTTTCATGAGCAGGAGGGAAGAAGCTGAGACCATACTTGTTTGGTTCTCACTTCCTAGTTCAAACTGACCACAGGCCTCTCAGATGGCCTAAGAAGATGTCTCCCCTGGGAAGGGTTAGCTTTATCCTCTTTCGTTTGGGAGGGGGTCATGTAGGAAAGTGCCTCTTTTGACATGGTCACCCCCTCACTTTTTGCCTGGTTTCTGGTGCAATTTTGACTGAAAGTGCACTGGGTCCCTGCTAAACAGGTCCCCAGTGCCAGATCTCTTTCCCTAAAACTGCACAGTTGTTTTCAAAAATGGCAAACCTTTAGTTGTCACTGTTAAGGTCCCTAATAAATGGTACCCCTGGTACCTAGGGCATGGGGTACTAAAGGAAGGCCCCTGAGGGCTGCAGCACAGATTGTGCCACCCTCAGGGACTGTCTCACCTAAGTGCACACGGTGCTGCCTTCGCAGGCTGTGTGTCTTGGTGCAGATCTAAAATGAAACCACGACATGGCATACAGCCTGCGTGCCCTGTCCCCTGCAAACTGCATGCAATATATGTAAGTCACCCCTCTGGCAGGCCTTCCAGCCCTAAAAGCAGGGTGCATTATATTACATGTGAGGGCATACCTGCATGAGCAGAGACGCCCCTGCTATGTCTTTGTCGATTCTCACACATAGTAAGTGAACAATGCAGCCATTTGAAGTACATATACTGGACACCGGTCATTATGAATTCCCCAGCTTCATGATGGCTTCACTGACAATAGGGATGTTTGGTATCAAACATCTCATATTAATAAACCCTCACTCAATTCATTGATGGATTTATTAATACATGCACTCAGAGTGCACCTTAGAAGTGCCCCCTTGAAACCTACCAACTCCTAGAGTGGGCACTGACTAGTCAGAACCAGTGCAGCAACTTTAGACAGAGTTCTGGCACCCTGAGGTGAGAGCCAATGCTCTTGAGGGCTCAGAGCAAAGGACTGCTCTTGGCAGAGGTTCTGCAGCCCAGCGACCTCCAAAGCCTTGGGTGGACTGCCAGCCTTCAATAAAGAACAAGAACTCAAGTGGACAGCAGACCTGTCCAAAAGAAACATCTCCAAAGAAGAAATAAGTCTGCCTGAGGAACCGCGAAACCGCCGCCTGGAACCACTTCTGCACCTGAGGCCCATGGCCCGAGTCCAAGTAGCCCAGTCCAGTGAATGTTCCCCAGCGGTTTTGACTCAGAGTCCATTGTGAGCTGACTCTTGCCGGACTCCACAGCAATGCCTGCGGCCTAAATCCGAGGGCTACCCCTGCCCGGTAAGCTGTTTCCGATGCCAAAAGACACCCCAGCACCAGCAGCCCCTGGGCCTTCAGGAGGTAGATTGTTGGTGTCCCTAAGACAACAGGCATCCTAACTTACCTGGCCAGCTGTGGGTTGCCCTCTCCTGGCCCCCTGGCCAGAGCCTGCAGCCAGTTTTTGAAAGTGATCTCCTGTCTTTCCTAACACTGGGAGCCTGAGGCTGTGTTGAGACTCTGTACCTGGCCGCGCCTTGTGCCCCCGTGCTTGCCTCAACCCCCGGCGACCAACCTCTGACACCGCCTGTAGTTAACTGGGAGCAGCACGTCTTCAGTCCTCTCCAGTCTCCATTGACTAACATTGGACACTGACTTCGACTTTGGCACCCAGCCGCCCCATTGCTGCTGTGGGTGCACACTTGGTACCAACCTGAACCTTGCCCGGTGCTAGCCTGAAACCCTGAAGACTGGGATTGTAAGTTGTGTACTTACCTGAGAAACTGCATTCTTGTTTTCCTTCTGTATGATAACATTAAAGACTCTGAAAATTGCACTGTGTCGATTTTTGAAATAGCAAAGTATGTTTAATTTAAAAACTGCTTACCTTATAACAAAGTTCTTTGGTTCCAATCATATATAAAAGCAACTGTTATTTTTCTAAATTGGTCTCAGATTTATTCCTTGAGTGTGTGTCTCATTTATTGCCTCTGTGAGTACAACAAATGCTTAACACAACTCCTTGATAAGCCTAGCTGCTCACACACACTATCACAAAAAGGCACTAGATCTATCTATTTCTGCCTCTGCCAACCCTTAGGGATCCACTGGACTCTCTGCACAGTGTACTTCATTTTAGTGCACTATGTAGAGAGCCAGCTTCCTATACTGCCTGATTCTGCCTCTGGTGCCCCAAAAGGCAGAAGTGAAGGGGGAGCCTTAAATGGCTGTTGTTTCGCTCCAGAGACCCCAACCCCCTGGCCTGGCCTGGAGAAGTGTGGCACAATGGTTAGAGCGGCAGACCCTGAAGCAGAGATCTGGTTCAAGACCAGGGTTCAAGTCCCGCTTCGGCAGGACTTGGGCTCAATTCCCTTGGACCAGATAATTCTCGCCTCGGTGCCTAATCTAATTAATGGGTCCCACTCTGCAACTCTGGGCAATAGCTTGCTTAATCTCCACAACGGCCCCAACAGCGCTTGGATGCCTGGCTTCACACTGGGGGTGTCCAGGAGTGGGCACCTCACAGGGAAAAGCCAGGAGGGGTTCCATAGTGGTATGAGTACAGCGCCTTGAGACCCTAACGGGTGAGTAGTGCGCTATACAAGTGCAAAGTTTACAGTTTACAACTCGCAAGCACAAATCACCAGCTGCCCTGTATGCGTGCCAAACTCACTCAGCTCCCCGAGAGAGATGAGCAAAGTGACGGTGGCAGAAAACAGCATAATGGCAGTT
The DNA here is from genome assembly GCF_031143425.1 of Pleurodeles waltl. NCBI lineage: Eukaryota > Metazoa > Chordata > Amphibia > Caudata > Salamandridae > Pleurodeles > Pleurodeles waltl. The sequence continues at coordinate 714,647,359 of NC_090448.1, forward strand.
GAGGCCGAGGAGAGAAGGTTTCTGGCAGAGTCAAAACGGACTTAAAACCAAGTACCACGGCACCTAAAAAGAAACAGGACAGGCACCCCTGGCATAGCAGCACCTTCTATGTAGCTCCCGTAGGATTCCAACATTACAGTGTGCAGCTATCAGTGATTGACTCATCGCCCTAGCCTGTGGGCGGACATGAGAAAGGCAACCTAGGGGAGGAGTCTATCACTCTACTAAATTTCTATATTTATATTCATCTAACTAGTTTCGAATGTTTCTGTGCCAGCCCCTCTAAAGATGGTAAAAACAGTCCTCTGAACACACAATACTTTGTCATTGTCAAATATCAAACCTGTTGACCTTCTGTCCAAAAAGGTCAGTTTTTCAAACACAGTGAGGCTCCTGGCAGCTACAGGCTTACATATGAAGGATACCACCTAATTACCTGGTTGAAAAGAAAAAAGGCATTTTTGGATGTAGGAAGGCCAAATTGCAATTTGGTAAACTATTACGAATCGCAATTTGGGTTTGTGATTTGGTATTAGGAAGGGAACATGTTTAGGGTGTCCCTTCCTAATACTGAATCACAGTTGTATGTATGCATGTTTTGCAACCAAAATTTGGTCACAAAACATTCGCATTTTACCGCCAAGTTCAAGTTGGTAGTCATCTATTTGCAAATGGGAAGGAGTTAGAAAGGGACCCCTTCCCCTACGTGAATAGTTGTAAAAGTATTTTTAAGACCAGGCAATGGTCCCACGAACTAGTGCTGACTCTTAAAAAAATGGAAAGAAAATTTGAAACATATTCCATTTTCCCTCAAGGAAAATGGGCTGCATTGCCAAAAATAAATTGCTTTATTGAAAAGCAGTCACAGACATGGTGGTCTGCTGACCCCAGCACCCACCATTCCAGTGATTTTTTGCGATTCCCATTGGGTTGTAAACTGAGACCTACCTCATTATTATTTATGAAGTAGGTCTATTTGTGTCCCACCGGGAATCGCTAAATGTGTCAAACACACAATTGTACCTGGGTCTGTGTAATTACCAAATAGTGAATTACAAAAATTCGCTATTTGGTAATCACAAACACTTACCTTTGTACATCTGGCCCCTACTTTGCTTTGAGAAAAGGATTTAAAGCTTTTGTCAACAATCTTGTAGGAAATTAAACAACAACCTTCATCCTTTCATTTCTTAAACCCACACGTTTGACATGCTAGAGTGTATGTAGTTCATTTGCAGGTAGAGGGAATAGAGGTTGGACCCCAACAACATTGAAAAGAATGTCAAACCAAGATGGTCCACTGATACACTCCTTGAGCATGGTTTCGTAGAAGGAAGCCAGACCATGTACCTTAACTTCTTCCTACAACCTCCTTAATAGACTTCATAAGTGAGGCACTTTAAATTTCAACCAAACTGTCGGCGTGCTGATTAACAGAATCTGATAGTATTTATTGATCCCATGGTAGGTAAAACTACCATTCCATTTTGCTAGTACAAGTGCAGACCTCAGAACCTTTCCTTATAAATCTCATGGCCTGCGGATAATCATTGTTTTTTCGGGGACAAATACCACTAACACATGAAACAGAGAAAGTAGGCTTTTAAAAGTGCCATTCTGCTCAATCAAGTGATAGCTGCTGGGCCACTCATCTGGAGCACTTATCCGTAGAGGCGATGCTGGACCCCCCTCACTTCAGACACAGCGTCTGATCAAGGATGAGACCTTGCGTCAGGAACTGCCCCAGGAGGGAAGGTGGGCATGGGACAAAATAATAAAGAGAGAGAGTGACTTGCGTCTCTGCTGTGGAGTCTGGTTCAGATTCACTAGAATTCTAACCGGGACTCAGAGATGCCCAATTGTAGGTGTACCTCTTTTATGATATCTTATGGGTAACTAAGAATGAACAAACACAGACACAGATTGATATCAACCCTCTGCTTTGTAGCCAAAAAGACTGTCTTTCGTATGCGACACACTTACTGCAATCTCTTCTCTCAATAAATCAGTTCAATTCACTATTGTGTACAAGCACGGAGTTTACATCACTCCAAGAACCAGTGAACACAATATAACCAGCCACTACAAATTAGTTTCAGGTGTAGCGCGGCCGCATTTACCCAAGTTCGTGAAAGAGGAACTCCTCATTTTCTTGTATAGATTGCCACCGTTTTATAAAGTCTTAACTTTCTGACACTGTTAGAAGTGTGCTACTTGTAATTCCGGCAATATTTGGCAACTGAAACTATTCTGGACTAAGGATAGTGCACTAACTTTTCTTGTGGCTCTGGGCCCTTGGTTTTTGATGTTTTTTGCAGGAACTGATGTTAGACAATTGAGACGCCAATTAGAGAAGACGCCGGGGCTGAAAAACGGAAATCGCCACCAAAGGAAAACTTCAGCCGCCGAAATCAGGTAATCGGGATGCTGGGGAAAATGTGGTAGTGAAGGGATGGTAGCGTGAAGTCCAACGCTGATTGGCAGTGGAAAGTCCTGCTGTAGCTAGGAGAGGAGCAGAGGCTCTGAAGGGTGGGGGGTCAGGCCGAATATCCTTGCTGTAGCTGGGTGCGGCGTGAAGGCTCTAGGGAAGGCCAGACAGGAGAAGAGATGTCTCCCGTAGTCAAAGCCAAGCGCTGACTGATGTTTTGCCCGCAGTATTTATAGCTGTATTCCCACATGTTGTTTACCACACTACGGGTAAATTGGGAAAAGCTGCCAACAAATCATCATCAAGCATTTCCTCTGGGTCATAAGCATGAGTCATATTATTACAGCAGCATAACTAAGCGAAAGTGCATGTTTATCAAAATCAAGGTTAAGCATTTCCTCTGACTCATAAGCACAAGTCATATTACTACAGCAGCATGACTAAGCGTAGTGCATGTCCATCGCTAGCACAACAGCATACATGGATTAACGTACTATAGTAAGCATACATATATACATAAACAGACCAGGCACTGGGGTATAACACTAATCTTACAAAGCAGCTCAAGGGATGACAAGATGGTTGATTGTGTGCCACGATGAAGCACATATGAGCCATGTGTTGGTGCAGGGGCTCGTGCTCATGACAATGGCCAGATTGCATATCTTTCCTGGCAACCCAAAGACCTCTTAATAAATATATTTTTCCAGCGAGTGCAAATTGATTTGTGATATTTAATCTCAAGAGCTTCAGGCTTCCAAAAACATGAGCATGACCTATGGAGCTGATCAGACCCTTCATGGGGAAAAGTCAAATGCAAGATTCCTGATTTATCACATCACCCCAACAAGTAAGACGTCGTTTTTTGTAAGAGATTGGGGAGAGATCCCTCCAGATTGGTTAAAGTAAGGAGAATGTGATTTTATATTCCTTCCATGATAATATCTCTTATACATTGGGGTTGAACAAAGTCAAAACCCTGCCTCCAAATCTTAGCTTATTTTAACTACTTGTGAAGTGATAACAATGTGTCAGTATTTGTTTGCTTCCACTGCATTGACATCTAGGAGATAGGCTTCAGCTAGTTCCCAGACAGGACAATACTCAAACAAAAGGAGTGTCACGCCACGGCCGGCGCGTCTCCTACGGCGGCCACGGGCTCGGGTCGCCGCAGCGCGGCATTCCCTTCATGCCGCGGTCTGTGTGCGAGCCTCGGGAGAAGCCGCGGCTTGCGTACAGGCCGCGGGGAATGCCGCGAGTTCGTTCAGGGGTCGCAGCACTCACCGCGCCCCCTTCTTTTGTCTCTATTGGAAAGACAAACGCGGCGGGAGAAAGACCTCGAGTTAGGTCTTGATCCTGTCGCGCACAGCGCATTAGTGCGCTTTACATTTCTTACAGCATGTACTTTGGGCACTTACCAATGTCTCCAGGCAAAAGCCGAACCCTTGCACATGGTGGTGTTTTTATGCCTGCCTTTACCTTTCCCAGCATGCTGCCCACTTCCTCTCTTCCCAGCATGCATTGTTTTTCTTTGTTTGGACGCATGTACCTGATTCACTATTATACTCTTTTCCCCAATCCAAGATGGTGGTGTTTCTACTTCCTGTTTCCTACTTCCTGCCTAGAGGTATATAAGGGGAATCCAGCTGCTTGTTCATTGCGTTGCAACACTCCTTGGTGGTAGTCACGCTCTGACTGGTTTCTTCCTGCGAATCCAGTATTTTCCTGACCTGTCTTCGTTTCCAGTCTTCCTGTACTCCGGATCTTCAACTCTAACGCCTTGGTGTCCTCCTTTTGTTTCAGGGAGTTCCCGTTGGAGGTTTTTTACCCTACTGGGGTTTTTCCTCTGGGACTCCTTCTGGAGGGCACGGACTGTAGTGGCTTGCTATTGTCAAACAGCACTGTGGCTACCGGAAGGGGTCGCCCCTACCTCGGCCAGAGCAGAACCTGCCGGAACCGGGGTCGTTCCCCAACTCTTCTCAACTTCGACGGTAAGCCCATTAAAAACTGTGACAGATTGCAACGCCCACAAATCCAGTTGCAGTCCGGAACCATGGATAATCCAGTGGCAAATACGGAACCTACGAGCCAGACCCTGCTTATGACGATACAACAACAGGCTCAAGAACTCCAACAGCTACGTACTGAAAATACCGTCTATCGACAAGCCTTTGCATCCAGGACCACAGATGTACCCTCAGTAGCTGCCACTACACCTAGTTTCTCCGGGGATCCTAACAGATTAAAAGAATTCCTGGATGCCTTAACGGTTTATTTTGCCTTTCGCCCCTCGCAATTTGTTCAAGACAAGACCAAGGTGGGGTATTTGATTAGCGCCTTATCGGGGCCAGCATTGGCTTGGGCCACTCCTTTAGTGACAAGAAATGATTCTTGCCTATCTAATTATTCCACCTTTATCACTACTTTTAAACAGATGTTTGAACGCCCTGGACTCGAGGCATCTGCAGAAGAAGCTCTTTGCGAAATCCAACAAGGGAATCAAGATGTATTACAATACATCACCCGTTTCAGACAATTAGCAGCAGAAACATCCTGGGTGGAACGTACCTTGGTGACACTGTTCCGTAGAGGACTCAGAGAGGACATTAAGGACGAATTGGTGCACTCTGCTAGAATAGAGAACCTTAAAGGATTGATGGATCAGACTCTGACGATAGAATATCGGTTGAACGAATGAAGAATGGAGAAAAAGAAGAGTCGTTTGCCATCTCACTCAGTGACGTCTCGCACCTTCTCTCATCGTACCGAGGAAGTCCGTCCTGAACCTAAGGGGAATACCGAGGAAGAGCCAATGCAAATTGACACGGCTCGAGGACCTTTATCAGCTAGTGAAAGAGAACATAGACGAAGAAAGGGGCTTTGTCTATATTGTGGTACAGCTGGTCACCTCATTCGCACCTGCCCCATTCGTCCAACCAAACCCTTGGGAAACGCCAACTCCCGTCCTCAGTGAGAAGGGTGAGGACGGGATATCGTGAAATACCTTCCATTTGTTCTTCCAGGGAGGAAGGAACTGCTCTTTTTCTTTTACCAGTTATCCTTCATTTAACTGATGGCCGGGAAGAAAGAACCTTGGCCTTATTGGACTGCGGAGCCAGTGGCATCTATTTAGATGAAGCCTGGGCCAAAAAACAACAGATAGCACAAATACCTAAGGAAGTACCAGAACAGGTACACACAGTGGATGGATCACTCTTGGCCTCAGGACCCGTACAATATACCACCCCTACCTTCTGTCTACAGTTTGGGAAACACCAATAAAATCTTTCGTTTGATTTAATTTCATCACCACACCACGTCATGATCCTGGGAATTCCATGGCTCACACGGCACAACCCTTACATCAACTGGGAAACAAGAACTATTTCCTTATCCTCTCACTTTTGCCAACACCACTGCTATCCCGCAGGGGATTATTGGTCTCCAAAAAGTCTCTTAGCAGCACCCCCTAAGGTGGGATGCTCTATTAACGTCCTACAGGGAGTTCCCAGGCATTATCAGGAATATGCCGATGTATTCCAGAAGCCAGAAAAACCTGAACTGCCACCCCATAGAGAATACGATTGCGCCATCCCTTTAGAACCAGATACAGTGGTTCCTTTCGGGCGAATGTACTCTCTCACAGAACCGGAGAAGCAGATTCTTAAAGAATACCTTGATGAGAACCTACAAAGCGGGTTGATTACTCCCTCTTCTTCACCTGCGGGGGCTCCTCTCTTCTTTGTGCCTAAGAAAACTAAAGATTTGCGTCCCTGTATTGATTTCAGAGGATTAAACAAGATCACTATTAAAGATCAGTACCCGCTACCCCTCATAAAGGACATCCTAGAAGCAGTCAGAGGGGCAAAGAGATTCACCAAGCTGGATCTTCGAGGAGCCTACCATCTTCTAAGAATTAAAGAGGGTGATGAGTGGAAAACCGCTTTTAGAACACCCTTTGGTCACTATGAATATAGAGTAATGCCATTCGGACTCACCAATGCCCGTTCCATTTTTCAAAGGTTCATGGATTCTATCTTTTCTGATCTTTTGCAACAAACAGTAGTGGTGTATCTCGACGACATTTTAATCTTTTCTGTTCATCCAGAGGAACACTCTAAGCATGTTCGGCAAGTTTTAGAGAGACTCCGACAACACCATTTATTCTGCAAACCTGAAAAGTGCGAGTTTGATCAGTCGGAAGTAAAATACTTGGGGTATTGCATAAACCAAACTGGAGTAGCCATGGATTCAGACAAGGTGCAAGCTATATTGAATTGGCCATCTCCTTCTTCCATCAAGGAGACTCAGTGTTTTTTGGGATTAGCCAACTTCTATCGACAATTCATAGCAGACTTTGCCCAGAGAACCAGCTACATTACTCAAACCCTTAAAAAAGAACATCTAAAGAAGGGCTTTTGTTGGACACAAGACGCAGAGTCAGCCTTTCAGGATTTAAAGAAAGCCTTTATTCAAGCCCCTATTCTATGACACCCAGACACCAGCAAACAGTTCATTGTTCTCGCAGACGCCTCAGAAAGAGCCATTGGGGCTGCCTTATTGCAAAGACAAGATGATAATGATTTAGAACACCCTGTATTCTACCTGTCACACATTTTATCCGATTCTGAGCGGAACTATTCCGTGTTAGAACGTGAATTACTCGCCTTAAAAACCGCTTGCACAGAATGGAGACACTTTTTGATGGGCTCAAAAGAACCTTTTGAAGCCCGGACAGACCACAGAAATCTACAGTGCTTAAGAAACTTTGTGTCAAAATAGCCGGCAGGCTCGATGGGCTTTCTTTTTCAGCCAATATGACTTCTATATCACTTACATCCCAGGTTCTCAGAACATCCTGGCGGATGCCTTGTCCCGACGTTACCCTGAGTGCAACGATTCTACTGTATAGAACCTATTTGACGATAATAAGATCATTGGGGTACTACAGACTTTTTTAGACCAAGTCAAGTCCGAATATGCCAGTCTAGAAGAGACAGAGCTGAATAAGTTGCGTCCGCAACTGCATATAGATCAAGGCTATTATTATCATGATAAGGCCCTATTCTTACCCACTAAAATAGTACAGCCTGAAGCCTTACGTATGTGCCATGATTCCCCTATCGCGGGTCATCGAGGAATGAAAGCTACTCAAGAACTTCTGCTTCGCTCCTTCTGGTGGCCAACACTCAAGACAGATATTGAGGAATACGTATCATCTTGTCCTATATGTGCTCAAGCCAAGACACCCCGTACCAAACCAGTAGGATTACTCCGCCCACTACCAGTTCCCCCAGGCCCATGGCACACTATCTCCACAGATTTCATGTGCGCATTACCCTCTTCAATGGGAAATCACGTAATAATGGTAACCGTAGACTCCTTCACCAAAATGGCTCACTTCACGGCCTTAAGAAAGTTACCAACGGCAAAAGAATTGGGTCAAATCTTTACACAAGAAATCTTTCGGCTTCATGGATTACCTCAGGTCATTATATCGGATAGGGGTCCTCAATATATCTCCAGATTCTGGAATCAATTCTGTAAGACATTGGGAATCAAAGTGGCCTTATCATCTGGGTTCCACCCTCAAACCAATTGATAGACGGAACGACTCAATCAAGGTCTCGAACAATATTTACGTAGCTTCTGCAATGCTACGCAGAGTAATTGGGCTACCTATTTACCGCTTGCAGAATTCTCCTATAACAACTCCATACACAGCGCCTCGAAGGTCTCTCCCTTCTATGGCTCCTACGGTTTCCATCCCAAGGCCTTTCCATCTCCCCTGAGAGATAATTCCAATCTTCCTGCCATCTCCTCCTATGTTCGACAGGTACGAGGTATCCAACGTGTTATCCAGTCCAACCTTGTGGCCACTAAGTCTCGCATGAAAAGGATAGCAGATAGGAGACGCTGTGCGGCTCCTCAATATCAGGTCCAGGATAAAGTCTGGCTCTCCTCTAGATTCCTACCTCTCCGACTCACTCAGAACAAATTCAAACCCCGCTTTTATGGTCCCTTCCTAATTCTCAAAAAGATTAACCCAGTGTCTGTGCGTCTTCGCCTGCCTCGGACGTGGAAGATTCACCCTGTATTCCATGTCTCTCAACTTAAACCTTACCTTCCTGATCCTTTTCACAGACAATTTTCCTGTCCCCCTCCTCTGTTGGTTGATAATGTGCCCGAGTACGAGGTCCAGGAAATCTATGACTCTCGGCTTTTCCATGGGCGCCTCCAGTATCTTATTCATTGGAAAGGTTACACTATGAGTGAGTGTTCCTGGGAGGATGCCCCTTCAGTTCATGCCCCTATTTTGGTCCGTCGCTTTTTTCGACTCTTCCCTCACAAACCTGGGGCCTCGGTGGGGGGGGGGGACATACTGTCACGCCACGGCCGCCGCGGCTCCTACGGCGGCCGCGGCCACGGGCTCGGGTCGCCGCAGCGCGGCATTCCCTTCATGCCGCGGTCTGTGTGCGAGCCTCGGGAGAAGCTGCGGCTTGCGTACAGGCCGCGGGGAAAGCCGCGAGTTCGTTCAGGGGTCGCAGCACTCGCCGCGCCCCCTTCTTTTGTCTCTATTGGAAAGACAAACGCGGCGGGAGAAAGACCTCGAGTTAGGTCTTGATCCTGTCGCGCACAGCGCATTAGTGCGCTTTACATTTCTTACAGCATGTACTTTGGGCACTTACCAATGTCTCCAGGCAAAAGCCGAACCCTTGCACATGGTGGTGTTTTTATGCCTGCCTTTTCCTTTCCCAGCATGCTGCCCACTTCCTCTCTTCCCAGCATGCATTGTTTTTCTTTGTTTGGACGCATGTACCTGATTCACTATTATACTCTTTTCCCCAATCCAAGATGGTGGTGTTTCTACTTCCTGTTTCCTACTTCCTGCCTAGAGGTATATAAGGGGAATCCAGCTGCTTGTTCATTGCGTTGCAACACTCCTTGGTGGTAGTCACGCTCTGACTGGTTTCTTCCTACGAATCCAGTATTTTCCTGACCTGTCTTCGTTTCCAGTCTTCCTGTACTCCAGATCTTCAACTCTAACGCCTTGGTGTCCTCCTTTTGTTTCAGGGAGTTCTCGTTGGAGGTTTTTTACCCTACTGGGGTTTTTCCTCTGGGACTCCTTCTGGAGGGCACGGACTGTAGTGGCTTGCTATTGTCAAACAGCACCGTGGCTACCGGAAGGGGTCGCCCCTACCTCAGCCAGAGCAGAACCTGCCGGAACCGGGGTCGTTCCCCAACTCTTCTCAACTTCGACGGTAAGCCCATTGAAAACCGTGACAAGGAGGGCTTATTGCCTCTTGAATTAGGTCTTTGTTTTCGGCCCAGCTAGAAATGAAAATAAGAAAGTCCTTTAACTGTCTTCGTATTGCTTCTCAGAACTGTAAGCAGACAATGTGTGGGCATTGCTGAATGCTTCCCGGTGCAAATTACAACAGGGCAAATTCACCATATTTCACTGGTCCAGCCTGGATCCAACTCACTAATAGCTGCTAGATCCTGCAGGATCCTCTGCATTTCCTATACTGTATGACACGCTGGCACCCATTGATCTACTACTGCAGTATTGTCAGGGCATTGTAGGAGGGGAAAAGTTCATTTTTAAAAATTTGCTCTTCACTTATGTCAATGTAATGATATACCCTAATGTATTAAACTGAACCTAGGTGTTCAAGAAATAATCTATGATAAGCTGAAAGTGTATATACTGTACTTTTCCTGAAGGTGAAGGAGACATTGAAAGTTCAACCCTCATGCCTTGCCCTGGCTCTGTTCATGGTCTTCTACAAGCCTCAAACCAAAACAAGCTGATCTTTCACCTGAGGCGATGGTGAAGTTTGAATCCTGGCTTTGGGTCAGTAACCTGCAAATCCCAGCAAATCTTCCTGTGCCCAAAGAAAAGGGTAACACAGTCTATGTTTTTTGTCAAGCACTCTTATGCTCTTGGGCAATGATCTAACTATGTAAAACTGCCAAAGATAAAATGTTGATTCTGCCTGTCCCCAAGCTCTGATCTAATCCTCTAAGAATTAAGGAAAATGTGTTAACCTTTGATGTTATAAAGCAATACCTCTCCCGTTGCCAAATTGAACGTTGTGAAACTGGAAAATCTGGGATCAATCTTTGCTTCCCTGCTTGACCGAATTGTGTGATCCAAGGCAAAAACGTTATTTCACTGATCATCTCTTTTGTTCATTATTGATGTAGGGAAATAATAGGAATACATTTTATAGACATATACACAAATATAAAATCCCAAAACAATCATTTCAGGTGAGGAATAGTTTAAAACCTATGTAAGTAATGAACCGGCCTAAGCCTAGTAACTGGATTTGCTGAAAAAGATAACTGAGGGGTCTGCAGAAATATATAGGTCATAGTGCACATTAGTTTTAAGAAACACACCGAGAGGTTGACAGAAGAAAATAGTTTTGCATTGTCATCGAGCACAGGGTGTGAACAAGGGTGTATTCTGCCTCAGTGCAAGCCTGTTGAGAATATTTTAAAGTCAGATAGGCTGGGCTGAGCCCAATGATGTCAAAAAAGAGATAAGCACTTGCAATGCAGAAAAACAAAAATATTTTTCTCTGTTATCTCACACCTATTCTGAGAACTACAAAAAAAACACAATAGGGGGCTTCTGCTAAATATGGACACGTACACACTTCTTGGAAATACTTACATATGTTGACAATATCTTATCTGCTCAGCTTGCTATTTACATCATATAGGAATTTGCAAATTGTGTTTTTTGTGGGGCTTTTACAGTATACATACCACTACTTGTCATCCAGAACTTTGAACTTCAGACTTCGGTCTCTTTTTGAGACTGGCTGATTTTCCTAATTGATAGATTGATTAAAATCATATTATTGGGAAAAATTGGTTTGTCTTACTTTATTGATAGATTTTCCTCCAACATAATCAAATGTGATAGCACCTTCAAATATGTGAGTTTACTATGTGTGCTGTACAAGAACCTCTCCCATGTTTGATTTAAAAGGCTATAATGTTGCTCCTTATATACTATAGAATCAGTACCACATACAGAGTACATAGGATCCCTGACTTGGCTCTTAGTTCAGTAATAGCATTACCATGGGGGTGGGGGTAGGAATGTATCTAACTGCAAGTTTAAAAACCCTCTTTCAATGAATACATCTAAAATAATCTGATGTACTAAAGTGACACATGCAACTGTTAACAAAATACACTTTTTTTAATTTTGAAGACACTTTATCATATTTTAACACTATCCCTGTTGTATGATTTCCATGCCAAATATTTTCAACGCTCAGCTCGTGTACGAGCTCTTATATCCAGACCCGACTCTTGGCCCGGTTCTGGTTACGCTCTCCCCTGTTAATTTGTTGGATCGTCCATCTCTTATTTTAACATGTTTGCTGCATCATTTACATATTCTGCTTAAGATGTGTCTCTTAAAGGCATAGCTCACTCGGCGAGCACTAGGTTGTTGCAGAATAGAGCCGGTGTTCTGTCTTTAGCTGCTCCCCGTCTGCTGGCACAAAGATGACGAGAATTCACTGCGTTAAAGATTGAAGAGGGCGAAAGTGGCAACAAGTTTATGTCATTGGTGGAGACAGCGTGGTATTGAAGCAGCATCAATCGCCTAGCCAATCACAGTAGCAGTGTCTCAAGCCAATCCAAGGTCAATACACATCCCCTCCAATACAATTAGAATGTTACTTCCTACTGGATTGGTTGAAAGCAAAGGTTTATATCATGCTTGTCGTGTTTACAGGAAAGTAGACGTATATCAGATGCGTTGACACGGTCAACGGAGTTCAGTCTTTAACGCGACCGACTGATCCCCTAAATGGAGGAACCCAGAAAACAAGTGAGTGGATGCAATAGGTCACAGAAAAGCCGAGGGTGACAGGCATTAGTTGTGGGTTTAGAAAATTGGACTCTGGGACTTGTAGTTGCGTTGTTTCATTTATTTAATTATTTCTATATAGCTGAACAGTGAACGCATGCTCTGCCAGTAACCTTGAATAATTTTTTCTTTAGGCACATTGAATTCTTTGATATGATGTTTTGTTTTAAATGTGTAAGGGGCGGCTAGAATGCCAGCGGGCAAATGACTTTTGGTAAATGGACAGGGCTGGGTCCTCACGCATAGAGGCGCCACTAAGCAGGTGTGAAGGGAAAGGGGGGCGTCGACAGCTTTGTAAACTCTGACGAGATTGAAGGTGAGCGTGAACTCTTTCTCTACAGCAGAGATTTTCAAACTGGGGGGCCTGAAGTGATCCCAGGGGGGGCCCCAGACTCTGGCCAAAATAAATATTATACAGATAAAACAAAAGCCTGTTAAGCAGAAGCATGTTATTTCAGTTTTAAAAAGGTAACAGTACTTAACTACAATGTTTAAATAGGTTTAGACATATTTAAACATTGCCATGTTTATAAAATAATTGTGAAAAATTCTGAGGGGGGCCCAATGATTTTTATTTTTCAACTGGGGGGGGGCGCGGCATTAAAAAGTTTGGAGACCTCTGCTCTACAGAGATTTAAAGTGGAGCCCAGTGTCATGGAAACGCCTACGCGTTTTGGGGGGTATACTGCACAATGGCATGAAACGGTATAGGTGTGGAGGTTTAGCAACACAAGACACGGATTATTATGTGCAAAGCGCAGCCTAGAAGCTGTTTAAACGCCCTGAAAAATATATGTTTATTGATGATTTACGATCATCAGTATTTTGCGTTTTGGGCAGTTTACAATTGCAATGTATAGGGAGTGACAGAGACAGACGGATGTCACTCAGAGCGGTGATGTTTTCCAGGTCCATGTTTGAGTAGTTCTATAACGGGATCAAGCGCACCACAAATCCCAGAATGCAGATTAAAAAACCTGGACTGGATAGCTACCTGAACTGGGAAACTTGAAAGCTCTGTACATAATAGTGTCTCAACATGTAACCGAGATAGAGGAAATGTGAGAAGATGAAAGGAAAAATAAAATATGAAGAAAGCACAGGCGTGGTAGTTAAGATTGGACTCATGGGAGAAGGAGACTGGATTTGCTGCAACAGGTAGGACGAGTAAGGGATGGAATTGAGCTAGGCAGTAAATACAATTAGAAGGGGTGTGGTGAAACAGAGACAGGAATTGAAGTTATGTAGGTCGCTCAGACTAGCAACTGACTTGTTTCGGGCATGCTCCGAAATAGGAGAGACCCTGGTATGAAGCTGGTAGAGAAATCGTGATGCTAGTGAAAGAGAGCAGGGCTTTAGAGTGGGTTAGAAGTCAAGGAAGTCAGTGAAGGAGACACCATTGACACAACGGCCTTCTTCCTCCACTCTTACTACAGGTAATTCTTGCTGTGCTCTCTCTTTGTCTTCTAATAATGAATACATTGTGTGCAGAATCTGGACCTGATGACTGTTGGGAGGAGGACGAGCCAGAGGATCCACGCCCGTAGGCAGGAGTAGATGTTTTGGTAGTATGGCCCCAAGGTATTACAGCAAAAAGGAAGTCTGAATTGGACGGTAGTGACCTTCCCACTGTTAGCGTGCCTTGTCCTTAGTAAGTAAACTTACAAGGGGACGCGTATAGGTCGATGAATTTTTCGGATCGCATAAGGTATCCTAGTCAAGTGTAGCGAGTAAAAGAAGACTTCAACAATTCAATCTAATCAACTTAAAATACCATGAACTAATCTAATCAGGAAAAACCACCATGACTCATATGAAAGTTAGTTCTGTTTATTCCCTATTAGTTACAACTCTAATCATAAACCTTATTCAACCATATCATGATTACCAATTTCTTTATTAGCAACATAAGCAATAAATTCTTATCACTTTATTAATATGCAATCAACGTTAAACAAAGCGATAGCAATTCATGAGATATCGAATGATTCAGCAATATAAGTCAGTCAGCCTAAATCACCCTTGTCAGCCTACCTATCTCCAGATTAGCATCCACATGTGGGTCTTCATGCTAAAAAAATTCAATAAAAAATAATGAATTTGGAAAATCTAGAAATGAAAAAACATTTTAAAACAGCGCAGTTGGTATCTAGAAAGAAAAGCATTCAATAATCAGTCAGGTTATAGCTACCTATCCAAGATAGATCAGCAACGAGTCAGACTTCGTCTCCAGGTCGTTAGTCATCAGCAAGGCTCAGGCTCACAGAAGCAAGCTCAAGTTTCAGCACTTCGGACAGCGTCTCCTGACGTCCTCAACTTTTGCCCTTCCGTTCTGATTTTTCCCTTCATGTCATTACTTTTTATTAGGGTCTCTCAGTCTGTCCCACAATTTGCCCATTGGTCAACCTTATCAGGGGTTATGACTCTAACCTATAATTGTTGTTTACCACTTGTCTGCGTTATTTGAGAGTCAAGTTCCTTCAACATGATTGGTTCTTCTGTCGATGAGAACATCATCCGGTTCTTCAGGTAATGAAATTGTTGCTCCCAGCTCTTAGTCTGTAGCTCCATTGTTCAAGTCCTGGGAAAGTACATTTAGCCTACTGAACACATAATTGTATCAATTTGTTCTGATCGTCTCCTGTCCGCTGGTGAGTTTGCAGTTTTCTCTTAGCAGAGCTCATTGTTAAACTCTGTACAATTCAAGGTTCTTCTCTCCAGTTCCAGTCTGCGGCAGCTCTTCGCGTCTCCATGTTTAACCAGGCAAGGCCCAGAGCTGACTAGGCCTTTGGCTAAACTAAGAACGTATGGCATTACAAAACATAGATTATATAGTTAATTATGATATATTAATACAAAACTTTAAAACATTTCACATTATTCAGTACTGTTAGCACAGATGGTGACCACTCCTGTGGGCACATTTTGCACATTACACGTTATTTTCACTTATTAATATTGTTCCTCTGATTAGTATGTATACGCAAATCATTAGCATATCTGCTGCAACAGTCCCTCCTCTGATGACTAAATGTGTCATCACACCTTTCTCGCCAAGCATTTACAAGTTACTTTCAGTTACATTTTGATTTCTTGTGTTTCTATCTTCCCTATAGATTCTTCTTCTGGGCTGTTCTTCCTTCCAATGTTAATTCTCTGCTTTTTGATTGAATTTTGTGCCATAATTTGCATGGCCCCCATAATCCTAATATAATAGTGATCACAATTAATATTCCTTGAACGATTTTCCACAATATCCCACCCCAAATTTGACTGAACCAATTTCCTAGTGTCGCAAATCCTTTTCCCATTTTTTCCCAAACTCCTTGTTCTTTCAACGCTTTTAAATCCTTACTCGCATTAGTTAAGTTAGTGAGCAGTTCTTTTTCTTCTTTCTCATTTGCAGGAATATAAGAGCAACAATGTTTCTCATTAATAATTTTGCAGACTCCTCTGTCTTTTGCCAATATTATGTTCAAAACAGGCTTGCTTTAGACGTCATAGCTCTAGCCACATCTAATTCAGTGTTTAGTAATAATATAGCTCCTGTAAAGTTAGTTAGCTTATTATCCACTATAGTTGACAACTTTCAAATCTTGTTTTTATGTTAATATAACTCCTAATGAAGGAATTACTGCTCCAAAAATATTCCCTACTATTGCAGAGGCTGTTTCTCTTTTCTGTCTCATCTGGTGTAACTCATTCATTTTTGGTATCTTTTTCAAATCATCTATTTGATAGATCTTAGGGAATACTATTCCCAAATAACATGCCCCATACCATCTCTTAGGGAGTCGGTAATAAGCATTAAGTCCACAAATGTAATAGATTCCAGGAATCACAGGGTCAGCACCATTCAACATGAACGTCCATTTACTCTGAAACAAAAACACATGCCTACATTCACTCGTTCCCACAAATAAAGTGTCAATGCGTTATTTTGTCCTGTATATACAAAGCTTCCCTACAGGTATTGCATCTAAAGCTAGCTTCCCTTGCCTTTTAATAGCAGTGTAAGCATAATCATTTTTGTACGTCCTTTTCTCTAATACTTTTTCTAATTTTTCTTTAAAGCTTTTCTCCTATCGTCAGTATGCCCAATAAAGCTCTTTTCCATGGGAGTTAATAAGCAAGTCAAATTATTACGATGCGCATAAGCTGTGCCAAATGTTAGTGTAGGCTCAAAGAATCCCCTAACTAGTACTATATTGTGATCCTTAGCTATCTTACTCATATATCTAATAATTATAGGAACGAAGGAAAATACTAAATCATAATTAGAATAAAAGTATTGAATGTACTCCTGATTATAGAAGTGTGTTAGTAACAGACTACAAGTTATACCGTAGGTCAAAGGTAGACTATGATAAGTAACCCCTTCTTCTACAGAGGAAGGTATTTGTGTACACACAAGATAATCTTTTGCATCCATCATTTCCACATACTCACTCAATAGACGATAAAGACGTTAGATGACAATTCTTCCCTTGCGTTAGTATAATCATGCAAATATTGCTCATCTAATTTGAACCTTTCTATAGTTGTTAGTGTAGTAGTTTCATGCACAGATGTATCTCTCATTTCTTTCATTTCATGAATTGACATACCCACAATCATTATTACAAACAGTATTCCACACACAATCGCCATACTAACACTCAAATATCTACAAAATCTTATATGTCTTGCGTTCTTATCTAAATTAGCCATGATCTGTAAAGAATCATTAAGCAGAGTTTTCAAGTCCTAATTAATATGAAACACAAAGATCAAAAATTCAAAAATCATTTTTAAAAAACATTTCTTCGCACTTTTAACTTCACACGACAAGACCCCTTCTTCCTTTGTCAAAATAGGTTAGCAGCTGGTCAACCCTAGGGTTTTGGTGTCATATCAGGCTATCAATGTCTTTTCCCGTAAGTAATTTCAATCAACACAGTCTATCTTTTTCTTTTCTTCAGGTTGCGTCAAAATACTGATTCAGAACTTCTCTGTCAAAACAAAAGGACATAAACTTGTTTTGCCAATCACTTGTGGCGTATTCCCACTCTGGTCCTGCGTATTTTTGACTTGCCACTCTCTTTCTTTTCCACCTCCTTTCCCTTGTTAGTTCTCCATCACTCAGTTCATCTTTCATTGTGGTGTCTTGTTCTTCCTCTGTTGTTTCATTTATAACCAAGTCTTTCTTCTTGCCTATCTGAGATCCAGGCCAATTATCCCCTTTTCTTGCACCTTCTGTCAGCAATCTCTTCAAGATAGGACTTTTCTCCTTCACCTTGTCTGGTGTGCCTTCTCTTGGTGGACTGAAATGGGTTCAGGAGGAGTCAGGTCACCTTTGCTTTGACCTGCCTCAACTCTTTCCCCCTCAGGCTCTAGCACGGAGTCTCCTTGTCTTTCGATTTCCCCCTAGTTTGCGTTAGTACTTCTCCTGTGCATGGATCTCTTAGCGGTTTTTTCTGCATTGTCTGTACGTTGTGCTTCTTAATTCTCCGCACCCTCGTCTCTTACTGGGGTGATTGATCCTTCTTCTGTTAGTTCTGAGTCCACCTCCGGCTCAACTTGTTCTGGTTCTGATTCAGGCAGAATTACTCGTTTCGCTGCCGCTGGTGTTCTCAACAACACTTCTTCATGATCCTGGGGACTCACCACCTTTTTGTATGGCTTGCATGTATCCAATTAGGCAAACCTGCACACTACAGCTGTGGTAGTCGTCAACACCACTTGGTATGGACCTCTCCAACGCGGTTCTAGGCAGGTTTTTCGCACATGCTTTTTGATCACGACCCAGTCTCCGGTTCTCAAGTTGTGGCCTGGATCATGGATAGGTGGCAGAGTAACAGCTTGTACCTGCTGGGAGAAAGATCGAACCACATCAGCTAGACCCTTGCAGTAGTCTAATACCATATCATCTGTGATATTGACAAGAGCATTGGCTGGTATTGCTGGCCGTCTCTTCCCATGAGAATCTCATGTGGGGATAACCCTGTCTTCCTGTCAGGTACATTTCTCATTGATATCAACATGAAAGGCAATGCATCTGGCCATTTCAAATTTGTGGCTGCGCACATTTTGGCAATTCTTGACTGTAGGGTACCATTCATTTGTTCTACCAATGGTCGATTGCTGCAATGTAGCTTCTGGTCAATATTGAGTGCTGCACATAGGAGTTTGATCACTTCGTTATTGAAGTGTGTTCCCCTATCTGATTCTAAAGAGATCGGAAATCCAAACCTTAGTATCAGCTCTCTAAGCAATAACTTTGCAACTGTGAGACTGTCATTTCTGCGTGTGGGGTATGCTTCAATCCAATAACTAAACACACACACAATCACCAACACGTACTTCAGTCCACCAGATGCAGGCATTTCAATGAAATCCAATTGCATTCTGCTGAATGGTCCTCCTGCTCTTCCAATGTGGCTCAGATTTACTACTGTCCCTTTTCCTACATTCAACTGCTGGCAAATCACACATCTATGGCACACTGCCTCAGCTGCTTGTCTAAATTTTGGATTGATCCAATCAACCTTGAACAACCTAATCATGGCATCCCTTCCAATGTGTGCCTGACCATGGTAATACCGAGCCATCTGAGATAACAAACAATTCGGTAACACCATCTGGCCCTCCTCAGAAACCCAGATTTCATCTGACCTCTGCATAAACTTCAACCTTGTCCACAACTTTTTCTCTTCCTTGTCTGCATTTTCTTGCAAAGTTTTCAATTCCTCTAGAGTGTCAATTACTTTTAGAGCAAAATTTGCACAATTGGTCTCTTCTTCTTGCATTAGTTCCCACTTATCCTTGAACGAAATACAGTTCAGGGCGCAAAATCTTGCTACCTGATCCGCATACCCATTTCCCAAGGAAATGTAGTCTGGTGTTTTCTGATGTGCACTGCATTTTACTACAGCAATTTCTTCAGGTAACTGTATTGCATTCAACAACTCTTTTATCTTGTCACCGCTTCGTACTGGGGTTCCACTGGAGGTCATGAACCTCTTTGTCACCACAATTGACCAAAATCATGCACAATTCCAAATCCATATTGGCTATCTGTGTATATTGTCACTTGCAGCCTGGTAGAGACATACCATGCTCTAGTAAGAGCCACTAATTCTGCTACTTGTGCTGAATATACACCAGGAAGCCAAGATGCTTCTAGTGTTCCTGTAATAGTACACACAGCATATCCTGCACTCAATGTGCCTGTCCCATCTCTAAGACATGAACCATCAACAAAAACAATTTGATAATTTTCTTCCAGTCGAGTGTCTCTAATATCAGGTCTAGGTTTTGTACAGAGATCTGTGACTTCAAGACAATCATGCTCCAGTTACCTGGAGAGCCATGAGCTCTTCCACCCTACTCAAATGGGCTTTAGAGCTCATCATAGTACGGAGTCAGCTCTCCTTACGGTGACTGAGTCAGTCCGTCAACTTTTGGATCAAGGGGCTTACGTGGCCATCATTCTACTTGATCTTAGCGCAGCTTTTGATACAGTGGACCACAATCTTCTCTGCTGCTGGCTCTTTGAATTAGGGATAGGAGGTTTAGCCCTGTCTTGGCTCTCTGCCTTTCTTAAAGGAAGATCTTTTCAAGTTTTGGATCAAGCCTTTTTCTCTGAGATTTTTCCATTGACTTGTGGAGTCCCTCGGGGCTCCTCCCTGAGTCCGACTCTTTTCAACATTTATCTATCCCCACTGGCTAAAGTGATTGTTCCTTATAACTTTTCCTTGGTCACCTGTGCCGACGATACCCAGCTTGTGGTATCGCTATCTAGCTCTGGGGACTCATCCGCGGCCAATCTTTCTTGCTGTATGAAGGACATTGGAGACTGGATGATTCAATCTAAACTTAAATTTAATGATGGAAAATCTGAAGTTATTGTCTTAGGTAATGGTTCCCCAGCCTCCCCCCTCTCACCGTACTCAGAAACTTTTAACAATCTTCCTCCTCCCAAAGCTCAGGTAAAAAGCCTTGGCTTTTGGTTGGATTCTCGCTTGACTATGGATTTTCTAGCTAACAAAGTCTCTTCTACATGTTTTGGCCTCTTAAGAGTCCTTAGGAAGTTTTTAACCTTCTACCCTCCACGGCCAGAAGAATCCTTGACAGACCCTGATTCTTTCCCGTCTTGACTACGGGAACTCTCTGTTTCTAAGTTCCCCGGCCTATGTGATAAAGAAGTTGCAGACAGTGCAGAATGCAGCAGCCAGGCTTCTCACTGATCTTCCCAGACATCTGTCTGCGAAGCCGACTTTTTCAATACTCCACTGGCTCCCTATCAAGCCGCCCATTCATTTTAAAGCCCTGTGCATTGTTCACAGGGCTCTCCATGATAAGGGTCCGATGTTCTTTAGAAAACAGATCATTATCTACGCCCCCTCCAGAAGTCTGAGATCTTCTTCCTTCTGACATGTTAATATCTCTCGGTTCAAGAGATCCTGGGGAGCCAACTCCTTTTCCATCAAGGCCGCTCGCCTTTGGAATGCTCTTCCCTCCGAGCTCCGTCATGAACCCTCAGAGCGGCTTTTTAGGAAGAAACAAAAAACTATATCCTTTTTTGTAGCTAATTTCTCTGGATCTTCCTTGTCTCTGGTAGTAGTCATGCTATGTTAGCGCTGGGATGCCTTAGGGTAACTACGCGCTTTATAAGTCCATAAAACTAAACTAATCTATGTCTTCCTCTTTTTCAACTTCAACAGTATCACTTGGCTTGGCAGTAATGTTGCTGGGTTTAACATTGTACATCTTTTCAAAGTGACATTTGGAGCTCCCAATATGCTCGTCTCATACCTTGTCAGTCGTGCCCCCGTCAAATGTTGGGTTTTTGTTCTTGTCAGCAAAATTTCGACTGAATCTGGCACCATTACCGTCACTGGGTATCCCATGATTACCCCTTCACATTGGGAAAGACTTTGACCAACTGCGGCTACTGCACGCAGACACCCTGGTAAAGCTGCTGCAACTGGGTCCAAGGTAGCTGAAAAATAGGCTACTGGGCGATAAGCACCTCCATGGACCTGTGTCAAGACAAAGAACAAGCATCACGTTCATGAAAAACCAATGTGAAAAGCTTTGTGTAATCAGGCATTCCCAATGCTGGAGCTCTACACAAACTCTTTCTTAATTCAGTGAAAGCCCTCATCTGATCTTCATCTAGAGTAATGGGATCTGTAACTCCCTTATGAGTCAACAGTTGCAAAGGCTTGGCAATCTCAGCAAAATTTGGAATCCATTGTCTACAATTTCCAACCATTCCCAAGAACATGCACACATCTTTCTGGGAAGTCGGTGGATTTCTCTGCAGTATCATTGTAATCCTCTCTCGGGAAATTCTCAACTCTTTCTCAATCTGATGACCCAAGTATTTGACAGACTTCTGACAGTATTGCAATTTTGCAGGTGAGACCTTGTGACCGAAGTCCCCCAGATGATTAAGTAGGATAATCTAATCATGTTTACACTCTTCCCTTGTTCTGGACGCAATCAATAAGTCATCAATGTACTGTACAAGTGTCGATTGGCAAGGTAATTCCAATGACTCCAAATATTTTTCAAAATCTGGTTAAACGAGGACGGTGACTCCGTTTACCCTTGTGGAAGCCTACACCAGCTGTAGACTTTATCTAGGAAATTGAAACTGAAAAGAAACTGACTAACTTCGTGAAGTGGTACTGAAAAGAAAGCTTGTGACAGATTTACTACTGTGAACCTATCTGCCTCGCATGGAATCTGAAACAGTATCACTGCTGGATTGGGTACAATCGGGCAACACTTAACCACCATGTCATTCACCTTTCGCAAATTCTGCCCAATTTGCGCTTTCCCACAGGGCTTTTTCAATCCCATTTATCTGTGAATTACGTGGACTGCTCAGCACTTCTTTCAAAACACCCTGCTTCAAGAAATCCCCAGTTATTTGTGCCACTTTCATCAACACATCCTGTGGCATATTGTACTGTGTAAGTTTTGGAAACTCAACATTTGGCTTCAAAGTGATTTTAATTGGCTCCACATCCTTGATCACACCTACTTCTTTTCCTGTCGAATCCCAAACCTTCTCCTTCACTGTTCCCTGTAAATATGTATGCAATTCCTTCAAAGTAAACATTGGAAAAATCTCAATCAAATGGTACTCTTCAAATGCGTCATTAAGAACCATAGCTGATGCCTGCTCTTCCTCATCTTCACTATTTGTCTGAACTTCTGTTCCTGCATCTGTACAATTTATGGAGCATTTGGTCTTGCACAATAAGTCTCTGTCTAACAAGGATACCGGACTTTAGTCACATTCCACAAATCTATGCAGTCCGGTATAATTTCCAATTTCGATCTGTACTGGTTCTGTGATAGGATTAATTAATTGCCTATTCTCCACTCCCACAACCTGCACTGTCCTTCCAGAAAGAGGTAAATCTGGTACTTCTATAATCCTTACTGTAGAGCATGTAGCTCCTATGTCGACAAAGAATGACACTTTGGCCCTCATTACAACCCTGGCGGTCAAAGACCGCCAGGGCTGTTTCGGCGATTGTACCGCCAACAGGCTAGCGGTGCAATTTTGCCGATTACGACCGCTGCGGTCGCACCGGCGGGACCTGCTGTTTCCCGCCACGGTCGTCCCAGCGGTTTTAATCCGCCTGGGCAGGGGATCACGAGTCCCCTTCCCGCTAACCTTTCCATGGCGGTAGGAACCGCCATGGAAAGGCTGGTGGGAAGGGGAGTCGCAGGGCCCCTGGGGGCCCCTGCACTGCCCATGCACTTGGCTTGGGCAGTGCAGGGGCTCCCTGGCACAGCCCCACACTGCTGAAAAGCATGACGGGTGCAGCTGCACCCGTAGCACGGCCGCAACACCGCCGGCTCTATTAGGAGCCAGCTCCCATGTTGCGGCTGATATCCCCGCTGGGCCGGCGGGCGGAAACGAATGGGCGCGGCGGGAGTGTGGCCGCACGGCGGTTACACCTTGGCCCTTTATGTCCCATTACCTTTCCCTTCACAAATGGCCCTCTCTGATCTACCTCTAGTGATGCAGCAAGTATACAAGCTCCTTCATCCGAACTGTCACTCATCCATTTATTGTTTATTTCATCCTCACTGTGAAATGGGAATTGGTGTACTGTATTGTTACTATTGTCTGATCTCTGACCATTGACCTGTTGAGTAAGCATAACCTGTTGCTGCTCCAGCGGGGCTTGGGGTTTATGCATTTGCTGTCTAGGCACCATAGAAATCTGCTGCTGTACCGGTGCTAAAGAGTATATTGTGCTTGTGGCACCTGCATCTGTTGAACTGGTAAAAAGTTTTGACCTCGGTTTTGAACAACCGGGACTTTGGCCCTTCACTGTGGGGACGCTCACTGTTTGTACTGTACTAACATCACCTTGCTGAATCATTCCTTCCTGCACCATTAACAGGCACTCCCGCTTCCAGTGTCCCACGTTTCCGCACAGGTGACATGGCAACATTCTTTTCATCCCCTGCATGTCATTCTGAACAACCACTGAATTCAGATCTGGACCACGCATCACATCCATACCACGTCCTCTACCCCTTGCTTGAGGCTGAAATGCGATAGCTCTCTGTTGCAGCAGCACTAAAGCTCCTTGCACTCCTGATTGTGCTGCCTTAATCTGTATCACCATTGCCTTTTCCTTCAACTTCTTTTTCTTTAGTTCAATCTCATCACTACAGTATTTGGCATACTACAACACCTCATCAATCCGCTTTGCCTGCCAACAAATCAAATGATTCTTAATCATCTGTCCTACTTCAGGTCTCAACCCTTCAACAAATCTGAACACGTAATGCAGCATGTCTTTTCGTTCGACTGGTTCTTTACCACTGTTCTCCTTGAAAGCCTTTAGTAATCTTTCATAATAGGTATGTATTGACTCTTTGGTTTCCTGAACCGTCCTGTCAATTCTCTGCCAATCAATATTTTTTGGGGAAATCCTAGTTTTGAGAAACTCAATCACCTTATAATACTTTTTCAGTACCTCAGGTGACGGCGCGCCTGTAATCTTATGCCTCTCAGGTTCACTTGTTGGCCAGTCTACTGCTCTTTTACATTCGACCCATAAGTCGGCTGGCACCACTATCTCAAACAAGGTATTCAAGTCTTCCCCCCAAACATTTGAAAAGTTTTACAAACCTCTCTGTCTGTTGTTACCATTCAACTGGCTTTTCTCTCAATTTAGGATAATAATTGGTGAAGGACAATATATTACTTCGATGCCAAGGAACATGAACAAATTGCCCTCCTGGAATTTCCCTCAGTGGTAGCATTTAAACCGCTTCTACTTTCTCTACTACTTCTGTTTCCCCTTCTGAGTCTCGTTTCCGTTTATCTTTCCTTTTCGCCCATCTGCCTTCCCACTTCTCTTGTGCTCCCCAAATTTGCGCACTCTGCAGTACGTCTCTTAGATGTGCTTTCATTCCTGCTGATCTCATGTGTTCGAAATCTTTTGCCTCAAAATCTAATCTGTAGCTTTGTCTCAAATGTTTTGTTGTCTTAGGATCAATGTCATGTTTTTCTGCTACTTCTGCTAATTTCTGGTGTATTTTCCCACTTCCTTTGTAATCCTCGGTCACAAATACCTCTGCTCTTCTTCAGTATATGATTCTAACCTATTCAATCCCATTGTTCCTTCGACCAATTAATTTGCCTCAATATTTAGTCCTACCCGATTCAGTTGCTCTCCCCCCCCGAAACACCTTGCGAAGAACTTAAACTATCCAGCCAACTAGTTAACTGTTGTGCTGTTAACCCTTGTAATTAAATGTTACTTGCACTAAGTCGCAGACAGCTGTTGTATCCCTGTCCCTACGACTTGTGGTGTTAAAAGTCTCATACTCTGATTTGCATCTGGTAATGCCACAAGAGGACTAAATCCCACAGGAGATTTAAGCTCACCCGGACAAGTACTTGATGATGATGTTGAATGTACTAAGTCTCCCGTTCCTCGTCTCACCAGACTTTGTGATATCTCTGTTTGTCCCCCTGCTTCTGATTTCTTCTGGGCATATAAGGGTACCGCTGGTCCAACAGTAATCGGTAGCGATATTACATCTGGAGCTACACTGGAACCTGCACTTTGTCTAAGTGGTACTCCCATTGCCTGATTCATAACTGGTGCGAGATCCACTGATATCCCCGTTAACGGATTAGGTCCCAGCATATTCTGTGTCTGTGCTGACTGTAGTAACATTGGAGTCGAGTTGGTCTGAACTAGCATTGGTTGCGGATGCACCTGCTCCCTCGGCACCAAAATATTTGAAACAGTCTCAAGAGTGGGTACGTTCGGGTAAATTCCTGGTGCAGAAGGTGTAGGCACCTGCACTTGAGCTTCTGCTCTCGTTCCTGTAACTGGTGTACTCTGTACTACCCCTGGTATCTGTCCTCCTTCTGTTTGTAAAGCACCTGCGGCTCTTTCTGTCATCACAAGATGTGTTGGACTATCCTCCGGGGGGGGTTGGTTTCCCCACTGAAGCCTTAATGTAAGATTCACCCTTCATCGCACTCCTAAAAGCCTTGAAAAACTTAATTTTGCCTGTTTTCTGTATTACAATTCAATAAGTGAAATGACTTTTACTCCCAAGATTCCCTTCACCCATTTGCTCCACCAATTGCCTCTTGCGGACGGCTGCCAATCCGGTCGCAGCTCTTCTCAGTAACCGACCTATCCCAGCGTGGCACACACTGACGTCACACTAACACACAGTCGCCCTCCTCAACTCAAATTCATTCGACTAATGCAATTATATTGCAGGCGTATCCATCAAATAATAACTAAAACAAATCCGCTGGTTTACTACAGGAAGGGACACAATCGCTTCAGGGACCTTACAGATTTTCACTAGAAGGTGCACTCTGGGACCTTAGCTATTCCTCTTTCTCAGTCCCCCGCGTCCGCAAGTAAAATTTGACCCGCAAATCTTACTCTCAACTGGCCTTTGGTTCTGTCCTGGTGCACATAGGACTCGCCAAATTTCAGTCGAAGCTTCTTTTATTCAACCTATATTCCTTCAGACTTGTTGACCACGCCAGATCAACCTACTAAACCAGGCAGATTACAACATATACCCAAGTGTCTCCTACACTTGTCAATATACTCGGGAGTCTTCGACCACGCACGGTCCGTACATCACCAACAACCAGCTTCTTTATTAGCAACATAAGCAATGAATTCTTATCACTTTATTAATATGCAATCAACGTTAAACAAAGCAATAGCAATTCATGAAATATCGAATGATTAAGCAATATAAGTCAGTCAGTCTAAATCACCCTTGTCAGCCTACCTATCTCCAGATTAACATCAGCATGTGGGTCTTCGTGCTAAAACATTTCAGTCAAAAATCATTAATTGGAAAATCTATCTAGAAAAGAAAAATCTTTTAAAACAGCGCAGTTGGTACCTAGAAAGAAAAGCATTAATTAATTAGTCAGGTTATAGCTACCTATCCAAGATAGATCAGCAACGAGTCAGACTTTGTCTCCAGGTCATTAGTCATCAGCAAGGCTCAGGCTCACAGAAGCAAGCCCAAGTTTCAGCACTTCGGACAGCGTCTCCTGACGTCATCAACTTTCGCCCCTCCGTTCTGATTTTTCCCTTCAAGTCATGACTTTTTATTGGGGTCTCTCAGTCCTTCCCACAATTTGCCCATTGGTCAACCTTATCAGGGGTTATGACTCTAACCTATAATTTTTGTTTACCACTTGTCTACGTTAGTTTGAGAGTCACGTTCCATTAACATGATTGGTTCTTCTTTCGATGAGCACATCATCCGGTTCTTCAGGTAACAAAATTGTTGCTTCCAGCTCTTGGTCTGTAGCTCCATTGTTCAAGTCCTGGGAAAGTACATTCAGCCTACTCTACACATAATTGTATCAATTTGTTCTGATCGTCTCTTGTCCGCTGGTGAGTTTGCAGTTTTCTCTTAGCAGAGCTCATCATTGAACTCTGTACAGTTCGAGGTTCTTCTCTCCAGTTCCAGTCTGCGGCAGCTCATCGCGTCTCCATGTTTAAGCAGGCAAGGCTCAGAGCTGACTAGGCCTTTGGTTAAACTAAGAACGTATGGCATTACAAAACATAGATTATATCGTTAATTATGATATATTAATACAAAACTTGAAAACATTTCACATTATTCAGTACTGTTAGCACAGATGGTGGCCACTCCCTGTGGGCACATTTTGTACATTACACGTTATTTTCACTTATTAATATCCGTCCTCTTATTAGTATGTATATGCAAATCATTAGCATATTCTCATATTAGCATATCTGCTGCAACACCACCATAATATTTTAACAAGTATTGACACAGCCAGTAGATATCACCTTTAGGGCTAAGTGATCTGCATTCAGTGAGAGCTCTAATCTGTCAACATAGACCTCGTTTCTGTGCATCAGTCACTGCTGAGTGTTCAGTGAGAGGCCTATTAGATGTGAACAGAGATCACTGATCCACGCAGCCTTCAGTGGTGTCCATTCTGTGAGAGGCATGGTGCTTTTACAGCATTTCAATGTATGCATTCAGTGAGAGACCTATCAGTGCAGCATTAATTTCTGTGCATTCAGCAAGAGATCTCCTATCAGTGCAG
The DNA here is from genome assembly GCF_031143425.1 of Pleurodeles waltl. Lineage (NCBI taxonomy): Eukaryota > Metazoa > Chordata > Amphibia > Caudata > Salamandridae > Pleurodeles > Pleurodeles waltl. Next base: position 714,675,298 of record NC_090448.1, read on the forward strand.
CATTCAGTTCTAGTCACTCAGTGAGAGACCTCGTATCTGGTCAACACTCATTTCTGTGCATCCAGTAAAAGACCTATGTGTACAATAGTCAGCACACTGTGTGTAACGAGCTACATTTGGTGCAGAGCGTTTATCACAGATCACGCTGCTTCTAGGTCTCATGTCAGGTTTCCGTAGCGTAGTGATTGTTCACCTAACACGCGGAAGGTGCCCGGTTCAAGACCGTGTGGGCACCCATTTTTCTTTTCAGCCAGTGATTCACAACAGCTAATGCTCTTATATTCTAATTCAGTATTGGACTTCACATAAAACAGCAACACATCTCAGAAACACTCCATTTTATTTATGTGTTTAAACATTCAGCTCCTTCAAGGACAGACGGATATCGGACTCTGTCGGTGCTGGAATATAAAGGTGTAAGAAATCACAAGGTGACTCTAACTAGAGTACCCGCGTAGTTAGCATTTCAACGAAGTGGCCTTGGTGCATATAGCCCATACATACTGCTGGTAGCCTTCTGGCTGGATACGGATGTTTGTATTTAAAAGTTAAAATTTAAAAAAGGCATCAGCTAAGTAGGTTTTCTTGAAATGCATGCCAACAGGTGTCAAATAATATAGAATTGTATGCAGCACTGAAGTGTGTGGTAGGAAATCTGTGTCAAACAAGTTTGTTAGACACAAATGACTGACTCTCTGCATTTACGCGGTAAAAGTATCTTCAGAGTGGGATGGGGGATACCTGTGGAGAGAAAGCACACTGACCTGTACCCAATGGCCGTGACCGGTTGGAGTATTTGGTCAAGAATCCACCCAACAGCATGGACAGCAGAACGGCAAAGCAGCAGAGAGCAGGAAGTGAAAGCAGGCGATGTGCTGGGCAATCAGAAGCACGTAAATTAGAGCAACATTGGACTAAGCCAGTGGTGAGTTCAGGTAATTATCGGACAGGTTCCAAGCCCCTTTTTACGTTTTTTTTTTTTTTTGTTTTTTTTCTTTTTCTTTTAAACAAAAGATTGCAATAGCACATTGCTGGTGCAGGCGAAACCTAAAAATGACCTAATGCTGACATGCAATTTAGACATGCCTGTATGTTAAAGTAAACATGTATTCTGTACTTACAAGGCACGTCTGTGAACTGCAGCCTAGCATGCAGGGCCAACTGTTGATATTTTCTTTTTCTACGCTAGGAGTGAAATAATAAATTACTATGTGCCTCAGTTCCTCGGTAGTGAAATGGCAGTGCTGATAAATTCCCCCTTGTGGCAAAGGGTTAGAAAAGGTTAAACAGTTCAGTTCCCACAGTGCGCATTGATGTTGAATCACAGTGGAATGTCCGAGGTGTGCATTTGTTATTGACGTAGGTACAAAGTATTATTTGAGTTGGTTCCTTGTAGGTGTAATCTTGCATCAGCATTTAATCTATGTGCAGATTTACAAGAGAGAACAGTGCCCACTGTATTGTGTGTGTGTGTGTGTGTTCAAATATGTTTGCTGTTTCAGTTGGCTGTCCTGTCCGTGAATATGCTTTGTGATTTAATCAGTGGCCATCATAGATGAAATCCGGAAACTAAGAAGGTGTGGTATGTTGATGTATGTCCTTTGCACCAGTAAGAAGGATGATGAGATAACTATAGCCAGAAAGAGATGGAACATTGGAACTGAAGCCTTTCAGAAGTGGTGAGGATATTTAAATGGGCCAATTCCAGATGTGGACACTGTGGGAAGGGCAGACTGGGTGGCTCTCACTGCAATTTCACTCATGTTACATGGGTGCACCTCAGTGAACCCTCAGACCAGTGTTTAATTTGAGCTGGTGGTTGCTGGTGGGGGGCACATACACTTATTTTTGCGGGCTGGCATCTAGCATTTACTGCATGCACAAGACATATGGGAAAGATGAAAGAAGCGAAAGATGGAAAATCGTCTCAAAGGGTGAAAGCAGAAAGCTGTAAGAGTGAGCTGAAGGGGCAGGGAGTGGCTGTAAATGGATTTGAGAGACCTTTAGGATTATGCTGCCTCAGTCTTCTGTGCTTGAACATTTAATTGCAGCAGCCACTTGTTTCAGAGGATAGCTACCGGCACGTTTTAATTTATAAATTAAGCACTGCCTCAGACTAAACATACTGCATGGGCAGTGGGTGCATGTATCTGGGTGCCATCAAAGCAGAGAACTATCTTCAAATGACAAAGCTCCCCCGCCAGTAGTTTGCAGAACAATTGGCCTTGTTTTAATGGGTGGTAGATGGATGGGTTTCTGATGGATGATGAGGGGTAATTGGCAGTCACTCTCCCTTTGTTCAGGCTACCCACACGCCTGCAGCTTGCCTCCACTTAGGGCCAATGTTTATGCAGAGTCCCGTAGGGCACTGCATGGGAGCAGGTTCTGTGTGACTGTCTGCATTCCTGGCTGTCTCTCAAGTCCTGGCTCGAATCCCTGGAAAACTTGTGAATCGAAATCAAAATGAAGTTAAAGTGTGCAGCAGGTGAAGTAAGAGACTTATGGAAGCAGGGCTTCGTGCATCAGAGGTGGTCAGTTTTTTTCTGTAACACATTACGTCATGGTGTGGGTGGTTGCTCATGAAGCCTTTCTCTCCTGTAGAAGTGCGAGTTTCATGGCCATATACATTAACAAACATTGACAAAGCCAATAGGTCTCACTTTTGCAAGAGTTAGAGCTATTGGCATTGTAAATGACATTAGTGGTCATTACAACCCTGGCAGACGGTGTTAAAGCTGCGGTAATACCGCAAACAGGCTGGCGGACAAAAAAAGGGAATTATGACCGTGGCGGAAACTGCCAACAAAGACAGCCACTTTAACACTTGACCGCCACAGCGGTACAGACAAGCAGCGTGGCGGTCACCGCCAAGAGACAGGCGGAAGACAATGTACCGCCCACAGTATCACAACCCGCCAATCCGCCCCCTTTTCCGGGGCGGATTCACTGTGGATAAAAACACTGTGGAAACAGCTTTTGCAATGGGAAAACGCTCACCTTAACACACTTCACGACGAAGGAGCCCACCATGGAGCCCAAACTACAAATACTCCCTGCGCTTGTCTACCTGCTCCTCTACGATCACCAGCAATGTAGGCGCCGAAGACAACGGTGAGTACTGCACCTACGACATAGGGGAGGGGGAGGCAAAAGTCAGGGGGACACACACGCAACACCCCCACCCCCAACCCGACCCTCGCCCACTACAACACACACACCAATGCATTTCCGAAATTCACAGTAACAACCCCCAACCCTCCCCGGATAAATGCTAAGACAAAAGGAAATGAGTTCAAACATTGTAATGTATCAAAAATCAGTAAGCACATATATACATCAATATATAAACATTCCAAATATATACATCACGAATAGTAGTACAGGTATGCACATTTCAATGTCCGTGGACCACTGGTCCCAAAATGCATGGGCGAGGCCCACACACAATACCTGGAATGGAATGGAGAGAACACTGCAGGGGCATCAGATAGAAATACAACAGGCACCTCAGGGGGAAGGGAAGGGAAGGGGAGGCACCTCAGCCGGATGTCAGCACCAGGCCAGATCCACGACTGGGCTCCATGCCCATTGATGTATCCTGGGGAGTGCAAAGCCACAGTCTCTCAAGTCTCTACAGTGGGTGGCTTGCCCACTGTACCATCTTGGGGAGTTCAAAGCCACAGTCTCTCAAGTCTCACAAGTGGGTGGGTTGCCCACTGTACCATCCTGGGGAGTGCAAAGCTACAGTCTCTCAAGTCTCTACAGTGGGTGGCTTGCCCACAGTACCATCCTGGGGAGTTCAAAGCCACAGTCTCTCGTCTCTACAGTGGGTTTGTTGCCCACTGTACCATCCAGGGGAGTGCAAAGCCACAGTCCAGTGGATGCAGGTCTCCACTGGTTCTGGAGGGGAAATGGTGCCCAGAGTGCATCACGCTCCCTGTGACGGTCCCAGTTCCGTCACTGTCCCAGCTGCACATGGGCTAACGATGCTTGATTTGGCGGTGCTTTGCCCTGTTCAGCGGTCTTTGCCCTGTTCAGCGGTGCTTGCCTTTGCTGTCTCTGACCTGTTCAGCAGTGCTTTGCCCTGCTCAGTGGTCTTCACCATGGCGGTCTCTGACCTGTTCAGCGGTGCTTGCCCTTGCTGTCTCTGACCTGTTCAGCGGTGCTTTGCCCTGTTCAGCGGTCTTTACCATGGCAGTCTTTGTCCTGTTCAGCGGTGCTTGCCTTTGCTGTCTCTGACCTGTTCAGCTGTGCTTTGCCCTGTTCAGCGGTCTTCACCATGACGGACTTTGCCCTGTTCAGCGGTGTGTGTGGCATTACGGTTCCTCAGTGCCCAGCGGGGCTGTGGCTGTCGGGGCCTTCCAGGGCACTGACTCTGGCGGTGATCTCCGGACCAGTGACAAGACTGCTGCCCTCCAGGGCCCCTGACTCTGGCGGTGGTCTCCGGACCAGTGACAATACTGCTGGCGGTGGCGTCCGGGACGGCGGGGAGGATGGCGGGCTTCTACGCTGTGCTGCTCTTCCCAGACTTTGGAGACTTCTTCAGCCCCTTCACCACCTTGAGAGGAGTCACAGCTGACTGGGCACTCCCCCTGGGACCCTTGTGAGCTGTTTTGCCGGCAGGAGTCTTCACCCTCTCCCGTCGGCCACTTTCCAACTTAAGGTGCTTTACAGGGGGTGGACTGGCAGTGCTTTGGCTCCGTGTCACACTGGCTGCCCTGGTGGCCGGTGCACTCCACACACCTTTAACACGCACCACTGGTACCGGACTTTTTTTGGCTGAGGTGCTACTACGGGACCTATGAATTGGAGGGGTGGAGGTGGTGGGAAAGAGGTCAACGTTGCTCAGGAAGAGTTTCTTAGGAACACTGGGACGGGTAGCTGGAGGGGGTCTGGGAGTGGAGGAAGAGGAGGTGTAACTTTAGGTGATTTGGGTGCAGGTGCAGGTACTGGAGGCTGTCGTGAGGTGGATGGATGTTGGGTGTGTGGGTGCCCGTGTTTGTGTACTTTGGGCGGGGGCGTCACAGACACACTGGGAGTGGACACAGGGGACGTGTAAATGGTAGTGGGGGTGGTGAGTGCAGGTGAGCGGTGTGTGGTGCTGGGTGTTGTGGTGCGCGTCCTAGTGCCTTTAGATGTAGTGCATGCAGGTGAGTGTAGACGACACTGGGAGGGAGGAGGGAGAGGACGAGGAGGGGGACACAGTGGAGGCAGTGGATGTTGCTGTGTCTGTATGTGGGTGATGCTTGTGTGAGTGCCTGTGGGTTGTGTGGTGCTTATGTTTGCCTGAGCTACTTTTGTGTTTTGAGGTGTATGCATGCTTGTCTGATGGTGTGCTTGGGATAGGCTGGGGTACAGGGGACTGGGTTTGGGTGGAGGAAGTTGGAGGGGGGAGGCTAGACACAGGGACAATGGCTGCAATCCGTGCTGAGGCCAGAGATTGCAGGGTTCGATGAAGGGCAGCCTGACCAGAATGAATGCCCTCCAGGAATGCATTCCCGTGTTGCAACTCCCTTTCTACACCCTGGATGGCATTCACAATGGTAGACTGCCCAACAGTGAGTGACCTGAGGAGGTCAATGGCCTCCTCACTGAGGGCAGCAGGGGTGACTGGGGCTGAGGTGCCTGGGGCGAAGGTGATGCCCACCCTCCTGGGTGAGCGGGCACGGGGCGAAGGCTGAGGGGCTGCTGGGAGGGCGGTGCTGGTGGGGGGGTGGCGGCTGTACCTGTAGAAGTGGGGGGCACAGATGGTGCCGCCACCACAAGGGAGCTCCCATCGGCGGACGAGTCCTTGTCGCTGTTTGGTGATCTGGTGACCGATGTGAAGCTCCCCTCGCCCTCCGTCCCACTGGTGTATTCAGAGTCCGTGTTGTGGCCCTCCACGGCCATGTGGGATGCAGCTCCCACGTGCTCCGGTGCCACTGTACCTCCGCCTGATGATGCTGATGCACAAAAGAACAGGGAGAGCACAAAAAGTGTGGGGGGGACGACAGAAGAAAGACCGGTTGAGTGCATGGCTTACCGCCACCGTTGGCGGACAATACAGACACAGCAGCCCACTGCACTACACCGTGCTCTTGGCCTCTACAGATGCAATTCCTGGGATCTGGCCTACATGGCTATGGTGGACATCTGCACACATAGATGACACAGGGGCATGTATACCTGTACTTGGCACTCTACAGAGGTGGGGTGGAGTGGCACATGGCCTGCATTCCGGAGGGGCCTAGCCTATGTAACTCGCCCTGGCCTAGGGAAACCCACAGCCCTCCTCCCCCAACCAGACCCCTCCACTGTGCGCAAAGTCCGCTGAATGATGTTGTACTCACCCCCTTGTGTCTGCTGTGATGCCCTCAAGCGCCCATCCAACTCCGGGTAGGCCACCGCCAGGATCTGGAACATCAGGGGGGTCATGGTGCGACGGGCACCCCTCCCACGTTGGGAGGCCATCCCCAGCTGAGCCTCCGCCGTCTTCTTGCTCCATCGGCGAATGTCCTCCCATCTTTTATGGCAGTGGGTGCCCCGTCTCTGGTGGACCCCCAGGGTCCGAATGTCCTTGGTGATGGCACGCCAAATGTCCTTCTGGTGGGCGCTGACCTACATGACATGTACAGGGGAAGAAGAGAAGTCATTACCAACTGCACCGTCGAAGTGAGTGGCCCACATCCCTACCCTTGCCATGTGGCACATGCATTCACACTCCTTCATGCTTGCTGAACTCTGCACCCTTCCTTCTCACAACCAGCCCTCTCCACACAGGCATAGCCCATACAAGGTGCTCCCTGTGTACTTACCTTTTGGTCTGGAGGATCATAGAGTAGCGTGTACTGGGGAGGACCCCGTCGACTAGCTTCTCCAACTCCTGAGCAGTGAAGGCAGGGGCCCTTTCCCCAGACACAGCAGCCATTGTCTCTTCCAGACCGAGGTCACAGCAGCACTTGCAGTATAGGTCCTCTCCTGTCGAAGATCAGGTATCGAGTGATTGAACAGATAGAAAATGACGGTCATGTCTACGGCGGTGACGTCCGCGGCGGTGCGTATCATCCCCGCCGGCGCACTTCATCATTGGCTCCTGGGACCCATAGGGTCCAATGTTAACCAACGCAGCATTGAGCCGCGGTCTACGACCGCCTACCACGACGGTGTACAACGCCAGCGCAAATACCTCACATCCCAATGTCCCAGTTTAGAGGTCAGGCAGCTGCCATTTCAGGGGCCCACATGGCTTCATTTACTACTGCGTCACACATACCTAGGCCTACACTCAACACACATACAGGAAGAGTTTTGTGTTTGGTGTTGTGTTCTGTGTAGCTGTGGGTACATACCTGGGAAATTGTTGACTCTGTGGTTGCTGTTGTCCTTCTTGTGCACCGTCAGCTGGGACATTTGAGGAGATGGTGGAATCCTCCGGTGTACTGACCGCTGGTGGACCTGTTAACAATGGAGTAGCGACATTTGATCATCCCCTACAGGTTTGACCGTGCCACAATCCAGGAACTGTGTACCCAGTTGGAGCCAGACCTGATCTCACCAATCCGCCATCCCACAGGAATCCCCCCTGCAGTGCAGGTGCTATCAGTGCTCCATTTCCTTGCAAGTGGGTCATTTCAGACAACAGTGGCCATGGCATCAGGGATGTCCCAGCCTATGTTTTCCAACGTGTTGTCCAGAGTGTTGTCTGCCCTGCTGAAACACGTAAGGAGCTACATCGTTGTCCCTCAGGTGGAGGATTTGGCTACAGTGAAAGGTGACTTCCATGCCCTTGGACATATCCCCAACATCATAGGTGCTATTGATGGCACCAATGTAGCTCTGGTCCCCCCACGCAGGAGTGAACAGGTGTGCAGGAACCGGAAGAGTTATCATTCGATGAATGTACAGATGGTATGTTTGACAGACCAGTACATCTCCCAGGTAAATGCTATGTTCCCTGGCTCAGTGCATGACGCCTACATCCTGCGGAATAGCAGCATCCCGTATGTGATGGGTCAACTCCAGAGGCACCGGGTATGGCTATTAGGGGACTCTGGTTACCCCAACCTGTCCTGGCTATTTACCCCAGTGAGGAATCCCAGGACCAGGGCAGAGGAACACTACAATGATGGCCATGGGCGGACTAGGAGGGTGATCGAACGCACCTTCGGCCTCCTGAAGGCCAGGTTCAGGTGCCTCCATATGACAGGTGGTTCCCTATTCTACTCGCCAAGGAAGGTGTGCCAGATCATCATTGCCTGCTCGATGCTTCACAATCTTGCTTTGCGACGCCAGGTGCCTTTTCTGCAGGAGAATGGTCCAGATGACGGAGTTGTGGCAGCTGTGGAGCCTGTGGACAGTGATGAGGAGGAAGCTGAGGAAGAAGACATAGACAACAGGGAGTCAGTCATACAGCAATATTTCCAGTGAAACACAGGTGAGAACAATTGTTTTATTATTACATTCACTTTCACACTTCTACCTCTATCCTGTCTGTCAATTAGTAGCAGTATTTGGTAACTGAGTTGTAGATTTCCCTTACGGTTTCACAGGTGTGGTTACCAACGTGTGTCATCTGCTTGCATCCTTCATGGACTTGTGATGTGTGACATTGGTATGTTGGCATTACAATTGAAAAGGCATTTTGTCACTGTCATTGCTAATATACATTTTCCAAATCACAGACTGACTCCAGATTGTTTTGTAGTTCAAGGGTGTTTATTGAAGTGCTAATTATTGGAAGGGGTGGCAAAATGGTGATGGGTGATGGTGGAGGTATGTCCATGGCAGAGTCCAGTCTATAAGTCTCACAGGTGCACTGCCCATATGGGCATAGGAAGTGGAGCTGGGCCAGTTCCAATCTGGACAGGGTAACAAAGTGGGACAGTGGGAGGACAATCAGGGTGGTCTCATTTCCTGGCGGGGGTCTTGCCATCTTGCTCTGTCCTGTTCCTGGATCTCAGGGACTGCTTGCGGGGTGGTTGTCCGTCTGCAGGGGGTGGGGTGCTGGTGTGGTGGTCCTGTGGCGGGGCGTCCTGTCCACTAGCGCCGGCGGAGGTGGTGGGCAGTTCATCGTCCATGCTAGTGTCCGGGGCCCCTTGGAGTGCCACGGTGTCCCTCATGGTCTTTTGTATGTCCTTCAGCACCCCTACGATGGTGCCCAGGGCGGAGCGGATGGTTCTGAGCTCCTCCCTGAACCCCAAATACTGTTCGTCTTGCAGGCGCTGGGTCTCCTGAAACCTGGCCAGGACCGTCACCATCGTCTCCTGGGAGTGGTGGTATGCTCCCATGATGGAGGAGAGTGCCTCGTGGAGAGTGGGTTTCCTTGGCCTGTCCGCCCCCTGTCGCACAGCAGCCCTCCCAGTTACCCTGTGTTCCTGTGCCTCCGTCCCCTGGACCGTGTGCCCACTACCACTGCCCCCAGGTCCCTGTTGTTGTTGGGGTGGTGGGTTACCCTGGGTTCCCTGTAGTGGTGGACACACAGCTGATTGACGTTTCCTGGGTACGGAGGTATGGGCCCGCTGGGTGGGTGCTGTGCTGGTGTTACCAGAGGGTGGGAGGTCAGTGTTGGGCTGTGCCTGTGCAAGGGGAACCGACTGTCCCGAGGCCCACGATGGACCGGGCTGGTCATCTGGATTCAGTTGGCCAGAGCTGCTGTCGTCACTGTGGGCCTCTTCTGTGGGTGGAGTGGAGATGCCTGGACCCTCCTGTGTGGTGACGTTACTTAGTTGTCCTGCAGGGGTATAAGAGCATGATTATTGCATCTGTGTGTGTCATGGTGGGCAATGGGTGGGTGAGCGTGTACCCCAGTGCTAGCATTCCTGTGTGGGGGCTTGTTGGATGGTGGTTGGGGGGTTGTTATGGGTATGTGCAGTGAGCATGCTCACGTGCTGGGTGTCCATGCTTAGTTGTGTCATGCAGGGCTTGGTGTTGGGATGTGTGGTTTGTGTTATTAGTACATTAGTGAGGAGTTGGAGTGATAGGGGAGGGGGTGAGGGTGGGGGTGTGTGATAGCATGCAGGTAGGTTGGGGGATATGATAGTTAAGATTTAACTTACCAGTGTCCATTCCTCCACCGACTCCTCCGAGGCCCTCAGGATGCATGATGGTCAAGACCTGCTCCTCCCATGTTGTTAGTTGTGGGGGAGGAGGTGGGGGTCCGCCGCCAGTCCGCTGAATCGCGATGTTGTGCCTGGAGACCACTGAACGCACCTTCCCCCGTAGGTCGTTCCACCTCTTCCGGATGTCCTCCCGATTTCTTGGATGCTGTACCACAGCGTTGACCCTGTCGACGATTCTGCGCCATAGCTCCATCTTCCTGGCTATGGAGGTGTGCTGCACCTGTGCTCCAAATAGCTGTGGCTCTACCCGTAGGATTTCCTCCACCATGACCCTGAGCTTCTCCTTGGAAAAGCTGGGGTGTCTTTGGCGTGACATGGGGTGGTGTAAGTGATGTGTGGGGTGGTGTGTGTGGTGGTGTGGGGTGTTTTGAGCGTGGATATTGTATGGGTGATGGTGTTGTGTGCCTCTGTGTGGTGGGCTTATCTTTTTCTGTAGTCTCTCTCTGGCCTTCTTTCGGATTTTGTGGTCGTAGGGGTTTGTGGGTGATGTGGGTGTGTGTGTTATATTGTGTTGAGTGTGTGGGAGTGGTGTTTGTATGTATGTCAGGTGTGTGTATTTTGAATTGTCCAATGTGGCGGTGTTTTGGAGATGTGTGTGTATTTTGAGCGCGGCGGTGTGTACCGCCAATGGAATACTGCGGTTGAAAGACCGCTGCGTGGATTCGTGGGTCGTGATAGCATGGGCGTGTTTCTGTTGGCGTGACGGTGGGGGTTTTGTTTTTGCCAGTTTATCACTGACCTTTGGTGTGGCGGACTTGTGTGGGTGTCTGAATTTTGGCGGATTCCGAGATGTGGGTCATAATAGCTGTGGCGGTATTCCGCGGCGGTGTATTGGCGGTCTTCTGCACGGCGGTAAGCGCCTTTTACCGCCAATGTTGTAATGACCCCCAATGTCTTTTACCCATGTGTTATGGGGTGGATGAATGCGGTGTGGAATGGAATTATGTGGGTTGGATTGGAATTGTTAATTGTGGAAGTGGATTTGTGTAGTGGAATTATGTGGCATGGTGTGCAGTGGAATTATGTTGGTATTGAGTGTACTGGAGTTATGTGGAGTGGGATTGTGTGTCATTGAGTCTAATTATATGGATTGGTATGTAGTGGCATTTAATTATGTGGCGTGCCGTTGAATTTTGTAGCATGATGTGGAATTCTGTGGTGTGAATTGGTTCTATGTGGTGTGCTGTGTAATTGTGTTGTGTTGAATTCGATAGTTGTTGAATTATGTGATGTGGAATGGAAATGTGTGGAGGTGAATTGGGTGGCGTGGAACTGTGTTGCGTTGAGTGAAATTATGCTGATTGGAATTATGTGGCATGGAGGGGAGTGTATATCTGGATTGTTGCTACGTGGCATAGCATGGTTTTATGTGGGGTGTATTTATGTGGTATTAAGTAGAGTGTAATTATGTGGCGTTTAATCATGTTGCGCTGAGTGGTATTATGTGGAGTGTAATTATGTTGGGTGGTTTTGAATTGTGTGGCAGTGAACTGTGTGGTGTTGAATGTCACATTAAACATCCAGGTGTGTCACAAGGTACCCAGGCGAGTGGAGCAAATCTCATTATTCTGCATCTTCTTCAGGCTATTAAGATAGATTCACAATAATGAAGATTACCTGATTTGCCCAATATTACACATTGTAGTCAAGTGATCGAGTCTGGATTAAAACCAGACTCTATTGGTTCCACAGTCAACAATTTAAGCTCCAGATCTTTTCTAAAAAAATAAAATGTATATAAGGCTGATTATGTGTGTGACGTTGTCTGCAGCTACATTGTCCTGCAGTGGCTGCCATTTTGGCATATTATTTGAAAACTTTTATTTATGTTTCCAAGATGGCTGATTGGTACTTGAGAACAAAAACATTTAAAAAAAAGGTTTGCATGATGCAGCATAGAGTGGCCTGGTAGTAATGATGGGCCCTCACACAACTCCTGATTGGCAGGTTTATATTTATTTATAAGGATGTTTATATACTGCACAGAATGCCTATATTTGTGACAGTATTTTCTGCAGGCATTCGTCAATTCCTCCATGAGACTGGCAGCTCTCCCTCTCTTAATTGGGCTCCTCAGAATGCATGAGGGCAGCTTCGAAGGAAGAATGGTTTGCAGGAACTGGGAGGACATGAAAGCAGGACCTAAAAAAACAACTTTTTTTCAGGCCTTTAACATGGTTTCAAAACTCAAATGCAGACTTTAAAAAAAATAATTAGAGTTCATGAAACAAAAAGTAATTACCAGGATAAATGTATGCCCATCGCAGGGTGGAAGTGTACAATTAGTGAAAGTTACTTCTGGAGCACTATAGCCTGGACTCTCATCCCTCCAGACCACCTCTCCACTGAAAGCGATTTTTGCAAAACGAAGGAAAAGCTTTTATTTACATTTAGCCAAACATTAGTGTCTGCAATCTGATGGACAAGCACTCACTCGGCTTGGGAAGCTGTTTTCCTAATCTATGAAACAGGTCTGTTTGCTCAAAGACTTCAAAATCATGTTTCAAAAGACATTTCTCAGCGACAGGGACAGAGAGGAAGGATTGACAATTAGCAAGCAAGGATGTATAAAGGGCACTAAAACAAACAAATGAAAAGCAGTAGGAGAGCTTTAAGCCCACAAAGAAATATATTCTAAAGTATATACAACAGGTCTCGAAAGCTCGCCCTAAAAATGCAAAGGTGCAAAATGAGCCTCGCATAGCGAGGCCAAAAGCATCTTGCGTATGAACTGCTGTCTGGCTAAAAATAGATGCAAACCGCACTACAAATTTTTACGTAGGCAGTCTGGAATAAATTCACTTGTTGCATCTGTTTTATATTTAGCTGTGCTGGGCATTTGGCCTCTTCACTTTCAATTTTAAGAGGATTGTGTGTTATTGTATATAACATTGAAAGAGGATGCCCTCACATAAATCAGGGCTCGAAAAATCCACTTGCATCGGTGAGTCTTATTTGAGCTACTTTTAATACTTACTCGCCAGAAGGTGACACTGAACAGGTGTTCTGTTCAGTTGAAAAGAGGAGGGGCAATAAAAGATGCCTTTAAATATTGTTCTTATGTCACATTTGCTCTGTTTTCACAGACAGAGGTCAAAAGTAAGTTTTTCTTACAATTCATTTTCCTTCTGACTGCAGAGTTTCAGGACATTTGTAAGGTGAACTGTGTGTGACTTTCTGCTTAGGATGTAAAATAAAAGGATAGAGGGTGTCAGATTGTTCCTAACACACAACATTTAAATGACTAAGTCAACTGTGCAAACCATTGAAAATATATTTCAGTAGTTGTGAAAGCCCTTTTTTATATTTCTGTGTGATCAAAAAAATATTTTAATAGGGTGAAAACAAATCAGAATACTTAACGTGTTGGTGTGCAAAGGATATGTATTCTGAAACCCAATTTTCAAAGATTATTAATTCACTATATAGTTTTATCAGTAAAGCTGCAAGTAAGTGGAGAGGTTTTTAGACATTTCTTGGAAAGTTACTGTGTGTAGATTACAATGTTACTACATCATGCTTTAGTGATATATTTATTAAAATTGAGTGTTTAAACAAACTGAGAAACACTCCTGCCCTGATGGCAATGTTGTTAGTAAACTAAAATAAGTCCTAGGTTATGTGGGCTAGTCATCATGGGTATTTGGGCTTGATTCTTGTGATGCATGCAGCAAACATTAGTCTACTTAATCAAACAAAAGTTTTTTTTTTTTTTTTTTTTTTGTACTGCAGAAAAGCTGAGCTCACATATTTGAAGGTGCAGTCATATGTGGGAATGGAGAAAAAGGCGACTCTGTAAGCTATTTGCCTAGGATCACACAATTTGAAACCTGTTTACGGGTCAAGTACATTACAGATAGGTCGAGTAGATTATTTAAGTTACTCGACCTGCAGGTCTAGTAACATTTTTATGATTTTTCAAGCCCTGTAAATACATAATTTTTTTTTTTACTGCAGAATTTTAATAGCACTTCTGCCGTCTCTTAGCACATCACACACGAGAAGTTAGGCTTGTTTTTTTCAACCTCAAGTGTTCTACTCACTGAGCCAACCTGCCAACTCTTGAGTGTTGCAACAGTAAAACAGTGCTTTGTGATAGCAGTGGTATAAATACTGCAGCCGGTACTTCTGATTCTAAGAACACCACCAGCAACAATAATATTGATAAAGTAGAATACCCCAATTTTATCCAATGTGCACTACGTGCAGCACACATCTAAAAATACACTGTAGATGCACACAGACATAACACCATTGAAACTAATGTCCGCAAAATGCTCACACATGGAGGTTTCTCTCAGCAACCCATTGGAAGGCCCCACATGCCCCTAGCTATACCAGATGGCTGCGTGATTTGCTGCAATGGTCCTATGCGGAGGCCCAAACTCTACGTCATTTACAGTACAGAGAGTTGGCACAGGGAGGCTTTGAAATTTGGGATGCCTTCACTGTATGCATCAAACCTAAGGACGACATACACCCACCTTAAATCCCCCGTAGCCGTCGCCACACCAGACAGACACGTTTCCCCTGCTCTCGGGGTCTCCCGCACCCTGTTGACATAAATTTCTTGCCTCCCTTGGAGCAAGCTGCTCTGCAATTACAGCGTCCACCTGTATGTTGTGTGCTGCTGTTGGGTATCCCTCTCCCGCCCCTGTCAATCATGGTGCAGTTCATATCGCTCTCTTGGTATTGCTGCCCAGCGCCGCTCGACGAGCTCAGTGGGCCGCTATCACAGGCTCAGACACTTTGGGACAATGCCCCCTAGGGTTGGGGATTGGCGTTCCACCCTCTCATAGTACGCTGTATCACTACTTCTCATTCTGTGGCACAGTTAAATGTTATTATTTCAGTTGTACTTCTGTTTGATTGGTATAACTCTTGTCTTTGTGACTATGTCTCTGGTTTGCTGCTTCATGTGTGCATCTACTCTGAGAGTCTTTATCAAAATTAATAAAGAGATTTTTTTTAAAAATGGAGGTTTCTCTCAACTGCGGTTTACTTTTGTACAAATTAGTTCAGGCAGTGTCCTAAGACATATTCTACATTGCCTGCCTAAAAGCTCTACTAATTTACATGAAGTTAAAATGTAGTCCATTCACCCACATAACAGTTGCTTTTGCTTGGGGTATTTGGGCTAACTAAAAAATAGCAAATAATATTCTTTATTATTAAGTATTATTTAATATTCAGTGAGCTCATTAACTTCTAGTTGCCTGACCTTTAGTAGCCATGGAAAATAGAGGCAACTGAAGGAGGCATACCTCTAGTGAAAAGCAAGAATACCTTCCCCTCCCAAACTGTCCAACCAGTGGGCCTCAGGTCTGCTCAGAAGGGTAAAATGCAAAGGGGACACAAACAAGAAGTAACTATGGTAAACAAGACCAGGCACCCTGCCCTTCGTTTTCACAGACACATGCGTTTTAAAGCATCACCGGAGGGAAGGTGATAAAGTCAACAAGATTTCCCAAAATGCAAAATTAAATCATATGTTCATTAAAGCACAGAGCATGTCCTGTCAAATGAAAGTCTGGCCTTGTTTAAATCCAGTTTTTTAACAGTATGACCCCAAGCAGAGGCATTATGGGGCAAATGTTTTGAAAAAGAAAAAAAACCTCCTTGTTAATCAAAGCACTTCCTTAAACGAACAGGGTAAGCGGGACCACCTTATTCAGAGGTGTATGGAGAGCACGGCACACTGATCCCTAGCAGCAGAGGGCACTTTACAAGTACGTCTCCTTATAAGAACCACCACTGCCTGAACATGACCCTGAACTGGGACCCAAAGCAGGAGAAGGGCACGCTGATTCCTGAGGGAAGAGGGCACTTATCTCTGCCTTTGGGTTGTGCATCACTGATGATGCTCGCCAGATGGTGCCAATGCTGCAGCACATAGGTGGGAGAAGAAGGCTGAAGCGTGCGTGCGTGTGCGTGTGTGTGTGTGTGTGTGTGTGTGTGTGTGTGTGTGTGTACACGTTTGTGGAACGTGCTGACTGACCCAATTATTCTTGTGTGCTCAGGTCCAGCTCATTTTCTCCTTTCCCCTACTTCAAACCGGAAAGAACTTAAAATAAGCAGCCGCCACCATATAAATCCTGTGTCGCAGCCTAGTCTAGCACAGGGATTGGGGCCTGGGAGACTCGCTGCATCAACGCATGCAGGCTTAGTGATATCAAGCTGCACAACCTAAAACATTTTAATTGGTCTCATTTACAGTGTCCTCTGCACCATCCGAGACACACCAAGTACAGAGTGAGCCTTCGGGAGGAATCCAAACAAACACAATCCACAAGTTTGTTTAAAAGTATGTAAGGGCCAAAATGGCGGCATGAACGGATGCGCTAGTGGACCTCTGCCGCCCGGGGAAAAATGACATAGCAACCCAGAGCCCCCCTGTACCTAGCCCTGGACAGTCAGTGCCATCAAGCCAAAAGAGGGGGCTGGCAGGGAGCGACAAAACCGACGAGCGGTGCCCACGGAGAAGCCGGCGTCCTGGCGTGCGCCAACCAGAGGGCCTGGGTCTCACGGGCTGCGAGCCCCGTGTAGCGGCCTAGGCACTGTGGAGAGGCGCCGATGAGCGGAGGGACTCCTGAGTACCTTTATGGAGGGGCGGGGCCCGAAGGTGAGAGCTCTGTGTGCCTCGACCTGGGGCGCTTGCTCGGTGGCATGGACTGGGCCATGGCGTGGGCCAGTGAGGGGGCACAAAGCCAGGCCCAGTGGCTGTAGTGCGAGGTGTCGGGTGCTGGCACATCTGTACTGCCAAAAGAGACGAGGCCCTGGGTCCTTAGATGTGCCCGCACGACGGCCGGATGGATGGCCACACACAAGAAGGAAGGCCTGCGATCACTGGAGATCCGGGCGTGCCACCAACAATCCGCGCTGGAGCAATGAGGCAGAGATAGCCCTGAAGAAAGAAAAGGGGAGAGTGGAGCCGGGGCTGGGTATAGCAGCCGCATGGACTGAGGGCATCGATGGCAGGAAACGGGCCACGGTGGTGATTAACACGGTCGAGGTCTGGGCGATGAGCCCGAGGAATGTAACACTTATAGGCCGCTTCCCCCAGAGCATCTGAACAGGGGCCTGCGGACGAGCAGGGCCTCTGGGTTGGAACAGCAGCGGGAGGCGGGTATCCCCCTGAGCAGCGCCCGACCTTGCTCGCCCGACGGCTTACGCTACAGCAAACAAGTGACGATGGCCTCATCAAAGACTAAGAAAGATCAGTCAGTCCAAGAGATGCTGACCAGATCCACACCAACACAGAACAAACACACACATGAATACTTCCCCACAACCACAGACGATCGCAGACAACCCAACCGCGGTGTGGACGACAACGAGACGGCGCCAGTCACTAGGGGATTCCTTACCTCCCTGTTCAACTCCCTAAAGATGGACCTCCAGGATCTGCAAAAAAATCTCTCACAGGAATTGCGCAAGCTTTGAGCCGACCTTACCTCGTTAAGGGACCGGGTGTCAGGCTAGGAAGACAATGAGTTTACCAGAAGAGAAGATGTTGAACAACTCCAACAAGAGCTCCTTCATTTGCGAGAACAGCAGGAGCAACTACAGATCATGACTGAGGACATGGAAAACTGCTCCCGCCGCCATAACATACGAATTCGTGGAGCCCCCAGTGGGGCCGAAGGTGATGATATCAGTGAGTACACCACAGCTTTGTTCCAATCGCTTCTGGGTCCAGAGACTAAACAGGAGATCTTAGACCCTGTGCACAAAGCAGGCTGCCCTGGAGGGACTGGGTCTCATCCTTCAGACATTCTGGCCTGCATCCACAACTTCATGACCAAGGAAGACATCCTCCAAAGAGTGCAAAATCAACCCCAGATTCACTTTAGGGGTCACACTCTGCTATTATACTAGGACCTGTCCCTGCTCACCCTGCAGCGAAGCAGGGAGTTTTAAACCCATTACAGATCACCTCCGGTACCACTCCATCTCATACAGTTGGGGACACCCCTTCAGACTCGTATTCTGTTGGGACGACCAGACACGACAACTGAGAACACTTGAAGAGGCCCGACAAATACTAAACATGGCAGAAGACCCCTCTGAGGTGAGCATGTAAGGGGAGGGCAGCCCTGGGGACTCCCGGCCCAGCGAGCTACAACACCGGGCCCGTGGTGGCGGAACTCATGAACGACTTACCCAGACCCCACAAAACGCCTCTGAGCTTTGCTCGAAGCCCCGTCTATTTGTTAGGTTAAGCACCCGTTGTTCCACACTGTTAATGATGATATTTCCCTATCTCATGCGACGCAATAAGAACCACATGTTTGAAAACTTCAACATTGGCACTCTACATAGTACTGCTCCCAGCTTCTTGACACTCACGACTTACAGATGCCAAGGCCCTCCCTTCCCATCAACAAATCTGACACTTGAATGTCTTAGCCTCGGCGTTAGAGGCCTCAATAATCCCACAAAACGTCTGACGATCCTCTCTCTCCTCGAGCGATCAGAGAGTCAAGTATGCTTACTACAAGAAACACATCTGCTTCCCAAAGATATTCACTGAATGCGCTCTAAATGGTTCCCGCAACAATACTGGTCCTCTACCTCCACTAAACACGGGGGTGATCCTGGTTGCTAAAACATTTCCAGGGGAATTCCTCACTAAGATACACGAGATAAAAGGTAGATACTTAGCCTACAGAGTGCGGATAGAATCATTCCACTTCACAATAGCCACTATCTATGCTTCTAACGCACACCAAGAGGCATTCATAACACAAGCCCTCTATCTAATGCTGACCACCCCTGACACCCCAATCCTCGTGGGGGGCGACTTTAACCTAGTCATGAACAACGACTTAGATCGCTCGGGACACAGACCAGGGCAGACAGGTGCTTTCTCCCTGGCAGGGCTTCATTGGCTCGCGGACTGTGACTTGGCAGATATATGGAGGACTGCAAACCCAAACTGCCGGGACTACACCTTCTACTCGGCAGCAACAATAACCTACACGCGCATAGACTACTTCCTGGCCTCTTTGGCTTTCCGAGCCTGTATTCAAATGACTGCCATTGAGCCTTGCGCTATTTCAGATCATGGGCCTGTCACTCTAACAGCCCAAATCGATATGGACCACTCTCGAGCCTCTAGCTGGGGGTTTAGGGATACCAAGGGTCTGGAGGGAGCTAGAGAAAATGCGTCTCCAATTGAGACGACTGGATTGGGACCGTGCTGAATATGCTATTGCATGGTTTAAACATAAATATTATGTAGGGAGCAACAGTTCTGGGAAGATCCTAGCCCACAAATTAAGAGCGCAACTCTGGACTAACTCTATTAAGATGGTGCACTCCCCCTCTCTGGGAGAAGCGCTCACAGATCCACAAATTGCGAGGGCATTCTCTGAGTTCTACCGGGCGCTATACGCAGTAGATACCTCCATCAATACAGATCCCTCCATATACCTAGACAACTGAACACTTACCCCACTCCCACTCAAAGATGCAAATCTCCTTGACAAACCAATTCAAACAGAGGAAGCGATATTGGCTATCTCCTGCCTCAAGATAGGGAAATCGCCAGTCCCAGATGGCTATAACCCTCTTTTTTCCAAAACTTTTTGCTCCGAACTGGCCCGATACTCACAAGACTATCCAACTCCTTCACGGAGACCAGTTCCCTCACTGCCAGTATGCTGGATGCGACTATCACTGTAATTCCCAAACCAGGCAAAAATCCGGAGGAGTGTGGCTCCTATCGGCCCATCTCACTCCTAAACATAGACGCCAAGCTGTTTACTGGCATTTTGGCACATTGTCTCAATCCTTACATACCTGGGCTAGTAGACCCGGCCAAGCAGGATTTGTGCCACATCGACAATGCGGCAATAACACAAAACGTTTTTTTACACCTCATAGACAAAACACATAGATCGCAAAGAGAGGCTCTATTACCACCTATAGATGCAGAGAAGGTGTTCGATAGAGTGCACTGGCCCTACCTATTCAAGGTGTTGGATCGCTTTGGCCCGACACTCTTGAAGTGGATAAAATGTGTATATAAAGAGCCCAAGGCGCCTGTCTGAGTCAGTGGTACGTTGTCTCTTCCTTTTCTGTTTCAGCGAGGAACGAGGCAGGGCTGCCCACTGTCCCCACTCCTCTTTGCCCTCTACATGGAGCCTCTGGCACAGAGACTTCGGGCAAATCCCCTCCTCACTGGCATAAAATTTGGGGGTGATTGCCACCTCATTAGCCTCTACGCAGACAATGTGATCTTATCACCGTTGGAACCCAGGGTTTCACTACCAGCCTTGACTGACGCCTTGCAGGAGTTTGGACCTGTCTCAGGCTTCAAGGTGAACATATAAAAATCGCAAATTCTGAACCTTTCAGTCTCCCCCACTTATGAAGCAAAACTTGGCTCAAAGCTCCCCTATAGTTGGTCCTCCTTTTACATCCCTTGACATTGAACTTGCAAACACAACTACAAAAACAGCTAACAGGAACTATGCCGCCATCTCCAAAGCCGTACTGAAGGACCTGGAAATCTGGCGCAAACACAAACTCTCATGGTTAGGTAGAATAGCAGCAATAAAGATGATGATCTTGCCACGTATCCTTTATCCATTTCAAACAATCCCACTTACCCCACCGACTAAAACATTGGCGTCATTGCAATCGGCAATACTTAAATTTATCTGGGACCGGAAACCGGCTTGCATCCCGTGCTGTACCCTGTATCTCTCTAAGATGAAAGGGGGTGTTGGCAGCCCCCTGCCTTCTGAAATACTACCAAGCTGCCCAACTGCGGTTCATACTACAATGGAGCCGCCCGTACACCGAGAAGCACTGGTGTTTCATGGATCAAACAGTCACAGGGTCACATATTTGGAAAGAGCCCTGGCTGCCACACAGACACAGAGCTATAGTATTATAAGCCTAACCTGTCACTAGCACAACATTCCAGGTCTGGGACTCCGTGGCGGTTAAGAATGGCCTGACATCTTTCCTCTCCCCCATGACACCGATCTGCGCCAATCCAGATTTTGCCCCTGGCCTGATTACAGAGCGCTTTCAAAGATGATATACAGGGGGTTACAAGAGAGTGGGGAACCTATTTGACCTAGATGGCATTATACCCTTTGACCCCCTGAAAGACGATTATGGCCTCACGGAGGCAGATAGAATGACATCTTATCAGGTCAGATACTGGGTGCTCCAACTGACCGTTAAGCCCCCTGTAGTAAGACCGCTCACAGCATTTGAGAAATGGACAACACTTAAAAGAGATGATAAACAGCTGATCTCCGAGCTTTACACACACCTTATGGTCGCCACACAAATGCCCAAAACCAAGGGACAAAAAAGATGGGAGGCCGAATTGGGGAAAGATCTAACGGAAGAGGAATGGGGAGAAATACTGAACAGGGCCCACCACACAGCTCATAGCATGTTGGGCACTGAAACAACCTATAAAACAACTACTTATTGGTACTATACACCCGCAGGAATCCATACATGGAACCCCACTAAACCCGAGCTATGCTGGAGAGGCTGCGGCAATACTTGCACCCTAATAATACACCTGTTATGTTACTGTCCCAAACTGAAAAGATACTGGAGTAGCATCCTAGATGAAATCGACAGAGCATTCCACACAGAGATCCCCAGACTGCCAACATATACCATACTGGGCCTATCCAACCCCCTCACCTTCCCTCTACGATAACTAAGAGGCCGTCAAAAGAATCTCACCCTTAATCCTGCCCACCAGGTGATATTAGCACAATGGGGTACAGACAAAACCGCAACTTATACCACATGGCTACATATGTTATGGTTTCTTCTTGGAATGGAGAAACTGTCTCTCGCAGCGGAACAACGGTCAGCAGAAGTTTCCATACCATGGGCACCCTTTATACAAATTTTTTACACAGAATTCAATGAAATTACATCTCTTACATATTTAAAAATCCTATGCCTGCTAAGGGACCATTGAGCTTGTCAACTATACTTAAAGCTACCCGCCCAACTACTGTGGGGGGAAGAGGACTGAACAAGCTGGATCACACAACTAAGGGAGAAGTCTATGAGGAGTACTCTGACTTCGACATGGTGGGGAATGGATCAGTTATATACCACATTTTTATGTTGATTGTTATTGTACATGTAATGCTCGTGTTTCATTGGTTACTATGCTGACCCTTTGGGGAAGACTTCAAATATGCTGCGTGTGTTATGAGAGCTATTATCGCTGCCGGACTGTAAAGTTGTAGGCACACAGCTGTGTTCTTTCTCTCTTTAAACTAAAATATCAATAAACAGAATTGATCCATAAAAATATGTAAATCATTCTGCTGACAATAAAAACACCTCCCAAACTGCTGCAATGCTGAAAGATAAAGCGCAGTGGCTGAGAAGCGGGTGCTACTCTGAACCAGGAAAACAAAAGGCGAACACTTATGGCAAATGCTCTTTCACATTTAAAAATGAGCCAGGAAATAAAATGGTACAAGTACTATGGCGCTACTCCGTGGGAGTAAACAGTTGACAAAAAATGGGGACAAAGAGGAAACATTAACCACTTACAAGGATTTTTAAAGGACACTGACATAAACAAATGAAAAGCAGTGGGTGGATTGTAAACCCACAAACTATATAGAACAGGTCTCAAAGTATGACCTAAAAATGACATAATAGGGTGAGATTTCCAAGGCCACAACATATTTAGTGGCATTTTCTACAGTAGTAATCTACATTTGCAAATCTTTGTGATCAACAGGATAGGATTCCTTTTATAGCTCAGTGAGCTGGTAACATTGGGTATTTTTTTTAGGCAGTGTGTCACATGGTATCTTGAAAAACCTTTCAGCCAGTAAAATAGATGAAATATTAATAGAGCCTAAATGCAATTATGCCTACGGTTGTGTGTTAGCTTTCATTGCACCATTGTGAAAATGTGTGGCAAATTCTGCATTTTTAGGTACATTTTACTGAAAAAATTATTGAATACGTTTTGAAACCAGTTCTAAACCTATTAGCAGAAAGCCATGATTGCACAGACAAGATGTATAAATACATGGTCCCACTGTCAATCAGCACTGCGCAAACTCTACCTGGCTCCTAAGGGAGAGTCTTCGATGAAACCGTCAGCAGGATAGGTAAAAAGGTAAGCCTGGTCGGGCACAGTTCAGATAGGGAATATGCAATGGACCCACTCCTGTCAGGCAAGGGAGAAAAATATAGTTAGGCAGTTGCCTTGCCTTTATTCCAGAGCCTTTGACCCCGTGCTTAACCTGCGCAGGTGTTGGCTATCACCAGTCACTTTTGGGAACCAAAACTTATTTTTCAGACTTTGACTAAGGCCAAAAGACATAGAAGCAGAAAAAGGAGAAGTAAAGAGGAGTATAAAGACAAAGAAACTAAGCGGCGGGAGTAAGATGAGGTGGAATGAAAACTAGACAGCCTTGATATTTGTGAGAAATTAGGTTGTTAAGTGAGGGGATGGGACCCTGCTAGAGCAACAGCCACAATCCTTGTCAGGGTGAACCACAAACTGTCAATAAATTAATCAGTGCTTAACCCTATGTTAGCTTGGCACAAAAGCAGTCAGGCAGTCTGTGAAGTATTTATGCAGCACCTAAACAGTAATCTAGTAATAACCCAACACAAGAAAAATCCCACACTAATTTAGATGAGTAGATTTTAATAAATTGTTTGACAAAGTACCAAAAATCCAATCAGTAGAACCAGAGTTATGATTTTAAAGGTTTTAGTAAAATATAGTGCCTAAAAGATTAAAGCACTAGCGGCAGAAATCATGTGAGATTGTGGCAAAGTTGAAAGTTATGGCTAACTGTGATGGAAAACAGTACACAAAAAGGATTAGGCCCAGTCTTGCTTACCTACGAAGTTAGAAGGAATTTCAAGAAAAAATGTCTGAGAAGATAAAGCTCTGCAGGGCAAGGCTGTGGGGGTGGCAGAGAAGGAGGCGTCCTCCTTGGTTCATCTAACTGGAACCCAGAGAGACTCCAAGGCCTTGCTGGCTTGCCTCCTGTCCTTTTAAAGTCTCAGGGACACAAAAGAGTTCTCATCATCCTACAACAGCATCTGGACTTTGCTTGCTGCAAGTGGTGCCAATCCAGTCCTGGGCCCTTGGAAAAGGATATAAATTGCTGCAACTACCAGAACTCACCCATTAGCGCCATTGTGCTGATCAGAACTGGGGTATCAACACTGACACATCGCTGCTGCTTCGAGGATCGGCAGCACCGCATTACCGACTGCGTGATGCATTGCCTCCATTCCTGACACATCTTTGACTGTGTGCGGCTCGGAGTTGACGCATCGCCTGTCTTCAGGAATGACACCAACGCATCGCCTCATTTGCTTCTCAAATCTTGTTTTCCAAGTCAACACAGCTCTTAACCAAGGTGCTGCTTCAGTGAGCCAAGACTGACTTTTCAGATTTGATTAAGTCTGGTGAGGCCAGGTGGCCCTGGTTAGCTGTCCAAGCTCCTAAGCACTACAACTCAATTTATCCTTTAAAAATTCATATTTTCGTTCTTAAAAATATTTTTTTTTTTTTCTAAACTGGTGTGAGTTAAGTCACTTGCTGGAATTTTCAGAATTGTGACTTAAAATCTGACTTTGCCATTAAGCAGAATTTAAAATTAAAATTCCCTACACACACACACACACACACATGACATTTCTACTTGCTTCCAAACAGGGTTGGACTGGCCTACAGGGCAATCAGTGAAAAAAGGAAATTCCCCAATTGGCTCAATTAAATTCAACCCCACACGGCACACAATCTCAACCACTCAATGTCTATAAAGATCAATTTAAATAAAGGAATCAGAAGTAAACAATATAATTTTAATTAGTACAAACCCATAAAATTATAAAACCCCACATTAAGAACAATGATAAAACCATCACATATAAAAATCAGACAAAAGGGAGACAAAACAAAAAGACATCCACTCTGGTCTATATATGAGCTGTCCCAATTTTGATATTTTGATATTGGCCTATTGACTTCTGTCCACAATCTCTATTCAATTTTAGGCCCGTTCCAATGGGTCCAGCAATCCAATTTGCGTCTACGCGTTTCGGTGGTTTTTCAAAAGTCCTTCCACCACCTTCTTCAGGATATTAAGATATACTCCCCTCATATATTTTCCAAATCTACATGTACCATAAATTAAGTAGATATCAATTAACCAGTCATCCCAAATCCATATGTTTATACACACATAGGTTTTAGTTTCACGATAGTCCACAGACCGGATGCCCTCACGCATCCGGTCTGTTCCCCAATCAGTATACAAAAAAGGAGGGGATTAGGAGGAATTATGGTCCAGTGTATATCCTCCCAGTGGAAACATCAAGAAATATGTGATACACTGTTCCAACCGAAAAGAACGGAAACTAATGGCGGGAGTCCTTAATTCTAGGAGCAAGAAACCACACACATCCATAGGATATCATGCTTCATCATCGGAACTGCTCCTCGTCAGACCGGCACTGCAATGTCTGACGGGCACCACCCCTGGTGGGGGGGCTCTTTGCCGGAGATCTTTTTCAATGATGGTGCCGTGACCCCAAAGGTGAATAAGTGACAGAGGAGATCGAAAAAAATCGTGGTTAAAATTGGCTCACAAAACCGCCACTGGGTCAATAGTTTTATTAGACCAGATGGACGGTCCGGACCAAGGTTAAAAAGTATAGTCATAAGAGTGAACCAGAGATAATGATCAATCACTCTATAATAAAAATAGTAAAGGGAGGAATTGGGGATTTTCCAAAGCCAACCCTATCATGGGTCAACATGTTTCGCATCCTGGTGGTCCATACGGATCCAGTGATGCTTCATCAGGACCTAGATGACTATGTGTATCTCCAAATTATATGGGCCACACATGTTTCCTTAGTCAAGTGTACAGATTACTGAAAACCAGAGAGTATCTTGGAGAAATAAGTCACTTACATAAATATGGAACCAATAATTCCTAACTGTCGCCCGTCCTAAATTAGAGAACGAGCTTCCTAGGAACACATAGACCAATGGTCCAGCGCAAATAAAGTTTGGTAAATCTGCTGCAGCCAGGCGGGAACATACCCAGGTCCGTGGTTCCTGAAAAGTCACTACTTTAGGAGGTGGCATGATATGTGCTGCTGGCCCACTAGTACCATTTCATTTACAAGTTTTGGGTACATGGGATACCATGTTATTTGGGACTTATAAGTAAATTAGATATGGCAATCAGGTATAAGCCAATTTACC
Organism: Pleurodeles waltl; assembly: GCF_031143425.1. Lineage (NCBI taxonomy): Eukaryota > Metazoa > Chordata > Amphibia > Caudata > Salamandridae > Pleurodeles > Pleurodeles waltl. Next base: position 714,701,656 of record NC_090448.1, read on the forward strand.
ATGTTTTAAGAAGTGAACACAAGCACTTTAGCAGTGGTAAGGTGCAGAAAGTCCTAAGGTCAACAAAAACAAATTCAGCGAAACAGGAGGCGTGAAGGGAAAACGTTTTGGGGTGACCTGCGGAGAGGGCCAAGACAGTATTTGACAAACCTCACATGCAAGTGGCCCAGCCTGGTGGTAGCTCTTGTTTTCAGCAACCATGGTGGTAAATAGTATGGCTTTCCCTGTGCTGCAAACTGTACAGATGCATTCTGGGACCTAACACTGCTGAGGCATGATTTGTTTACTTTGTGCAGGACTGAAATGTCCTTATGTATGAATGTTGATAACTTGCCTTTTTATCTCACGAATGCATGTTAGGAAGTATTGTTGATGAGCATCATTTGTCACTGCTAAGAGCATTATTTTTTAGTTGGGGGCCACAGAACTGCTTGTTATGTCCATAGCCTACTCTTTGTGTCCAGCATTAATGTTCCTGTGTTCTCTTGTGCATTGTTGTTAACCTTGTAAAAGTTTTAGAGCTTGTGTCAGTGACACTGTCCCCCATGTTACACTGTGTTACCATGTCAGTCTCCCAATGTCCATGTCATTCACAGTGTCCGTTTGTCAGTGTCTCAGTATCAGTGTGCCCATATGCCCATGTCTGTGTATCAGTGTTCACTTATGTCCCCTTGACAGTTTGTGTCCCTGTGTCAATATCCAAGTGCAAGTAATTGCATTTCAATGTTTGTGTCATTGTTTCAGTGTCATCATTGAAATGTAAGTCTACTTGTCCAAATGTCAGTGTCTAGTCAGTGCTCTCTCTCTGTGGCAGTAATGGACTTCCAATGTCATGCTTGTGTTCTGGTATATGTGTTCATATTTCTGTGTTCCTGTGTCACTGGATCATATTATATCTGTGCCCTTGAGTCAGTATTCCATTGTAGATATCCCTGTGTCCGTACCCCCTATCAGTGTTCAGGTACAAGTGTTGGTGGCCCAGTTTCTGGGATTTCCCAACCCCGACCCCTTGACAGTTTTGGTGCCCCTGTGCCAGTGCTCTGGTGTCCATGTCTTTGTGGCGGTGTCTCCACATCAGTGCTCTTTTTTCTGTACATGATGTCAGTAGCCTTGTCAAATGTCAGTACACTACTGTTGCATCCTGCCCTCCACCAGGAATTATCCTTTTGTCAGTGTCCCTATGTCATGTGATTGTTCAGGTTTAGTGTCTTGGTGTCACTATCTTAGTATCAGTATCCTTCCGTTCTAGCATCCGAAATTTGTGTGAAAGTCTTTCCTGCTAGTGTTCCAACATTAGTGTTTTTGCCCCATGTCAGTATTTCATTGTCACGTTTTTCATGTCCGTATTTGTGTTTCTTTCAGTTCCTCACTGCCAGTGTCCTAGTGGCTGAGTTGATTTGCCTGTGTCAGTATCCTGCCAACAGTTACATTTACTAGTAACACTCTGTCAGTGTCTCTTTGTTAGTGTCTTAGTGTCAGTGCCCTTTTGTCACTGTACTCATGTGCTTGTATCCATGTCAGTGTTGGTGCTCTTGTGTCCAGGTTAAACAATGGCCATTATTTGAAAGACAGCCAATGTAAAGCCCTACTGGCTGGAGAAGTATGGTCGCGATGCGTGAGGTCAGATGGACTGTCGCATTTGGTACCTTCGGGAGGCAATGAAGTTGATAATCTGGTAATCTAACATGCAGTGCTTTTAAATAGACTAGTATGGCATTATCCAACTCGTGACAAATAATGATTGCTATCTTTTTGAAAATACCTTAAGGTTGGGTTTGTCAACTATATGGAAATATATACTTCACAAGTTCCTAGAATGTGTGTAGTTGTGCATACGACTAGTGAGGTTAGGCAAAGCCAGGTAATGAATGCACTTTAAAAAATAAAAATAAAAGCATTTGCAAAAAAAGGTTTTGCCTCAACCATCCGTTTCTTCAAATCCCTGCGTTGGCATATTCTTATCTGTCCTAGATTTAGGTGATAGCACTGGCTAGGCATTTGCTATATATCCAATGACATATGTGTCCCCTCCTCTGTATAGGCAACATTATTTACATAATTATTTGCAATAATGCCTTGGCACCATTTAATTGTGCCTTCCAGGTCATGGCAAGATTTATCCTCTACTAAGCCCTGGCGAGCAGTAAGCCAGGTAGGGCACCATTGTGCCATGCATGCCCACATTTGTCATGGAGTACCACCATAATGCCGGTCCCAGGACTATAGCAAGTGTGGGTGCAATGAATCCACACAAAATGTAAAGAATTACCACCATTGTGCACTGGATGCCCACAACATGGTGAGAATTATCTCTACACTGCCAGAACATCATTGCGCCATGTACGTCATGATGAACTTTATGCCAAAGCCAGATACTCTTGCATCTAGATACACCACCAAAATGTCAGGGCTACCGTTTATATCTGGGTGACAAATGGACATCATCCCATGGATACCCCCAAATTACCAACATTTCCATAATTGTACCAGGGCCAGCATTTCAGTAGGCTAGGCAGTGAGTGGGTGCCGTTCCATTGATGTCCTCATGTTGCCAAGAAATATCACCATTATGTGTGGGCCAATATTTACTTAGGTTGAGTGGGAGGCACCATCCCATAGATACCCACAAGGTAACAGAATTACCGCCATTGTAACAGGGCCGCAATTTTAAGTGTGGCAGCGGGCAAAAACACATTCACACCTCCCCTCTCCACCCACGTTGGAGGCATTCCCATTTGTCTTCTGTTTTTGTAGGTTGAGCATAGCAGCACGCAAGTGCTGCTTTTCCGACGTGTTGGTATCTATGTGGGCTTTTTACCACGCCCACCTCATGCCCATCACTTTCACTCGTTCGATGGGCTTGCCTTTTAAA